>NC_140574.1:26333767-26982517 GCF_057381845.1 Rhamphochromis longiceps | reverse complement strand
GACGAGGTTAAATGCAGTATTGAGGCTGTTTTCTATATAGAGAGAATACTGAAGGTGCTCCTCAGCCTTGCTATGTGTGTATGGCTGCTACTACAACACAGGAACAACTCACAAAAGTCCAACATTAAAATTGACCCCGGAGGGTTTTTTGATTCATCATTAACAGCTTTGACCATGAAAACAAATAGAAACTGAAACGCCAACAAACGTGCAGACAGACGGCACATGCTCACGTGTTCCCGCACGCCCATACACACGCACATACACATAGTTATCCGCACACGAAAATGCATATTCACACATATACTAAGTTACAACTTCTGTTCCTAAGAGAACATCAAGCTGATATTTAACACTTAGGAGGGGAGGGGGCATTATACAATAAATTAATACAATACTAAATCAAACTCAGCCTACATATAGGCAAATTAGTCCCTCCCCCATATACATACGCACAAAACACGCATACACGCACGCACTCTACACACATACACTCCCATGCAATAAAAGCAGCTTATGTGCCATGCTGCATTTTGGAATGAGTAGGGCAGTACGACTGCTGAGCGTATTTTCATGTAGAAGCAGCAAAGTGGGGGCGGTGGTTGACTTGGCAAAGGGTTTGTGGACGGGGGAGAGGTTCCAGGGACCGATACTGGGTAGTGGACCTGCTAAGCAAACCTGGACCACAGGCGAGCAACAAGCACACGTACACATACACCACAAGACAAGTACCATATTGTACATAAATATATGGACATCGTCACCTGGCAGGAAATCGAGGGTCAAAGGGGGTCAAAGACTTCAGTGTCAGCACTAAGAAGAGACCAGGACAGCAGAGCCATGGCTAAGAGTGGGGGGATGAAATGGATAAGGGAAGGAGATAAGGATATGGGGAATCCCTTTATATGATTATGGAGGGACTTGTCTTGTAGGAGATGGAGGGGGCCGCCGACTTAGGGAAAGTATAGGTAATTATGTGGTGTGAGGTGCCGTAGAGCAGGAATATAAGGTGATTTTTGAAAAGATGAGAAGAAAAAAGAAGAGAAGGGAAGACGAGATAAGAGAGTAACCTTTAGTGTTCACACAAATTTAAAAGATATTTCTTTACATCGTGAATAAGATATGTAAATAGGAAATTAACAAGAAAAAGTAAAAACTTTGTCTTCCACACTAAAGCCAAATAAATATAAAATCTGAGGAATGTAGAGATTATTTATTGAAGCAGTTTGTCATTTTGGGAAATACAAGTCTGTATTATACTGTGCTCATTTCTGTAAGCTAAATATTAAGCTACTACTAGCAGTAAGTTGGCTTAGCCTAGCACAAGCTAGCCTGGTTGGCTCAGTCAGAATATCTGGCATAAGTTTGGGGTTTTTTGTACAGATATGAGCAGATATAATGTGTTACATTATACTGGCTAACTGTGTAACCTTTACGTACTAGCTGTTTCCTGCCTTGTGCTGAGCTAGTGTAAATGGGGATGGTGGTAGCTTTGTGTCAAGTGTGTGAATGTTAGCTAGAAAGCCCTTTAGCATTGAAAAAAGGGCTTGTTGGAGTGGGTGTCAATGAATGAATGAGCCATATTGTATAAACTGCTTTGAGCGCACAAGTAGATATGAAACCAGTGCATTTAACATATTCACAGTAAAATACAGAAATGCCAGTGAGATCAGTGTGAGGGACGTTCCACATGCCATAAAGCTAATGCACATTTGCTCAAACCTCCTTCTCCTGAGAATTAGTTTCATATTGCATTTTATTTCAAAATCTGTGTATTTTTGAACTTTTAGGTATACCATGTGACTTACAGAAGAATCTGTATTAATATTAAACGGCATTTACTTCAGGTCACTGCTCAACTATTGTTAGTTGACTACTACAGAAGCCCCGGGAGAGCAGATTGCTGCTGAAAAATATAAAACTCATAAAGAGCACATAAAGACCTGTTTCTAGATTTACTTTTCTCAAATTTGATCATTTCTAGGTGATTCCATATTTTATTCAATCAGTAAATGAATAGAGTACTTAATACAAAGAAAAGAGAACTGGAAGCGAGGACTGTACTCACCTTGGGATGCTAGGAGGGGCCCGATTTGGGCGGCTGGGAGCCTGAGGGCTATCAGCACTGTTATTGAAGGGCCCCAGGGGTCCTGGGCGGTTTGGTGGTGGCGGGGCCCCTCTGGGAGCTGGACGTTGGCCTGAAGACATCCTCCTTGGAGCAGTGGGGCTGGGAGGAGGAGACCTGGACAAGGCAAGATATGCGGTAACAGAATATCGTCATACCACCAAATGCCTTTATTTCAAATGGCCACAGTCTCCATGTGTACTGTAATTTTACTTTACCTGCGACCACCAGTAGATCCTCCCACCCAGGAGGTGTCAACAGGTGGAGGCAGTGGGACAGTAATGGTAGAAGTGGAGATATCACCGATGATAGCCAGCGCCTCCTTCAAGGCCTGGTGGGTTCTCAGTACCTCGTCTCTCCTCTGGGCCTGCTCCTGGGACTCATCCATTAGGGCATTCTGGTCACCGGCAGAGTACAGCTGGGCCAACAGCTCTGCGTTGATGAAGTCTTTCACCTAGTGGCAGAAAGAGGTAGTGGAAGATGGAAAATCATAATTGTGAAAATGAAGAAAAAGCACAGTCCTGCTGTTTTAATACAGTAACAACCAAAGAAAATTTGTCTTTGTTTCCTATTTAATGAAGACATTTAAGTATTTATTTTTACATTGTTGATCATGAGATGCATGATGGTCTTGGGCATGAGGTCCCTGATGCACTTGTTGACTATAGCCATATAAGAGTCCACCAGGTTACGGATGGTTTCCACTTTACGCTCAAGCTGAGGGTCCATGGAGAAGTTGTCTGTGCTAGTGGTCTTCTCACTCTCAACCTGCAGATGTAGAAAGGCAGCATTTAGATCCATGCTGGCAAGTGTACATTTGCATGTTAACTTCAGATTTTCTATAATTTTGCTTTGTTCTGTATATTTTATATTGGATTTGTTTTTTACTTTAAAGCATAGTATGTGGGATCACAAGTCACCGTATGTTATGTGTACACAAGTGTTTTCCTTTTCCCATGTTGCCCTGTATGTAGTTGTAACCTTCCCATTTTATTGTAAAGGTTAGTTGCTTATGTGGATTTCTGTGACCTTTCACATCTTTGTTCTTCACCCTTCCCTCATTATTTTTTTTTTATTTAGTTCACCTGTGCCTTGTCTGTGCAAATAATCCATGTGATATTTGATCATAGTCTTGTCTCCCCGTCTTGTGTCTTTTCCTGCTGGCTTTCTGTATTTGCCTCATTTGGGTTACTGGATTTTTTTCGTTGCTGCAACTGCATCACTTTTTGTTCACTTCAAGTTTTCTTTAAATATGTTTTGATTAACTCTAACCTTAAACCTGACCTGCCTTAAGCCTCATGCTCTCAGCAATTGGCTCTACATAAAAATTAAATGAAAGGAGCTAAATTAATGGAATTTTTTCCAACCGTAATTGTCTTCTCAGGATAGACCCCAGCACGCAGGAGAGACGATTTCCAGCTGTCCACATCATCCTGAGAGTCGCAGGCCAACTCCAGGGTGCGATTGTCCTTATACACATTCCTGAGGACAGGAGAGCATGTGTGAGACAAAGCGAGAACAAAGCTCATAATCTGTACTATCCCATGTAAAAAAGTAGAAGAGTGTATTTAATTAAGCAAATAATCTGGATTTCTCAATTTGAAATCTGCTTCTGATACAGTATCAAACAGAAGGCCAAGTTGAACCCACTGTAAAAATCATACATTTCTATAGCAGACAGTAAAAGGGAGAGGAACTTTAATTTAATGCATTTAATGCTTTGTCTATTACTTATTTACTTTGATGCAATATGAATGGTCATGAATGACGTCTTTATCAGTTGGAAAAGCTGTAAAACCAATAAAAATTATAGTTAAAAGTCTAAAATTCATGCCTTCTACCCATCTGCCAAAGCAGTCCAGTGGGCCAGATGAGAATATTTGGCAGACCGATTCTGGCCCTCATGCCTTCTGTTTGACACCCCTATGCATTGTCACTGTATTTGCACATAATCAAATTCAGATGACGATGCAAAAAATGTCTAATTTTTTAAGTTAACAAGAACAAAACTTAGAAAACTGATCAGGTACATGTGAAGGCGATCTCTCGCCAAAATTATTCGATCAATAAAAGTAATTTCCCTTCACCTTTAACTGGCCACAAACTAAAGTCATTTCCATTTCTCCTTTTAGGCTATGAAACAGAGTCTGAGTCGAACTCACAGAGTCACCTTTAATATTTAAGAATGTGCAGTTTAAAGTTTCAAACCTCTAATGTGAGGCTATCATGTTAAAAATAAACAGCGGCAGAGAGCACACACTGAGCAGTAACTTAAATATGTTAATCTCTTTATTTTACTTATTTATTTTATTCTCCATGCTTGTGACGATCAAAGTAACAATTCTTTCTGCAGCATTAGGCCTGCCAGTGTTGCATTTTCTTTATTTTTTACATTCTTCATATCTATTCCTTTGAGAATGCCTCTGATTAGAGTTAGTGGTGCTCAGTTGATGAACAGAATCAAATGACACATCCAAGCCTCTTTTTAAATATGAACAAATCAACATATGTATATGCTTATTTGCTAGATGGTGTTTTGGCACTCTGCACATACATCAGCTCACTACTGCAACATCAAGACCTTCAAGGACCTCAGTTTGTTGCGGCAATTTTCTATAACATGCGCTGTCTAAAAGATAGTGTGTCGTAGCACCAAATGTACATCAAATGTAACTGTCAAACTTCAAAAACTGAGAAGGATCGAACCTAAATCTTTGTAGCTTGTCTTAACCTGTATTCACACTCCACTATAAGAAACATAATCCCAAACATTTCAGCCTCTGCTTCAACACACAGGCCTCCGTCTTCTCCATGCGTGTGCTCTAATAAGTCTTGGTTCCTCTAGGCATCTATAAATCCGACTATTACAAAGGTTAATAAAAAAGCAGATATTTGAAGATCTCTCAGCTGACCTTGACTCCGTGTTAAAGATGCAGAATATGTGCTTGCTGGACATAAAACTCTTCTCCACGTCGCGCACCTTCAGGTTGTCCAGGGGCAGCATGTACTTCTTCTCTTTCTCCTGCGGACCAGGAAAGCAGAAGGTACGTACCGCAATCACTTTTTTTAACCGAAACATTTTCATCTGCCATGCAAAGAACAGCATTATGTGACATAGGTAAGAGAAAAGGTGACATCCATTTTTTTGTTTTTTTGTAAGAGAGGAAAAAGAGCTGAAAGAGTAAGAGGAGGGACAGGAGGGAGGAGGAATGGGGGAGAAATGAGAGTGGGAGGTAAGAGGGTGGGGGGGCAGTGGGGTGAGTAGGTGGGAAGGGAGAAACAGAAAGAAAAAGGGAGAAGGAGAGCACATGTGGAAGTCATTACAGTGTGGGTCAAGACACAGTCGTTCTTCACGGTGCGTTTGCTGGTGGAGAGCTGGTAGCTGTCGGGCGGGGAAACTCTGGTCGTGGTTAAGAAGGAGAAAACGCTGATATAATCGCACAGGAGGTCCAGATAACACACCACTCAAGCAGTGGTGTTGATGTGGAGGACACACAGGTTCTGGCAGGAGCTGTGACAGATCTTTTATTTTTTTCATCCCAGCCTTCATCTTTCTTAACTGTCTTTTTTTTCCTTTTATCCCTCCCCCTCAATATTTTTTCAATATTTTTCCTTCCCATTCCAGAGGGGCCCACTTCCTGCCTGATTTTTCTTCTTCTTTTTTCTTTTTTTTGAATGAGGGAGAGAGAGAGGGAGCAAGAGAGATTAAATGACAGCCTGGCGTTAAAACTCAACATCTGGTAGTGCTTAGCAGCACACAGGGAAGCAGGGAAGGAGGGAGAAGTTAAAGAGATGGCGGCTGAAGGAGGGAGGAAGAAAGACCGAGAAGAAGGAGTGCTGAAGTGGATTTACAAAAGATTTGCAGAACAAAGTCCACATCTGGCGCGATGGTCTGGAACGTGGTGCTAGATGCTTGCAGGTAAGAATTAAAGGAGATAAGGACGGGAGAAGAAGACGCAGGAAAACTCTGCAGACCCTTCTGTGTTCTATTCCCCAAGGGGTCACTACAACCCATATATGGTCACACAGGTCCCCTCCCTCTTCCTCTCCCTTTCTCACTCACTCACTCACTCCCCCCACCTCTGCCTCCCCCCCACCCTCCGTCTCTCTCTTTCCCTCTTTTTTGTAATATCCCCTCCCTGAACGTGTAGCCAGTCTGTCCCGGTCGTCTGAGCGAATATGCCACGTCAAGGCTGGATACTCCTCATGGCCGGCGTGACCAAAACGGACCGCGAGGGGACCCCGAGCTTAAACGCCCACCAAAACAAATAAGCGAGAGATGCGACCCAAAAACCAAAAGGGGGGAAAGAGACGAATGCGGATGAGACAGAAACTTTTTTGAAAAGTTTTCGACACGCTGGATCCTTTGCTGCCAAAATGGAGAGGAGGCGAAGGGAGGGCACGGACGACGGAGCCGCAAGCATCTGGGGAAGCAGGAAAACCAGCGCACAAGGCCTGGCTCTAATTCCGGCTCCGTCCACCCAGTGTTCAGACTACCTGTTCATTGTCATACTGGTGTACAGTAGTCTGCACATTGGTTAGACTGGGCATGGACCCTCTTCTGTCAGTCTGTCTTTCTGTGTCCCTTTCTCTCTCTCTGTTTCTATATCAGGTCTTTGACATGTGTGTGTGTGTGGGGTGGGTTTGTTTTTATTGCATCTTTTGCCTCTTCCTCACTCTTCACTATTTTGAATCTTTTTGCAGTCTGTATTTGTTCCGTATCATCTGTATTTTGTCCAAAGCGCCCTCTAACGCTCACCACTTTCCTTTCGGTTCTTTTGGGGAATAAACATATATCACCAAACATCACCAACACTAAGTGCAGCTTTGAAAAACCAGGGTGTAAAAAAAAGAAGAAGAAGAAAAAAAAAGAATCAGTCCAATCAGAAGCTTTAACCCACAAGCTCGCATAATTTATGGCATGAATGAGTAAATGTGCAGGCTGCTAGCCTGGTGCCTCTGATGAAGATGTGGTCCTGTGGAAGTGGGGGTGGGGGGATTGGGGAGGAGGAGGAGGAGGAGCGAATGTGGCTGCAAAGCATCAAACACAAGCCAAAGGAACGAAGGGCCAATCAATCAAGTGGAGTTTGAAAATACAGTCAGACACCTCCAGGGAAGTTATTTCAGTGGGTGGTCAGAGTGGGACTGGAAAACTGTGAGGCACAGGACAAAGGAGCTATAGTAGACTTCTAAGGTGTCGAACGCTAAATGCTAAAGGCTGATAGGAAAAGTGCGATAACGCAAATAAAACAAAAGAGAGCTATACTCATAAATATGGCTTCAGCTAAGAGCGATTGTTCCGTCTATTAAGTTGAGATCTTGTGCTGGAGCTCTTTTGCACACTGTGACACATTTAAGCATTACACATATGAAGGATTAAAGGAAATGACTGTCATGAAGTGATTGGTAAGGATGTTGAAGGTCGGTCGAATTGCGGGAAGGGGGGGGGGGGGGGTGTTGAGCAGGGCACTGATATTGAGTCGAGGGGTTTCTCTTCACCGCAAACACTGGAGGCTCATGTTTGGATTACAAACTTATAATTTTCCTGCCAAGAATGCAAGCAGTTCCAAAGTAACTGGCAGCCACATTAAGAGGGAGAGAGAGAGAGGGAGAGAGTGGGTGAGTGTGCAGATGTGTCTATGTGCATCCACGCATGTGCACGTGCATTGGGACTATAGAAAGTTCACAGAGTGTAAAACAGAAATATACAAGGCGAAGCCAGCGGAGTCTATAATTTCCTGCACCACCACACTGACGTCTCAAATGACAATCTTTGGACTCGGCGCTGCGCGGCCCCATGTGCTGGTCTCAGGGCTGAGTGTGCTTTCATATATTTTGGGTGTCTGCGATTGAACATTTGGTTGGGATTTGGTCCTGTTCCAAATTTGCAAAAGAAGAAGAAGAAGCAAATGCCTAAACTCCCAAAGGAAAGAGGTGGGGAGAGAAGAAAGAGAGATATGAGGGGGGTTGAGGGGGGATTCGAGACAAAACACAAGATGAACGGAAAGACTGAGTGAATGACAGAAATGTGGCCAAAACTCCTCGCAATGGTGACTCATACAGTAAACTGCTCCATCACGGTGATGATCTGCTGCTCAGCAATGCCTGAAAAATGCACAAAAAGCAGTCGACCGGTCTGGGGATAAGTCGAAAGAACGCCCAATTGGAAGCACATATGTTGTAATGAAGGCTGCAGAGAAGGCCATTGTCTCTGTGCATTCCCCTTTTTGGAGCCGTACCACAGCAAGAGACTAAACGAGGCCCAATAAACAAGCAGAGACCACACCGACTGGCTGAGGGAGTTGCAGTGTGTCTGCCTATCTACACTTGCTGTGCAGAATATCCTCCAACCTGTACAGCAGGCACAGACAGGCAGATAGACATCAGCCCACCAAGATTAAGCCAGGAGGATGGACCGAATGCTTCATCCTGTTCATGCAGGCTTGTGGTGCAGATGGTGTGCTCAGCTACAAGACCAGTATGCTGCTGCTGGTTGGTCTGTACTTGATATTTTCAAGGATAACTGAAATAAATAAATAAATAAAATTCTTTTTGACCAGTGATTTGAGTCATGTATCCATGTAGAAAGTTGAATGCTCCTTCCTTTCAGCATAGCGTCTTTAAGTTTTAGTTATTTTTATCCCAGTATAGTAAACGTGTGACATACTATCAGTATTTTCAGGAAGAAACAAAAAATTCAAAGTCAAAAAGTCTAATTAACTATAAGGAGACAAGCGTGGATACTGAATCCAAACACTTAAATCCTGGCCTCCTCATCACAACAGCCAACGCCTCACACAGCACATTTGAGCCACAGAAATAACATTGTATAAAAATACTGATCATAGCCGCTTTAAACCTACCTCGTCATCCTTGAACCAGGAGAGACTCTCAGCAGTCAGGACAAACCAGTACTCCTTGGCTCCTCCCTTCATGATGCTGATATTGTTAATAGTCAGCCAGCCTTTGCGGATGACCTGTGAGGTGGAAGGAGGTGAGGTCAGAAAGTCAGGAAGACATCTACGGACAAACCCTGCCCCCAAAAAAGTAAATAAAAACATAAACTACACGTAAAAGAAAGAGAACGACACGGTCCTAATGATCAACGACTCCTCCGCCTTTCAAGACGGACACCGCAAATTAGTGCAAATCACCCAAAGCATGACTTGCGATGAAATGCGTGTGAAGGTCAGGTTAGGTGTGTCTTTGTGACTCACGGCAGAGCCGAGCGTGTGACTGTGTGTCAGTGCGATCTCATTCACTGTGCTCACAATGCCACAAGCAGAGGCCCGTGTTAGCTGGTTAAGTGACCGCCGTGTTTAGTGCTTCAAGCACACAGAGTGTGTGTGTGTGTCTCCTGTGGTGTATTAACCCTACAAGCCCTACATAAACAGGCCAGAGGGCACAGTGCCAAGTGATTATTAGGTTAGATAACTGTCAGTCTTACACCGCCTAAGACTCACAAAGGAGGTTACCCGAATCATTACAAAGCCTTTGTGTCTTAGGCCCAAATGAGAGAGCTGCTTTGTAGCTGAAAGCATCCCAGGACACCAAAAAGAAATCTTTTTTTTACGCTTCTTATCTTATCTTAGAGATTTACTTTAACAGCCATGCCAAAAGCACATTTTCACTATTACATGTTTAGCTGGTAACCCCCTGTAGTCTGTGGGCCTTGGTGGGTGTAGGCGGTGTTAGAAAGCACACATTTATTAAAGAAAACTCTTACGATCAGGCCTGATGCAGGAGGAGAGGAGGCCTACAACAGGAAGGGATGTGGGGGTTTTAGACACCATGTGGCACTAAAAAAAAAGGCAAATTTTCTAATGCAACTTGTTTTAAAGTTGACCCTCTGTTGAGCCTCTGGCCAACAGAAGTGTACACAGCCAATTAGCATTCTTTACCTGTCAGAGTGGAAAATGAGGGGAAAATGTTTTCTTTTATGTAGCAGTGCTGGAGAGCACCACACAATGGGCTGAGTTGTTACTGCAGGCACAAATTACATTGCAAACCATAACCCACAATGAGCGATACTCACCAACAGACACCCAGCTAAGAGGGCAGCTGAGATTCTCACTAAGGGATGGGGATGAAATGCAAAGTGGCACCTTGATGACACAGGAGGGGTTCAAACAAAGGGAAATGTCTCAACAACAACAACACCAGTGATGATGGTGGCAAAAAGTAACAGAACCCAAGAGATTCTTTCACTAAGGCTACTGGAAGCAAATAAAAATAAAGAAATAAAGAGATCAAAATAAAACACACTGTTCAAAGTTGGTGCCCAATTAAAACATAATACAACATGCATGACGAAAGGGAGAAATAAGTAATAACATAATCTAAAAAAACAATGCAAAGGTAAAATGCATATAACATAATGTTTGTGCAATGCATAAGATTTACTCAAATGAAAGAGAGTGCTTTGCACAAGATCTCTTTCATTTCAGCTCTTTGTATTTTCTTTGCAGTAGCCATCTTGCCGCTGTGTGGGTGTGCAGTACTCCCTCGACCTCCACTGTTTGACACACGAGACGTGACAAATGCTCACCTGATTGCCTGCTGAACTCTGGCTCTTATTAGTCTGACTGCTCCTCTGCTGCGCGCTGCCGCCCAGAAGCAACAAAACAGAGATGGAAGGGCGATGCGGAGATGAGAGGCAAACACAGAGAAAATAGAAGGTGACAAACATGATGGGGTAAAAGAGGAGTTTCTAAGCATTTGTTTTTACTAGCCTGACATGAGCAGTATTAAAGAATGCATCATAGTAGAGCTAAGTTGAGGGATTGACTCTTTACTTAGCAAATCCAATGAAGTCTTCGTGGTTAGTGTTGATGTAAGAGAGCTGGATGTCAATCAACAGCAGAACCTGGAAATGAAAATCAATGTGTGAATTTGGGTAAAATATTCGCATTGACTTTCTTTAGTTGGACAAGCAGCATTAAGACCTCACTTTTTTCTGTACTTTAAAAAAATGGACATATATCCAGTGTGTCAACTGGTTTGTGAAACCCTGTTATGAATCATAGACAGTATGACACACAAATGTGACTTCTGGGTTGGAAAAATGAAGTCAATGCTGAAGTGCCTTAAACCTGCACTGGTTGCAAGTAACTTCCAATCCTATAGAAATCTATAGGGAAACAGCTTTTTGATGTAAACACTGACCTGTTCAGTTTGTGATCTCAGTCACTCATTTTGGTTCATGTTGAATAAAACAAAATTGAATCTTTATCATTGTGTTTCAAAGTATTAGATTATCTGTATGAAACTGCACTGTCATTGACTTAACAATGTGTCAATCATGTGTTATTAGCCTATGAACATGCAGTTTCACAGGTCAAATTGTCATATCTATTATTTTGCAAAGATTTGATTTATTTTATTTATCTATTTTGTATATTACATTAAATTATTTTGAAGATGTTGACAGTAGAAGCTCTCAAAAACTTCAGAAAGAAGCAGTGAGATAATGGTAGCTTACACCCATCTTTTATTCTGTTTGTTTAGCAGTGTCAAATTTTAATATTTGTCCATGTTGGTTTCTTTCTTCTCAGGAAAAGACCATGTTCGGGGGGAAAGATGGAGTGCTAAGGTGTAGGTTGTATTGACACAACAGAGACACAGCTACTTGCTAATTAGTGCTAAGTAATCTCATAGTATTATAGTGTACTAATATAGTGACAGCTAAAAATTTACTCACTAAAAACCAGAGCATGTGAAGCAACACTTAACAATCTGTCATATTATTGTCAAATATTTGCACTAAAGTGCCTCAAAAGACTCGTTGATGCTCGCTAGCTTGAGCAGTAGCCGGGTTAGCCTATGTTAGCATGAAGAATATAAACAGAGAAACAGCTAGCTTGGCGCTATCCAGAACATAAAGCCAAAGTGTGCCATTTGTACACAAGTGACAAGTTTTGGAAAAATTGTGAGATAATCTTTGCTATTTTTTTATATTTGTTTTGTTTGTTGCCTTTGAGTTGTTACTAAACAGTAACAAAACAAACCTGATCCTTGGCCCGACTCTCTCTGTCTCGGATGTGAGACGTGACAATTCTCTCAGTTTCCTCACGCAGCATGGGGAAGCATTCCAGCTGAAAACATAGTAAACAGCTTATGACTCCTTCTACATAATGAATGTGAAATAATATCATAAATAATGAAAAACTTTAGATGAAAACCCGAAACATCAGTCTGGTAATATTGTTCCAGTACAACAAAGCCAATGAGCAGAAGCGCTACCTTGTTAGAACACTGGCGTACGGTGTTAATCAGCTCCTGGATGACCATGTCCACACACTTGACACAAGGCTCCTTCAGCTTTATGACCTGCTTCTTCACGATGGCTTCAAATGCCATGTCTGGGGTGAAAAGTCCAGTCCTGAATCCCACGAAGAGTGCAAGAAAAGAGATGATGAACATTAGTAACACATGTTTTGGTTCCACATATATTCCTGCTTTTGATTTGTGTTTTGATTCAGCTAGATGTAACCACAGCCTTCACATGTGGTTCTGAAAATAAATAGATCACCATCTTCTACTGACGTGAGTCACTGCAGACCTGTTTTTGTTTTTGGAAGGAATTCAGGCTCAAAATGTGGTGGTGTCTTAAATGTCAGATTTTCTCTTGCTTGGGTGGCATTTTTTTTGGTTCCAGTGGCTAACCACTGTGAATCAATATAGAAACACACATAGTCAGAACTGAACATAATAAAAGAAAAGGCCTGCTCCACCCCAGTTCATAAATACTCATACAAACTTTATACTTTCAGGCCTTTTCACAAACCAAGCTCAATGCTGGTAATTTCTCACCATACCAGAATGAATATCTGTGGCCACAGCCAGAAAGCTGTGAGCAGTAGCAGAGCACAGGCTCAAAATGTTTGAGGAACTGGATGCTTGAGCTTGAAAAACTGGCATGAACTACTTTTGGCAAGTTGATGTGGGCCTGTACAAGGTATTGTTGGAACAAAGACTAGTTTAGGCAATATCATATTCTCGCCTGATAGACAAAACCCTACCTGATACCGTGGATGTTCTTGATGGCATAACTGATCTCGCGACGCATCTCCTTCTCATCACACTCCATCTGCGGAGAACAGAGAGGAAGAAATGAAAGAACTGAACAAATGTAATGGATGGGACAGCGGGAAGACTGCAAGAGCTCTTCATGCTGAAAGATTAAAGAGAAAGAACATTCTGCACTCGGAGTGTGAAGAAACATCGCTAATGGTGAGGCTATTTGAGGATCATTCAAAAGAAAATCACAATAGAGAATAAAGGATGGAATTACAGTGTGCATGAAGAATAGGGAGGAAGCAGAGGAGGAAAACAAAGGAAGAAATGATGTACTTTAGTCATATACATTCTTCAAAACTTACATTTGGTTAAAATGAGAAAGAAAAAAACCGAGGGGTGTCACTGTTTCTGCTGTTCCAGATTCACGAAACAACAGAAGGTGGAGTTTTATGTCATTAGGTACTAATATGTACAAATAGGCCAAAGCTACAACTTATGACATGCCCTCATCTGAAAATGCACAGGGAGGATTGGGGCTAAAAAAAAAAGAAAGATACACCATCCTATTTAATCAAACAACTGCCATATAATGTTGTTTTAAAGCTTTCATCTAAGTATCTGTGTCATTTTAAAATCCTGGCTGTGAGACTGTGTTAAATGTGACCCCAGTGATTGCATTTCGTTTTAACTTCAGTATATCACCTTGACCAACTCAAAGGGGAAACGCTCATGAAAGATGCGGTTGATTTTTGCTCCACCAGACAACTCCACTGTGTCCACCTGGTCCCCTGAACCCTCAATTCTCTTCTCAAAGTCCACGGAGAACTGCTGCACCATCCTGTAACATGAAAAATGGAAAACCTCAAAATAAATCAACGATGATTCATCATATTCAATATATGGTAGGATTTCTGCAGCAAACACATTTTCTGCCAGCAAAATCGAATCTGAATGCTTTGTCCATGGGAAAAATGGGGTACTGACTGCAGCAGCTGCTTGGTTTTGCGAGACGGGTCATCGGGTCGGTATCCCCGGTATTCCTCTGCCTCTTTATCCAGAGCCAACAGCTGGGACTGCAGCTTGCTGCGGAAAGCTGGCAGGGTGTCCCGGATGTGGTTGGTAAGTTGCTTTAGAGACACAAAGCCACCATATGAAACGCATTAAAATCATGGTTTCATTGATAATTCTTACATATTTGCCATTTTTTGCAATACAGAATAATTACAGTCAGGACTGTTTATTTTACTGTAATCAAGGAGGATTTAGCCAAACACTCATTCAGTTACACTGCAGAATGAAAATGTGAAATGCTTCCTCCAGTAAATGATAAATTATTAGGAGCTGAGCTAGAAAGCGTGAGTGTGTTTTCCATCTACTTACAGTCTTATATCACCCACACTGATATGCTGTATAATGGAAGCCAACAATAAAAAAAAAAGTAGGCCGCCCTCTTATTAATTATGTAAAGTATATGGTGGAGAAGCATTGGTGGGGAACCTGTGATCACCTGGTTGAGCATTTTCTGCAGGCGTGGAGTGCCCATTTTCTCAGCCATGTGCCTGTATGCTGGGTGGGACAAAAAAAACTTCCTCTCGGCTTCTAAAGCTGCCTTAATGTCCTTCCTTCCATCAATATCCTTCTGACTGCGATTCACCACTCCGATGTACCCTGGGAGCGAACAAAGACGAATATAAAAAAAAAACGAGAATCTTAGTAGCAACTACACGAGTAAAATAATGAGAGAATGGATGTGAAAGCAGGTAAAACCTGGACAGACATTTGACTCTGAGAACAAGAACACAGATTGAAGTTTTCAGAGCGGAGGAACTGTAGGAGAAGAGAAATGGCAAGAGCCAAATAGAAGCTGGCTACATCGCAATAAAACAAACACACACCTCTCCGAAGTGGAAGCAATTTGTTCTCCAGGACATCACGGGCGTCTGTGCCCTCATCCATCAAATCCAATTTGGTGATCACTCCAATAGTCCTCAGACCTGGAAAGGGCATCAAAAAGACGTACAATGGGAAAGGAAGTGATAGTCATTAGGAAACACTAGCTTCTTTTAAAGGTTTTGGGTTACTCTTTTTAAGCACAGAATTAGATTAGAATTAAATTTTTTGCAGTTTTGCCTGCTTTTAAATCAAACAGTATGGATGCGACTGAAGTGCAGACTTTCAACTTTAATTCAAGGGGTTTAACAAAAATTTTGCTTTAACCGTTTAGGAATTCCAGCCATTTCTGATAAAATACTTGTATTATTTTAAATATAAGAACTGTTTTCTATACTTGAAAGAAACTCCTTCGCATTTAGTGACTGCCTGAAGTCTAGAACCCATAAACGTCAACATATGCTATGTTTACCCCCTTAAGATGCCCATCTAGGCTTTTTTTGTGGGTCTCTCTGCCTTCAGTTTTGTCTTCAGTAGCGGAAACGCATGCTCTATTGGGATGGGATCCGATTTTGCCATTGAAGAATATTCCTTTTCCTTGAGAAGTCTTTGAATTGCTTTTGCAGTATGCTTGGCTCATTATCCATTTGCACTGTGAACCACTGTCTGATCAGTTTTGCAGCGACAGCACTCCTCACACGTCATCCTGCTGCTTCTATCAGCAGTCACATGATCGATAAACACTAGTGACCCAGTTCCACAGCCATACATGTCCATGTCATAACGCTACCATCACCATGTCTGACAGATAACGTGGTATCCTTCAGATCATGAGCTCTCCTTCTCCTGTTTGTCTCCTCTCATCTTTCTGGTGCAAAGCAATCTTGCTCTCATCTGCCCAAAGAACTTTTTTCCAGATCTGTTTTCTGGCTAATCTGGTCTTCTTGAGTGTAACTCGTGGTTTGCACCATGTATTTCCATTAATTAAGGTGTTTCTAGATTGTAAACCTTGATAATATTAACGGTTTATGATATCTCTCAGGTTTTTCAGGCAAAATGATGGCCTTCCTCACTTGCACTCACATTTCTTTGGGCCCCATATTTAAAATGTCAGTGAAAAGCTATAAAATACAAAAGATTTTACCTAACAACAACAGAACAGACTTCATATGGCCATGAAACTGCTGTCGGTCAACCAAGAAACCTTTGAACCTCTGAAAATGGGAAACTTTGTATAAAAATGGGTGTAATTACTAAACAGTGAATGCCATATTTTTTTTTTCAAACTCACCAGATTAATGCTCACAGCTTGCACTTCAATTACACACAGATTGTTTGATTTAAAATCCACTCTGGTGAGTATTTTGTTTTTTGTATTTATTACAGTGTAAAATTATACAATCCTCACACTGAGCAAAAAAGCTTATATTACACATCTGCTTCCTTTTATAATTAACTACACATTTATTGTTTGTTGTCCATTATACTAAATGTTCCCATTTGGGGCTCATGAAGGTCTGGGCCTTAATCCAGCTTTGCATCCAGCTCTTGCTGTATTTTATTGCTTCCCTTTTTCCACGCTTTGTTCTTCTTTTCTCTATTCTAAAGCATCCTTTCTCTGTTTCTGCTTACCTCCTGTATTCCTTCACCTCACTTTTCTTGTCTGATATAATTCGTCTTTCACACAAGGTTATTTTGTTCAAGTCCTCTTTTTGGCTATTTCACCCTCTTGTCCACTTGTGTATTTTCGTCTCCTGTCTGAAGGTCAAACTGTTCAGTTAGGTGGATTCTTTCTCTTTTCTTATCATTTCTATTCATCTCATGCAGCTTTTTCTTACCCCCAACTTATCTGCCTATCTTTATTTCCACACAAGTTAAGACATTCGTTTTCTTTCCCTTTCCTTGTTTATCATTTGATTTGTGCATTCCTCATCTCCACTCTCCTCTTCTCTCAGACCCTCGTTTCTAATAAAAATGTGACACTTGATCATTCCCTACAGGGAAATTCTGCTTCCACATTCAGAGCAGTCAAAGCACAAGGTCAGACACTGAGCACCCACCCTGCAGCTGACAGAGATTGAAAGTCTTACTGAGGCTGGCCCAGTAACCACAAAGCCACTGTGTACTGACTTCATTTCCTTCAGTTTCTCATTCTACATCCTTGCTACAGCCTCTTTTATTCCCAATATCTGGTGCTTACCCCAGCATCCTTGCCTTACCCTGGGGGTCCACATCCTTCGCCAGTTTCAGGGCATCAGAGTTGGCCAGGTCAGTGTTGGCCGGAGTGACGGCCAGGATCAAGCAGCTCTCTCTGGTGATGAACTGCATGATCATATCCCTGATCTGTTGCTCGATGTCCACGGGCTGGTCTCCGACTGGCACCTTAGTGATCCCCGGAAGGTCGATGAGAGTCAGGTTCAATACTGCACAATCAGAGGAATGCAATGTAAGAACTGGTTTGACATTTCTGTGATGTGCAGCTAGTCCAACATTCATTTAACTATGGTGGTTGATAACTAGAACATTTGGCTAGATTCTGTCTGTTCAACTGTTCAACAGTGCATAAATATGTAGGCGGCTCTGAGATACCATAATTTAAATCAGCAAATTAGAGCAAACAGCTAAAGGTTAAATGTGTAAATACACAGCTATGCACGCTTTTACTAACTGCAAGCTAGTTTTACCTCATAAGTTATCACCAGTTTCACATTTCCAGCTTAAAATTAGCTTTTTTTAAAGTGTATCATCTGTGGTTAAAGCTTTATAATAATATGAGTAGTCATTTTTGCAGCAATAAAGTTCTGTGAAGCAGATACAGTGGGAGAACAACTTCCATTGACGACTAAACAGGTAAATAAAGTGCTATGAAATAAAAGTCTTAGTCGGTAAGCCTCTTCTTAATAGCACAAACAATCTGAGGGCAGCACAACGGAATATGCTATGCAACCATATCAACACAGAGCCTTTAAATGATCTGGTTGCCTGCCTGCCTTTCACATCATCAAAACTCATTCATATCCAGCACAATAACTTCACAAGCAAAACTATCTTCTTTGTTTCTAATGACCCAGTTTTTAAAGAGTCTATCTGCCAACTGTTCAAACGAGGAGCGAGAGTATGATGACTCACAGCTTTTCACGTTCTAGTTTGATTCAAAAGTGTTACTGCATACTGGCACTTGGCAGTAAAAAGAGGAAAAAGGTGAGTTATTCCTTTCGCACCATTGGGGGAGTAAACCCGCAGGTTGATGGGGACGGGAGATATGCCTTTGTTGGCCCCCGTGACACGGTCCGTCTCTCCCTCGATCTCCTGGCGAACCTCGTCGAAGTCTGTGAACTTTTTCCCTTTGCAGTGGAGGAATTCAGCCCATTCTGAGAGGATGAAAATGGAGAGCATATAACAGAGATTAGTAATGGCTGTGCTGCATGTGTCTGAGTGGAAAATAATGCCAGAGCGGGAGGGAATAAAAGCCAGAGAGAGAGGGAAAAAAAAGCAGTACCATTTTAAAAGGAGAGAGGAGGAGGCTGCATTTGTGTGTTTTGTGTGTGTGTGTGTGTGTGTGTGTGTGTGTGTGTGTGTGTGTGTGTGTGTGTGTGTGTGTGTGTGTGTGTGTGTGTTTGTGTGTAAGAGCATGTGTGTTTGCATGCTAGCAAGTGTGGGTGTGTGGCTGTGTGCACCCACCTGCAGAAGAGTTGATAAGCTGCAGAACCAGGGGCCTGCGGGTGACAATGCCAGATCCACGGGGCAGAAAGTCCCTGAGGACAGACAGTCAATCAAAACTCATTACATCAAACCGCAGCAAATGTAAACCTCTTTCCAAGAAAGGCTATAGATAGCATAATGATAATGTTATTTACAGCTTCTACTTTTGAAGCCTTGGAAGGCAAATTTCTTATAATTACACCAGTTACGATGGCATGACAGCTAGCATAAAGCTTTCAGTGTCATTCGTGTAGTCTGCTGTAGGCCATTTCAAAACAAGTGGGGGAAAAGGGGCCATTTTAAAACATGTCCTGTGGCTTTCAGCTGCTGCTACTGCAACACAATAACTCTAACAGTAAAGAACAACCTGACCCGATAAACAACAGGTCAGAATAGAGAGCTGCATCGCTGACGGCGAGCTCTCCCAGTTTAAAATAGTGACTTGCACATGCAGGCATGCCACACACCTATCAGCCTGCCTCTTATGCTTTAAGGTCTGTTTCAAGAACCTTATTAACACATATTGACCCTCAGAAGTCCCTAAAGTGGGTGAGTTGTTTTTCCTTTTTTTAAAAGCCCACTACTTGTCCATTCAGCGCTGTGCAGAGCCAGTGCTGGACAGATGGACCGTTACTCAGCATCACGACTCTAAATGAGGGCTGAAACAGAACTAAATCAATGCATCCATCTGGAACTGCGTGCTTGTAAGAACATGCAATATGTGGTTACAAAGACATTCAAGCTAATGGCATTTTAGTTGTGCACCTCCATAAACACTGACAGGCAGGCTTTAAAAGAGTGGCCAGAATGGGTGCAGCAGATAACGACTGACTTTCAAGTATGTAGTGTGGTTCAAGCTTCAAAAACAGTAGTAATGAAATGGCATCTTTTAATAGACCCTCCCTGCATGTAAAATATTCTCATCTAAAAGTAAATGTCGACACTATATGCTGTAATGTATGCTTTCGAGTGTCTGGAATCTGAGCATAGCTCCAATAACCCCGCTGGTATTCTTTCCAGAGACACAGAAATCATCACGGCCAACAGCTTGTTTTGCAGACAGAGCAGTGGACTTCTCCCCTTAAAACGGACACGTGACGGGATCCCTAATCGATTTAAAAAGCAAAGTTCTCATCAAATTTAGAGAATATACGATTAGTACGTCTCTCTATTAATAGACAACTGAGGGACGCTATAATTAGCTGTCAATTAAAAGGTCCCCAATCTCTTTAAAATGCATGGTTATAAAGAAACCATGGCAACACATTATTGTCTGAGAATAGTGAGATTCTTGTAGCAGATAACACACTAGTAGCTACTGGACAGCAGGAAAAAATGTCATTGTGGAGCCTGGATGTATTTCTCATTTTCAGATTCACTGCTTGCTGCTTATGGAGTTGGAAAAAACAACAACAACCCAGATATATAAATCAAGGGTGAAAAAATTATGAATATTCATGTGTTTGGAGAAGTGGGAGCTGACACCTCTGCATGAACAGTAGGATGGTGCTTTTATAAAGGTTACATGCAGCAATCTGCATTTTACACAACATCCGAACATAACGCCATCAGTACATGGTTCACGGAAAAGCAGCGGTTATTATTTTTAGGGTTGTGAGGTGGCCTCCTGCAGCTGGTGCTGATTGGGCCAAAATCCCCAAAGGTGCTGCTGTAACCCAAATAAAGCCTCCATCCCCTGTTGGCGGTCACAAGATATGGATATGTGGTACCAAAAAAAAGAGAAAATAAAACAGCAGCACAGAAAGTGACTGAATCTGCTCGCCTTAAGGTGCTTCAACTGTGACTTAAAGCAGGGGAAAGATGGTCTGAACTCTATGGGGCCAATCTCTTATGTCATCCTCAAGGTTAAAGTGAGAAGGGATTATCCTATTTCTGTTTGTCAATTTTACCTGCCTACAAAGTTCTCCAGCACAGAGCTCTTTCCTGCACTCTGGCCTCCGACCACTGCGATCTGCGGCAGGTCTAGGTTGCAGGCCTGGCCGATGGAGCTGAAGGCATCCTGCAGCTTGTTGACCAGCGGGATCAGCTCCTCCATGCCACGGTTTCCCATGGTGCCTTTAGACGGAAGGAATTGAGAGAGAGAGCAGGAGGAGGAGGAGAGATGAGGGGGAAAAGATGTGGCTCTGCTATATTAGTCCAGGACTACCGCGGTGCTTGTTGATGTAGTGAAGTCATCTAGGCGCGCATTGCCCCGAGCCAAGCGAGGGTCGGACCGACTGTGGAAGCAGCGGAGAGAGAGAGAGAGCGGACAAGAGAGAGGCCAAGAAGGAAACATACAGCGGGAAAAAGAGCGAGAGAGAGAGAGAGAGAGAGAGAGAGAGAGAGAGAGAGAGAGAGAGAGAGGCGCAGAGAGGAGATGTGAACAGATAGGGACAGACAATTGAGACAATTGCGCAGTTGCTTCCAACCACCACAGCCCCCCTCCCCTCTCTCCTTTTCTCTTCCCCCCACTATTTCTCTCTATTTCTATTTCCCTTTGACACAAAAACACACAATCACAGCGACACACACACACATGAAGGCTACACTTTCAAGGGCATTCGGTGAGCTCCATATCGCCACCGTGCGCAGTCCCGTGCTCCGGGAGGCTTGACAAATCAAACACGAATCACGCTTTAACAAACGGCACAACAAAGCATCCTTCGCGGCGAGAGGACACACACGCATACGGTGATATCGCAATAGAAGACAGCTACCAGTAGAAAAAAAAATATGCAGCACGGGATTGATGCCAAGATTGTGGTAAACTATTGTGCGGCTGTGACATTTACCCCGCCTCAGGATTCCCTCGGTGTTTTCAGTGCCCGGTCGCTGTCCAGTGCTGAAACGAGGCGCAGATCAGGCAGCAGAGACGAGTGACACAAGACCCTCGGATGATTATACGAGCACCACCTGCTATGGCGGTGCATCGGCTTAGCGTGAAACTCCTGTGCATTAATGGTGCTCGCCTGCGGGGGCTGGCGTTACGCTCGGCTGGATGTCAGAGCTCTCATCCCGATCCCAAATTTGCCTTTGACAGATTAATCATTTTCCCCTCGCTCTCACGCTCCTCTTTTTTTCCGCGGTGTAATTGCGAAGCTGTCAGAGGCTATCGACGCTTCGGAGGACCAATAGAAATCTCGAGATTGAAGCCGAGGCAGAGAAACGCGGCTCCCTATTGGCTGGGCGAGTACAGGTTAGGCCTACCTGAGCCCGCCCCCTGTTTACATCCGTGCCGTTTCTGCCGCTGTGACTCATGCGGCACGGCTGCGCATCGCTGCAACAGAAGAGGTGAATGCGCTCCTGCAGATCCCCGCAGTAGCAGCCGAAAGCAGCTGTCGTAAATTTCTACCGCTTTCAGACGTGGCACGGTCGTTTTATGACACCTTGCTTTTATGCGCGATAGAATATGATCCTGTATGGCACTCAAACCACGCTCGGTGATGTAAAGAGCGTATGGGGTTTGCTCTTGAGCAGGCACAGACGTGTGAGGCCTGGCCTCCTGACTGGTGGAAGCGGTCATGCGGAAAGGACGGTGCCATCCTGCCTTAACCTCAAGCAGGACGGCATCTGTGCCTGGTAGCGCCGGGTGACATCTGCTGTCATCAGAAATAGTCTTTAAAGAGAAAACTGGTTTGCTTTCAAGAGCCCTGAGCCGAGAGGTTAAAGAGTAAAGTGCTGGCTCATAAATGGAGGCCACAGTGGAGCCTTCCATTTATTTAAATTATAGTAAAAGCTCAGGGGTTAGTCGGCATTTCCCCTTTTCATTATGGCCAAGCCTTTCAAGCCGGGTCCACTCGTAACGTCACGCTGTAGTGAGCACTAGAGGGCAGTAACGACCAATGCTTACTGGCCTTATCGTTGAGAAAATTAAAACGGGCTATTTCATTGAAAAACAAAAAATATCGGGACAATTACAGAAAGTGGAGGAAGTACTATCAAGTCACTGCATTAAAGGAGTTGTCTTTAAGAGGGATGCTGACAGTGTGACTATGTGAACAGTGTGAGCTTACCCATGAAAAGGGCTGTCCAGTAACAACATCAATCCAACACTTCTCTCTCGCCGTTGCTTTCATCCCCTGCCAAAGCTCGTGTGTCCCGATAAATCTGGGGCAAGGCCAGAGCTGGTCTCCAGGTCAGTATGTAAGCCTCAATAATGCAGGTGGGCCTGTTTTTAGATCAAGACCTGGCAGCTACCTTAATACATGCTTCAGTACTTGCTGGTCAGCAGGGCCACCTTAAAAATGAGGTGCTGGATGATTTATTGGAGATTAGTTATTGTGGCTCTGGGCCACCAGGTTGATATTTACTGATTATCTTAAAAAAAATAAAACATAAATATAAAATAGCTACAACACTAAAAGAACACAACCTTCTAAATGTTTGTGTTAATAGGAAAACATGGCACCACTTCCTGGTAACATCAACATCAGGGATGCCGCAGAGTATTTGAAATAGATAAAAATGAATATATATTAAAGTTTGTGGAGAGCAGTATGGACTTTTAAATAATTTTTTGGAAATGTATCCAAAATATTTAACTGTGTTCATACTATAGATAATAATTACATAATCAGTCTGAATACATCTGCCTTCAGGTGTTATTTAATCATCAGGTCAGGATCAGGATGACTCTGATGAAGGCCACAGGTTGGTCAAGCAATAAAGCTGCTCTTCATACCCCAATATTGAGCTTCAGCCTCTTTCTACACTGATTAGTGCAGAACTATAAATCAGACATCAAACGGCTGTGTCCTGTCAACCCACGATAACTTAGGTACTTGGTTATCTAGGCAAGGCAGAATGAATTTATTGCCAAGCTTATAAATACATTAATTCAGAAATTAATTTCTAACATGTTTGGCACATTTGATGAGATGTTTATTTATTGACTGATTGTTTATTTGACTAAATTGGATCCATTTTTAAATTTTGTTATGGCACTTTCAGTCCTCCACAGTGTGCCTGTGTGGACGTGTGTATTTGCTTGTAATTATATGCGCACTTTGAATGAGAGGCAGATGGTCAAGAGCTGGTGGAGAACATATTATTGGCTTCAGGTCAAAGAGAGGCCGGGGAAAGGAGTTATCAGCATGCCGGTCTCCATGAGCCACTCCATCATGGCCTTGAATCATCGATTACCCATGCTTGACTGCAAACAGCGTTTGGACAGGACGGTGGCATCTGCTTACCATATCTAAGCTCATAAATCTGGGCCCTACTGTATCCGGTTTAAGACGTACCAGAATGCAAAGTGCTGTACAGCAAAGTCCAAGAAGAAGCCAAAGACAGCAGCGCACATGTTCAGTCTGATGCCGCATTAAATGTGTTTCTAAGGAATTCCTTGTCCTTTCATTCTCTCTAGCACGAGACTGCACGGCCCAGTGAGACGAGCCAAAGATATTCTGTTATTCAAGATGAAACTAAATCAGGGTCTGTACTTGGGAAAGTTGCAAACTATTCAACTAAATCAGGGAAAATCTTTCAGAGATTTTCTTAATTTTCCTCATTCAGGGCAGTTTGAATTATGTTCCAAAGGGGAAGGAGGCTGTTGTTAAAATGTCATTATTTCGGGGGAAATAGTGGCCCTCTTACATAACACATCTTTAAACAGCCACATGCTGTCCAGATCACAGATGGAATGAGGGCTGGTTTTATAGTGAGGAAAAGAAGAATTTACTGAAAGTGTTGAATGTACACGTTAGAGGAACTGAAGTCCTGTAAACAAATACGTTAAAAACAACACATCTGTAGGGTGACACTGCATCAGGAGCTACTATTAGAATTGCAGTGAACAGAAATTCCATAATTTTCATGCTGTGTATTTACAGTATGTGAGGTAATGCCACAAAAGACACTGATATTAGCTGTGGGCAGGTTACAAGGCAATTCTGAAAAGTATGGTGTCATATTTGAAACCTTAACCTTTGGGATCTTTCTTAAAACATTATCATTGCAACTATAGACTGAAATATCTCCAGAGGTCTTGGGTAGGTTCTGGAGATTCACATCCCTTTGAGATTAAATGTAAAGTGGTCAAAATTCCAAACTCTTCCTAATTAGGATTATTGGGTAATTTTAACTTTGAGATCAAAGTATAATCTACCTACAGACCAAGTAGCATGGCTTGTTATTCCAGCCATCTCTGTTTTCTTAACCACTTATTCAATATAAGACTGTAGGATGCTGGAGCCTGTCCCAGCTGGAGTGCACCCTGGTCAGGTCACGAGTCTTTAACACAGAGACAGACAGCCATTCAGATCCATAATCACACCCACGGGCAACTTGGAAGCACCAATAAACAGAACAAAAGTTTAGGTAAGGTTATGATTTCTAACAGTGCAGATTTTTTTCCAGCTTTTTTTTTCTTTCACATGAGCAGTTTCATATCTTCTAGCTTTTTTTTTTCTTCATAATTTGACAGTGTTCACAGTTACAGGCCCTCAGAAATCTCACTTTTATCCTTTGTTTTCTGTAATCAACTTTGAGCATCAGTATCATGAGATATAACATATATATAAGCAACAAGCTAAAGTCTGTGACGTAGAAAAAGAGAAACAGTTTGTTCTTTGATCTCATAAACATGAAGCAATAATTCTGAGTAAAGTGCATCAGAGATATTTTTAAAAAAAAAGTTTATTTATTCAAATAATTTTCACATCACTCCGATTTTGGCCTCTCTACACCGGCTTCCAATTGAATTTAGAATCTGTTTTAAAGTCCTTTTATTGGTTTTTAAATCTCTAAATGGTCTGGAACCTGTTTATTTGTCTGACTTGTTGAAGCCCCATGTCCCCATTTAATTTTTTATTTATTTATTCAAAATATGGAAAATCTTTGTTATAAACTGAATCTATACCAATCAAGTACATTTCATTTGAACAGACTGCATTAAATCCAACAACAAACCTTGGATTACCCCAGAAATTAAAACCGTCCTCAAGCAGAAGAGGAGGGCCTTCAAATCCAGAGACAAAGAGGAGTTGAAAAGGGTGCAGAGAGAGCTGAGGGGACTGATAAGGAATGGGAAGGAGAGCTACAGGCAGAAGATGGAGAACCAGCTTCAACAAAACAACGTTGGTGAAGTCTGGAGAGGCCTCAGAACCATCTCGGGCCACAAACAGCAGAACTCTCTGCCTGGGAGGGATGTGAGATGGGCAAATGAACTGAATCATTTCTTCAACAGATTTGACTCAGCCATGAGGCAGTCTGCAACATCGGCTGCAGACTCACCCACCCCCACTGCTGCTGTTCCACCTCAGACACTTCACACCTCCTCTATTCACCCTGCTCACTCCCCCCCACCCCCAACTGCAGCATCCAATACACACTCAACACAAGGCTCCAGCCTGTCTCTCTCAACCACCCAGGTTAGGAGGGAACTGAGGAGGATTAATGGCAAGAAGGCAGCGGGTCCAGATGGCATCAGCTCGAGGGTCGTCAGGTCCTGCGCGGACCAACTGTGTGGGGTGATGGAGCACCTCTTCAACCTGAGCCTGAGGTTGGGAAGAGTCCCACAGCTCTGGAAAACCTCCTGTGTTGTACCAGTGCCAAAGACTTCACGCCCCAAGGACCTCAACAGCTACAGGCCGGTGGCTCTGACATCCCACCTGATGAAGACCCTGGAGCGGTTGGTCCTGGCTCAGCTTCGGCGCCTAATAAGCTCATCACTGGACCCACTTCAGTTTGCCTACCAGCCTGGCATTGGAGCGGATGATGCCGTCATTCACCTCCTACATCGTTCCCTCGCTCACCTGGAGACCGCTGGAAGCACTGTGAGAATCATGTTCTTTGATTTCTCCAGTGCCTTCAACACTATTCTTCCCTCGGTTCTAAAGGACAAGCTGGTGAACTCTGGAGTGGACCATCACCTCACTACCTGGATCCTGGACTACCTCACCGACCGACCACAGTATGTGAGGACTCAGGGCTGTGTCGGACAGGGTCGTCTGCAGTACGGGGGCCCCACAGGGAACGGTTCTGGCTCCGTTCCTCTTCACCATCTACACTGCAGACTTCTCCCACAATTCCACCCAGTGCTTCCTGCAGAAGTTCTCTGATGACTCTGCAATAGTCGGCCTCATCACTGATGGGGACGACAAGGAGTACAGAGGTCTGACCCAAGACTTTGTGGACTGGTGCCAGCTGAACTACCTCCAGATCAACGCCAGTAAAACCAAGGAACTGGTGGTAGACTTCCGCAGGCACAAGCATTCTCCACTGCAACCACTGAACATCCAGGGTATGGACATTGAGGCTGTGGACAGCTACAGGTACCTTGGTGTTCATCTGAACAATAGACTGGACTGGACTCATAACTCAGACGCCCTCTACAGGAAAGGGCAGAGCAGGCTGTACCTGCTGCGGAGACTCAGGTCGTTTGGAGCGGAGGGCCCACTCCTGAAGACCTTCTATGACTCTGTGGTGGCTTCTGCTATCTTTTATGGCGTGGTCTGCTGGGGCGGCAGCATCTCTGCTGGGGACAGGAAGAGACTGAACAGAGTGATCCGAAGGGCCAGCTCTGTTCTAGGATGCCCTCTGGACCCAGTGGAGGTGGTGAGTGACAGGAGAACGGCGGCTAAGCTGTCATCCCTGATGGACAACATCTCCCACCCCATGCAGCAGACTGTGACAGCACTGAGCAGCTCCTTCAGTGGGAGACTGCGGCACCCACGGTGTGGGACGGAGAGATTTCGCAGGTCTTTCCTCCCCACTGCTGTCAGACTCCATAATAAAGACTTTAACTGATCAAGCACACACATCCATACATATGCAATAATACTAAGTGCAATAATCCTTTCTGTCATCGTTGTATTTTTACTCAGTTGTATATAGTATTTGTATTTGTATTCTATTTTTATCTTATTGTATATTTATTTTATTTTATTCTACTGTATATAGTATTTTATTTTATTCTATTCTGTACAGTTGTGTACTGTATTTATTCTTATTGTATTCTAATTTTTGCCTCATAACTTTTGCACTGTCCACTCCTGCTGTGACAAAACAAATTTCCCACGTGTGGGACTAATAAAGGTTATCTTATCTTATCTTATTTAATGTTTTACATTGTACTTATGCAACAAAATTACATAGGGAATTTACATGGAATTAAACTACTTAAAGTCAGTAGGGGGAATTTTTTTTTGGACTGTGTTTTACATATTTCCTGATAATTCCCTGGATAAAACTTTAAACTGAAAACTTTCAAATCCCACATCTCTACATGGATCACGTGACTGCTTAAAAATCATAGCAATTTTGACGCTAGCCTCATCTTCTAGCTCAGGGGTGTCGAACTCCAGGCCTCAAGGGCCGGTGTCCTGCAGGTTTTAGATATTACCCTGGGTCAACACACCTGAATCAAATGATTAGTTCATTACCAGGCCTCTGGAGAACTTCAGGACATGTTGGGGAGGTCATTTAGCCATTTTAATCAGCTGTGTTTGATCAAGGACACATCTAAAACCTGCAGGACGCCTGTGTTCTAGCTGATTTCTTCTGTGTAAAAATCATTTTCTATAAAGTCTGATTTTAACACCAACAATTAAAATGAGAATAGTAGGAAAAATTAAACTAAAAAAAGATTTCGGTTTAAGGCTGTGACACACTATGTGGGTGTTTTGGCAGCAGTTCCTGTCAGACCCAAAATATATTTTCACCCTTGAAATTTCCGCGCAGCAATCTCTTGTACATAATAAGTTATGAGGGTTTAAAAATGCTGCATAAAATAGCACAAATCTAAAACACGTGTTTAATGTTATGTGCAATGACCCATGCTGCTGATACTGACGTGTTGGTGATATTTAAGCAATAATTTGCACAAAGATGCCGATGTAGCAAAAATGGTACATATTAAAATTTATGGATGTAAATTGCTTTTTTAAAATTGGTCTGAAGGTTCAACTATAAACTTTCAAAAATGTTGTAATTTTATGGTTATTTCATGTTTCTAACTTTAGAGAGTTAAAGAGCTCACTAACAAAATAACTGATAGGGAGGACTCTCTATGAGATGTGAGTGATCTATCATCTACCCAGCAATTAATGCTCCAGACAGACTCATCGCTCCCTGTCTCCTGCCTTGTCATGGCGTGCAGAAATGCATCATTACCCATGATGCAGAGGGCTCTTTTAGAGTTAACTAAGTTGCGTCACTACTGTGTTATGCCATTTGAATTTTAAATCCTTGTGTTTGCAACTGTGTTTTCGCAAAGGAGACACTGGCGCCATGCCAGTCTGCCTCTCTGGGTAATAAGAATGTCTGGTGTAACACCTGTGACGCTAAACAACACCTACTGCTCTGCTGTTAGATTTCAGGTGTGCAGGCACGCGGTCCACTGTGATTATATCCTCACATTCATAGCAGACAGCAAGACATTTGTAATGCTTTTCTTAAAAACACCTCACGGTGACTTCCCCCTTGGATCTGTGCTGTGAACCCCAAAGTGCAGAACTGCAGTTTTTAATCATACCCCAGCAATGCTTGCAACAAGTCAAATATGCTTGAGTCATTTGAGCTTGGATCGCACCACGTGTGAAGTGTCCAGACTTTCTCACTTTCCTCTCCGAAGCTCGCGTTTCCAGTCACAGTTGCAGTCAAAGCACTGAGGCACTTTGTTCAAATGTGCCCGACACAATGAGGGGGGAGGTTGCAGGTGTTAAACCACGGAGCACTCACCAGCCCTCGGGCGACTGCTTGCTTTATGTCTGCTTTACACTGTAAGTCAGCGAGCCAAACGAAGACAGCTTCCCATGTAAACGCACATTGTGCAACACTTCACACCTGTGAGTGCAACTATGCAGAGCCAATGAAAGCTCTGTGTGGGTGTTTCTCGATTTGCTTTTCAGCGACCACTGGAAAAGTGATGCATCTTTGTTTTGGTGCCGTGCGAGAAAAGCAGGCCCGTACCGGTAATTTGTTTTCAAGCTTTCCTGCTCGCAGAACTCGATATTCAAACTGCACATTAGAGTCTGATGGAGTGTATTTTATTTTCCCTGCCTTTTGACATTCGTTTCTCTTCTTTTTTTTCTCTCTTTCTTCTTGTGTCATGCTAATGTCATCAGCCCCATCATTACTCCCCCTTTTTCCCCCTGTTGCATAATATTATATAATTCATGTTCAAACAAATACAGCCCTTAAACCGTCCCCTCAAAGTTGAATAATGGAAATCCTGCTGAATGCCAAAGGATTCTGGGATTGCATTTTCAATGGGTCTTAACTACTAACTTTTCCATCTGATTTTCATTGCTCTTTTTTTTTTATTCATCTACATTTTCGATTCTTATTCAATGGAAAAGCTGATAACATTTTTGTAAGAACAGTCTGCACATCTGAGAGGAACACAGTCCTGCACATATCAGCTGTAAAAGGGCAAACTGTCATTCTCACTTTAGTTATGCAGATTAAAAACAGGATGTGCACTTCAGTCAGTGTTGGTGGAGCTGAAGGGGGGGGGGGGTTTATGTTGTTATTTATGGACAGAATTACACTAGCTGTTTCCTAAGTGAAGCTAAACATATTATAATTATATCTTCTTATATCAGCTCCTAAAATTTGGTAAATACACCCTCAGATAAACAACAATGCATGGCATATTGTACTGTGTTGTCATTTATTTAACAAAAACTAAGTCGACATGCAGTGTGTCAAAAAGTCCCCCCTTACTATTTAAGAAGGTAAGTAAGTATCAGCCAAGTGCTGCTACTTAAATGCACTTTATGAGCTGATCATCAGGAAGTGTGAGCACCTCAATAAAAGCAGTTTTGGCAGTTTGCTGTTCTGGAGCACTCGATTGCCAGAAAGTGCATCATTCTACAGTGAGATAGATCCCAGGAAATTCATCATATGGTCAGAAACTGAATAAAAAGCATGTTCAATGTTCATGACAGTACAATTAAATAAACACTGGCTAAGTTTGACTTGTTTGACAGGGTTCCTGGAAGAAATCCTGTCCTCTCCTGTAAAGAGAACATCACAGCATGGCTACAAAGCTGCACTTGAATAAACCACAAGACTTCTGAAACTAGACAGTCAAGACCAAAGTGGAGATGTTCTGCCGTAATGTCCATTGCTGCATTTAGCAAAAAACAAATTTAGCAAATCAGCACAAACAACCCCTCCAAAAAGAGGGAGGGGTGACGACTTGCTTTGCAGGCACAGGACCTGGGCATCTTGCAGTCACTGAGTTGAACATGGACTCGTCTGTATACCAAAATATTCTAAAGTCAAACCTGAAGCCTGACAGCTAAACTTTGGCCCAAATTAGGTCATGCAGCAGGTCAATAATCACAAACACAGAAGCAAATCTACAACAGAATGACCCAAAAAAGTATCAGGTGACTGCAGTGGTCCAGACAAAGTTCAAACCTTCAACCTGATTGAAATGCTGTGGAAAGGCCTTAAGAGGGTGTCCACAATCCTCAATGAATTGAAGCAATGTTGTAAAGGATAGTGGGCCATAAAAAACTTACAAACCTGTGGAAAAAGTTACGTATTCCATGTGATCCTCTCTTCTCTTTGAGGACAACCAAGGAGCTGGCGCTCGCTTTGTACAGGATGCTTGAGTCATTATGTTACATAAGAAAAACACACCTCAGCAGTGGACACTGTGGAATACTGGTGACTTTCCACAGTACAAAAAGAGTAACAGCAAATTGATCTTGTGGAACTAAATACAGATGTGCATTTCAAGTCTCTATTGCTGAAAAAACAGGTTCTTTATTTATTAATCATAAACAATATTTTGCAACAATTGTGGAAGCAATTAGTGAAATATCCAAATGAAAGTAGAGGAGAAATGAAATGCTACCAATTCATAATGCAAACTTATGACCTATAGTCGTAACTGTGGGGATATGTTTCAAAGGGGAGTGTTGTGGAGATGACATAACATCTGTGAGCTGGGTTATAGCAATCTGAAGAAAGTGATGCATGAATAACATAAACTGTAATATGCACTTTGGTTATGCATGCTTTCTTTCTGGTCCTTTCTGGCTAAACACGCATACAGCAGCTGTTTTCAAAGCATTATAGCAAGGATTTCTGAGTTCTGAGACAACTAATGACAACTAGCTATTGTTGATCTCAGTAAAGTTTTTGAATTTATCTGTCTGAAAATAAAATTTTGCAGTTATAACAAGGATTTCTAAGGCAAATCTTCTCTTGTGGAAACCTTGTAATTAACAGCACCACACCAGCGTAGCTCCCTGTGAGTGTATATCAATGTGCTTTGGAGCAAGAAAAGCCTAGTTAACTGTTTGTAAAACTTGAGTGTATGTAAAGCATTTAACTGCTGAAGATGAAATTAAAATGTATGCATACATATATATACATATATAAATATACACTTTAACTTTCAGTGTGCATGCCCTGTTTGCACATAATATCCACAATGAAGTATCACTCGTTCACTTAAAATATACTTTTATATTTCAGACAGTGGATATTAGGGGTGTAACAGTTCTCCAAAATCATAGTTTGGTTAATACATTGACGCTGGGGCCACGGCATTTGTTGGTGCTTCAATATTTGGTATTAACAACAAATAAAAGTAAAAAATAAAAACAGGAAAACAAACTGTTTGTACCACAGGCCTGATCACGTGATCATGATTGTGTCACGAACAAAACTCCATTATTCTGATGTATGTATTTCCAGTTTATGTTACATGAACGATGTACAACGATTCCAACTTTCACCAGACCAGCATGCTTTAACTGCTCATCAGCAGCTTCACGTGGGTGTCACAGTATGGTAAGATGGAAACGCAACTTAATATTGCAGATGTTTCAGTTTCAGCATTGTTACAAGCCAACCTGTGAACTGTTACTTCAACTGTTACTGAACTGTTACTTAATTTTTTTTTTTTAACTCATTCCTCCAAAATCTAAGGAAACTCAGATAAAGGAACACTTTAGCTAAGAAACACTAAAGATGTGACCGTTGATTTTAGCAATTTAAAGCTGTCACACTGGTATTACTTTGAAGTTTACACTACTTTACCCTGTATTTCTTTTTTGCTTCTGAATTTTTATGGCATTGGCAGCAAGGGTTTCCTTGATGGCATCAAAAATACTGTAAAGCTGACACAGTTTCTCCCAGGTATATGAGCCAAAATTTCACCTCAGGACAGAACTTTCAAAACCAGGACATGCAGTTTAATCAGTGTGAATCCCAAGCTTAAGACCATTTTTTATGCTCTGCTACCGTACAATAGGCATGCTACAAATGCACATTAGTCTATAGTTAACTGTTAGTCTGTAATCTGATGGCCTGTTAATACTATCTCGGTCATCTTTTCATGATTTCAATCATCAAGTTGTTTTTGTAACAGCCAGTGGCTAGCTAAAGTCTTCGCATGCAACGACATAACCATAACTGCAAGGTCCAGTGTTTAGCATTAGACGCACTTTATCTACCAACAAATAAATGATGCGATAGAACAGCAGGCACTGCAGCTAACCACTGACAGGCCACATTCTTGGAAAAAACATTCCTAACAGGTCACTGACCCCTGACGCACTTAGCACTGTGCCCACATCCTTCAGAAACCAGAAAATGATTTCTGCACATTCACAGTAAGTACACTGTACTCACATGAAGACAGTTGGAACATGCTGTAGGTGTACCAATGAGGCTTCAAACTAGAAAGCAAACACAGTCAACACAGTTTTGCCATATAAACCATCAAAGAGCAACTTGCATGGCAGCACTGTCTTACAACAGCTTGTGAACATGCTGGATATATCAGGATTTCTGCTCTGATATATTTTAAAACGTATTCTGAGTTTTACATAAGTCACATTTTTAGACAAACACAATCTGAGTAAACTAAAAATACACAGACAGCAGTACTTGCACTAGTGAACACAACGAGAAATCATTTGAGTGCACGCTTCAGAAACCACCATATCTGAATTCAGCATCTTGTAGATGTGGTGGGAGGTCCCTTTTGGGGGGTTTTAACCATTCTGTAGTTGATTTACTTTTGGGCACTGTGTTATTTCTTTTTGCATCATCAAACTTCTGCTAAGCTTCAGCTCATCATCAGTTATTTATATAGCACTTTAACCCTCTCGGGCTCAAATTAAACTTTTTGTTGCTAATGCACAACCAAGTCCTGCAGTGGTACTTCTGAGTAAAAAAAACTCATAAAATATGTATGTGGGGTAATCAGGTTGTTAGCTTTTAACTGTTGCAAATCGGCAACGCCTGCCTCAAGAGGGTTAAAAACACACCTGGTAGACCAATATGCATAGCGAAATATCCAAATTATCATTAGACGCACGAAATATAAATATAATAATAGACAGCAGAAACCAGACATAGCAACAAAATTAATAAAAATGTCAGTTACGCACAGAGACTTAAAACTGGCACTGATGTAGCCTGTCTAATATGGAGAGGAGGTTATTCCAAAGCATCGGCGCTGCAACAGCGAACGCTCGGTCTCCTCTAAGTTTCAGCCGTGACTTTGGGACCGAAAGCAACAACTGCTCAGCTGACCGAAGGGAACGAGTGGGGACATGGGGCTTCAACAAGTCAGACAAATAAACAGGTGCCAGACCATTTAGAGATTTAAAAACCAATAAAAGGACTTTAAAACGGATCCTAAATTCAATTGGTAGCCGGTGTAGAGAGGCCAAAATCGGAGTGATGTGGTCAAATTTCCCTCTGCCAGTTAAAAATCATGCCGCAGCATTTTGCACTAGTTGCAAGCGTGACAAAGTGCCCTGCCCAACCCCTATTAAAAGAGAATTGCAATAATCTAAACATGAAGTAATAAAGGCATGAATAACACTTTCCAAGTCACGCTTGGAAAGAAAGCGCTTAACCTTCGTTAAACGTCTGAGGTGATAGGATGTTGATTTTACCACCCCGTTTACGTGGTCATCAAAGGTAAGTGCAGAAAGTGATCGAACTCTTTAGTTGGGAAGTCAAAGCTGCAAGATCAACATCTGGAGTGTGAGAAAAACGATTTGGGCCAAATAAGATCGCTTCTGTCTTCCGATCATTAAAATTTAAAAGGTTTTTTGCAATCCATGCTTTAACATCGCTAAGGCAGTCAAGCAGAGGTCGACTTGGGAGACTATCAGAATGACTAAAAGGTAAATAAAGCTGGCAGTCATCTGCATATAGATGGAATGACACTTTATGTTTTCGGAAAATCGCACCAAGAGGCAAAAGGTACAGTGAAAACAATAATGGCCCAAGAATAGATCCCTGAGGCACACCCCAAAGCAGAGGGGCCACAGAGGATGAAGCGGACCCCAACTTAACACAAAAGGTCCTATTTGAAAGATAGGACTTAAACCACACAAGTGCCGAACCAAAAATTCCCACACAGTGCTGTAAGCGGGAGATCAGCAAATCGTGATCCACTGTGTCAAATGCAGCAGTCATGTCCAACAGGACCAGCACTGCATATTTACCACAGTCTGTCGCTATCAGAATGTCATTCATAACTTTTACGAGGGCTGTCTCTGTACTGTGAAATGGCTTATAGCCGGACTGAAAGATTTCCGACAATTGAAAGTCATTCAAATAGTCCATCAACTGAGAATAAACAATCCTTTCCAGAATGAACAATTTTAATTCATTTGTTGATTGCGAGGCACTCAGGGCTCAAGGGATGATTTCACTGTCTTCAGGTGCCATGAGAAACATATTTTCATATTTTTCTTTTAAGCAGAGTTTTTTTTATATTGGGAAAGACTTTATCACCTCTGTCACTGCTTTTTTGCCTTTTCCTTTTCAGAACTGCATGTTGGGTTTTTGGTATAAGAGTAAGAGTAACAATTGTCTTAAATGTCTTCCATTTTTAGACACTTTGTCTTATTCAGACTGTTGGGCCCCCTGGTCTTTTGAAAAGTTCATGCATCTCTGCAATGCTTCTTCTTCTAAGGTTATGTGAAAGTTGAGTAATGCTTCTTGAAAATTGTGTCATAATTTTGTATGTATATATCAGAAGGTTGGTGTCTACAACCAGCAATTTCAGCGTCATCTCTCCAGACTGCTTACTGCAAGTTCTGTGTTTTTCCAGCCTGAAAGGTGAATGATTACTTCCCTTTGTCTTGATAATTTATCTGTAATTTGCGGCCATTTGCAAAAAATATGGGGTTTGGATTAGTCTCCATTCCAGACTGCCTCCTGTGCCAGACATCCTGCTCAGCTGTAGTTGGGACAGATAAGTTCCAGTCTGCCCTGAGGTCTTCTCAAGGACCAGCTTGCCTTGCTTTCGAGCCTGGCTGCTGAATGTTGGCATCCTAAACACTTCCTCTCAGCACAAATGTACGCACACACCGAGCCCATAAACTGAATTTGTGGTTAATCACACAGTGGTTTAATAGAAAGACTATCAGTTTCAAAGGAAGTAAACAGCACAGCAGCTGACACGCACTAGACACATAAAGAGATGCTCTCCAGTCAAAACAACCTGCAGAGACATACCGACTGCTGAGACACACTAAAAGAATTCTTCACAGGAGTAAACAAACATTAAATTTTTCCACTGATTTTCACATCGTTTTTGCTGTCTCTGCACACATCTCCACCACCACGAGCAAAAAGAAGAAACACGTGGCCTTTTACACAAGCACCCCACAACCCCCGGTTATTTCATTCCCGACACACTCCTCGTCCCCTCCCATTCTCTGAGTTAACTGTATAAATACCCACACTCAGAGCATTATCAGGATATCAGACACTCAGGCGAAAAGAGACTAGCTTAAGAAAACAAAAGAGAGTCTAAAAAAGAGTCTAGGTTTTTAACAAGAGAAGTTAGACAACTGCATCTACAAACTTCCACATACCACAAGATTCAGTCCTCTGAAATGTGGCTCCAAGTGTCCCTCTTTAGTTTGTCCGGCTTACTTCTGTCAATCCAAACCCAGGCTCAAGATCGAGCCTCCCTCCACCGCTCCAATGACCCCTCTGGACATTGTCATTACACCTTTACTGTGGCCAGTCCACAAGAGTCCAGCTGCCCTGGAAGCGACCGCGAGATGGATGGAGTCTTGTCCAGGCTCACCCTGCTCGAAGCTTTGGTCAGCCGTCTCCTAGCAGGAGTAGACAAAGGCACCATAACTGGGGTTGGAGCTAATAGAGAAGAAGGTCTCCAGGAAGCTTATTCCCAGGTTACTGGGGAAAGAAACCAGCTGCAGCAGGATAAGGAGCGTCTAAACAGGCAGATCCAGGAGCTGCAGAGGAGGTTGGCTGAGCTGAGCCAGGAGGCAGAAAGCCTCAGGCAGAAACCCTGCCAGCAGACGCTCACCTCAGTGGGCACTCAGCATGAAAACAGACCAGCCAATGGTATGTACCAGTCAGGGGGTAACAGGAAACCACACAAATAAAAAATTATCTTAGTTAAAAGATTGTCAATCACAAAAGAACACATTTTTTTTAACCACAAAATCATACAAATTCAAAATAATGCTTTTTTTAAAAAAAAAAATCTGTGAAGAAACATATTTTATGCAATTTTTGCCAGCTCTAATGTTTGTTTGTTTTTTTCAGAATAAATGTTTCTGTGGTAGACTCGTGCTTTGAAAAGTCTAAAGAGGCAGAGACAGGTTGGCCTGCAGTTAACTGTCCCCAGTTAAGTAAGGGGATAGGAATTTTTACCACAGTCTTTTTTTATGGCTTCGTCACTCATGTTGATGTTTACACAAGTGTGATTATTTTCAGGGTTAGAGCATCAAGCACTCTGAGGAAAAAACAGGGACCTTACAACTTTGAGGTTAAAGTGTTACTTTTGAGTTTTGCTCAGAATTTGTATTTCTCTCCCAGATCCCGCATATGACTTTGGGAATAGTGGATATCAGGAGATGAAAGCTGAAGTGACAGAGATCTCTGCATCCCACGTCTTCCATGAAGGAAGTCACAACTTCACAGGTAGCGTTTTACTGGAGTTGTTGGAATCGAGCATTATAGCTTTTAAGCAAATTAAAATTTAGAGTCTAAATTAAAGTAACTTGCTTTTTTCCCTCAGGTTGTGGAGAGTTAGTGTCAGTGGGAGATCCTGTGTCACACAGGAAAGCTGACAGTATCACAGGGAAGTATGGTGTGTGGATGCAGGATCCAGAGCCTCAAGGCCCTCAGTACACCAACAACACTGTGTGGCGTATTGATGCAGTGAGAAGAGATTTGCGTCACCTCTTTGCATATGAAGACATGGATCAGTTCTCCCGAGGTTTCCCAATGAAGGTGCTGGTTTTGCCAGAGCCTGTGGAGAGCACAGGGGCAACTGTGTACCGAGGCTCCCTTTACTATCAGCGAAGACGCAGTCGGACACTGATTCGCTACGACCTGGCTTCTGAATATCTGGCATCCCGCATGGACCTGCCTCATGCCGGCTTCCATGGCCAGCACCCTTATTCCTGGGGGGGCTACACTGACATTGACCTAGCAGTGGATGAACAGGGTCTGTGGGCCATCTACAGTACAAGTAAAGCAAGGGGTGCAATTGTAATTTCACAGCTGAACCCCGAGAGCTTGGAGGTGAAAAAGACCTGGGAGACTAATATTAAGAAGAACACAGTGGCCAACGCTTTCATGGTGTGTGGACGTTTGTACACAGTTGCTAGCTACACTGTTCCCAACACCACCATCAACTTTGCGTTTGATACAGCCACTGGTGTGGGACAAGCTGTCTCCGTGCCCTTCAAAAACAAGTACAGTTACAACAGCATGGTGGACTACAACCACGCTCAGAGGAAGCTGTATGCCTGGGACAACTTCCACATGGTCACCTATGACATCAGACTGGGCAGGGCCAGCCATGGCAGGAGCTAGAGAGGACACAGAGAAGGACTGCTGTTGGCAGGACTGATGCAACAACAAGTGATAGAGATGAAATAAATAATCATTTCAGGTGCTCTGTCAAGGCTGTGCTATCAATGTGTTTTGAATTTTACAGTATTTCTGTGGCATTAGTATCATAAATAAGGAGTGGCATAAAAACAAAGAACTATTCATACAGTAAAGCTGTTCAGTGTGGTTATGTGATATTGTTACTGATGGCTCATGAAACAGAATTGTAATCTGCAAATGTTATTTTTTATTTAAGATATGAATTTATGAAATAAAGTTTTTGTTTTCTGGATTGCATTTTGAAAATGTAGTCACAACCAAGCACTCATGTCCTCAGCTGCCAAAGTCACAAACTGCAGCGTTCCAACTGCTGACTATAGCTGCGTCAAAGAGCAAGTTAGTAGACTACAGTGGTTACAATACCTAAATTTAGAGCTGACTGTGCTGTGGTTCTCAGATTTACTGCTTTTTGTAGATGTACACAACTGAATTGAGCAGGACGTAATCCAACATTTCACAAGCCATCTCGGTTGATTTGCATCCTCTACAATGACAGCATACTCTTCAGAATAACTTTAAATTAGACCTGGTTAGCATAAATGTGGAATTCAAAGAATGAAGCTAAGTATTATCAGCTCAAAGCCAAATTATTCTCTGCTACACTTTATGTAACCTAATACAAAGCATGAGCACCACAACCCCTGTGAAACAGTCCAATACAGGTTAAAGGATACAGGATGTTTCATAAAATAAAATAAAACAAAAACAAAAACTTCACATCATACAAGCACATTTCCTGTTCATCAAATGCCCCCGAGCAGTTCTAACCATTAAATATAACTGCTCTTCCTCTCCTATCTATCTTGCATTTCTTCATCTCTGAGTGCAGTCAGTTGTTATTCTTTTCACTACCCCATGAAATACAGCAGCAGGATGTTTAGCTAGCAACATACTGTGACAGCAGTCCACAAACCTGACCTGATAGAAATGTTACATTTCAAATTACCTGACACTTTAATAACATGTTACTCCCTTTGTACTTGCTCCTCTTCTTTATTGCTAACTTGATGCTGAAATACCAAGACCAATTCCATATAGGAACAGTTTAGTGCTTTAGATTATGCATAAATTATCTTTGTGCATCTTTCATTTCGTTGTATGCTGTAAGCGTTGGTGATGGCTAAACCAATAGGATTGTCTTTTATGTCTCATTGTTCCCTTCATTTAGGCACAAATCTGTTTTAAGGTGCAAAGTACCACGAAATAAAAACTTACCTCAAATGCGTTAAACCTAATGTAACAAGCTGTTTTGAAAATATAAGGAGTAGAAAGCACAGACCTTTTATTTTAAGCTCCTTTTTGCTAGCCAAAGTTAGCATCCTAATGAAATAAACAAGCTAGCTAGAAATAGCATTAGCTGGCATCGCCCACGTTCATTAAAATATGGTTACGGCTTCATTAAACAAAAACAAACCATGCCACGTAGAATCAGCACCAGCAAAGAAGCTCAGCTTTGGAAGCTAATGTGCTGTTTATTACCTACAACCTCAACCACAGGCTTATCTACAGGCAGCATTAGCCAAGTTAACTTATGTCATAAAATAAGGACAACCTTAGTCCATTCTAATACTTAATACTACTGTTAGATGGGCTGGACTGTGGGTTCAGAGATCCTTCCTCGTTGTTATGCTACTTCCTGAAAAATATAATTTTTCATTAAATAGAAATATTGCCCATTTTCAATTTGAGGGCAACAACATCAAAAAAGTTGGGATTGGGCAACAAAAGGATGGAAAAGAAGGTGGTACTAAAAAGAAACAGCTGGAGAAACATTTTGCAGTTAATTGGGTTAATTGGCAACAAGTCGGCAACATGACTGGGCATAGAAATAGCATCTTAGAGAGGCAGAACGTCTTAGATGAAAATATGAGCAGAGGTTGACAATCACCAAAAAACTGTATCTACAAATTGTAGAACAATTTTAGAGGAATGTTCCCGTGTAAAGTTGCAAAGAAATCATTCAGAGTACATAACGTCATCAAAGGTTTCTGGGAAGCACTGTGTGCAAAGGACAAGCCTGAATATCATTGCTGAATTTCTGAATGTCTGCACTGAATTTAAAAAAGTATGATTCTGTCATGGAAACCATTGCATGAACTCATTCACTGTCTGTGAACGTATTCACCGTGCCATCCACAAACATAGGTTAAAGCTGTCGTGCAAAGAAACCTTTCTGAATCCAGGAAAGAATTGAGGCCAAGAGAAAAACTGTTCTCTGGTTAGGCAAATCCAAAATTTACATTCTTTTTGAAAAACATACGCCATGTCCTCCCAAAGACGAGGGGGACCATATTATCAGTGCTCAGTTCAAAAGGGTTGCATTAGCCCTGCGGAATTAGCAGCTTTCGCATCAGGAAAGGCCCCATCAGCATGATTACTGAGTGCAGGTTTTAGAGCAACACATGCTTCCATCCAGTCCAATTTATTTTCAAGATTGCCCTGCATGTTTCAGCAAGACAATCTTGATGCACATACTGCAGCTATTACAATAGCACAACTTTATAGTAGGAGAGTCTGGGTGCAGAACTCGCCTGCACTTCAGATCTTTCACCAACTGAAAACATTTCAAGCATCATCAGAAAATATCTGTCCATCTTCTTCCACTTATCCGGGGGCCGGGTTGTGGGATCAGCAGCCTAAGCATAGAAGCCCAGAACTCCCTCTCCCCAGCCTCCTCCTCCAACTTATCCAGCAGGCCAACCAAGAGATGTAATCTGTCCAGCGTGTCATGGGTCTGCCCCAGGGCCTCCTCCCAGTGGGACATGCTCCCAACACCTCACCCAGGAGGCATCTTTGGCAGGCCCCTCACTTTCCGAGAGAAAAACGTACTGCTTTTAAAAGAAGACGGGATTTGTCTTACAGCTCTAAACATGGCTCTGGCAAAACTTTTTTGAGGCTTGTTGCAGCCATCAAATTCAAAATGAGCTAATATTCTTCTTGTAATTATATATTTTCTCTTTGTAAACCTTTGATATGTTTTCCATGCTGTATTGTAATTAAAATATAATTTCCTTGTATTTTGGCTTTAGTTACATTTTACATTTACAGGATATCAACCTTATTTTGGAATTGAGGTTCTAAGATACACAGTATATTCAATAAATGTACTCCTCCTTTTATAATTACAGAAAGCCTTCAGAAAATTGTTCCTATTTAAACACAACTGTGTTCTTTAAATTTAGATGATAAAAGTTTAAATAATATGAGTATATGTATTCACACGATGAAACTGAAAGAGATGAGGTTACTTCTGTCACATTTCTTGGAGTAATAAAACTGCTAACAGACACGCGCCCACACGTCAGCTCACCTGCATTATTTGAAAGTCAATAAAAATGAGCAGCTTTGCTTGAAAATATCCCACGTTCCCACTTACAACCTGAGCACAACTTGTCACACTTTCCAGCTGTTTATGTAGGCTACACACGCATCTGCTGTCTTAACCTGTTCAACATGTTAACTCCAAACCCACATGTATCGAGTGTAATGATTTCTGTAACAACTGCTTGCTTTGGAAGTGGTATTCGGTGTGTTAAAAAGGAGGCGGTGGCAGCAGTTTATCAACACTGTAAGATGAGATGGAATGTGTTACCGTGCAATGACAGTCAGGAGACTCAGCAGCAGCAGCTGATGGAAACTTGGTTGAGTGTGAGTTGACTTTCCCCACAACAATGTTCACACAAACACACTGTGGCTAATCCACATGAAAAACAAACACAGAAAAAATTCTCACATCATGAAGTGTGTCAAGGGGGATTTCTCTTTTTTATACCACAGTTTAAACTTTCACACACACTCAAAAAAAAATGTAATTTTTTAAGATAGAAAATTTAATTAAATAAATTCAACATTGGTTTCAGGCTTGTGAAATTAAGTCCATGCATTATCAATAGTGATGTGCAAACAAGCAGCTTAATGGAGGTAAAACATTTAATACTTCTACTTCAAAATAAAAGTAAACACAAAGACAAACACATAACGCTGATACAGATTTTTTTAAAACATATAAGAATCCTAAAATAACATCAATAATCAGGAATTTCAGAATTACCCACTCAGGTTCAACATTTTCCTACATGCACACACACCTAAACCTGACCTAATGTTTCCCATCTAGCATCCAGAGTCCATCGTAAGCCCTGTTCAGCCTCTCTCCCAGGCCAATGAGCAGCGCGTCCTGCAACCAGTCCCAAGTCACCCACAGTCTTTCCACCAGACTGTACTGGCAGTAGCCCATGGCCAAGCCAAAGCCCACATCTGTCACATAGTGTCTTGCAAGCAGCAGTCGGGACAGGCTCACCAAAGCAGCCCACCCCACCACCAGGAGCCGCATGGAGTCTGTGTCCACCAGCTGGGCGAGGAAGAACCGGGCGCACATGGCCGCCCGTGAAGCGTGGCCGGAGGGAAAAGAATAGCGCTCCACGAAGAAGGTGGAGAGGATCTCCGAGCGGTTCTGGGTGGGCATGCGACGTCTGACCAGAGTCTTCACAAGTCTGACAAGCAGCAAATCCAAAATCAGAGCTGTGGGGAGGAAGGAGTAGTTTTTAAAGTTGAGGATGTAAATAACAACAAGATTGCATTAGATATATATTAGTTTACAATAATAACAATTATTATTATTATTAAATATTAGTATTAGTATTACATTTTCCTTAAAATATATTAGAAAAAGAACTAAATAGCTGAAAAGATGAGTAAAAAATGCAGCTGAAGTTGTTCAGTTGTTGATACATTTATTTAAAGCTTCAGTTAATTATAGATTTACACTGTAAAGACAAACAAAAGTTTTACTTTAGTGTGTTGAACTTAATTTGTACCAGCTTTGACACACTTGTTTTCCCGCTTAAGTTAGCTGTACTTTCTGTCCCCATTCTGAGTTGCACGCAGTTGCTTAATTGAGCACTTGATGTTGCCAAGTATGGGGCATTTCTGCAAAAGAAAAACTTGTGGTAAAGATAATGTTTAGCTTCATAAGCTTTATCGGTGCTGTGATCATTATTTCAGTTAGGCTGTGTTTCGACTAGCTTGTGAATTCATGATGTGGTTTCCTATGTTAGCTTGCCCCGGTAACTGAGACTGCCTTTTTAGGGTTTGATTACTAGTACCAGTGTTACTGTAACCATGCAGTATGTAAATACTGTGGAAAAGTTGTCTTGAACTTATATCTAATATTTAATCATGGTGACTTTGTTTGAGTTTCTTCTTTAATTAAAAAAAATTACTAGACTAAGGTTTTATATAAAACTTATATAAGGTTTTATATATTTTTTATACTGAGAAACAGCCGACAGACATTGCTCCACACCTCGCGGCTTAAAGTCAAGAGTCCTCTGAGGAAAAGTAAAAATTTTTCCCTGCTTTCTTGAATAATTGTCCAGTTTTCAAATTATTTCAAGACATTTTTTTTCCAAATGCTGCAGCTATTGATATTTTTTCAGTCTATTCTCACACCAAGGATACCTCTTCAGCCTAACATCCTCTAAAATCAGTCTGCTGCTGTGATCACAGTTTGTATTCTTGTTTCTTAATGCTTATCATAATCCTGAAAAAATATTCCTGGAATTTATTACATGATCATAATTGGAGTAAATGACCCTACTCTAATTAATATTCCTGGCAGATTATTTAGATTTGTGAGCTAAATCTACATGATCGGCACTGTGTCCAACAAAAATGACTAATAACATTAAATTGGCTAAGTAATACTTTTACATCCCTTGCAATTCCTTTGATGTCTCTAAATATCCTATCCCATCATCTCATTTATCATCAAATTTCAAACTTTCTCAAGCTTCCTAACACAGGTTTTGAATCCGCAGTGAATACTCTACAAATACTTGATGGCCTCGCCCAAAGTTCAAAAGTTCAACGAGCTCAGCAGCTTTAGGAGCTAATAAATTACATTTGAACATCTTTGATAGTCCATGAGGGCTTTCAGATATTTAAAGAACTGAGATCTAGGTATTTCAAACATCTTCAGATGTTTTCAGTACATCATTATAGCAAAGGTCAAATTTTGCAGTGAACCATGGTTAGCAGCTTTAGTTAGCACTCTGCTAAACATTTTGAAGTCAAGTGGAATTTTATTTCAGTTGAATCAACCAATAGTTGAGATTTTAAACATGTTGAACTCTTAATGTAACACCTTGGGGAACTGAGCAAGGCTGAAGTAAAAGCATATAACCAGTTCAATTTATTGACCTAGAAAAAAAATTCTAAAGGTCTTTGACCAGGTCAATACCTGATTGGTCTAACATCATATACTATCTCCAAATCTCCATGGCATCCTGGGCTTTTACAGGCCAGAAATAGCTCTGGCATTTCACCACAACACAATACAGTATAGCAGCACAGAGCTTGAACTCAAGGCTGCAAGTTCACAAATATAATCTACATGTGCAAATAAATCATCAGCCATGACCGGTGGATCACATCTCAGACAGCTCCCACGAAAAACTTTCCATCGCTGTCGTGCAGTTGTTTCTCGCTCAGACACCATTTACTCCTGCTAATGCATTAATTGGCACTAGTTGGACTCATTTTGGTCTCTGGACATTAAGAGCTATTAACGTTATCTAGCTTTGACCAAACATGAGAGCCACTTATGAATGCCACGGGTTCCACTGTGGCCATGGCACAAACGTGCATAATAACGCACCGGCTTATCGGCAATGTGGTGATAAATATGAAGCTGCGAGAGCGTCGGACAGCTAAAGTCAGTTTGACTTTGGAGCACTTCTTACGTAAATATCGAGCCTGTTGATGGCTGTGGACTTAGAGATGTGTTATTTATTAAATCAGAACATATTTTTGTTTCATTAAAGACAGAAATCCTAACATTAACTATGGTGTAATGATACTTACCCAATGCCAAATTCAGCATGATCTCTTGCTCCTCCACACTTCGTCCACGGAGAAGAGTGTACACGGTGCCGATGAGCCACGGGATGACATGACCGGAGAACTCGACCAGCCGGACCAAGGGCCGTATGCTGCCCCATGCAGACCCCTCACAGGCGCACACTCCGAGCCGTTTGGACAGCCATAGATCTATCGCCAGCAAAAACCGGAGCGTTACAGTAAATATCGGCTGACTCAGACTGGCTGAAAAGTCTCCCGTTTGCGCTCCAGAGGCAAAGTAAGAACAGTTGGAGCTCCGGCGACGGACTTGGTATTCAAAAGTTGCCCGGCTTCCACACGCAGCTCCACGGCAACTATTCCGCCTGGACCCTGGTGAGGACATTTTGGTTGGACAGTGCCGTAGGTCGTGTATCCGCTCTCCTTTATGGCCCCTGATGAGCTCGTAACATCCTGCCCGGTTTACAGGGGATAAATGGTACCAGTTTAGAACGGGACCGCTCTTGTCACGTGACAAGAATGAATCCACAAAACCGTGCTCGTTGAACGGGTCCGGTGTTGAGCTTTAGGCTTTTTCTTTAAACTTGGAAACCCAGCGAACACGTTATCACTTGTGAACCAGATAGCCCGCCTTGACTGTAAAGTTTGACTATTTTGTTAGTTGTGTCATAATAAACATTTCATGATAATAAATGTCTATATTCTCTTCACGACACCGGTCTGAGCGCAAAATGTGTCACAACTACGCCAAAGGCTCAGAGCGCAGCGCTTTTTATGAACCTAAATTGGGTCTATCATGCTGTGGCAGTGCGTGCGTGGTTTCCGCCTCTTCTTTATTTTTGCTCTACCTGCTGTCACCAGAGCTACTGCACACCGGACTAAACACTTCCACGGCCACAGCATGCCGGGGCTGCTGCTCGGAGACGTGTTTCCTGATTTCGAGGCAGAGACCACCACCGGCACAATTAAACTCCACGAATTTCTTGGTGATTCGTGAGTAGACTTTGTGACTTTTTATTTTTGACGCTGCAGGTTTACAGACTTATTGAGAATTCGCTTAAGAGCGGGGAGAGATGGCGGGATGTAGTTCCTGTCATGGTTTTTCGCTTCTGCTTTGAAATACTGCATGTGGCATTTTTAAAATCTGCATACTGTACCTGTAATGACGGTATTGTGGTCTAAGTGCGATCTAAGTGTGTCTAAAACAACACTTTACCACTTAGTGCATCTATCAGTAATCATCTCTTTGTGAGACAGTGAAAGTCTTCTGATATTGAGAGCATCTGTAAGCTGAACGAATGAAATTGAGGTCAAACCTGAGAAAAAAACGCTCCTTTGAGTGATTATGTGCAGACCGCTGACCTCAAGGTGGAGAAAAACAACTTTGCCATCACTTTTGACAACTTTGCTAAACTCGTTTTACATCCTGTTGTCCTTTTGTGAAACCCAGAAACAAGCAGTAACACACACAATATCAAGAAATGCAGACTGATGCGGAGAGGAAACTGGGTCAGGATGAGGCTTCTTTTTTTCTGAGATCGAACTGAGCATGGTGGTAAATCTGACTCATTTCAGATGGGGAATCCTGTTCTCCCACCCCAGGGACTACACTCCTGTGTGCACCACAGAGCTGGGCCGAGCTGCCAGACTCAGCACTGAGTTCAGTAAACGCAACGTTAAAATGATCGCCCTATCAGTGGACTTCCTGGAGGATCACCACGGCTGGGCCAAGGTGTTGTAACTACATTTTATTTATTTATTTATTTGCTGCACACCTTTAAGTATTTAGAAGTATTGGAAAAACACATAAAGAAAGCAGGAAGTCGGTGCTAGCTGGTGAACTGTGCTCTAAGCTTGGTGATATTTCAGCATTCTGACTTCCCAGCTGAGCATAGTTCTTTAAACAAGGCACAAGAGATTTGCAAGCCAAATGACATCGAGATATCTGGACTAATGCTAGGCTAAATCTATGTGGGTATTTAGGATTTTCCAACAACATGCTGAAATAAATGAATCCTTCTGGGTTCACTCAAAACCTCACTCCTATTAAAATCTCAGGTTTCTCAAATGAACAATGAACATTGAGCCTGTGCAGGCCTGACTCCTATATATAGTGTGTGCGGAAAGAATTTGCAACACAAATAAAGCTTCGACCACAAGCTGTGAATTTAAAACTGGGGTGAAAGGTGTATGAACCATATTGAGGATCTATAGAAGGACGAGGCTTGTGATTATGGGATGTGTATGAATGCTGTGTGTTTAGAGAGGCTAAAAGTGAGACTATCTCAGCCGTGGCAACTTTTTTTACTGCTAGCACTCAATTTGATTACATCAGTTACAACTACTACATTTCCCTTGTGGGATCAATATAGTATCAATCTATATATCTTTGAGAAAGCCTGAAAACCCCTTGTGTGAAATTGTCTTCCTGCTTCAAATATTTGATGCTTTTTAAAAATATATATTGCACTTCAAAGTCTACCATGTTGCCTTTGCAACAGCTGTGAAATGAGCATCACTTCTCTTCCCAAGTATAAGGTTAAGTACTGTATACTGCCTCCAAAGTTGTCAATCACAATGATTAATAGAAATAATAATCATTAATAATGTCTGTGGAATATCTACAATAGAACATCAAGGCACATAATCAGCAACCATCATTCCTGTGGCAAAATAGGATTATTATGTGAACAACCGCTGTTCAAAGACCACTGCGCACATTTACTCAGGGCCTTCTTGATGCGATGTTCTTCTGCTTCCCTGGCTGCTGTGTCTGTGGGGATGGTGTTGGCTCCGTGCTGTAGTGTCCTGATGACACCCAGTTTATGCTGCAGTGGATGATGAGAGTCAAACCTTAAATACTGATCCATATGTGTAGGTTTACATCAACTTTTAAATGTCCCTTATTACTAATGGAAATCTCACAGTCTAAGAAGGCTAACCTGCCACTTTTCATATCCTTCATATCCTTTTCACCTTTCCTTTTCGGTGTCTCAGATCCTCCTCCTCTCTTTCTCTTTCTTCCTCTTTCCATCCCTTCCCCTTGGCTAGCCACCATGGGGCTCTGCCCCCATCACTTCCCTCCCCCTTTTTAAGTCCAGACTCAAAACTCACCTGTTCACAACAGCCTATTCCACATAAGCTTTTCCATCCTGCTACTTTAATTTATTTTATTTATTTGCTCTATGTTTTATCCTTATATTTTTGTAAATTTTTGTTTGTTGTAATTGCTTGTGAACAGTGTCCTTGAGTGTTTTGAAAGGCGCTTTCTTAAATAAAATGTATTATTATTATTATCCTCCCTGGTAAATTTGATGTGTTGGTCCACCGAGTTAATGTGATCAGTGAATTGTGGCACATCTTAAGGTGTCATCAACATACCTGAACCAATGACTTGGTGGTGTTCCAGGGTAGGATAACAAAGCCCTATTTTCCACTTCTTCCATGTAAAAGTTGGCCACAATGGGTGAAACTGGGCAACCCATGGCACACCCATGTTTCTACCTGTAGTACTGACTCTTATATGTGAAATAGGTGGAATTAAAACACAGTTCCAAAAGCAAACACACGTGGTCGGTGCTGAGAGTGGTCCTGTTGCTGAGGTTGGTGTCATCCTGTAATCACTTACATATATATATATATATATGTATATATATATATATATATATATATATATATATATATATATATATATATATATATATATATATATATATGTATGTATGTATGTATGTATGTATGTATGTATATATGTATGTATGTATATATAGTGTCTGCTCCCACCCCCACAACCTCACCTGCAGTCAGCCTGGAATCCAGAGCCACACCACTGTGCCAGCCTCTCTCTTCACATGTTGCCTCCTGTGAGATTCCTGACACCCCTCCCCCACCCATCACCTTCACTCAATACCAGGTTGAGATGCAAATGAGGAGACTTCACTCAGGCAAGTCTGCTGGACCAGACGGAGTGAGTCCCCTTGTCCTCAAGGCCTGTGCCCCCCAGCTGTGTGGAGTCTTTCATAAACTGTTTATGCTGAGTCTGAGTCTGCAGAGGGTCCCGGTGATGTGGAAGACATCATGCCTCGTCCCTGTACCAAAGACGCCTCGTCCCAGTGGCCCCCAGGATTACAGGCCCGTGGCACTGACCTCCCACATCATGAAGACCCTGGAAAGGCTCATCCTGGACCAGCTGCGACCCATAGTAAGACCACATCTGGATCCCCTTCAGTTCGCTTATCAGCCTCGTCTCGGAACAGAGGACGCCATCATCTACCTGCTCAATCGTGTCTACACCCATCTGGACCAGCCGGCGAGCACTGTGAGGGTCATGTTTTTTGACTTTTCCAGTGCTTTCAACACCATCAGGCCGACCCTCCTGGGTGATAAGTTAGCAGCGATGCAGATGGATGCTTCTCTGGTGTCCTGGATTGTTGATTACCTGACAGGAAGACCACAATATGTACGTCTCCCACAGTGTGTGTCTGACAAGGTGATTAGCAACACAGGGGCACCACAGGGGACTGTCCTCTCCCCCTTCCTCTTCACCCTCTACACCACAGACTTCAGCCACTGCACAGAGACCTGCCATCTTCAGAAGTTTTCTGATGACTCTGCGGTGGTTGGATGCATCAGCAGGGATGATGAGACAGAGTACCGGGCTGTGGTCGACTCCTTTGTCACGTGGTGTGAGCAGAATCATCTGCAGCTCAACGTGGCAAAGACCAAGGAACTGATCGTGGACTTCAGGAAGACCAGGAAACACTTGACCCCTGTTTCAATCCAGGGGGTCAGTGTTGACATTGTGGAGGACTATAAATACCTTGGAGTACACATTGACAATAAACTGGACTGGGCTAAAAACACCACAGCACTTTACAGGAAGGGCCAGAGTCGTCTCTATTTTTTGAGGCGACTGAGGTCCTTCAACATCTGCCAGAAAATGCTGAGGATTTTCTATGAGTCTGTGGTGGCCAGTGCGATCCTCTATGCTGTTGCATGCTGGGGGAGCAGGCTGAGGGTCGCAGATGCCAACAGACTTAATAAACTGATCCGTAAGGCCAGCAATGTTGTGGGGATGGAGCTGGACTCCCTCAAGGTGGTGTCGGAGAGGCGGATGCTGTCCAAGATAAAGACAATGTTGGATAACACCTCCCACCCACTCCATGACATGTTGGTCAGTCACAGGAGCTCGTTCAGTGAGAGACTGAGATTACCGAAAAGCACCACTGAACGACACAGGAAATCATTCCTGCCTGTGGCCATCTCCCTGTACAACGCATCCACTTAACACACTGTTTGCTGCTACAACTACACATGTTTCTTTTCCAAATATTTATTTATAAGTGACTTATGTATGTATGTATGTATATATTGTACTATTCTTAGTTAGCGTATTGTCTGTCTTGTCTTAATGTTGGTTTAAAATGGAGCACTGTAACAAAAAATAATTTCCCCCAGGGATCAATAAAGTATTCTGATTCTGATTCTGATTCTGATATGTATATATATATACATATATATACATATATATATATATGTATATATATGTATATATATACATATATATACATATATATATATATGTATATATATGTATATATATACATATATATACATATATATATATATATATATATATGTATATATATGTATATATATATACATATATATACATATATATATATATGTATATATATGTATATATATACATATATATACATATATATATATATGTATATATATGTATAAAAACTAAACACCCAGCACGCCCCTGCGGGCGGTTTATCCTTGAGGCTCCTGCGCAGTATCTTAGCTGTTCCCAGGACTGCGCTCTTCTGGACAGAGATCTCCGATGTTATTCCCGGGATCTGCTGGAGCCACTCGCCTAGCTTGGGAGTCACCGCACCTAGTGCTCCGATTACCACGGGGACCACCATTACCTTCACCCTCCACATCCTCTCGAGCTCTTCTCTGAGCCCTTGGTATTTCTCCAGCTTCTCGTGTTCCTTCTTCCTGATATTGCTGTCATTCGGAACCGCTACATCGATCACTACGGCCGTCTTCTTCTGTTTGTCTACCACCACTATGTCCGGTTGGTTAGCCACCACCATTTTGTCCGTCTGTATCTGGAAGTCCCACAGGATCTTAGCTCGGTCATTCTCCACCACCCTTGGGGGCATCTCCCATTTTGACCTCGGGACTTCCAGGTTATACTCGGCACAGATGTTCCTGTACACTATGCCGGCCACTTGGTTATGGTGTTCCATGTATGCCTTGCCTGCTAGCATCTTGCACCCTGCTGTTATGTGCTGGATTGTCTCTGGGGCATCTTTACACAGCCTGCACCTGGGGTCTTGCCTGGTGTGATAGACCCCAGCCTCTATGGATCTTGTACTCAGAGCTTGTTCTTGTGCTGCCATGATTAGTGCCTCTGTGCTGTCTTTCAGTCCAGCTTTGTCCAGCCACTGGTAGGATTTCTGGATATCAGCCACCTCCTCTATCTGCCGGTGGTACATACCGTGCAGGGGCCTGTCCTTCCATGATGGTTCCTCGTCTCCCTCCTCTTTCTTGGGTTTCTGCTGCCTGAGGTATTCACTGAGCACTTGGTCAGTTGGGGCCATCTTCCCAATGTATTCTTGGATGTTCCTTGTCTCATCCTGGACTGTGGTGCTGACACTCACCAGTCCCCGGCCCCCTTCCTTCCGCTTAGCGTACAGCCTCAGGGTGCTGGACTTGGGGTGAAACCCTCCATGCATGGTAAGGAGCTTTCTTGTCTTTATGTCAGTGGCTTCTATCTCCTCCTTTGGCCAGCCTATTACCCCAGCAGGGTACCTGATCACGGGCAGGGCGTACGTGTTGATGGCCCGGATCTTGTTCTTACCATTCAGCTGACTCCTCAGGACTTGCCTGACCCTCTGCAGGTACTTGGTGGTTGCAGCCTTTCTAGCGGCCTCTTCATGGTTCCCATTTGCCTGCGGGATCCCCAGGTACTTGTAACTGTCCTCTATGTCTGCAATGTTGCCTTCTGGTAGTTCAATATATGTATATTGGATTTATACATATGTATATATATATATATATATATATATATATATATATATATATATATATATATATATATATATATATATATACGCCTATACATACATACAGACATACACATATATACACATAGCAGTTCAAAAATATGGCATACAGAATTACAGAGATTCAAACGAAATCGGGTCTCCTTGACGACATATAATGTTTCCATTTATCCCAAATCTCAATGAATATGTCATATTGAAATCTGTTAAAGAAGGTAATTCTTTCCATTTTAAACAACCCATAAACAGTCTCATGCCAGTCATTTAGTGATGGAATTTTCACACTTAGCCATTTCTTAGTAATAGTCTTTCGGGCAGCCAGACTCAGAATACCATATAACAGCTTGGACATTTTATCTACATTCACTGAATATAAATATCCAGACAAAAGTTCATCCCAATTAAAGGGGAGTTGCATACTAAAAATGGTCTGTAACTCAGAGTGAATCGATACCCAAAAAGTGTTGATCAATGGGCAAGACCAAAACAAGTGGAAGTGTTTTATTCCTTGGGCCCCACAGTTTCTCCAACAGCTAGAGTGATTAGAATAGTGTTTACTTTGTGCAGGTGTAATAAAAAACCTACAGAGACTCTTCCAACCAAAACATCTCCATATATTAGAACTAGAAATTTTCCACTGAAAGGCACACTGCTGATACCAGATATCATTTGAAATTGCTGTATTTGTTTCCCTTTCCCATTTTTGTTTAATGTAGATAGTGTTCAACTTCTTAACCTCTTGTAAACCCTTATACAATCTAGAAATCACCTTGAGGCCAGGATCTGCATGGTAAGCCTTGACAAATATATTCAAAACGGGAAGAGAGAAAAGATCTGTTCACTTAGGTATAAAGTTATGTAGATGATGCCTGATTTGAAGAAACCTGAAAAAAATCCGTATTGCTTAACTGGTACTGATCTTTTACTGATTGGAAATCCCTAAGAGTTCCCTTATCATAAAACATACAATATGCCATTAAGCCTTGCCCTGCCCATTTTTTTATATCTTGCGTCTAACTCAGGGGTGGGCAATCTCAGTCCACGAGGGCCGGTGTCCCTGCAGGTTTTAGCTCTCACCTTGGGTCAACACACCTGAATCACATGATTAGTTCGTTACCAGGCCTCTGGAGAACTTCAGGACATGTTGAGGAGCTAATTTAGCCATTTAAATCAGCTGTGTTGGTTCGAGGACACATCTAAAACCTGCAGGGACACCGGCCCTCGTGGACTGAGATTGCCCACCCCTGGTCTAACTTATTGGGTAAAAAATCAAGATCATAAGCGCACCATCTTAAGATCCTGGCCTCTTCATTCCAGTCATTCTTATTAAGAAACTGTAACCAGAGTTTTAAAGGCAAGTTAATCCATTGGTTTCCTTTATTAATTTGTTTTTTAATAAGTGTCACGTCCCATAAGCTTGCCTGAATCGGAAAATCTCTTGAGACAACTGTTTCTATTTCTTTCCATCTTGCTTGGTAGTCTACATTGCACCAACATGCTAGGATCCTCAGTTTAGCTGAAATATAGTAATCTTTCAAACATGGGAACCCCAACCACCCTTTATCTTTAGCCAACTGGATAGTTTGGTACTTAATCCGTGGTCTTTTCCCCTGCCACAGAGATTATTTTATCCCACTCCTGAAATTGTTTATCAGTTATTTCAACTGGGAGTGTTAGGAACAGATAAAGCATCCTAGGCAAAATATTCATTTTGACTGTATCAATACGTGACTTAAAAAACAAAATTGGTATTAAGTTCCATCTTTTAATATCCTCATTTATTTTATAACACAAAGGTTTAAAATTTACATGATATATTTTAGAGAGATCTTTAGTGATATTTACTCCAAGATACTTCATTTGCTCCAACTCCCAATTCAAATCCAAGGTGTTCTGGATGTGTTGTTCAGAGCTGCCTCTGGTTGAGAATCGAAGCCAGAAACTTTGAGATGTTATAGGTGATCGAGTTGATCATACAGACAATCGGTCTTAAAGGTGCACCCTGTTTATGTATCTAAGGTAAACCATACAGACTTGGTGTAGATTCCCCTGGGTATAGCCTGTGGTATGAGGTCCAGTCAATAGGATTGTCAGAAGCCGTTTGAACTAGACAATCTATCACCCTCTTCCTGTAACCACTTTCTGGGTCTTGCTTCATAAGTATTTTTGTCACTGAGCAGTGATAAAATTTACTCACGATGGGCTTTCTGGTTTAGCAAAACTGTGCACCTACCCTTGTCTGTCGGAAGGATAATAATGTTGTTGTCATTACTAAGTGATGTGAGTGCCTTCCTCTCCTCCATGCTGATGTTGCATGCTGGGGGCTTTGCATTGCTGAGACCGGCCAAAACCTTCGTCTGTAGTTGCTCTGCTTCCACGTCTGCAATATTGTTGTTTTGAATTGCTGTTTTGTGGCTGTGATCAGTTCCAGTTATCCATCTGGGAAACCAAACAACTTCTGGCGAAGTCGGATGGCACAACACAGAAAAGCTAACTCGTCAGGCCACGACTCCACAGTCTATATGATTGTGTTCTAAATAATGTGGGGGATTATTTCCTCACATCCCAGAAATCTACATTGAAATCTGAGTAACAGTGTATATATGACAGAGCTCAATCAATGTTGCACCACTCACACTTGCTTTGAATATCTAATGGAGAGCTTGCGTCTGTTCTTGTGTGTGACTAGGACATCGTGGCCTACAACTGTGAGGAGTCTGCCTGCTGCTCGCTGCCCTTTCCCATCATAGCGGACAGCAAACGGGAGCTGGCAGTCGCCCTGGGCATGCTGGACCCAGATGAGAAGGACAAAGATGGCATGCCCCTTACTGCCCGCTGTGTGAGAAACATAAACACACATTTGTTTTTGGAATTTGTGCCCCATCTCTGCTCATTCCTGTGAAGGTTTTTATCCCTCTCACTGGGAAACTCTCACCTTTTTTTCCCCCACCATCTAGGTGTTTATTATTGGTCCTGACAAAAAATTAAAGCTGTCCCTGCTTTACCCAGCCACCACCGGACGCAATTTTGATGAGATCTTGAGGGTGGTGGACTCGCTCCAGCTCACAGCAGGGAAGCGAGTAGCCACACCTGCCGACTGGAAGGTATGCCATGCATTTGAAAATGACCTCAGTTGCTGCCAGTTATTACAGCAGCTGAAGGCACAGATAATAGCTATAGGACCTGAGCAGCTGCTGTGTTGACCAGCAGACTTTTTGCAATGTGTCTCTTCCTCCAGCCTGGAAACTGCGTGATGGTTCCCCCGAGTATGTCTGAAGAAGAGGCCGCCTCTTTGTTCCCAGCTGGCGTCTACACCAAAGACCTCCCCTCTGGCAAGAAGTACCTGCGCTACACACCCCAGCCATAAGCACAGGCAGAAAGGATGCTGATATTCAACACTTGCATCTTTTACGTGGACTGCAATGTCCACTGCATGGACAGCGCTCTCACCTGGTTGATAGACATCCCAGCTGTGAATAAGTCCCAGTCAGTATGGATGGAATGAATACCAGTGCCTTATGATATAGGATTGAGACATTTAGTACAACTTCCTCTCCTCAAGCTGCCTACTTTTCTAAGAAGACAGATGGAAAGGAGCTGTCATGGGGAAATAGATTACTATTTGAATAAAAGATTTTTTTTTAATCTACAGTGTGGCAGAATAAGTCTCTTTTTTTTTTTAGCAGAAATACTGTTGGCATGTTGTTTACAGGTTCAAAGGTAAGATGTTTATGATGCCATTTAAGCCATACGTTGTATATCATAAATACATATAGGAATATGACCTCACAAATAGGTTTATTAATATCCATACCCATAAGCTACTCTCGTATTGATGCCTTGATGTTGCCATACCATCTGAGGAGTTTTGAACTAAATCAAGAGCTAGCTAGTTTGGTTAGCAAGGTCCATCTATAATCAGCTGTGATATTAATAAGAGAAAATGCACAGCTGACTCCTTAGAAGGGTCTCCACAACCCTGCACATAAAAGATGGACGTAGCAAATATGACACCACTGGCATCTGTTGTCCTCATTTTTCAGCTTGGCGTTAGTTTAGCATTAGCATTAGCATTTAGCTTGGTTAGAAAGTTGCATATATAAACTTTAGGTGTGCAACATACAAACATTAATATCTCTACTTAGTGTTAAGTAACTGTTACTGCTGTAACAAATGACCATTACAGACATGAAAAATGATGAAATAAATGAATACAATATCACAAAAAATAGAAAGATTTGAAAAATGTTTCAAAGGGGAGTTCAATTAGAAGCTGAAGCAGATGTTAGAGAAAGCATTCATCTGCATGTCTAGTAAGGGTTGCTGGGGTGGTCAGGATCCATTCATCATCCACTGTTATCTGTGTGACCTCTTTCTCAGATGATGGAGGAATCCAAACAGTGTGCTGATTCAAACTACACTCAAAATAGCAACAGCAATGACGAATTCCCTTGGCCAGTAATATGGATGCATTCCAGCAGCTGGCAGTTCAATATTCAGGCTGCAGAAACATTTCCTTGCAGTCTGGGATTACACCACCACAAATACAAGAAGATTTCTCATTATTGCTCAGATTAACATCCACGCCTGCTGAATAGTTCTGAAGCCAGGTACATTCACTCTGTGGTCTGGAAAATGTGAGTGTGGCGACGTCTCACTGCAACGCTCCATGAAGCACATCAGTCAACACTCATGTGTTCCCTCAGAGCCTTAATCAGTTCACCGAGCTCATCCATCCATGTAATCTAGAGTTGAGGGGAGACTGAAAACAAATTTCTTGGGTGGTCTGTACCACACAACGGGCCACAATATTTGTCAAATAGTTCAATTAAAATACCAAAAGGGCCGGTTCAGTGATTCATATTATCTGAGGTCTCTTCATAGAGACTAAAACTGATATCAGGCAGTAAACATCCCTTTTAATGCTGTGAAATGTGGCATTTCAACAACAACAACAATTCCAAACCAGACTCAAGTGGCCAATCCCGGACCTGCAGGTTTAAATCTACTGTATACATTTGTGGACATTTTAGGTTTTTGAAGCTGGATGTGGTGATACATTGAGAAGAGGTGCAACTTGTAACAAAATTTAATATAATTCCCCACTCTTCTCTTTACAGCTGTCAAGTTGAGCATGACAAGCTTAAATCAGTAAACATGATTAAATTTGGCAATAATGTTTACAGTGTGTAATACTGGTCTAATATTAAACTGCTGACAGTGATGATGCAAAACTTTTGCAAGACCAAGTTTTTTTGGTCATGCAACATGTTTTTGGTAGCATTTCTGTGCGTGCGTGTCATTCTGTGTGTAAACACATAGCTCATAAAGTTTTTAATGAATTTGAATGAATGCAAACTTTGTAGTGGTGTAGAGTCCGGTAATGTTAACAATCTTATATCCACCAAGGTCTTTAAGTAATGATGATTTATTTGCCAAAAAATGACAAAAAGCCTCATAAGTTAGAAACTATAATTCTTACAAGTATGGTGTGTATTGTTAACATATAGAAAGTACCTTATATAAAGATTTAAAATATCATGTTACATTTGACCTCTAACCTCCTTCAATAGATTCATCTCAAGGTCACCGTGATAATAAAGCTTTTGAAAACATTGTTTCTTTGCCATCGTTTGTATTGACAACATAAAAGAATATAGGGAATGTATGTATATACCAAATGTATGTATATGCTACTGCTTACTGCCCAAAGAGTGAGCTGCCTTGGCTGAGGTTGGCTTCTTGTTGGATCTGTAATGACATCACAGTGTGAGCGGTGGGTGGACGGAGCTACTAGGCTGGCATTCCAGCTCTAACGCCTTCACCCTAAGATGCATCGCTTCCCCTCCCAGCTCCCAATTTCTCAACTCCACTTCCTTAATGCAGAGCATCAGCTGGACTTCCTCAGCTGACGTCCCCCACCGCAGGACTGGGAGGAGCTATAGAAGTGGTTACAGGAAGACTAGTGGAAGGAGTAGGTACAGGAGCTAGTGGCTCCACATCAGCTATGCCTGCCCCATCCGCCAACAGTCCCCTCTCACCCAGTGCCTTGGCTATAAGCCGCCACAGTTCTTCCTTCCTCACAACCAGTGGTGTTTGCACATTAAAAAGGTTGGCAATAAGCATCAAATCTATCATATTACACTTATTCAACTGCTGCAATATAGGATTCCCAGCAAACTTATCCAAATCAAACTCCATTGTGGCTAACAACACAAACCAAACAGCCACCCACCTGGGCGCTACAAAAGGAAACGCAAATGGCAAGGACGAGCCCCCAAATACACACACACACACATATACATATATATACATATACATATATATATACATATACATATACATATATATATATACATATACATATACATATATATATACACACACATATATATAAAGTGGGCTACTGGAACAAGAAGGCATCGGTGGGCAAGAGACGAAAACAGGGCGTTGTTGGAATGCTACTATGCAAGTAACCCCGGCGGAAGGGGCTACATGAATAGGATGAGGGACCTATGGATTCTTCGATACCCAACATCCACAATGACGGCGAAACAACTAGTAGCTCAGTGTTCCAACATTCGAAAGAAGGGACTGCTCTCACAGCTAGAGATTGACGAGGTACAACACAAATGCTACGGCAAGGAGGAGTCAGGACGCCAGGTCAGGGGGGAGATATCATCACCCCCACCCGAGATTGGGTACATAGCCCCAAGTGCGATAGGAGATGCGAGAGGAACTGACCTGAAAAATAGGATCATGGCCAAGCTTGAAACCTGGATCCCGCGTAGCCGGTTACCAAGATTACGTGAAGTTCCCTCAGAAGGTCTGCTAGATGATGTTAATGCAGCACTACGGGCAATACCTACAACCACGATTACCGACACTAACAAGCTGATCTACAATACGGCAACAGTGATCAGTGAGATGCTTGGCTACAAGTTGAACAGCGACAAGGGGCAGTACCCTCCATGGAGAAGGAGGCTAGAGGGCAAGATCAAAGTAGCACGGAGGGAGGTTAGCCAACTAACGGAGTTGCAGAAAGGTGCGACAAATAAGGTGCCTAAGAAATACAGCAAGCTGTCCATACCTGAGGCCTTGGAAACTGCCAAGCAAAGACTCACAGCCTTGGCCAGCCGCTTGAGGAGGTACACCAGAGAGATAGAAGGCAGGAGAATAAACCAGCTGTTCTCCACAGAACCAGCAAAGGTGTACTCTCAGTGGCAAGGGAACAATAAGAGAACAGCACCACCAAGGCTGGAGACGGAGCAATACTGGAAGAGCATATGGGAGAAGGATGCAACCCATAACGGCAATGCTCAGTGGCTAGAGGATCTGAGGGCTGACCACAGCGACCTCCCTGAACAGGGTCCAGTAACCATCACAGTGGCAGATATCCAAGAAAGGGTCTCCAGTATGAAGAGTTGGACAGCACCAGGGCCCGACATGGTTCACGCCTACTGGCTGAAGAAGCTGACTGCACTCCACGAGCGTCTGGCAGCACAAATGAACCAGCTGCTAGTTAACGAGAGACACCCGGAATGGCTAACTGAAGGCCGGACGGTCCTGATCCCCAAGGACCCCAAGAAGGGACCGGTCCCCTCCAACTACCGACCAATAACCTGCCTCAGTACTACATGGAAGCTCCTGTCAGGCATCATATCGGCTAAGATGAACAGGCACATGGGTCAATACATGAGCGGGACACAGAAAGGAATTGGCAAGAATACCAGAGGCGCAAAACACCAGCTACTGGTAGACAGAACAATCAGCCGAGACTGCAAGACCAGACTGACCAACCTGTGCACTGCCTGGATTGATTACAAGAAGGCCTATGACTCAATGCCCCACAGCTGGATACTGGAATGCCTAGAATTGTACAAGATCAATGGGACCCTAAGAGCCTTCATCAGGAACTCAATGGGGATGTGGCGTACAACACTAGAGGCCAACTCCAAGCCCATAGCACAAGTCACCATCAAGTGCGGGATCTACCAAGGAGATGCTCTGTCCCCACTGCTGTTCTGCATAGGCCTGAACCCCCTCAGTGAGATCATTAACAAGACTGGCTACGGATACCGACTACAGAACGGAGCAGTTGTCAGCCACCTCCTGTACATGGATGACATCAAGCTGTATGCCAAGAGTGAACGAGACATCGATTCACTGATCCACACTACCAGGCTATACAGCAATGACATTGGAATGTCGTTCGGACTGGAGAAGTGTAGTCGGATGGTAACAAAGAGAGGGAAGGTAGTCAGAACTGAGGGGATTGAACTACCAGAAGGCAACATTGCAGACATAGAGGACAGTTACAAGTACTTGGGGATCCCACAGGCGAATGGGAACCATGAAGAGGCCGCTAGAAAAGCTGCAACCACCAAGTACCTGCAGAGGGTCAGGCAAGTCCTGAGGAGTCAGCTGAATGGTAAGAACAAGATCCGGGCCATCAACACGTACGCCCTGCCCGTGATCAGGTACCCTGCTGGGGTAATAGGCTGGCCAAAGGAGGAGATAGAAGCCACTGACATAAAGACAAGAAAGCTCCTTACCATGCATGGAGGGTTTCACCCCAAATCCAGCACCCTGAGGCTGTACGCTAAGCGGAAGGAAGGGGGCCGGGGACTGGTGAGTGTCAGCACCACAGTCCAGGATGAGACAACGAACATCCAAGAATACATTAGGAAGATGGCCCCAACTGACCGAGTGCTCAGTGAATACCTCAGGCAGCAGAAACCCAAGAAAGAGGAGGGAGACGAGGAACCATCATGGAAGGACAGGCCCCTGCACGGTATGTACCACCGGCAGATAGAGGAGGTGGCTGATATCCAGAAATCCTACCAGTGGCTGGACAAAGCTGGACTGAAAGACAGCACAGAGGCACTAATCATGGCAGCACAAGAACAAGCTCTGAGCACAAGATCCATAGAGGCTGGGGTCTATCACACCAGGCAAGACCCCAGGTGCAGGCTGTGTAAAGATGCCCCAGAGACAATCCAGCACATAACAGCAGGGTGCAAGATGCTAGCAGGCAAGGCATACATGGAACGCCATAACCAAGTGGCCGGCATAGTGTACAGGAACATCTGTGCCGAGTATAACCTGGAAGTCCCGAGGTCAAAATGGGAGATGCCCCCAAGGGTGGTGGAGAATGACCGAGCTAAGATCCTGTGGGACTTCCAGATACAGACGGACAAAATGGTGGTGGCTAACCAACCGGACATAGTGGTGGTAGACAAACAGAAGAAGATGGCCGTAGTGATCGATGTAGCGGTTCCGAATGACAGCAATATCAGGAAGAAGGAACACGAGAAGCTGGAGAAATACCAAGGGCTCAGAGAAGAGCTCGAGAGGATGTGGAGGGTGAAGGTAACGGTGGTCCCCGTGGTAATCGGAGCACTAGGTGCGGTGACTCCCAAGCTAGGCGAGTGGCTCCAGCAGATCCCAGGAACAACATCGGAGATCTCTGTCCAGAAGAGCGCAGTCCTGGGAACAGCTAAGATACTGCGCAGGACCCTCAAGCTCCCAGGCCTCTGGTAGAGGACCCGAGCTTGAAGGATAAACCGCCCGCAGGGGCGTGCTGGGTGTTTATATATATATATATATATATATATATATATATATATATATATATATATATATACTAGGGGTGCAACGATATTCGTATCGATATTGAACCGTTCGATACAGTGCTTTCGGTTCGGTACGCATATGTATCGAACAATACAACATTTGTAATTTATTTTATCAATTTTCCTTCTGACGATGCTGTCTGTGTTGAGCGCTCAGTGAATCTGCGTTCGACTACTCCGCCTAGGCTGCACTGTCCAGCGCAGATCCACTGAGCGTTCAACACAGACAGCATAGTCAGAAGGAAGAGCGCAGGGCAAGCTAGCAAGACAGAAGTTAAGCTCTCCTTTTAACATGGACCTCCCCCACCCTCATTCAGATCTGGCGTTTGGAATTATTTTGGTTTTCATGTGACGTATGACCCTGAAGGTAAGCGAGTCATGGACTAAAGTAAAACAGTATGTTGAATGTGCCATGCAATGCTCAATTACATTGGTGTGAACTAGTGTGTTAGCGCAGTTAGCTCGTTAACGTGTTGGCCGTCTAGCCCCATGCACGGAGCGATCGGCGGTAGCTCGTTAACGGAGATTTGCCGTGTTGTGGCGTTAAGGTCATTTCAACGGGATTAACCTGAAAGCACTAGTGGGAACACAATGAATATGACTGCACATTTATGCCGACATCATCCTAGTGCAAAGACAAGTGGAAGCAGACAAAAAAAAAGTAAGCATGCTACTAACTTTAGCCGAGTCATTTAGACAGCTGTTAGCACATGATTCTCCTTATGCTGCTGAGAATATAGCCCAGAAGTATGGAACGCCAGGACTGCCATAATGAATTAATTAAATACACCATTAAATAATTAATTAAATGTGGCAATAATTAATTAAAATTGGAATTAATTAATTAAATAAATAGTTATGACACATGTAATTAATTAATTATTGACACATTTAATTAATTATTTATGTATTTCACATTTTAATTAATTATTGACACATTTAATTAATTAATTATTGACACATTTAATTATTTATGTATTTCACATTTTAATTAATTATTGACACATTTCATTAATTATTGACACATTTAATTAATTATTTAATGATATATTTATTTATTTCATTTTGGCAGTCCTGACGCCTATGGAACGCCAGGACTGCCATAATGAATTAATTAAATACACCATTAAATAATTAATTAAATGTGGCAATAATTAATTAAAATTGGAATTAATTAATTAAATAAATAGTTATGACACATGTAATTAATTAATTATTGACACATTTAATTAATTATTTATGTATTTCACATTTTAATTAATTATTGACACATTTAATTAATTAATTATTGACACATTTAATTATTTATGTATTTCACATTTTAATTAATTATTGACACATTTCATTAATTATTGACACATTTAATTAATTATTTAATGATATATTTATTTATTTCATTTTGGCAGTCCTGACGCCTGGCTCTCATCATGAAATAATTTTATCTGTCAGCCTCACCCATCAAACTCAGGGGGTGGGGTTAACGCTGATCGAGTCAAAACCATTGCTTTGGCCTGGTGGCCATTGTTTCTAGCACACAACAACCGGCATGTGGAAGCTAACAGAACTGAGCTTTGAAAAACCCTGTTTGTGTGTTACCAAATACCGTTTTAATATTTTTTTTAGCCGAGAATGTAGTGGTTTAATCTTCATGTGTCTGGTCGGTTTGTCAAGATACAGCCTCTTTGCAAAAGTGTTTCGATGATTTCGGAGATGTCTGCCCAGTCTCACGGCAAAGCGTGGGATAGACCCGCTCGCCTCGCAAGCAATCCCACCGACAAAGCGCAGGCCCCGGTACACAGCTGTAGTAACCCCCGCTGACTTCTTTTACTGAGGTTATATTTATCGATGTTTTATTTCCTGATGTTCTTATGTGTCCTACGTGTTTCAGTCGCCAATTCTGAATTATAACTAACATTAAAAACATGTTTAAGGAGGAGAGAGAGCAAATAAATCTGTTTAACATCTGATCTTTGGGTTTTTGTTCAGTAATCAGCGTGACCTGTGTATAAACACATAAAAGAGATAACGTTGGTGTTTCCGTCATGTAGTAACTGCTGGTTTTAACTGTACAAAGGTTGTTCGACACTATGAAACACATACAGACTTCATGATGTTCGGCTAATATTTTTATTGTGAATATTAATCATGCTGACCTCGCTCTGTACACCACGCAGCGAGGTCAGCATATCCACGATATCCTCAGCTCCATGAGTTAACACAAAGTTTCCCAGCTGACTATCTAACTGCCAACTATTCCAGAGAAGTGAAAATATACAGCATAAAGAAAAGTGTAAGAGACTCAGCAGCAGATTAGAATAACAGTTATACATTTAATAAATCACCAAATGAATCCAAGAAACGAGCAAACCTGTTCCGACAATTTGAATTTGTATTCCCTCAGCTGCAGACTCGCTGCTGTTTAAATGTTTGAAAAGGAAGATTAGATATAAAAAACGTCAAACATAGACTCAGTCTGCCTTCACATTTGATATGAGGCCAGCACGTATAGTGGCCTCAGCAGGCTATTACTGAAATACACGTGCTATATCATAAACTATGATATAAACAGGGAGGTCCTATTAACATGTTTAGTTTTAAAGGACACCTTCCTGCCTTTAGTCTCATTCATGAGCAGTATTAGTTTTCTTCTAACATCCAGAAGTCTGCACAATGTGTTTCATAGTTTGTAACAAGCCTTTGACAGGTAAACATAACATGACCGAAAAAGCAAAAAAAAAGAAAAAAAAAAGAGAGAGAGTGTTGACATAAGAAGAGAAAATTCTCTCAATTATGGAGACAGACAAATGGTTCATTTATGTTTGATGTGTGTTTATTCCTCCCTAAATATCGTCGGTGAAGTTCGCCATGCATGTCAATTTTCCTGCGCATTTTTATACCTCTGCCAACAGAGAGAGAAAAAAAATCACATTCTAACAGACAGCTGGTGCTTAGAATACAGTTGAATAACTATTAAAAAACAGATGATATTTAGATGATAGTTCAGTCTAACACATGTGCCAGTGAACCATTAAACGTCTGTGAAACTATGCAGTTATGAAACGTAACTTTAACCTCAGCCAAACCGATTTGCTCAGTTGTAAATAAAACAGCGAAGTAAACGTGACCCGACAGACAGAACCTGAGTGAATGAAGTCCAGCGTTTAACCACTGAGAGCTAAAACTCAGCTGAGGTTTGAAAGCTGTGTGCCGGTGATTGGACATCAGCCGCTGATAAAGCTGTTCGCCTATAAAGTGCTCTGTAAGGAAACGAGCTCCAGCAGCTCTGCGCTCGGGGAAAACACTATATTTACTTATCTTGTGCAGAAAAATGCGCTGACATTGCGTTATATCGAGCACCGGCTGCCCAGTTAAACTGTGACTATCACCAGGTAACTAGGCGTGTTTCTTGAATTAGCAGCAGGTGTTAAACAGCTGACAGATGAGGAGGAGGATGCATGCAGGTAAACTGAGGGTCTGCTGAGCTGATCGCTGGTTTCGTGAGAAAAATGTCAGCTCGTTCTTTATGTTACAGAAGCACAGAGACACAAGACCAGGCGGAAAGAGACGATCGTTCGGTGAAAATGAGAATCTGCGAATGCAACATGTGGAACACGGAGAGTGGAATATGTAAACAAACCGGTTAACGTAACCCCCTCGGTGCACTCTGCATGCTAACTGTTAGCAGAGCTAGTGAAATCTCTGAAAACATCTGAGCACTTTTGCAAACATGTTCTATGTTGACAACCTGACCAGACATACGTCGCGACATTCGCGGCTAAAACACTGTTAAAAGTGTAGCTGGTGACAGAAAAACGGGGTATTTTAAAACTACACCACCACCATTGCTGCTTGTGATTTGATCTGCATTCTGGGATAACTGGCTGCCCCAAGTCTACACAAGCAATCGATTTTCTAGGATCGACCTGTTTTGACTTACTTTGCACGGCAACCAATCAAATGTTAGAGAAGCTGCATGGGCAGCGTTAACCCCGCCCCCTGAGTTTGATGGGTGAGGCTGACAGATAAAATTATTTCATGACGAGAGCCAGGCGTCAGGACTGCCAAAATGAAATAAATAAATATATCATTAAATAATTAATTAAATGTGTCAATAATTAATTAAATGTGTCAATAATTAATTAAAATGTGAAATACATAAATAATTAATTAAATGTGTCAATAATTTATTAATTACATGTGTCAATAATTAATTAAAATGTGAAATACATAATTAATTAAATGTGTCAATAATTAATTAATTACATGTGTCATAACTATTTATTTAATTAATTAATTCCAATTTTAATTAATTATTGCCACATTTAATTAATTATTTAATGGTGTATTTAATTAATTCATTATGGCAGTCCTGGCGTTCCATACAGAAGAAGCGGATAGTATAGCTTTTATTTTGGAAAGAGCCATTTCTCTGTAATAAACTCTCTTTTCCAAAGATGAGTGATTCCTCAATCAGATACAGGGCTTGCAATATCGCTAGCCCGACGTCCGGAGCTAGCGATTTTTTCAGTCGAGCTACCAAAATCTATCTCTTCCCTGCCCGTCGGGCTATTGTAGGAAAAATATATGTCAATGCTTTTGCATTCTTTCAGAAATGTAGCTGGGTAATTATGTCATTGGCATCGGTGAGCCACTGTCAATATGTGACATATTGAAGTCGCGTTTGAATTTGCACTTGTTTTTTTGCTTTCACTTTGCAATCGTGCGAACTGTGTATAGAGAGCGACAGCACTGATCTGTGAGTGATGATAATTTGTGCACCAATTCCTCTGACATCGTCTTATTAATCGTTAGCTTACTATGCAAACATGACAAGTGAAATCTCCCGCAGCAAGCTTAAACATGTGAGAGGTTGATCGCGCAGAGAATCGCTGAGCTTATGTGAGTGCGTGTAAAAGCATTTCAGTTCTGCTGAGCCAAATAAGACAGGTCAGGGTGAAGAAGTGACAGCCAAAGAAAAGCTTACCACAAAACGGAGAAGTTATGACAAATGTATGGAAGCCCGTTTCCGCCACTAAAAAAAAAAAAAAAAGCTAGTATCCATAACTCGAAATTTCGAGATAATAACTCGAAATTTCGAGAAAATAACTCGAAATTTCGAGTTACTTTTCTCAAAATTTCGAGTTAGCTCTGTCAATCAAAAATATACGTGAATGAGGTCGCTTTCTTGTTACCCGGAAGCATATGGCGCAGGACCGCGCACTCAAAAACGGATCCCAACAAATTAAAGTATGTTTGCTGATAGTAACACCATGTGATTCAGCTAATAACACATCATTTGTGAAGCCAGGCTGAAAACACTCAGCAATCTGTGCATTCACGACTGGATGTAATACCGGTAGCTTAGCTGTAGCATTTGTAGCTGAGGGCTTCAGCTTCCGGGTAACATGGAAATGACGTCATTCACGTAGATTACTGATTGGCAGCGCTAACTCGAAATTTCGAGTTGCTTTTCTCAAAATTTTGAGTTAATATGTCGAAATTTCGAGATAATAACTCGAAATTTCGAGATAATAACTTGAAATTTCGAGAAAATAACTCGAAATTTCAAGAAAATAACTCAAAATTTTGAGTTATGGATCCTTTTTTTTTTTTTTTTTAGTGGCGGAAACGGGCTTCCATACAAATGAGACTATAAGGCAAAAAGAAAGTGCAGCTTTATGGTTTCATGGACAAAATAATTTCTGTGGCTGCAATATGATGAGCTAAATAACCAGGGCTGCACATAAGTGGTCCGCAGGTGCGTATTCGCTGTCAAAATAAAAAACGCGCACAAGGGTTAGGGTTAAATTTAAAAACTGTACTTTTGAGTTAAAATATATATATATATATATATATATATATATATATATATATATATATATATATATATATATATATATATATATATATATATATATAAAAACAAACATACATACACATACATATATATATATGGTGGCACGGTGGTTAGCACTGTTGCTGCACAGCAAGAAGGTCCTGAGTTCAATTCTACCATCAGGCCGGGGTCTTTCTGTGTGGAGTTTGCATGTTCTCCCCGTGTTTGCGTGGGTTCTCTCCAGGTACTCCGGCTTCCTCCCACCGTCCAAAGACATGCAGTTTGTGGGGATAGGTTAATTGGATAATCCAAATTGCCACTAGGTGTGAATGTGAGTGTGAATGGTTGTCTGTCCTTGTGTGTTAGCCCTGCGACAGACTGGCGACCTGTCCAGGGTGTACCCCGCCTCTCGCCCTATGACAGCTGGGATTGGCTCCAGCACCCCCCGCGACCCTGAAAAGGATAAGCGGTAGCGAATGGATGGATGGGATGGATATATATGTGTATGTATATATATATATATATATATATAGATATGTCCAGGATCTCCTCTGTATCCTAAGTTAGTTGTGTTTGAAGTGTTAACTCAGCTGTGTGGGATTTGGTGTTCCCTCCTCACCGGGTTGACAGCATCAGCTAAGAGCTTATCAACTTTTATCTAGGGGAACGATGGCAACAGGCTTCCCCTCTGTGAGCAGCAGACAGGAGAATTTAAGGACAAGGGAGGTGTTAAAAACAGGAAATGGAGGGATGAAGTCGAGTGAGGAGAGAACAAAGGACAAGCAGTTTAAAAATGAATGTCACTGAACGCTGACTGGAAGGACATAAGCTTGTTTATCCAGACACATTAGGCTGGAGTGACAGAGACAGGAGTGTTCATTTGAAATATTTATTAGGAATGCATTAGAAGATAACACTCCATGATGTTTGACTTTAACTGCCACTTGTCCCATTCAGCCTGAATTTGAAACACATAGTTTTACACAGAGATCTGATGCCATATGTCATCTGATAAGTCCTGCATATATGACATAGTATCATATGAGAATGTTAAACCCCCATAATGGAATTAAAAAAACATTATTTATACTGAAAAAAGCAGCAAGGTTAAGACGTCTCGTTCTTGATTTGTCATCACTGTTGTGTCACAGAGAGCGAGCTTCATCTCAGGCACCTCCCACCAGCACTGTCATCTCTGGCTCATGAGGGCCTGGCACTCCCTCTGGTGGGCGAGCAGTCGCAGGAACACCTTGTACTTCCTCTCATAGAAGCTGAAAAAAAAGGAAGGAATAAAGAAAATCATGAGATAAATTTGATGCCTGCTGTATATTTCGGATTTCATTCCTAAAATATCCCATAACTATATCAATTATTAAACACAAAGAAGGCATCAGAGTCAAGCGTTTCCTTTCCTGTTGCAGAATTCCTCACCTCTGGACTTCACTGTCAGGCTGGACGACTTTCCCCACTTTAGCCATTTTTTCCATGGCCTCCTGAAACACAAGACACAGACATGAATTTCATTCAATAAATGATAGCACACTGATTCAGCTTCATGTCAGCCATGACCCAGTTATAGTAAAAGCAGCAGCCTGCTGCTGTGGCGGAGTTTATAATTAATGCAGTGCAGGGCCCCTCTGCTGTCTAAACCTACAAAATCCATGCAGCTGACTGTTTGCAGCTCGGAGGCTCAGACAACACAACTGCCTGCTGTGTCTATGTTCGTAATGGGTTGACAGGTGCATCCTCGTCCAAATAACAGCATCGTATTTTTAGTCTGTCTGGCTTTGAGGCTGCTCAGAGTTGTGGAGCTGAGACACAAAGAGATGATGAGTTGACCTGACACAAGATGAATCCATACCTGTCTGTAACAAAAGCCAGCACAGTGCATTGCTTATTATGTAGTTTGGTTCCACCTAGCAGATGCAGGCAGTGAGTCAGTGATTATGTATGACAAAACCTATGTCATGTTTGACCTCTGCTGTGTTTCCATGACACTACAGCATTTAATGATTACACTGCAAACTGCTGCAGACTGTAAACTGTAAACTAAACATTAAAATACCAAGTTGACCTAGATTAAAGAGACACGTATTTCGTTTTTAAGTACTGCTCAACTGCTCAAAACAGCTGCACAACACAGTCTTCTATGATGCTGACAAAAAAAAGATGTTGGCTTTTACAAAATAAACTGGGATATATGCAGTTTACATTTAAGTAGCAGGGGCAGTCTCTTTAAAAAATGCTATCCATATTGTATTTATAATGAAGTGGTTATCATTAACATCCCTTTAAAGCCAAGTTTCAGAAACATGGGATTACTTATATGTTCTTCAAATGCAACCACTTCATCAAACGTGTCCTCTTTGACTGAAATGTATTTATGTCAAGGTGTGTGCTGTGGCAGGCAGGATGTAGGAGCCAAACGGAGGACAAACTTAAAGCAGCAGCTTTTATTGCTGGGAATACTTTTCCATAGAAAGAAACTTCCCAAAAAACAAACCAAAACTTTGAACATATAAAATAGAAACTAAACTGGAAACTAGTAAATAAAAAACACAAACTAGGAAAAGAAACACAGGGACTGAGAACTAGAATTTCATCAGGAACACGAAGGGAGAAACACAGCACAGTGAGGTTACGATGCAACAAAGGGCAAAGGGAAACACAGGGCTTAAATGAGAGGGCAAGACAATGATGGGGAACAGGTGGGAACACAGGTGGTACAAATCAGATATAAGTCATGTCCAAATTCATGGGCTGCATCCTCCTGAGGACTCGGCCTTCGCGGTCTATGTGGGCCGGGTCCTCAGAAGGTCGGGTAGGCCGGAAGTAAACGGCTGTGAAATTGGACGGTCTAGCCTTCAGATTTGCGTCACCGCTGTCTCGGTGGAGTTTAATAAACTCAGCTGTCTGCTCCTTGCTATCTGAAATATAACAGGACACTGGCGTAAATTCTCGACCATCTCACACTTCTGTTTAATCTGTTTTCTGTTTGACGTTTATTCAGCTGTGTGAAAACCACCCGGGGGATTAAAAAAGTTTTTTTTTTAATCTAATCTAATCTAATCTAATCTAATCTAATAACTTGAATCTCAGCCAAACCGATTTACTCACAAACAAATACAACACTGAAAAAAGCCAAACAATAACAATTTTAGGTTGTCTAAGTGACTTATATATTACGTTTAACCTGAGTAGCAAAAGTCCGCGGTGATCTGAAAATGATGTGCCGGGAGTTGTGCCGTTCTCTGCGGCTTCAGTGACCCTCGAGCTCCCGGCTAGCTATCGAGCTGGTGGGTAGCAGACGTCTCCGAAAACGTCGGAGCATTTTTACAAATACGTGATATCTTGATAAACTGAGCAGATATTTGAAGTTTACACAGCTACATTCTGGTCTGAAAATATGTTAAAAGTTTATTTTGTGACCCAGAAAGATTAGTATGAGTAATTTAAAACTTAGTAGCGGCCGCCATTGTTGAAAACTGGAATTGGCTAAGCCACACTATGAATTCTGGGATATGGTGGGCCACGAAGGACACACCCGACCCATCCTTCAAATTCGGAGAAAAGGAAGACACATTTGTCGGCTGCATTCGGAGGAGTCTACGAATTTGGACAGCCTTCGTCGCGTCGCTGTGACATAATCGGCCTACAAATGTGTCCTCAGGAGGATGCAGCCCATGAATTTAGACACCCCCATAGTGAGACAAAGGAAGAAAAGCAGAATACATTAACCAAGGACAGACTGTCAAAGCAAAAGTAAACAGGAAGCATAACACAGAAACGTGGACTTGATACTGAGACAGAGGAACATGAAACACAGAGACAAAAGTAACAAGACGTGGGACATAGGGAAGACATAAAGACAGAAAACTAAGACTAAATATACAACACACGGAGAACAGAATTAGACCAAGAACACAGAGGAGGCACAGAAACAGAACAGAAACCGAATAACCAGGAACTATAAATATAATACAAACGGAAATCCATAATTCAAAGAGTACAGCTTAAACCAAAAACACAAACAGTGCCGTGAAAATTTAATGTTATTAAATTATTTTAAAAAGCCAGTCACAGATTCTAATCCTTTTCTAACTCTGTTAAACAGAAAAACTGTTAAAATGAACAACTTACCCTACAATCGCTGAATGTATTTTGGGAAGCCAGCTCTTAAAGTCAAATTGCAGACTGGAGTAAAACACTATGCACCTCCATCTCTACTTGTGCAAAAGAGCAAATCCAAATTTCCACTGTGACAGCCGACAGTGTTTCAGTGGATTTCCACCGGGATACTTTTGTTATGTTATTGTGTTGGTATTGTGACATATCAGAAAAAACTTCCAGTTACGTACCATTCGTCAGGTGTTTATTTGACGAACGGTCATTTGGTACTAGCAACCCAAAGTGTGCCAAAAAATATCCCCCATACCTTTACACCATCAACACTAGACCGACCTGTTGATACAAGGCAGTTGGATTTATACTTTCATGTTCTTTATGAACTTTAATGTTACATCAGAACAGTTTCCTGCTCTTATCTGACAGAGTGGCACCCGGTGTGGTCTTCTGCTGCTGTAGCTCATCTGCTTCAATGTTTAACATGTTGCCCATTCAGAGATGCTCTTCTTCAGACCTTATATCTAACGAGTGCTTAATTACGTTTCAAAAGCATTTCCTGCCAAATCCCTCAGATGTTGTTTGACTCATGTGTATTGTAACTTCACTCTACCTGTATAGAGCTGTAGTGTCTTGATGCACATGCTCCCAGCACTGCTGCTCCCACTAGCACAGCTTCAGTTTGGTCTGGCAACACTACAGGCAATCCTGAGAATGAGATTGAAGACATGGAATGGGCTAAAGCTATCACAGAACTTATTTTACCTTTTCCTCTCTCCAGATCTTCTCTGCCTGAATGTTCTTCAATGTCTTCATGTATCATATTCCTACTATATATTAATTATTTTTTGTTGTTGATTGTCTGTATTCTAAATTTACTTCAGTTACATGTAAGTCCATCCTAGGAGTAACTTCTTCTGTCTTGTTGTGCTGTGTTGTTAAAAAAAGACTTTGGGGGACTCTTTAAACTTCAAAGTTGGCCACTGGAAGCTGCACATAATTAAAATTTTCTTCTTAATCTTTATTTCGTGGTTAAGTTATTGAAATACTAATACAAACATTCTTTCTTACTCTCAATAAATTATAAATGTACATACTGTGCAACTGTGTTTCAAAATATACATATAACCATGTTATTGGTATTTACTACCTGTAGTATTAGCATGAATCTGTACAAACAGGTTGTTTTTGCTCAATCCACCACACAGGAAGAGGGTTCTGATTTCATGTCCTGCTTCTTTCATGGCCTCCAGAATATGAAGTGTACCGAGCTGAAACCAGAGGAGGACACACAACAGGAATAAAGTTACAAGAAAGCAAATACAACCTCCTTTGTACTTAAAGGTGCTAGGGTATCAGTCTGAGAGAGAGGAAGTCATTTGAAACACAAAACGCCATCAGACTCACAGCGAGGGCTTGCATGGTGGCCAGGTAGAGAAGGGCCAAGTCATCCAAGGTCTGGGACAAAGAGAGTCCAACTACCTGCAAAACAGTAATGACACAAAAATACCAGCAAGGGTGTGATCACCGTCTAAGATTTTGTGAAAGCAAGGCTGTCATCCAGTGTTTGGTGATTTATTAAAAACAGGTTTTCATATTCCATTCCTTGGCTTTCTGTTTCCTGGAATTTTAGATGTGGTTTGGCGCCAGTAATTACCAAAAAAACCAAAACAAAACATGGATAACCAAATATAATAACAAGTTAAACTCACAAATAAAAATAGTTTCTTTTTGATATGATTAGTGAGGGACCATAAGCTAAGTAAGCGAATAAGAGTAGCAAACTCAATTAATGGCATTTTATTGTGTAATGGGAAATTAATTTGATTTGAAGTCGAGGGGACAGGAAGAGAATAGAAAGGCTGCTGAGCACAAATGCATGAGTTAAATGTGAATTTCTGTCTATGTAGAGAGCAAAATATATGTTCATTGGTCATTGTTATATTATCTGAAACAGATCGTATAAAACTGCCAACTTGAACCTATTCAGTCCTGTGGGGAGTTCAACAAATAAGGTTAAGGCACAGGTTTGAACTGTCTTGCTGTGACTTACAAAATCAAATCAGTCATTAGGATCTTATCTCATTTGCTTTCCCTGTACCAAACCAGCACTCTAGAAAACACAATCTGTGGTTCTGCAAAGTTAAATAAGTTCAAGTTAAATTAACTATTTCCCCATGTGCTGAGTTTTAATGCTGATGGACCATATTTCAGGAGACACTTTGATATGTCAAAATAGGATAAACACAGTTTAATTGAACAGAATACAGCCACTGTTAACCTTATTAGGAGAAAAGGGGGTTTTCTGGTTGTAGCTAGTGAAAATAATTCTCTTCCACACCACAACTAAAATAAGTCAAATCTGTGGATGTGAAGTTTTTAAAAGAATAAATTTAAAAAAATTGTTTCATAATACAATCAACAGGTAAGTTCTGGTTCTTATTCTTTACTAATCAAGGTGATAAGAAATAACGTAAGTGGAATATGTATATTCAAAATCAGTGACTTCTTTGGCCAGGTGTATTTAATAATTTGTAAAATATATCGATATATATATATATATATATATCGCTTTTTAAATTGTTTCAGTTATATTTATGGGATTGCAATGATAATAAATCTTTAACAAAGATATCAGAGATTGAAACAAACAAAATAGAAAAATAATCCCTTCCTCAAAAATGTCATGTGACAACCTAATTTGCACATGGAATGTTGACCTTGTCGGGAACTTGGCTGCATCACTAGAATCTTATATCAAACATTATGCTGTTTTATAATTCATAAGTAAACAAGAGACACTTCAAGTCAACCATTTTCAGTCAACACACCGGTTTGTTCGCAGCTATCAAACATTCGGCATCGACTACGACGAATTTAAACACATTTGGATCCTTCACAGAGTCATGTTAGTCAGCAAGGTACCAAAATGCCTGAGAGAGAAAAAAAAACACCAGTCAACAGAGAGCGATGACCCCAACACTCCTCGGTGTATTGAATTTGAAGAACTTTCAAAGAGGAGAGAAACTTTAGAGTTGGACATTCACCAGACCACCAGCCAGCGAGGCTAGCTGCCAGGCCACGCCGGGCACCACCAAGAATATTAAAAAAACAGAAGAAAATACAGTCAACTTGGTCATCAGATTGTAAGGTATTCATTAAATTAAATGGAACACCAGAGCAGGCAAAAGTTCTAGTCCTCAAAGAGATAAATAACTGATAAATCAGAACGCAAAGCAGTGCTAAATATGATGGTATTTGTCCAAGTTGTACAACCAACTCAAATGTCTGACAGTTTTCATGTAACAACTCATATAGATATTCCAATTTAATAAACTGATTTTCAAAATGCTTTGTAAAATGGCGATTCCACTCCTCATTTCAAAATCCATTTCCCTTTCCTGTTCGCTCAGGGATGAACATTTAGATTAGCAACTTCATTTTAAAAATCCTGCTGCAATGCAAATTAGCCAAACCGTGGGATGCAAAGAGCTCTCTGATTGGTTGGACGGACACATCGCAAATTTTACATTGCAGCTGTACTAGCTAGCTACGTGTTTTGTAAGCTGCGGTGCTCTTCACAAATAAAGCTTGAAGCAGCTCAGACTGTTAGAACCAACACTGAGGCCTGTTACATTTATACAGTGTTAGAGCAATGGCTGCAACCTACAGCCTTTAAACTAGCGATTAAAATGCTGACAGTAAACTCGTCAGTCCAGATGTTACCACATTACTTTATGATACTTAGAGTTAAAGAAACTGAAACAGGCTGATTAAAATAACAGCTGTCAGTTCTCTCATTCCTTATATCAAGACTGGAGATCACATTACTGATTTCAGTTCATTTAATATGTGAGTGCACAGATTAATTCTCAACTGGACATAAACGATGATCAAAGGTTGTATATATGATGAATTCATCAAATCCCGGCCTCTAACACAGTGCGCTGAATCTTAGCTTTGAATGTCCAGTATATTCTAATCCATACAATTTAAGCATTCACTGCACCTACCTACAGTATCTACACCTGTGTGGCAAAGATACAGATAATGAAATGTAATTATTAATAAAATATACATGATGAAAAACAAAAGCTGAAATTGATTCAGTTTAGTACTTTTCTCTGTATGCTCTGTGCTTATAAAGGCCTTAAATTCTGTGATATACAGGGAGTGCAGAATTATTAGGCAAATGAGTATTTTGTCCACATCATCCACTTCATGCATGTTGTCTTACTCCAAGCTGTATAGGCTCGAAAGCCTACTACCAATTAAGCATATTAGGTGATGTGCATCTCTGTAATGAGAAGGGGTGTGGTCTAATGACATCAACACCCTATATCAGGTGTGCATAATTATTAGGCAACGTCCTTTCCTTTGGCAAAATGGGTCAAAAGAAGGACTTGACAGGCTCAGAAAAGTCAAAAATAGTGAGATATCTTGCAGAGGGATGCAGCAGTCTCAAAATTGCAAAGCTTCTGAAGCGTGATCATCGAACAATCAAGCGTTTCATTCAAAATAGTCAACAGGGTCGCAAGAAGCGTGTGGAAAAACCAAGGCGCAAAATAACTGCCCATGAACTGAGAAAAGTCAAGCGTGCAGCTGCCAAGATGCCACTTGCCACCAGTTTGGCCATATTTCAGAGCTGCAACATCACTGGAGTGCCCAAAAGCACAAGGTGTGCAATACTCAGAGACATGGCCAAGGTAAGAAAGGCTGAAAGACGACCACCACTGAACAAGACACACAAGCTGAAACGTCAAGACTGGGCCAAGAAATATCTCAAGACTGGTTTTTCTAAGGTTTTATGGACTGATGAAATGAGAGTGAGTCTTGATGGGCCAGATGGATGGGCCCGTGGCTGGATTGGTAAAGGGCAGAGAGCTCCAGTCCGACTCAGACGCCAGCAAGGTGGAGGTGGAGTACTGGTTTGGGCTGGTATCATCAAAGATGAGCTTGTGGGGCCTTTTCGGGTTGAGGATGGAGTCAAGCTCAACTCCCAGTGCTACTGCCAGTTTCTGGAAGACACCTTCTTCAAGCAGTGGTACAGGAAGAAGTCTGCATCCTTCAAGAAAAACATGATTTTCATGCAGGACAATGCTCCATCACACGTGTCCAAGTACTCCACAGCGTGGCTGGCAAGAAAGGGTATAAAAGAAGAAAAACTAATGACATGGCCTCCTTGTTCACCTGATCTGAACCCCATTGAGAACCTGTGGTCCATCATCAAATGTGAGATTTACAAGGAGGGAAAACAGTACACCTCTCTGAACAGTGTCTGGGAGGCTGTGGTTGCTGCTGCACGCAATGTTGATGGTGAACAGATCAAAACACTGACAGAATCCATGGATGGCAGGCTTTTGAGTGTCCTTGCAAAGAAAGGTGGCTATATTGGTCGCTGACTTGTTTTTGTTTTGTTTTTGAATGTCAGAAATGTATATTTGTGAATGTGGAGATGTTATATTGGTTTCACTGGTAAAAATAAATAATTGAAATGGGTATATATTTGTTTTTTGTTAAGTTGCCTAATAATTATGCACAGTAATAGTCACCCGCACACACAGATATCCCCCTAAAATAGCTAAAACTAAAAACAAACTAAAAACTACTTCCAAAAACATTCAGCTTTGATATTAATGAGTTTTTTGGGTTCATTGAGAACATGGTTGTTGTTCAATAATAAAATTATTCCTCAAAAATACAACTTGCCTAATAATTCTGCACTCCCTGTAAATTCACTGTTCTTTATGGTCTTATTCAATGGTAAAGCTCTTTAGAAACATTACTGATGGTTCTTAGGAAAAGCTAAATAACTTAATCTGAGCTTTCTTTAACAATACTTCCTGTATTAAGATGAGTCAACAGCTAACAAATATAAACTGCTATGTAAATTATTGTTTTTGGCAAGAAAATGTATTCTTTTCAATTGGATCAATGAAAACCACCAACAATAACTCAGTGGTATAAAGAAATCTTTAGAATCTTACCGATGGAAAGACTGAGTGCAAAACTAAGCGGTAATGACGATATCTTTTTGGAGGGGCAGCCCCACTCCAATGGCAGGATGGGTTTGTCAGGACAAATGTGTAAATGGGTGGTATACCCAATTATTTACCATAATGTATTAGTTTTCCTTTTACATGTCTCAGACTGCTTATTGTGTTGCTTCTTGTTTTTTGTTTTGGGATTTATTTTTTTTGTTGTTGTTGTGGTTGTTGTTTTTTTGTATCAAAAAATCAAAATAAAGAGATTAAAAAAAAAAAAAAAAAAAAAAAGATAAGTCAACAGCTTTGAGTTGGATAACAGGGACCAGTTCAAAAATAACTCACCTTAATTGGAAAATGTAACAAAAGTAACGTCTGACTAGGGCTGTGCGATATGACCAAAATCTCATATCCCGATATAAGAATTCTATCGTCCGATAACGATATAAATCCAAAAAATGTAACATTTTCTGTAAATTCTGTGAATCTCGGGCAGCTCGACTTGCAGGAAGTGTTTCCAGCTGCGCGTCATGTAGCTGGAGTCGAGTGTTTTAACAGATGCATGAAACTATACATTTTTAGACATAAGTTGTAACGGCCGCCGTTTTCTTTGTGAGTATTTATTACACAGCGTGCTGCAGGGAAAAGCCTGTTCTGACGTTTGAGTCTAAGGTTTACTTTTTAGCACCTGGCGGCTCTTTTTTACTTCTCATCCGTAAATACTCTGCATCTTTCACGTGATTCAGTTTATTTTGAAAAGTCTCAACAGGATCTTGAGCTTTATTGTGAAAGGTTTATGTGGAACATAAACAAGCGGACACGTGATGCTGTTACCGTCGTTGTTGCTAACCACAACGCATAAAAACAGGCGCTTGTCCATCCGTAGTGTGATTATATTAAATATAAGAGAAAGAAAGAACTTTAATAAATTAATATAGCCACTACAGTGACCATCAAAACGATGAAAAAATATTGCCGTAAACAGTTTATTTTGCGACACCACGAAACAAACGATAGTGTAAAATGAAACGATAGACCTTTTTATATCGTCATCCGATATATATCGTTATATTGAACAGCCCTACGTCTGACTTTAATCATTTGCCCTCATTTTACAATGGAATTTATGTATTTGTTTTGATTAAACCTTTTAAATGTGTGACAAATGAAAAAAGTGCAAAAACAGGAAAGCAGCCAGTCAGAGCTGCATATATGTTGCTGCTTCTAAAAGCCTCACACATATATGTGGAATCATTGTGGAATTCATTCATAATCATTCTGTAGAGCATGGATCTTTGAAACACAGACTTCCACGGGCATAAGAGAACATTAAGAAAAGATTAAGAAAACCCCAAGTGCACAAAAAGGAAGAAACATTCAAAGCAGGCATACCCTAACTTAAAATCTGATACTCACACATCCAACACAACGTCAGTCTACACATATCCTTCTTTTTAAGTCATAGCCTTTACCATGCCCTTCAAAGTTGGGTCAGCCAGGGGCGACCTGTTTCCATGAAAGTCCGGCCACACGTGAAGACTGGACCCTAGCAGATCGACAGCAGAGCAGGAGTTGGCCATCGAACTCAAATGGTTGTTCAAGTAGCTGTAGATATTCTCGCCAGCAAAAGGAAGCCTATAAAATTAAAAACACTGTTGCCAGGACACCTAAAATGATAGCTGATATTACCTATATTAATGCCATGGTGGTTGGCGAGCATGAAATCTATATTCAATCTTCAGCAAACGTGAAGTACCGTATATCAAAAAATTTAACTTCCTATTCCTCCAGAGAACAGTTGAGTTGCACTGAAAGCACATTACTGAGCTTCTAATCTCCCAAAAGCATACTTGACATTATTCTAGCCCAGCTGATGAGGATCACAGATGTGCAAAAGCATTGTTGGGAACTGCAGTATTAAAAGCATCAGCTGACCTCTGCTGAACCTGTTCCTGGAGCTGGGTATATGCAGTGTGACCTTTCACCATGTGGTCAATCTGAGGGAGGAAAGAGGCAATACATTTAAACTGAAAAGGATCACAAATGACTGGTGGCCACCTGGCTTCAACTAATAATGTCAAAGCTGAATCTATATACATCTCAAAGCATTAGCTCCTTTTGTCAAACCAGTAGTTCAAATGTGAAAGGTGAGGAAAAAATAAGTGGTTTTGTCTCCATGTTTTCTGTTAGTATTGAGCATGAAGAGGATCTGAAAAATAATTTAAATATGAATGAAAAAGATCAAGAAAATATGAGTAGACTGACCAGCCTTCCTGTCACACTCTGCCCTCCCTCGTTGAGCCACAGTCCAGGCACCATGGCAGATAGGTAGGGCCCCCACACTCCTGGCACAAACCGAGGCTGCTCACTGATCTGATGGCACAGGAAATCTTTTAGTTAGTTTTAGTTGGAGGTAGATATTTTATAAATTAAAAGAGAAACCGCCGGACTAACAGGATATGCGTGCCATTTGCTTCTCATCTCAGAGTTACTGCAGTTGGCCTGTGCAGACAGGATAATTTATGTCTATAAACAATTTTTAACAATGCTCACATAAGTATAAACAAGTAATACAGATAGAGTGGCTTTTAGAAAGATATCTTATCAGACTAGTTAAGACAGATTGTGCACCTAGGAAATGAAGGTGGTGAGTACACGATTAATCATCAGAAGACGTTTTTATTAGTCATCAGGAGATTTTCACAGGAACATATACACAATCACAAAGGCCACTGGGGAACAGTACAGTAGTAGACTAGCACGGTAATTTTACAGCAATCAGGTGAACAGCAGCTGTGAACTACTGACCGCCATGTGACAAGTTGACGTTCCACAGATCAGCGCCATGCGTGCAGTGATCGGCAGACCCTCACAGGGCAAATGAAAACCTTTCACATCAGCACCGATCACACCTGGAAGGAGGAGGTTAATGTTGCTTTATTTAACACTCTTTATTTTATGCAGGGGAAAAAGATACATTGTAATAATTAAGTTGTTGGGTTTTTTTGCTGTCATCTAACACAAAGTGTCAAAGATGCTGCTAGAGCTTTAAATCCACATGAATGAAATTGTGCTCCAACCTCTTCGTAGGATTCAGCAGTGACGCTAACTGCTGGAATAATGTTTATCAAGCTGGTTTGAGTTTAAGGTGGGAGGCCAGTCTCCATCACTGTGACATGAACAGAAACTAATGGTGCAGAGTGCTGTAACCTCTCACTGACGCAGCAATGTGTGATTGGCAGAGGTCACGGTTGAGGGTCAAAGGCAAGAGTTCACGACGAGTTCAGCTCACAGAACAGATCCAGATGGTGAGGATTTCTGATCCTGAGGAAGGTCTGCTGCTGCCCTGACACTGGTCAGAAATTCACTAACATCTCAGGCGGGTTTGTTATTCAGTTTATTTCCCATAATATTAAAGATGGGAACATCTAACACACGCTAGGCACCTAATCCTCATGTGGTAAACTATAGTTGTTGAAATATTATCACATCATCCATCTATTATCTCCCTTCTCACTTCCTTCTTCCAGCAAACTCATATAACCAAAAAAGGTATTTTATTTATTTATTTATTTTTTGGTAACTAAGTACAGTCACAAGTTGTCGGCTGGTCAAGCAGGTTGTTTTCACTTTTCAGTGAGGATCACACTATCCTGATAATTAGCGCTTTAACTTGTGGCAGGTCATCCACTGATCAATAGGCATACATTTCACAAAGAAGTGCAAAAATGCTTCCCCTATCTCGAAGGCTGAGCCCAGCCACACCACAAAGGCAACTTGTGTTGATTTCTTTTATTTGCGAACACTAGAGACAGGGTGAGGAGCTCAGACATCAGGAGAGAGCTTGAAATAGAGCCAATGCGCCTCCACGCCAAACATAAACAGCTTAGATGGTTTAAGCATCTGGTTAGGAAGCCTCCTCCTTGGAGATTCCTTTAAGAGGTTTTTCTGACATATGCAATTTGGAGGACAATCCAACGTAGACCCAAAAGCTCCTGGAGAGATTATATATCTGACGCGTCATGGGAATGCCCCGGGATCTCCTAGAAAGGACTGGAAAAGCTGTCGGGAGCACCCTGTTTAGCCTGCTGCTACTGTGACGTGGCTTTAAATAAGCAAAATATAATGGATGGATAAACTAGCATCTAATATAGAACTACCATCAAGCCCAAATTTACATTTGTCCATATACATATTACTATGATGTTTAAGTTGGTTTCCTAGTGTATTCATGCACCTACAAAAATAATGATTTAACTTAGCACATGCTTTGTTTTGGAGTTAAAGTTTAAACTTTGCACACAGGATACTGAAAAGCCACAGCCACAAGTGGAAATTATGAAATATTAAAGTCTATTTAGTAAATGTTTATATTAAACTTTGCTCCTTAAGGAATGAACTTCTTTTTTATTGTGACCCTGACACGTAGCATATCAAAATATCAACTTTGCAAATAAAATATCAACTTTGCATCACTGACATTTTATGCCTTCATTTTCCTTTCAGTACCTCTAAATAGGCATAACAACGCGACAGCATAGAGCAATTTTTACTCCTCCAGCATGTCTGCACCACTCCAGCACACCATTAAAAAACAGCTACACATCTCTGGTGTGTGATGACTTGGCTATGTGATTACCCTCCATGCTTTCACTATAGCTTTCATATGGAACAGCCTCAGTCACAGGCTGTGTGAAAGCGGCTGCAAACTGAGTAATCTCAGCTTATTCATGACAAGAAAATACTTTTGTTTTCAAGTAAGTGTGATTCGTCATCTGATACCTAAGCCTCCAGCATGGGCATCGATGAGAGAAGCCCCAACTGCAGTTCCTGGGTCCAAACCCAAATCTGCTGCTGCCTCCTGTGTAAGGCCCTCTCCCAGTGGACTTCCTGGAGGACACGTCACACTGCCTGGATGACAAAATTATTTAAAATTTTTAATTCTTAGAATTTAATAAAGGACACAAAAACTGTAAAAGATATAAGAAATAATCAGTCAAACTATCTGAATGTATAAAATGTCATTTTCTGGCCTATTTTGGAGAAGTTATTTTCCAGCAGGTCGTCCAGTCCAATGCTCGTCCAGAAGCTGGCTTCCCATCCTTCTGGAGGGCAGTAGGTCCACTTACACACCAGAGTACATAAAGACCTGTGCAACATTGGACAACATGCATCCACTTGCAAATACTGTAGGATAATAAACATGCTTTATTAACAGCACACATTAGATACAAGTATTTTGTGAAAACCAATGACTTTGTCCACACATTTTACAACGGATTAGGCAACTGCATCTTTTCTTTTTAACTGAGAACAGAAAGAAGACTATTGTTTTTAATGGGGCAGCCCACCAGCAAATATGTTTGAATTAATACAAGGGGTTTTAGGCCTGCTAGTGGTGATCCTTTTCAAACCTACCTCCTTTTTTTATTAGACATACATAAGTGTGTAAGTCTCCGTAACATCATCGACAACTCACCTCGTTAAAGAGCCGGATGCCTTCCAAGACAAGAAGTCTGGAAGATCAAAAAAGTGACTGGCTTTGTTCCAGCAGTTCTCCTTTAGATTCTGAATGAGTGAAAGACAGAGTGTGTGAGAATAAAAGCAACAACTGTATGACAAATATGCTAAGGCTAAAACAGTAATAAAAAACAAACAAAAAAAAGCCCACCAGGTATCTGCTGAACAGCCAGTACAAAGAGCAATAATAAAACATGCAGAGATCAGTGGTGACCTTGTTCACCTCTCACCTCTTTAAGCCAGAGCAGCTTAGGGGGTTGCATCTCTGGTGACATGACTCCCCCTACCCTGCTGAGGACCCTGTGGCCATTTTTTGTTATACGATCAGCCTGCTCTGTAGCACGATGGTCCATCCACATCACTACGTTCCTTTGGGGGTCACCTGGGAAAAGCAGTTCAGTAAGGGAGAAGGCAACAAACACCAGAGAGCTAATATTGGATATAATATTGTATCTGTTAAGACCTGATACATAAAACTGTTGTCATGGATAGATTTCATCTTGGAGTACAAATTCAGTATTTAGCCAAAGAATTTGGGTCATGCTTTTGTGTCTTGCTTAATAAGCAAAAACATGATTCAAATCCAGCTCCAGGCTTCTACTCTGCAGCCGACTATGACCTTGGACCTCACTGTGGAGGGGTGATTTTTTTCCCCCCTGAAGGATCAATGCTCAGCAAAAATGGGGCTTACATAACCAATGCTTACCAAGCATTCAGATCAGATCAAATGCAATAAAATAAATCGCTTACCTTCCTGACTGACGGGCACAGGCTGGAAGCTTTGGTCCAAAACCACTAGAGAGCAGGTGGCATCAAAGCCAATCCCCCTAATCTGGCTCTTCTCCACACCGTGAGTAACTTTCTGGAACAAATACACGCAGTTGTTTTTAAATTACATTTCCTCCGTGCATTTACTCATCCTGCAACCGTAAGAGGGCACGAATACATTTACCAACTTATGATGTCAATTTCTGCCTTTCATAAATAAACAGCTGTTCACACAGGATGTGTGCTTGAGATTCCCAACCAAGTGCACATTGAAACCTAGGGAGTACATTGGCAATACATAGAAAAGATTTTTCAGCACAACACGTTTACAACATGTAGTGAGTCTAATACAAGTTTATTCCTGAATATTCCTTGCCCATGAGGTTTTTGCCTTCCACTGAGGGGAAATTACCACTACTGATGATTTCAACCAGCATTTTTAACAGGTATTTTTTTTAATTTTTTTTAGTACAGTTAAATTTACTCACATTTTTCTCATTACATAAACCTCTGTTAACTAAGGTAAAACATATTCTTTGCCTTAACCTAATGTGGATGAATCATGCTTCTCCCACAGGCACATTTGGAGCCAGGAAAAACCCTGTAATGTTAATTTTTTTGTCGCAGAGACCAGTCATCCACCACATATGCCAGCTGCCGAGTATATACCTCCCATAACTTAAGGCAGCTGTTGCCAAAGTGTGTGTGCTGCCATTAAGAGTAGAGCCTGACCAATACTAGATTTTGGGGGCCAACTTAGGGTGTAAAAAATGATCTGATACTAATATATGCCCTATATTCTTTAGACATACAGTAATGCTGTATTTACAGGGGAGTTCTAAATAAAAGGCAAATTGATTGGGTCCTGCATAACAACTTTTCAGCAATGTATTTCAAACAAACTAGTTTACAGTGTAACAACAACACACAGCTTAATTCTAGACCACTGGTTATAGTGTTTTGTGTATTGGAAACAATGGAGGTGCAACATCTTGAAGTAAAATGTCTTGATGCATGCGCAATCATTTAGGTAAGGAAATCCCAAAAATCATCTGGATGTAGCCTTTTCAGTGGGAGAAACGCTTGGTCACTCATCCCAGTGACTTTTTCAGTCTCAGCTGACTGCAGGTTTCCCCAACCTTATAAACAGTGCCTTTGCACAATGACTGAAAGCCATTCCTCAGTTCTTTGTGAATGGTCCTCATGGTCATGACACTTGGCATATTAATGATCAAGAAACTGAGCTCACAGCCCATTGTTCTTCAGTGGTGCTAGTTTAATTAATTATGCAAATGTACTGGTAGTAAGAAGCCTACTGCAACAGCTGAGTTTGAACTAGGAGGGAATTAAATGCAGAAAGTTAGCAGAAAAAGCACGAGTACAGTAGCTAGCTAAAGGTAACCAAAATGGTCAAAATAGTAAATATATTTTATATTTTACCTAAAATAGGTGCTGAATAAAAAGACGAAATAACTAGCTTAAAGTAATTATAGCAAAGTAAGCGAAACATTAGCATATGACAATACACAACGACTGAAAGACTTACCGAGAGTTAGCTAAAAATAACAAACGATGGCTGATGTAGTGAAGAAAATGCTGAAATAATTAGCAGAGAACAATGTATGGGCGGTAGGAATATTAAATAATACGTTTTAGAAGGAATTTTTAAATAATTAAAACACATATATAATGAAGAAACTGCTTTTTTTTCTTTAGCTGCTAAAATACTATTAACATCCATGCTAAAAATTAGCTAAAATGAACACATGAGTCTGTGTTGGTGTATCTGTGCTCAGACTGCTGCTGTAGAGGGATGGATGTATATTTTTATAACACACACTGAGGCCATAAATCATCCCACCTTGACAACTGTGCAGCATTTCTCCCAGATCTCAGTGGAGGACTGGACATAGTGGTCAGACTCCGGCTCCCAAATGCCGATGGGCTCCTGTGCAGTGCTCTTCAGCAGGCCCTCCCTGGTCACTAGTGCAGCCCTCACACTGGCTGTGCCCACGTCCACTCCAACATAAAAAACCTCTGCCATGAGGAGATGACCTGAAAGTGGGGGAGGAGGTTTATTATTAACCAGGTTACATTACCAGTGTCGACTTTGAGCAGGTTATACAAATTCAAGAAAAACGCAATTATTAAGGCAACTTGCGTATTTTGCTTTTGAAAAATTTCTTCTTTTTAGCATCTTCACACACTCCTGCAGACGGTTGGAGGGCAGGGATGTGTGAAGTGCAGCAGCAGCTGGTAAAACAGAGTTTTCAGCAATAATAACAGACTAGTACTTATAAAGTACTTATTAATAAACAAATAGGACGCGAGTGCGTAATCTGAACTTACCCAGCGATTAAACAATTATTTTAGTCCGCAGAGCATTTGTGTTGATCGTTCAAGTTTGTGATCAGGGTACTTTCAGAGTTAAAGCATTGCTTTAACGCTGCTGGACTTCAGAGTCGGACGGAATGCGAAAGCGGACAAAAAGCTTATCGTATGCCAAGTTGTTCAGGCATTTTAGCTTCAGAAATCAGCTTATTCACTTTTTCATCATGCCATATTTTTATATATACATTTAAATATTTTTATATTTTACATTTATATCTTTTATTATCTGAAAAGTCCAAGTTTACCATTGAAAACATTTTGACTTTTTCAAAGTGTGCAGAAAATAACTGCAATGCCAGTTGTGGAGTGCTTGTTATCAGAATTACCTAAAACTAATTAAAAACTGAAATTATTTAAATAAAAACTAGAAAATCTAAACAATGAGCGGGGGGTGGGGGGGGGACTGAAAGTAAACTGAATTAAAAGATTATAATTAAAAATGAAATAAAAATTAAAAAAAATAATTAGAAATACAAATTATAATAAATCTGGTGGGGTGGACCAAAAGATCAGAACTACTGATTCCTACACAACATTTGTAATAAAGGACATTGGTGATTTCAGTTGCTTTTATGATATATATAAACCACAACTGGCCACAACTGATTGTGTGCTTAGTGGATGCCTCAGGCAGCAGACCCCTGAGAAAGAAGAGGAGAAAGAACAGGAACCATCATTGAGGACAGCCCCCTGCACGGCATGTACCACCAAGAAATCAGGCCATCAGACTGCTGAACACGTCATAGACACCTCAGCTTCACTACTGGAACTTCAACATTATGCACTCCACACTGTATATAAATGCCACTTGTTTTGCACATATTCAACTCTGTATATTTTATATATTTTATTATTATTATTATTTATTTATTTATTTTTTACTATTTAATTTGTAAAAATGTGTATACACACACACACACACACACACACACACACACACACACACACGTAGGAAAATATTTAGTATACACATCCAGAAATGCATACACTATTATATATTGTACATATATTTATTAGTTTCAGGTTGGCCATTCTTGTATTTTGCTCGTTTGTGTTGTTGTGTTTGCACATCTCTGTTGCTTGTGGGGCTCGCACACAAGAATTTCACTCGCATGTGCTGTGCCAGTGTGCCTGCACATGTGATGTGACAATAAAAGTGATTTGATTTGATTTGATTTGAAATAGAAGAAGTGGCTGATATAGAGAAATCCTGCCAATGGCTTCACAAAGCTGGACTGAAAGACAACACAGGGGCACTAATCATGTCAGAAGAGGAACAAGCTATAAGCTCAAAATTGATAGAGGCTGAGGTCTACCACATCAGCTAAGACACGTGCCTACGTGCAGGCTGTGCAAAGATGCCCCTGAGACAACCCAGCACATAACAACAGGGTGCAAGCTGCCATTAGACAGGGCAGATGTGGAAGTGTATGCCGACATAGTATACAGGAACATCTCTGGAAGTATGGTCTGGAAGTCCTGAGGTCAAAATGGGATAGGAGAAGGCCTTAGTGGTAGACGTAGCTATACCAACCAATAGGAACATCAGGAAGAAGGAACATGAGAAACTCGAGAAATACCAAGGGCTGAGAGAGTAGAGAAGATGTGGAGGGTGAAATCGGAGAGCTCAAAGCAGTGACTGGAAACTGGGCGACTGGCTCAAGCGGATCCCAGGAATGACATCTGAGATCTCTGTCCAGAAGAGCGCAGTTCTAGGAACACAGCAAAGATACTCCAGGGTACCCTCAAGCTCGAGGGAAGGACAAAGGGTGGGGAATTTTATATAGTCAAGTTTTTCATTCTAAATCCTACCTTGTCTATTTGTGTTATTAAAGGAGCTAAGCAGCTGTGTAAAGGAAGTGCCGCTGGATGTGACCCGTATGTTTGGGCAAGGAATGATCAGCAGAGATGGACTTCAGAGAAAAACCAAACAGCAGGACAGGAAGAAACAGATGGTCTCCAACAAACAGTGCATGGACAGTGTTTGAAATCTCATCTGTCTCTCTCACTGGCCAGTGTGCATGTGTGTGTGTGTGTCCCTCAAGTCCATGCCTGAAGGTAATCAAAACTTTGTTCTGTTGATACATCAACACATGCACATACACTCTCTCTGTGTGTTTTGCCCTAATAAAGGGGAGGAGAGGGGAGGGGTGTTTCCGTGAAAGCTGGATTGTCCCACCTCTGTACAACAAAAGCAGGGCCTGTTGAGAGACAGGCGGGACCAGCTCCTGATTAGAAAACTCCATGCAGTGGAAACAGCTGGCCCAGCCAGGGAGGAGGAAAGCACTGTTATCTAAAGGCGACCCCGTCAACCCAGTAGAGAGGAAAAGCTGACAGAGAAACAGGAAGCATGGCCAGGCCATAGCGATAGTTTGATTGGAAACACTGCACGGTGGGTCTTGACACAGGTATATGGACAGAGTGGCCCAGAACGTTACCGTGTGATAGAAAGAAAGAACGTTTCTAAAGCATTCTTCAGGGTATCATACTTTAGAATGGGTGTTGCGCAGCCTTCTGATGAAGACAACATGTCATCTGGAGAGTGTTGACCTCAGGCTGCCCTGGTTATCCCAGCCTGTCTGTCTGGGCTGTTAACTTATTTATAGTTGGCTCGAGGAGAACATGTTTAATAATACAATGGGGTAGACCAGACAGACTGGACAGCAGCTGTCATTAGCTGGCTTTGTGTCTACCTATGTGAATGAAAGAACACATATTCATACATACAGTGCGGGGTGGTTAAGACTGCAATGCCAAAGAATGCATTCATTATGTTTATTTTCCACTAAATGGTGCCACATTTTTAGGAAAATGCATTCATGAGTTAAGTGTGGGGGCTGCACCCATGCTTCTCTGCCAGTACCAAACAGCTGTGGACTTTTATTTGGTGTCGTTTATTAGATTGGATGATTTCGTCCGAAGAAACAATACATATTGACAATTTAACAGTTTATTCATTTAACAAACAGGGACCTTAGTAGCATGTGGAAGAACCATACACATGCTCCTCTTCAAGCTAGTCACCAGCTTGGTCAGGCACTGCTGTGGGATGGCGTCCCATTCTTCAACCGACTTGTCGCAAGTCAGCCAATATGGTTGTGTTGGTCATGAACAGCACACCCACGAGTGTTCAGGGGGGTTGAAGTCAGGACTTCAGGCAGGCCATTCCATCTTCTCCACTCCCAAGTTCTGAAGGTAGTCTCTGATAAACCCCTCTCTGTGGAGGTAAGTATTGTCGTCTTAGAGGACTGAATTCTGTCCCAGACTGTGGAGACATGGGATCGCTGCTGGTTGTAGAATCTCATCTCAATATCTTGATATGCATTCAGATTGCCGCCAGTGACGACAAGCCTTGTTTTTCCAGTGAGGGAGTTGCCTACCCACTGCTATGTCGTCCTGCAAGCCTTGACTGCAAATCTGTAGAAGACTGCCTACGGTTCTGACAACGTGAGGAAATGGTCTTCTTGTGGCGGCGGCATTTTGGGACGCCCACTTCAATGACTGTCTCTGACATTCCCCATTAGATAGAAGTTGGCCTTCAATTTGGAGATGATACTAGGGCTTACTCCAAATAATGCTGCTACTTGGTCTTATAAAACACAAGCTTGAAGTTGCACCATGGCACAAGTCCGATCCAGAACAGTCAAATGGGGCATGCTTGGAGCAGAACAACTGACTGCTCTGGCAGGGTCCATGCTCATATGCTGGGGTGTCAGCAGCTCAAAACAAGAGTCAATAGTAGAATAAGCTGTTTGACATAAGAAGAAAAGATCTGACAAGTTTTTCATGGGTTCAGTCCACATACTCAACTCTGCTGCTAAACCTGTAAATGCATTTTCCTTACAAATGTGTTATTATTTTAGGGGAACAAAAGAAAGAAAGAAATTACCAAGAAAGAAAAAGCTGATTTCCTTACTTTTTGTGCAGATTTAGGGTTGGGTTAGCCTGTCAGTGCATAGGTATGTTGCTATCCCCTCATATACATCATTAAATCAATGGTCTTTTTTTTTCTCAGCACAGTTCAGTGTTAAGGTTGCCTAGAGTTTTTAATAGTGTGGCCTTATCAGCGTTGACAAATTTTGCTCAATAACAATTAATCCAAAATTACAGTGTTTAAGGAATTCACGTGTCATATCAAAGTCCTTCGAGCAAGTCTCACCACTCAGCATCCATCTATCGCAGGAACTTATTTGGGTATTTATTTCATGACATAATTAAAAATAAGCTTAATTTGATTGGCCACTACAGGAAACAAACACTCCCCCATCAATATCTTTAAAAAATTATATATAGCTGTTAAATGTGCTGGCTTTCCCCTCAATATAAGGTTTTAAAAATGTCCCCTGGAAGTTACACCTGTGCCATCATCTTTGCTGTTGCAGACTTCATCTATAGATTGGTCACAATCGTACCTAAAATAGAGCTCCATTTGTATTTTACGATTATTTATTTTAACTACTTTTTATGTTGTGCAAAAATGCATTGTGAAATAAATATGTGTCCATAAATGTTTTAGCTAGTACTGCACCTTAATCAAAACAAAAAGTTGCATGCTAGTTTATTTTCACGTCATGCCAAACATTTGACACACTCCAAACAGGATTACGCAACTTTGTTTTTTTTTTAAGCCACACATCAAAAAGAATGACTGACATCCTCTGCATGAACACATTCAAGAGAAAAAACACTCTAAAAGGCTGCTGTGGAAATTTACAAGCTGATGTTCCTTAAAGAGTGGAACAAATTTCTCCTGGAAGAGCTTTTTTTTCTGAAAATGATCAGCTAAATAAAATACTCTTTGGCTCAGCAGCTAACTTGATTTTATTGCATCATATGATACTGGTACTAAGAAAAACAGACCATAACTGCATAAATGTTTGTTATACAACAATGTTAGTGTTAGAGATGCACAAATCTTATAGTCTATTATAAATTTCATGTATAGAAACATGGAGTACCCATACAAGACTATAAATTAGTGCTTACGGCCTAGTGTACATTTATGTATTAATACTCATTTGTTTACATATAATAATTTTTTTGTTCTTATATTTCTAAGCTTTTTGGATATTACTTGTTTCCACATACTGTATGGCACAGATACACATTTTCCGAGTAAATATGTGCACTGCTGAGGACACATGCCATCTTCAGATAGCAAGAAATCAAAAAGAAACTTAAAACCAGCACAGGTGTAGGACCACATATTTTGTGGGCAACAAAGGAGCTCAACGTAAGTCAGGTTCTTGTTCTTTCCTGTCTTTAACCCTGCTTTACCAGCCAACCTGTGCCCACTTCCTCAAAAGTCCCGTGTAGTTCTTCCTGTACAGCCACACACACTGATCACCACAATTTCTGCATTTTCAAGCAGGTTAATTATCTCTTTGTTGTGATTTATTTTTTTAATATTTAAGCCTGTGAAACCTACAGCCTTAAATCACATGTTCCTGATCCGAAACATCTTATTTAAAGATTCCTGGTTCATTTCCAATTAGCGCTCATCTCTGCGCACCCTCAGCGCGCACTTCGGGGGATAACTAGTAATTGAGCGGGTAACTAAATATTCAAAAACACTACGTAATCCCAGAGTACATTGCTCCACTGTCTGCATTACCTAATCCCATAAGCCATCGCGGTGGGCGGGGATATGGCCTGTTGTCAGAGCAACCTGCATGTCATTAGACACATCCCGCCTACCAAGTCGTCTCCAGCCAATCGCTGGCTGTAGAAATGACATCATTGTTATTTTCAGGCGAGCTGCAGCTTAGAGGTGGATAAAGTTCGTCTCCACGTTGGAAGTGATAGAAAGTATTAGACGTTTTCGGGCACTGTTTTTACTTTTTGGGAGCGAGGATAAATCACGGAAGACATTCGGTGTGTCCGGACACGGAGACCCGGCGGCGGGGGGACAATTTTTGGTTGTTGATGAGCGCAGGGCTCACAAAGGAAAAGTTTTCCCAGGACATAAAGTTGTCAAGTGAGTTGAACTTCAACAATAGGCGGACTCTATCGCAATCCAGTTGACGGACTGTCACGGGACCTATGTAAACAGTCGACCTTGGACTGTTTTCTCGTTTCTTTTTTAAAGGAGAAAAAGAAAGATCTCCCTCAGGGTGAACAAAACTTTATGTCCAGAAAAATGGAAGCGACCTTCTACGACGAAGCCTCCAACTCTCAGCGGGACGGGGCGGCAGTGTACGGCTTCAACCCTAAAACCCTCAAACAGACCATGACCCTGAATCTGAACGACCCGAAGAACTTTAAACCTCATTTGGGCGCCAAGGCCCTGGACATCCTGACGTCCCCTGATGTCGGGTTACTGAAGCTGGCCTCACCTGAACTGGAGAGACTGATCATCCAGTCTTGCAACGGGCTGACAACTCCCACCCCGACCCAGTTCATCTGCTCCAAGAACATTACCGACGAGCAGGAGGGCTTCGCTGAAGGGTTTGTGAGGGCGCTGGCTGAGCTCCACTACCAGCAGCAGATACCTGCCGCCCAGCCCGACCCACAGACCGGCTCGGCCAACGGCATGACATCCGGCTCCGCTGCGCCCGAGAGCGGCGGGATTTCCTACAGCTGCACGGTGCGCACGGAGCCGCCGGAGTACACCAACTTGAGCAGCTTCACTCGGGCTGTAATAGGCTCCACGCCCGCACCTGCCGGCGAGAGACAGCCACCTCCACCTACAAGTTACCCGGCGGCCCCACAGCCGTCCCACAACCACATGGACCACCAGCTGCCGGTGGCTGCGCAGCACTCACGGCTACACGCGCTCAAAGAGGAGCCACAGACGGTCCCGGAGATGTCCGGCGAGACCCCACCGCTCTCCCCCATCGACATGGAGTCCCAAGAGCGCATCAAAGCTGAAAGAAAGCGCATGAGGAACAGGGTGGCCGCGTCCAAATGCCGGAAAAGGAAGCTGGAGAGGATCGCCCGACTGGAGGACAGGGTCAAAAACCTAAAGAGCCAAAACACGGAGTTGGTTTCCTCTGCCAACGTCCTGCGGGACGAGCTGGCTCTGCTCAAACAAAAGGTGATGGACCACGTTAACAGCGGCTGCCAGCTCATTTTGACGCAGCAGCTCCAAGCTTACTAGACTTGCCAAGAAAAGAAAAGAAAAAGAACCAAGGGACACTGCTCGGGGACCAAATGCAGCCTTTCAGGGAAGTCTCAGCGCATTGTTTTTTTTCTCCTCCACCAAAATATCCGCTCAGACTGTATCCACATGGAGGCTGACTGACAAGATACTTGGTATTGGTCAGCAACGGTGAATTATCACAGAGCAGAAGCCATCAAACTTATTGCACAGGCGCACACAGCTCAGATGGAACCTTGGCTCTGCCAGCGCCTCTGATCTGGCTCGTTACATATTTTTGGCATTTTTTTTTGTGTCTTTGTCATTTATTTCCACCTTAAACTACACAATGAAATCTATAATCTGTCAAACCAGCTATGGCAAGTGTTCACATCTTATCACTCGACTGTGGCCCGCACATATCCTGCATCCTGACTGGAGGATAGATAGGGCTTATGTGGGCTCAAATTGCATAGACACAATGTGAACCGAACCTTTCACTATGTCAAGTAGCAACGTATGCATATAGACATGAGTCAAGCACTGAGTATCCCAGACACCAACGATTATATGTACAGAACACTAACAACAACAACAAAAGTTCACACCTTTCCCTAAAGACTCATAGGTGTGTGTTTACTGACAAAACTGCCTTACTTTCTTAATACTTACCTTCAAGCAACTTTGTGATATAGTTGTAACTAATGTTAAACCTCAAGTTAACACTTAGTAATATTTGTACGCAGTATTTTGAGCACTTAACTGTAAATATGAGAAAATAAAAGTGTTGGACATGCAGCAGGATGTGTGTTGTGGCTTTGTGATCAACGATAAATGAGCCTGGAGGTGAGCGGATAGCCTTGCAGTGTGTTACATGGAGTGTTTGTTGTTGGAGAAACTGGGGCGGACGGGAGACTGAGTCACCAGCTCGCTGAGGCGCACCCGATGGTTGCCGAAGCTACTCGGACGCCCATTGGACAGCGAAGCGTCGGAAGTGAGCCGCAGGCAGCCAAATATGGCAAGAGGTCTCGAGCGAGCGCTGGGACGGGTGGGGGTGTGTATGTGCGCGCGCGCGAGTAATAGTCACCGTCCTCCCACTACAGCTGGTGACTCTTTTACAAGAAACGCCATGATGCCGAGGCAGATCTGTTTACACACTTGAAGGGAGTGAGTGGAGAAGAGATACTTTGTAAAGAGGAGGAGGCTTATTTTTTTTAATTTATTTTCTCAACTGTAATAACTGTCTGTAATATAAATACGTTTCTGTAGAAGAAAAAAAGTACAAATGTATACACTTTATACATTTAACCTGAACAGAGGGGCACATGTTAGATTACTTGGAAAAAAATTGAAACAAAATAAAACAAAAAACAGACTCTTTAGCCCAACAGTGACACCAGAAGCTGGTAAATGATTGGGCATGAACATGTATCCAATCATTTACCAGCTGGTAAATGATTGGATACATGTTCATGCCCAATCATTTACCAGCTGGTAAATGATTGGAGGAGGCAGCTGTCTGGCAGTTTAAAGACCCTACACACAGACTGTAAACCCACACAGGTGCTTTCACTCACTGCTTGATACACCCTGGCCCTACCTGTTATGACAGGACTGTTTCTATGTTTAACTTGAGTCTTGGTACATTGGTTTAGATAAGCTCCTCATAGATTCCCTCAACTTCAGCCTGACACAAGACTTAATCAGCCATTAAATGCATACACCTGCATATTCTGTCCAGGACTTTTATGACCATTTAAATGCTTGTAATCTTTTATACGTGCCGTATGTCATGTTGTGAACTGGTTATTTACACAACACTTGAGGATTAGATATGTGCTTTTCTGTATCTTTACAGGATGTTTTGATGCGTATCTGACAACGTGAGCAAAGACGAACTCGAGGCAACTCAGACAGGGTTTAGTCTGTTAAGGCATCTTACCCACAAACTCCACAACTGCATCCTGCACTGGATCCCCAGACAGTGTACATAAAATTAAACACTATATTCTACTATGGAACTGAAGTTACAAAATGACGGTTGTCTGCCAGAAGCGACTGGTGGAGTTGATTACTGCAGCCGACTGCCTGCTCTGGTCTCATCCAACAGCTTCTTTTGATCTTACTTGTCTTCCGTCTTTCTGTGCAACACAAATTTTTCCAGGTTCTAAACAGCTTTAAGTTCTCAAACACAGAGTTGAGTTCCTAAATTATATCTATCTGGGGGTCGTTCTTGTGTTTGGTTCCTGATAACCCCCATAGTCTGTGCACAGTCCTGTGGCCGGGGGCTCTCAGCTGACGAGCACGCCCTCTTTAGCAGCTATGCGCTGCCGGTGGACGTGGTCCTGCTCTAGTTCTTCATGGCTGGGGTGCCAAAGCCGTGACAGGACGCGTTCCATGTTGAGGGCGTACATGGTGTGGGAGGGCATCACGCCGTGGTGAACCTGCATTAAACGAGTATAAAAGAGATGAGTAAACCATTTCAATTCTGATAGTTAAATGATGGAAAAGTAGGCTTGGGAAAAAAAAAAAGAATCCAGCGTTAAGAGTAAAGAAAGATAAGATAAGATACCTTCATTAGTCCCACGAGTGGGAAATTTCATGTGCTGACATGAAGAGTAAGACATGAAGATATAAACCTTTAAACTTTACATATGCATTTCTGAGGGAAACAGCGTTTTTGTGTAAACACAACTATTCAGTAAACAAGGCAAACAGCCTAACAATTCTGCAATAAGACCTCAAACTTATAGGTTGGTTAGAAAATAAAAAAAAAAGCTATGAGTTTTGTCATCTCTAACTGACAGCTTGAAAATTATAAGACAAAAAACGGCAGCAACTGCACACAGTTTCGAAGCCAGAACTTAGAAAAGTTTGGCATTTTTGCTGGAAAAATGAGTTTATATCAATCTTATTACACACTCATTTGTGGACTATTACACAACTTCACAGCATTCTAAGAATCCCACACACACACATTTTCAAGGTGAAAAACTCCATCACATTTAACAGGGTCAAAGGTTGTATTATTTGACCACTTGCCTGGGAATATCACAACTTTTCCTTTGGGCTGTTCCAAGAAAACTCACTGTGAAATATGCTGATGTTGCTAGGACCAGTTGTGCACATTTTCTTACCTGTAAAGCCTCGAGGAGATCAAACATGCTGATTGGAGGGAGAGGTGCAGGAAGACTGTCAGCAGAACAAGCCAGCAAATGAACAGCTTGCTGCTCAGCCTCATCGGGTGACACCTGTGGTGGTGGGCCTGCAGGGAGGGAAGCACTCTGTGGCGGACTTCAAGGGAAAAAAGTACACTATTAGTCCATACTGACAGCAAAAGAAAGCAGCTACTGATACAAACATAAAAACTAAAAAGATTTAATGAAGTTGCACTAATGAGAGGCATACACATTTTTCTGTATCAAATGCATTTTCTTATACTGAGAATTCTCACAGCCTAACAAAAGCTGGAGTCCCTACCAATCAGCAACACTGTGGTAAGCAGCAAGGCTGTTTTTCAGATAGGGTTGAGGCGTGACGTCATTGCCAAAGGCGTAGGGGAAACGGCTGTCTCGTAATCGATACGCCTTCCTCCGCATGATTACGGCAGTCAGGACATCTTTCAAGTGGTGCTGAAATAAATCAGAGCACTGAGTCAGTGCACAGTCAGACTCAAAATGGCTCCCATTCATTTCTGGGTGCAACAGGTCGCATTAGCTTTTGCATGTAAACTGACTGATAGCTTAGTGTAGTTTAATCCAAGTGATCACTGATAATGGAATCAAGACAGACCTCTCTTACTACATATATATATTCTATATACTTGTTTCATAACTCAACTTTAAAATAATTCAAACAGCTGAGTGAAAAAGACACTGTGCTGGGCAAGGACACAGACTGAGACAGTACAACTGATGTCCCTCCTGCTTTTGGCCACCACACATGGGTAAACATCTCATTAGATTTTGGTGTGACTAAGCGACAAAGCTCTGCTCAGTCTCTGGAGAAAACAAAGCTGTCAGTGCTGCATAATAAATGACGCAGAACATGTTCTTTCTGATCATTTAAACCACTGCACCGATGTTTAAACAATGTCAGACTTAAAAAGCAGAAGAATCACTTGCGTCACACTCTCAGCTTTTATGAGGGTGCACTGAGGCTCAAACAGTCACTCTTCTGTTGAACTGTTAGTATATACCTCAACGGCATAGATCATGGTGCTGATGGCATCTTCTGTGACGTTATCCAAGCCCACCTCAAAGGCGGTCACCATCATGCGAGCCTCCAGTTGGCCCCGTGTGGGCAGCAGCAGAGTGTGGGCGCTGAGACGCAGCTCTTCCTCCTCACTTCCCCCCTCCCTCGGGCTGAATGGCTGGGCGGCGCTCAGAGGATTCTGAGGCTGGAAACGATGCTGAAGGACACACAAGCATCCGAGCGATATTGTCAGTCCACTGTTCAAGCACACAGTTGTTATTTAGAGGTGGCTAACCTTGCAGCTGCAACACTCGGTCGTGATTTTACTTTTTAAGTGTACTGCACACATACACTTTACTTAGGATGGCCACCCAAGTGTATCTGTTGACTCATTTCAGCCTTTTTTTAATGCATTTTGGGTTGTTGTTTTTTTTTAAATCATGCCACAGAAAATGAAATCACCCATGGCTGATTTACAGTTGGACCATTCCCCTACTCTTATTTTGAAAGCCCAGGCCCTTTTTGTGTAGTTTCCCTAGCAGCTGGTTTGCTGGTCAGGTTGCTGTTGTGGCAATCCTCAGTGTGGTTCAGCGGCATCTACCTCCACTGTACCCTTAATTATGAATTTTGACACCCCAGTATTCATCGGTCTACTTGGTCTACTACTACTGAATGACCTGTTCTATAAGCACGCCTGAAATATGAGAAACTACTCAGTTCAGAAAAAAGCTTCAAGGGTTACTCCTAGGAGGCTTTCAAGGGGTAAAGAGTTAAATGGGTCTTGTGTTAATAGTCAGACGGACTTAGACTGGTGACAGTCTTTTTTTTCTGCTGTGAACTGAATGGCCCAAGAACCAGAAACTTCAGCGGGAGCAATGGGTCATGTGGCACTATGCTGAGCCCTTTGAGAATGCAAAGCAGAACATGGATTATCATCACTAGTTGCAGACCAACACAGTAGAGATAAAGCTCATCCACAGAGAGACTCAATGGAGCAGCAGCTCAATAAAGGTTTACTGGTTACACTACCTGGCAACTAAAATATTTAGAGAGGAGAACCTTATAAGAAGTATTTTTCCAACAATTCATTAAAGGTGTGTGTGCAACCTCTGTCAAAGAATATAAATTTGTGGGAACAGTTTTAGCAGTATTGTTGCCAACATGAACATATCTAGCCCGTGCGGGGATGAAAATATGAAGGAGGACTTACGTCGAATTTTTGCCTAGAGGAACATTTCTTATTCCCCTTCGGTTTGCCGGGCTTTGAAGCACAGCTACCTTGCCACTGCAATGACCCTGCACCCTCTAGAGGACAAAAAGGACACACAACAAGGTGCATGAAAGACACAAACAGAGATCCCATTTTATTTGGTGAAATAGTCTTGAATTTTAATCTCAACAGCTCCCAAGCCAGTCCTGACAAAAAGGTATGGCTTAATACATGCATAAAATGTCAGCTGTTATAAAATATAGGTTCAGCCACAATTTCAGAGGCATTAAGTTATTATTAAAAAAAAAACTCACCTGGTGTGGAGACGATGATCTGGCACCGTGTAAGAATAGCCAGGAGAAAATCATTGTGAACATGGACTGGATGAATGAAGGAAACACAGAATAAGCCATTTTTTTATTAGTAGTATTATAATTTCTACATTACACATTAGCACAGAGGAGAGCTGTTCTTTGACACTGACCATTCTCCTGTGCCAACAGCCTACGCGCCTCAATGTCAAACTCTTCCTTGCTGATCTTTTGTTTGAACCACAGCTTCAGGTTTGCCCAGTAACTGCAGGGAGGAAACAAGACGCAAGCACCAACACACACATAACTCAGGTGCATCTACAACACAAAGTGATGCTGGACACAGACAGAAACACACGCATACACAAGCACATACACAAGCACCATCTGCACGTCATTCCATCTCTTTATCGCGTTATTCACGTGCTATTAACTTTTAAAATCACAAATACTCAACAGTGCTGTTCCTGTTTCTTTCTCTCGTCGTCTTTAAGTTAAGTTTCACTTCTCGCCAACTCGGGGTACACTTTTCAAAATATCGTCAAGTTGGATTTACACAAACCCGCCATAACGTTAAAGTTCATACAGCTAATAAAGCTCAAGGTAAATCTCACCTTTCTTACGCATCACCTTCACCACAGACATAAAAAAAATACCAAAGAGATGCTACAGTAATATGTCAACAACGGGGAAAATCCTGCAAAATGTAGCAGAGGATAGCTAGGTGCTAATTGGTCCAAGGCGCAGTTAATTAATGTTAGTCCCCTTTTCATTTCAGTGGCACAGAAATGGGACCAAAACGCAAGACTACGAACAAAGACAAGCACACAAACAACACTTCACTTACTGTTTGACATTATCGCCAATTGCATCCGTTAAATTCTTCTTTGCAATCTCAAGCTCGCTAGCATGAGCCGCCATGACGTTCATAAACGCCTACAATTACGTCATTAATCGGCGACAGTAACATTTTCTTCCCCTAAACCTATAAACTTTATTGTAGAAAATACATTTCACAAAATTAATCTAAAAGAGAGAAAAGCACTTAGCATTTTGTAATGGCTGAAATTAGTTGAAACTAACTAGTTAAATGAAATCTATTAAAAAGTCAATAACCAATCAATAAATAAGTTAGGTTAAATAAATATGGTGACTAAATTAAATAAATATGATGACTAAGCTAAGATAAATAACAGAATCAATCACACAACAAAAAGAAGTGGAAAACACAATGTAAGTAAAACGAATAACTAAACCATGTGGTTTTGTTACAAACAACTGCGCCGCTAGATGGCGGTGTGGTATCATTTTCATATTTGTACACAGATTAGTGAGGTTTGCCTTCAAGGCCTTCTGCCAGACAAGCTCTCTAAAGACGTGCTTAACTTTGATGAAAGCATGTATTTTAACCCTGAGGACAAACTTCTCCCACTGGTGTCCACTTGATGCAGAAGAGCTGAAAAAAAGTGCTTTTAATCTTGTAAATTTCATAAGCATAACAAAGAGGTCAAGATGCCCCCCCCCCCAAATGCTGTCTGTCTTTTACCAAGCAGAATCTTAGCTCTTTGTGTTTAACAGTGAACAGCTTTCATGTCAGAACACAGCATTTGTGTGCTAACACGACTTTAGAGCCTGAGCTGACGTGTATAAAGAATGACTCCAGAGTCAGTTTGCAAGACCAGTGGGAAGAATGTGATCAAAGCCTTCAAAACAAATCACGTAAAGCAGTGTTGCAACCTTTTACGACAAACTTAGAGAAAGGTCACATTGTCTTGTTTTCATGCTCTAGGCTTTTTCAACATTTTGCAGACTAGGTTTTGAGTTTTTATGGGTTTTTTTACTTTTTGTTTTTAGCTCCCCTTAGACCAGAAGAAACACTTCTAATGATCACAGAAGTTTCCCTCCAATATGAAGCATGCCTGCCCGCACTTCCCATTATAACCACTAAAATTTCCACTCAATTCAAAAGTCACTCACACCTACAGCTACTTTGGAATGCAACGGCTATAACATCAGCCAGTACACTTCTATGAAATGATTATTTCTTCTGCTTTCACCAAAAAAATGTAGCTTTAGAGTTACCAGTTGAGGTTAGAAACCTCAATTCTCCACAGTGCTCATCAGAAAGCATTTCCGTGGTTCCATATATTGTCCTTTACAGATAATATTCCTCCAGAGCAGATTTAGGCCAGGAGGCCCTTTTTGTTTTTCACTCTTTTAACTTTGGCGTAAAAACAGCTGAGTCATCAAATAGATGGTCCTCCTTGCCCCTGCCCCCACATACCCAGGAGGTTCTAAAGCCTTAACCAGGCCATCTGACTCATGTCATTCATCAAAATGAGTGCAATCACTGAACATATACAGACATACTGTAGGCTATTAGCGGGTCCTCAGTTACGTGACTAACCTGCAGTGTTCAGAGGTCATACTTCTTTACAAAGGATGTGCATTTGATCATCTTAGGCTTTCGCGGCTTTAGCAGAATAAACAAGCCTGCCATGCCAAACGCAAGAACGATGAAAACCATCTGAATTTTTCATTGCTATTAGATGCATTTAACAGACTAAATGTCAGTTAATAAGCAGCTGAAACTCAAGGAGCAAATGTTCTATGGTTCACATGTCCTTTTGTTTGTTATCTCTGGGTTGCATTTGCTGCTTAGTTTGGAGAAAAACCCCTCAGCAAGATAAAGATCATTTTCACAATCTCAGCCTCTGCTTGTTTGCTTCAAAGCTAAGCACACTATCACTCTTCTGGAAATTTTAGGACAGACTGGAAACTGTAGCTGTCCACAGCAAAGTGAGCGTTCCCAGATTTCTCCAAACGATGATCCATCTTAAACAAGTGTCTGTTGAGCCCTAAATCAAAAGGTCACTTAGCAACAAACTTAGTTACGGATTTGTTTAACCGTCCCAGTTAGAGCAAAAAATTCATCATGGAGCTTATTTTCAAAGAAAACAGCTCCACATCCTGTCTGCTGATTTGCTGCTGACACTAAGTGAGCTTCTGAGAGCTAATGAGTCACTCTCACGGACATTCCCCCAACAGCAGATGTTTTATAGCAAACAGCAGCGAACTGTCAGGGATCTTCCAAGCCTGAAATCTGTAGACAGTGAACCTTCACTTAGTGACAAGGAGGGCTTTTACCTCTGAAACGTGCAGTGGTTTTCAGAGGACCACACCGTAGCAGCGTTTGCCTATCCCCAGTCTGCTGGCAAGGTATTTTGAGTTGGTGCAGACCTGAGTGTGGTCCTTTCACTGGAGCCAAGGATGTCACCTTCACAGTTCCAGCATGAGGCTTTGCAGGGGTTTGGTTTTTGTGGGTTAATCAGGCATTTCCATGTCCCTGTGAGGCTGTTTAAAATTGTGAGGGTTCAGTGTGTCACCGGCACAAGTTATTGGAAGGCTACACTTGGATCAACCCACACTGGCTGATTTGTGGGGTCTGTTCTCACTGAGGGTTTAGAGGCACATTTATAACAGGAAGGTGGTCCGTTATAATCAGCGTCCTTTTCCTTGGTCAAGCTGGGAAAATCTGTATTGAAATTAATCCAGTAAAGCTTCTCAGGGGGTAGCAGTGGAGGACAGGGATGGACAGGACGTCTAGATTTTGCATTAAAGCACAAAAAAGTGTTTTAGAGAACAACCATGCTCTAGAAAGGTATCTAAACCTGCTTTCAACCTTGTCAGCAAGCAGTAGGCCTATACTTTGTTAAAAATGCTTTGTATATGTCAGTAGGTCACATTTCTGCATGTTTTATTTTATTTATGCGGAGCACCTTTTAAGAAAATTAAAGGAATAGATTGGATTTCTACATAGAAACAAATCTTGTTTCTCATTCATGATTAGTAAGATCATTGTGCAATCTGCCAATTTTGTCTACGCTTGATTATGGTGATGTTGCTTCTCTATTCAAGTTGAAGCCTCTTGATTCTGTGTACTACCGTAAATTACGATTCATTACAGGTGATTGTTTTCTTGGTCACCATCGTATCTTATATGAGAGAACAAAATGTGATAATGTACAGTAAATCGAAGACAGCAGCATTGTATGATATTTATTTACAAGGCTCTTTGCTGCAAAGATTGCCTGCTTATCTCCTTGACTGAATTTAAACGGAGCTCTTACAATGTCAGGCCGTGGGACATTTTAAACATTAGCTGTACCTGTTGTTCACACTGAAATTGGAAAAACTGGATTGAAATATTTCTCCACCTACAAACGGAACAAACTACCAAAATGTTATGAAGCTACTCTTGTGCATTTTTTTAAATTGTGTACATGTACCTGTTTGTCTAACTTTTTGTATGTGTTTTATTTTGTTCACAGGTCTGTCTTGAAAAATAGATCTCAATCTCAATGAGACTAAATGTTTAAATGAAGGATTTAATAAGCATTTATATATTTTCAGACCTGTGACAGATTAAAGCCCTTGGCCTCTAATTTTCACGTTTATTTGCTTTTTTGCTAGCTCTTAGCTTACTTGAGCACAGAAACGGTTATACAGAAGACAAATTCTCTTAAAATCAGAAGAATCCTCAAACAATAAAACTAAAATCAGCTTTAATAGCTTTGCACTTTTTTTTCTCATCTTTTCAGCGGCGTGGAATCAGTGTTATGGGGGTAGTTTCCAGAACTACTCAACTTCTCATTTTAGAAGTAAAAAAAGGGGGTATATCACATTAATCTGTAAGCTTTGGATCCACTTGCTTTGCTTTTATAACTCTTGATCCTGACTGGAAGTGTTTTCCAGTTTTATGGCAAAGTAAGCTAAACGCCAGGTGGCCGAAGTTTCAGATTTATTAGAGACACATGAGAGTTGTACCGTTAATCTCAATTTTACTGTTTGCAAGATATTCTGATGTAATTAAATTCAGTCTTCTAAACTAACATCGACATGCATGCAGGCAAACTCTCAGGAAACAGAGGTTTTGACGGTTATAATGAGACAGATTTATAGACATAAAGGCATTAAGAGCACTCTTTTGGACTGTCAAAGGGAGAACACAATGGTTGAAAAAGAAAGAAAAAGGATTCATGTGTTCCATGTGATCAAAGTTGTGCGCCTGGCGTTGATGACTTTGCTTGAAACCAGTCATCCACGGACACCACTTGAAGAGTGTGATGGTCTGGCTCATCAACACAAAGCCGACAGGGCCAGAAAGATTTAAGACAACTCTTATTAGTGTCAAATTCAAAGTGTTGCAAACTGGTCCAGGAATTCGCTGGAACTTTTGGATTTTGCATATCCTTCTTCTATTAAGTGTCATAGCACTCGTTTGAATCAGCCGTGGAAAACAACTTTTAACCAGCAAGACAGAACAGGACGAATAATTAATAAGTCAAGTAAACCTATTGAGTTGGTGAACAGATAAACCAGCCTATGGAAAGAGCTCTTTTGAAACCACTTGAACAAGAATGTCCCCTGAAGTGAACCCTAAATGTTCCCATTTAGTGACTGTTGGTTGTGTAATATTGTTCTGCCAAGCATCGTGACTCATCGGCTTTTATTGCTGTTTAATTTTAAGATTGTAATGCCATTTTTTTTTTATTAGCGGCTGCTTTTTTACATGTCCATAAACATGTTTCCATGTCCAGCTGGGTTTGACCCGTGTTCCTGGTTCATATTTCATGCTTTATAAAAGTTTTTAAAGACATGGGTGTGAAGGCCATTGTGGTGGGTGAGCACAACATGTGAGCCTATTTTCAGATCCGAGACTACAGGCTGCTCGGCTTTAATGTGTTGTTGTGGATACAACAACTGGCTATTTCTTCAAATGCATCCCCATCATTTTACATCCCTGCAACCCCCTCCTCTGGGATGGTTTTCCTTAAAAGGATGCTGCTCTCCATCTTTACCAGTGATTACAGGGTGGAGGGACTGGTGTCTTTGTTGAGGAGAGATTTTTTTTTAATTACAAAAACATACAGTTCAAGCACTTTTGTGTGGAAAGAATGTACATTTCTCTGTGTTTGAAAAAAAAAAAAGGTCGTGCGGGTAGGGGGCTGGTTGGGTGGCTGGAAAAAATAACTTGGAAATTTGGACCCATTCCATCCCAGTTCATCTCCTCCTCCCCTTCCTTCCCTCTATTTCTCTCTCCATCTCCGTCTGGCTTTCAGAAATGTGTTTCTCGTTGTCTGTCCCCATGCCTATAACTTTCAACACGCTCGGCTGGCATATTCTTCATGCTCGAAAACCACTCAAAACAAAACGGAAATCCATCTTTTTTATTCCCCCTCCCAACAATGATTGTATTTCACAGAGTCATACTCAAGTTTAATCAACAGCCAAATGAGAAAAACATATAAAACAAATTTCCATACGTGTAAGCACACTTGGAGAATGATTGTCACGTACAGTGCAGGAAATTAGTCCTATTTTCTTCAGGATCATTTACTATTTCCCTCAGGACACCTGGCCCCTTTCACTGTAATGATAACTTAATTATACACATAAATTATCCTTTCTGGTCTTCTGCACTCAAAGTACTTTAACATGCAGTATACAGGTCATTTTAAGTGTAGGGATTAAAAATAAAATCGCCACTCTTTCCATGTAATCAAATGTATAAACTCCAACTCATTAATGTGTTGCTCTTTCACATCTGGAAGTGAATACAGAGCCCAGATAAATCTATAACGTAGTAACAAAATATCTTTTCCAGCTACCAGCAACTATAGGAAGTTAAATGCCGTATACGTGTGTTTCCTCCAGACGTTTATGTTGGCGAGGTAGGACGAGCTGCATTAAGAGCCTGCGATGCTAACCGTGGGAATGAAATCACAGCTGCTGAAGTTCCTTTATGATGTGGCTTCTCTGCCCCATGAAGTTATATACTAATAAGAAAACATTGTGGTTTCTTAATCAGAGAGACAGCTACCATTATTTTAGTGAAAAACGTAGGCATATACTCTTAATTCACCTTCTCGGTCATACACATTAGGTGGTTAAAGGAGCAGTATGGCTTCCTATGAGCAGTCATATAGGAATATGGTAAATCCATCTATGTTTGAGTCAGCTATGATATCAAAAGGAGAACAAGCAGAATCTGTGTCTTTTATAGCAGAGAGTTCAGGTCACTGTCTGACGATTGGTAAACTCCATCTTCAAGCTGGGCTCAATGTAGATGGAGTCAAGTTTGCCGTGGCCTACATAGCTGCCCCTTGACCAGCCTGGCTTATGCATTCTTCTCAATCTATGGGCCTGATCATCATGCGGACAGACTTCATTGAGTAGAAACCTCCGCCATAGTCGGCCCAGAAGATACCATCTTGGTATTTGCTACGGTAGACACCTCCGTTGTACCAGACACCGTTGAGATTGGTTTGGCCACATCCGTTGTACCACCAGCCTCCTTTATGGAAATGGGCACAATTACCTGCGAATGGGAAACAGAAGAATTGGTTATCATATTGGTTATTCTTCTCAGTGAGGTAATTGGCACTGCCCTAGAAAACATTACTATAATTTTAAAAAAAACTATAAGTTTTTTTCCCTTTTTGTTCTGTTTTTGTCCTTTTGTTATCTTGAGATTAGCATTCTGTGTTGTGTATACACATATAACATAACATTGTATTGTATTTTGTTATCTTTTACGTCTGCCAATAATGATGGACAGAAAAAGTATTTCTAGCGATGGAACCCAGTCTTTATTTTTTCTATCAAGTGAGAAAAATTGACTGTGATAGTAAAGCTTTTCTGAAAGCGACAAATGGAGGACACCACGTGCTCATACAGCAGCCATGCCTTAAATCATACATTGCTTTCTAGTCTATTTTACAGTAATTATAACCATATTTATGAAATGAGCATCTTGCTGTGATATATTTTGAAACAAAGTATTGAGACTATAAATTAAATTAGGTGAAAATGTTTACTGAGGTAACTTTGTAAACTTGTAATCAGCTGCACTGCACCCAATTAGAAAGACTGCAAGTGTAAAGTACAGTTTTTTAGACCCATCCCATCTTTTACATATACCACTGATATGAACAAACTTGGCCTCGTGTCACAGTATGTTCCCTTTTGAATCTGTTAGTCGATTCTGATATGTTTTGACCAATCAAGAAGGACCACTTAGACTGCAGATTCCAATAATTTAATGGTCTCAATTATTCAAAGAGAAAATGTATATTTCAACACTTCAGAGAAGACTATGTGTGACAATCTCACAGTATTGTTTACCTGAGAAAGCATCTTTGTCTCGATCCAGAGTAGTGAACTGTTTGCCGTTGTGGCTGCTCAGAGAATCCCCAGCATTGCCCTGGTAGGTGCCCAGCCTCAGGCGGTAGCCTTCGCTCTCTGGCTCCAAGTGGAAGCTGCTGTACTGAGCGTAAACCTTCTTGCCCATCCAGTCCTCCAGCTCCACTAGCAGCTTGTAGTCCCCCTGCCTTCCGAGGCCGTAGATGCCTTCTAGGCCGAGCCAGTACTCTCCGTCTATGTTGCCAAAGCCGCTCTGAGTCAAAGGAAGATTAAAAGGAAAGTTACAAAAAAGATCACAGAAAACAATGTACACTGTATGTTCTGCGGTTACCCGTGGAGTTTAGAAACATGAGGATTATTTAGGAAAATAAAAAGGAGTTGTGGGCGATGATGAGTGACTGTCAGGGGAACAAATAAGAAAGGTCTTTCTCATGACATGATTCTGCAGAAAAGTGAAAATTAAAAAGGAAAAAAAAAATACATTGAGATATACGGATACCATCCTGCATTTGAAATTCCTGAGGAAGACATGCTGTAGAGTTTATGCTGGAAAAGCCATCTGTCTTCAAAATTCTCCTTCATTGCAGGCTGAGGGTCGCAGATGCCAACAGACTTAATAAACTGATCCGTAAGGCCAGCAATGTTGTGGGGATGGAGCTGGACTCCCTCAAGGTGGTGTCGGAGAGGCGGATGCTGTCCAAGATAAAGATAATGTTGGATAACACCTCCCACCCACTCCATGACATGTTGGTCAGTCACAGGAGCTCGTTCAGTGAGAGACTGAGATTACTGAAAAGCACCACTGAACGACACAGGAAATCATTCCTGCCTGTGGCCATCTCCCTGTACAACGCATCCACTTAACACACTGTTTGCTGCTACAGCTACACATGTTTCTTTTCCAACTATTTATTTATAAGTGACTTATGTATGTATGTATGTATATATATGTATATATTGTACTATTCTTAGTTAGCGTATTGTCTGTCTTGTCTTAATGTTGGTTTAAAATGGAGCACTGTAACAAAAAATAATTTCCCCCAGGGATCAATAAAGTATTCTGATTCTGATTCTGATTGCTCCTACCCCACAGCAACGATCTCTTGGATCATTGCTGAAGGAAAAAATGTCCATCCCGGTTTTCCCTCCAAGGCACGAGCGATAAGCAGAGTTCTGTCCTTTCCTTCTAAGATTCCTAATTATTTAAAGTAACACTCAGGTATGCCATTCAGCTGGGTTAGTTACGACGTCGGGAGCAGCTTGGGAGAACAAGGAAACACAGACTGCTTCAGGTTGTCTTCCCAATCGACTCAAAGGTTTATTTAGTACATAACAGCTTATATAGAGGAAAAAAAGGTTCGTGTGTCAGCAAGTTCTCAGTTCAAACCGGTACAGACCAAATAAGGAAACGTCTTCCTGCCTTGTGAGCAAAGAAGTATCCTGTGTGTAGTTTATCAGTTCAGCTACAATTTATAATCATCCCAGCAAAATACACAGAATACAGAGTTCTTTCATTAGTGAATTCTGAAACAAACCACCTGGCCTTTAACGAGCCTTTTTCTAAGAGATAAAGAAGGGAGGATGGGAGTAAGGAAGTGGTCTCGTCTCTGTGGTGTTTTCGACCTTGGGGTACCAGCCTGTGAGTCTTACACATTAATTCTTGGGTCAGAGAGAAAGAGAAAAACAACTAGTAGATGGGCCTTATTGAGTAACTCTTTTCTGTATAATATCACAATAAAACAATATCCTGTAAATGCTACCATGGTATCAAAATATCACAACAATTGCTAATAGTGAAACTGGCCTGGCCACTTGTGTTGAAAAACCACCAGCCATCTATGTCTGGCTACATGCCGCCAGAACACTTCACTTGGTAAAAGAGGTTGAGGTTTGTGATTGCGGATTAGTTCGGGGAGCCAGCAAATGATGAATGATGTAGGCTTTGAGTTTGAGGCCTCCTCTGTGGTGTGTGTATGTGTGTGTGGCTTTGTGGGAGAGTACAGAGGTAAATCAGTGTTGGAAATTGCAATTTAGACTCCAGCCTTGACCTGGTTGAATGGAACTCCGGATTGCAGAGGCTGCCAGCAATGATGTACTCAATCTCAGTCTCACTGTGCTTTGATGTGGTGTAGTACTAACCATCCACCCAGGAAGGTGCTGTAGTAGAAGCAGTTTGGAAAGAATTTGGCTCCAGCTGAGCTGTGGAACATACCTTCCTAGTGGGACAGCTAATGTTTCATAATGGGAAAATAAAAAAGGATCTCCAACAAATGGTGCTGCTGACATATCTTACAGTAAGTGAATACATGAAGATTCAGGCTCAGGGAATTGTTTCAAACACCCCAGTGGTTCCTCTAGATGGAACGTATAACAGCACATTGTTATCTCTGGATAGGCCAAGTATTTATTTGACAGCACTTTTAAAAGAAGAAAAGAGGGGGAAAGAGATGGGGCAGAGGAAGTGCAATTGTCATCACCTTGTAGTTTTCCCAGTTCCTGAAGAAGTTAACTGAACCATCCCTTCTGCTCTGGATGACAGTCCAGCCGCCGTTGTCTATGTCCTGTTCACACCAGGCCTGCACTGGCCTCTCAGCTTCATCTGGTCTGATTAGGTACATGCCACTAGTGCTGTAGCCAGCCTCCTGTGCTGCAAGACAGTCTCTGAATGGGCCTGAGGGAAAAGAGAATAAGAGAAGATACAGTTGATAAAAGTAAGAGAGAACTAAAAAATCTAGCTCTATCAAGAAAGTAGAGAGCTGAACAAACATTCTACATTTTTGTAGGAAAAAATAATCAGATTTACTAAAAATACATTTGTATATGCTTATAAAAATCAAAGACCTGAGACAAAAATCTGAAGGTGAGGTTTGTTAGGCTTTTTGAATTGTTAAGGAAACGGATGCTAGGCTAGTTAGCTTTTACCAGTACTGTTTACTATTAGATTCAGCCAGTAACTTATTTATGCTACATAAGAAACTGAATTGGACTTTAGAGCATTCAGTTCTTTTTTTCAATGCACAAAATTAGTAATAAACAAAACAAAACCCAAAAGAAATCAAATATGCTTCAGCTTAGATTAACAAACTATCCTCAAGTTAGCCTAACCTAGCTAAGATGTAGTTAGCGTGGACTACTTTTTATATAGACCAAAAGTAGCACTACCTTAATCCGTGCTATCAGTAAAAACTGTTCTGTTGAGTTTATGAATACTGAATACAACATGATGCTAATTTTGTAAGTATGGCCCTGTTTGATATTGACAAGATTGCAAAGTGTAAATGCTCAGCTTGAGGCTTTAAAAAGACTTCACAAATCACTGGGTAACATTGCAGGCTTCTTTCTTTTTTTATCCTGTTTTGTAGGTAAGTGGTTTCAAATGTTACATTTTCACAAAGCACACTTCTCTAGAGAACAAAAGGTCAATTTTGACCAAACCTATCATCCGACCGCAATTGGGTTTCATAGGGCAGATTAAATTAGAGCACTGAGACAACGAGTTTACATTACAAGGAACGAAATGTCTGACAGAAAATGAAATATGCGGGAAAAAACAGTAAACACGAAAAAAAAGTCACACAAGCACACAGAGTAATATAAAACACATGTATTGTAGGTCTGCAAAGTTAAATACAGAGCAGTAGAAGAAAATTGGCCTATTAAGTCACTTTAATAAGAAATAACTTTCCCTCATTTGAAGTAATAAAAAAGTAGATATCTTATTAACCTTTCTTTAATAATGTCTGCCCTTTCGCAAGCTAATTTAACATTGTAAATTTTTTCATTGTTGGCAGGTGTAGAAGTGAGTTTACAGAAAGGATGAGGAAGTCGCTCACATTATGATAATAAGGTAAAGGTATAGTCCATTCACTTATATAACAGAATTACCTCTACTTTGTGGTTTGGACGGCGCCTGTAATGCCAGCCTGAGTTTTGTCTGCACTTCACATGCAGTTGCAGTTTTATGAAGGATCTTTTGCACACAGCTGCACTGAAGTTCAACACACTCTATTATTCTTGGGTGAAGGTAATTGAACTATCTGAGGGAGATCTGTTGATGAGCAAAATCTCACTGCTTAGGACTTTCTTTGTTCTACTTTAGGTTGCATGCCTCTATTCAGACATTAGCGCATTTTTATTTCCATCCTGGTTTGTGTTCCTTCTGTTGAGGTGCGAGCTGAATTTACAAAATCTTTAACCTTTAGAAGTTGGGACACTGGCCCACCTGCAGCTGTGTTCAAAATTTTGGATTATTATTTTGCTGCTCTACATTTTACCATGACTTTGTTGGATATTTGGGACTGAAGCAGGGATTAAATGAATGGATTTGTGGATGGATGAGTAACTCTCTAACCTTCTGCGCTGAAGTTTCTCTGTGGAGGTTTCTGGGCTTCCAGGGTACCGCTTGTGGGTGACGGACCGGAACGAGAGCCTCGTTCCCGTGCAAACCTCTGGATTTCGTTGGTGAAACGTGGCACATTGACTGGAATGTTCTCAGGCACCACCTGCACCAGTGGAGGTCCAAGAGGTGGATGCTCATGCCTACGACTATACACCTGCATACAGCGCTCTTCCAGTGCTCCTATAACCACTGACTGGTTATTCACTATTGCTGACAGGGCTGCATATTTGGCCTCCAGTTCCCTGTAGCGGGATGCCAGGCGCAGCGACTCGGTGGTGGCGTTGAGGATGCGTGTCTCCAGCTGAGCCAGCTCCAGCGAGTTGTCCCTCTTCCTGATGATCTCATGAAGCAGCTGCATGTAGAGCTGGGTCACTCGGGAGTTCATGTTTCTGCTCTCTTTCCTCAACAGCTTCATCTCATTCACCAAGTTGCCATCGACGTCCACCACCAGCTTCAAAGTTTCCATCTCCCGACGCTGCTTAGACAGCAGGTCGCGCACCGAGGCCACATCCAGGCGTGTCACTCGATCCTTGTCGGTTGAATAACCACGGGTGGCACAGATGGGGCCTGTGATCTTCTGCTCGGGGACCAGGAAGGTGTAAGAGCACTTTTTGTTTTCTCCATTGGCCTCTGGGGCCCTTCTCATCCGGGAGAGGATGGGGTTCTTGGTAAAGGCTTGACTGTTGCTCCAGAGGGACAGACCAAGCAGAATAAATACGGTCCACATTCCAGGTCCCATGGTGTTTCCTCTATGCATTATCAAAAAAACATACAGATCTATGAAAAGGAAAGAGAAACGCATTGCATACATAAGGAATTAGGTTGGTGTTATTCTAGAGTTTTCCATGACCTGCAGCTCCTTGCGAATTCCCTGCCACAGATCTGGACATCAGTGGGTGCCTGCTTCTAAAAGGACTTTGGTAGCATCAAAATAAACTGACTCCACTAGAGTTGGTTCAGATATTTATCTTTATCACTCATCTCTTTCCATTTGATCATCTTTCTAACAGGCAGACTACAAGAAAACTAAAGTTTTGCAAAGGCTCTCTTTTTTCCTTTGAATCTGTTTAATCCACTGCGGCTGCAAAACTTAGTCAAAAAGCACCAATAACTAAATAGTTTTTACAAAAGTGAAAATTGAGATACACCTGTTTTCACGTACTAAGCTGTTTGTTCATCAGCAGGAATCTGTGTATTTAAAATCTCCTATTCTAAATACATTCCCCTCGTGGGTTCTCTTTCTTACCACATTTGTATGTCTGGGCGGGTGTGAACAAGTGCTGAGATCTGTTTTTAATATTTCAGTAGACCTCATGGCTCAGACCTTCTGCAAATCTCCCCTATAGTCTTTCACCATACCAGCACCAGCTTATGTGGATAAAACAGAGGAATCTGACAAAAGATTTAACTCCAAGTAAAAAAATTAAATTAAATTAAAATATACTTGAGAGAAAACTGCGTTACTGTGGTCATGGAGGATGCTGAATGTGCTATCTTATAGGGAAGCATCCAGTGGCAGTCTGTGTTTCATGAGGTGCAGACATTTTTAGTCCGGTAATGAGCAAAGAAAGCAGCAGGTGGTAGTCATTGGGCTTCTCTGACTCACTTTAACTTCTGCCTGGCTGCTAGAAAGCAGATACATTTGAGTTTTGGTGACAAATAAAATAAATTGGCGTGTTTGATGAAGAGCAGCGTTTAAAAAAAAGGGGGGGGGGGGGGGGGAGGGGAGATTCCTGGGTTATGAGTAATGTTTTCTGGAGTCTATTTTTGGGAAGAAAGCTGGTGTTTTGATCTTATTGGTTTTGACAGCGCAACGAAAAGAAGCAGGGGTGGGCGCATGCTAAGTGAAAGATCCCTCCTTCTCATATTCAGTAACATGGCTTGGCTCTGGAAGTGGAGCAATAACGGCGAGCCAGCGTCAGGCTGACTTTGGCAGTCAAGCCAAATCCAACCAGAAGGCAGTCTGGTGGATGAGTTGAAGCTGAACCTTCAGCTGACACTTCTGACAGGCGCATGATATGAACTGCATCACGCTGATGCTCTGAAACACATCTGCTGAGGATTTTTACAGATGCCCACGAAGGCAGAAATTAATGATCGCGAGGCAGAGACAGCAGGGGCATTGAATCATTTCTGTGGCCTTAACTTGATGTTTAGTTGCATTGAAGAGCCCTGACCACAGTAAACGGGACAGATCCCAGAGCATTACCTAAGCTCAGAATGCTCCGGTAGCAGAATAGTACCCTTTTATCATCCTTGCAGGGAAAAAAACATGCTCGCCTCAAGGGAAAGTTTTTTGTGTTCTCATGAAGCACAAAGACTCATTGATAGAAGTAAAGCTTTGGCTTGTTTTAGCTTTTACATATGGAACTAGCTTCTGTTTATTTGGCATAGATCACAAACCATATGATGGGAAAGGAAAAGGCGCTTTAATGAAAGTGGCCCATGTGTCGGGCTTCAAAAACACCTTGGCACAGGCAGTCAGTTATTATTACTCAGAGAGTGCATTTTTCCTGTCTTTCTGTAGTCACCGGTCATCCCTCCCTTCAATAGCTAAGGCTCAGCAATTGGCCCATCTGTATGTCTCCAACGCCACAATATGAATCTCACAGGCTCTGGTCTGACAGGAGTGACAGTGTTTACATAGAGGCTCCTCAGCCGCAGCTGTGAATCTCATCTGCAGTTATTACCACCAGGTTTCTCTCTGTCATTCACACCCTGCTGGTCTTCATCAACTCGGCCACAGCATTCATTTTTCCCTCCCTCTTTTTTTCACTTATTAAAAGGGTATTTTCACCTCTACGTTCCTTGGTCAGAGCCAGACCTGACCAGATCCAGCCACCTCATCTATATTAATATAGTCCTTTGCAACCAGACAGGTCAAACTTTGCGGTGGCTGGTTTTCCCCAGTGGAGAAGGGATCTAGGAGGACTCTGCCAAATGGCCCACTAACTCTAAGTGGCATCACTGTGTGCTGGTAAGCTCCTCGATTAAAGGATTTTCTTTTATATATCTGCGAACACAGCGTACGAGTCCCTACGGTCCCATCAAACTGGTTATACCAACATACAGAATATATTATTGCAAATCACATATCCCTCCTTTTTATCCCACTCAAACTTTGTTGTGGCTTTTGCTCGGAGCCAGCAGATTTCTTTCAGGATTAGACCACAAGTTATTCCGACGGTGCCACTGATTAAGTCTGTCTGCTAAAGAGACAACATTAAACATGAACATTAAACATGGTGAATGGGGCCAAGTGGTTCACATCAGACATATTTCCTTTAGGAGATTAACAGTCCTTCCACGGATCCTTCTAAAGCCATCAGAAGAAGGTTTATACTCAGTACATTGCATTTAGATCTGTGTTTTGCATTCATCAAAGATCTACAGATTCAATAATGCGCATATAGTTCAAAAATATACATACTGTCACATCAGTTTCTGAAACTTCACATGCCACTCTGAGCTCTTAAAACAGGCAAAAGTCTAACCTGTGTCAGTGAGATCAATCAGTGGTCCAAGAGCTGCAGGTAGAACCCAGCTCGGTGTCTCACGCGTGCCTCCTCTGCTGGTTCTCCATTCCCATCTCCTCACTCCCAGTCTCCCTCTGACTTTGTTCTCATTGAGATTAACGGCCTGCACACTATGCTATGGCACCAGCAGAAACTGTCAACTGGAAGAGGACACTGGAGGGTGGTCCATATACAGAACGAGAGGGCTGATGGTGTGATTTTTTTTTCCTCCTGTAGTCTGAGTGGAGGCTTTGGCCCTGCCTTCCTCCTCTGATGTCAGTTTGGGTAAAAGACTCCTCCTAATATAAAGTTTCACCACAAAGTGATGAATGCACTTGGCTGTGAGTCAGTTACTGGTGAAGGCACATGCAAAAAACAATCTTTCTGCCATCTTTTAAATCCTAACAAGATCTGGTTTGCAGGGTTAGTCAGTCTCCTACACACGCAATATGCCAGTCAGGCTTGAAAGCTGATGGACTTTTTTCTTTTCTCCCTCTCACTCACATATTCATCTGTCAGTTTCATTCACCTAACTACTTCTCACAGTCTGCTTACTCCACGCAAATCTGTTTCCTATCAACTCGAATCTAATGACTGAGTGATTCTGGCGATCCAGCTCTAGCATAATAATACGAGCTCTGTTTTTTTGGATGCGAGTGCTTCTCTCGTGTTTACTCCCTATATGGGATGTGTGTTCCTCCAGAGGCAATCCAAGAGCTATTGGCAGCTGTGCTTATTTGGTATGAGGATAATATGCACAGGGCTTTTCAAACAAAAAAGAACGCCCCTCAGCTAAATGTTTTGGACCGGAGAGGAAGCACAGGCTTTGAAGCATGGGGATTCTCTGTGTGGGGAGGCATACTTCAGCATGTGGGAGGACAGTATTGTTTCTGAGCAATCAAGACAGGATTCATATTGTAGAAATGTGTCTGTGTAGAAGTGTGTGGGTGCTCGTGTGTGACGCACACATAGGTGAGGGCATATGTTTGTTTGTGCGTGATCGACATAGTGAGTCTCACTGCAGTGGGTGAAACTGAAAAATTACAGCAAACAGGAATGAAAAATCTTTATTTTTAAAAATGTTTTTGAAATCTGAAAATCTGATTTCAGTCGCCTTGAGGCGACTTTTGTTGTGATTTGGCGCTATATAAATAAAATTGAATTGAATTGAATTGAATTGAATTGAATTGAATTGAATTGAAAAGGAAAGGAAAAAGCTTTTTTAATAAGCAAAAATGTAAATCTTTAATTTGTAAATAAATTGTTTTAGCCTTGGTAATACCAGATTTCTGAGCAAGTAAAATCATATCAATGAATAAAACTAACAAATTCTAAATTTGTTCATTATTTTGAAATAATTTTGCAGTAAGTCTGAAGACGTCAAAGTGACTTTACTACTTTTCAAAATAAAAAGAATTATTCAAATATATTATGAAAACAGACATTACTCTTTGAGCAAAATGCTCCTCATAATTTTCCCGTTTCTCTGAGTTAACATGATGTTTTACTTCAGACTCCACAGTGGTTACCAAACTTTTTCTAACACGTGCCATTTCAGAAGCTGAAAAAATGTCCTGCAGAATCAATAATTTAAGACCCATATTCCATTATTATTATCAACCTTTAACAATAAAACATGGCAAGCATAATAACATCTGCAAACTCTTTTAAACTCTAAACAAATCACCTGGTCTTCCATGCTCCACCTGAAGTGGCTCACTGCTCAAATTTCTGAAAACCAAGTATATGTAAAGTGTATATTCTGGAGGCACATAATGGAGTTTGATCCTTTGTATCTGTGGATAATTTCTGTGAAAGTTCACTTTGAACTTTGAGACTTAAGCTGTCATTGTGGTAAAAAAGATAAAATCCACCCCTCTCTGTGAGCCCCTCCTTGTGGCCGAACTACTCTACTACCACCCAGTTTCACCTTCGCAAATACCATAATTGTACCAGTTTATTCTGAATGAAGATATGAAGATGCATGAAAGCAGATAAAAACAAAAACACAATAACAAAAATCCCAGACAAACTAAAAGAATATATTTCTTAATCTGCGGAGTAAAAGAACTGACAGACTCCACAAAAATATCCATATTTTTTTATCAGAATTAGTAACTGGTTTATGTGTTTGTGTGTAAGCATATGCTTTCTGGCTATGTAAATGTGGGAGGCCAAAAAGTAATAGATAGCTATTTTATATTATTTACATGTTCATATTCCTATCCAGCAAGAAACATGAGAGGCACTTTGGGTTGCCCCAAGACCGAAAGAAGGTAAGGGGGAAATACTGGTCTAGTGGAAAGTTGGAGAATACCTATGCGATGAAATCAAAGGGAGAGGGAAAAATATATTTATTTTTTGTATTTTTTAAGACCCAGTCCACAGTAATCGTAACACTTAAAGTCACCATCCAAGTCTCACTATTTAGAATCTATGCAATACCTCCAAAGACACTTCTCTAAGCTTGTAATTGATACAGCGTTTAATCCCCTACAATCACAGACACTGCGCCAAGCCCTCGGTGACGTCATGCGGCTTGACCAATCACAAGCTGGACATTGACAGTTGACACTTGTGGTTTGACGTCTGGCGAAAAACTGTAGCGACTTTAATCTAAACAGAGGAGCGGTTGATTAGCTGTCATTCGTTTAAGGGGAAGGAAATGAATAAATAATCAGAGTAACATGGTTTAAAAAGCAGGTGAACGAAGTGTTGCTGTTACTTTTTTCATTTTTCCTACGGACTTCTCACTTTCAAGCATGGTGAGTTTGACCCCATTCCCTTTCATGTAATGTCGCCAAGGTTTTATTTTCGTGCACATCGACTCTGTGACAAGCACTCGGCTGTTGTGTAGAGCCGTAGAAGCAACAGTTGTTATTGTCCACTTTGCCCTCCAGAAAGCGGTGGGGTCGAGGCGATTTAAACAGGCTTTGCTCGTGAGCGGAGACTCATCTGTGGCGGATAAAATTAGACTAAGGTTAGAGATCCGTGTCTCTGTAGATCCGCTGAGGCCTGAGGAAGACCACACAGACAACTGGAGGGTCTATGTAGGCTTAAATGCAATTAGAATAAACTGAAACCTCTTAATATGACATTTACATCACAGAATTATGACATATAATAAAACTTGCGCTGTTGTATTTTGGCCAGATCACATGGAATATTATGTAAAGTTTTCCCTCTAATTTGAGTCGAGTGAGCATATGAGCATATACTTCTTCTGTAGTGTGTGTGTGATTATTGTGATACATGGTGATGTTCTTGCAGGATGCGGAGGGCCCCCCGACGCTTTGTGACCTCTGCTTGGCTCAGGTGTGCCAGAGCTTGAGCTCTCTGTGCAGCATGCGAGCAGACGGCTCCATGAGCCTCATCTGGGCCCCGGTCTTCCCGCAGGAGACTGCTGACCAGCTTCTGAATCACATGGCAGCTAAAGGTAGGTCAGAAAATAAAACAGCTCTGCAAACATCAATTTTCTACCGCTACTGAGTGGTCGCAGTTGTTTGGCAAACTGAAGGAAAGAAAAATTATTCCAAAGAATTGAAGGTGAAATGATTTATTAGTTCGCAGTAAACAGAGGTTTCAGTTTGTCATATTGCAAGAGTAGGAAAGGTATATTCCACAAACATAAATATGACTTAACCGATGCTTCTTTTTCCTACAATATCCCTATGTTTGTTTCTTCCCATAAGAGATACTGAATGACACAACTGTTGGGATTTTCCGAAGCTGCAAAGAACTCCGTCTGCGCCGAGCCTCCATTCAGAGCTGCCCACTGTCTGCAGAAGCTTTCCGCCTGGCTCTTTGCCCTCACCGGCTCCTGGAACTAGATGCCTCCTGGGTCTCTGGTGGTCTTACTGGGGCTGACATTGTCTCAGGCTTGGCCTCCAACCCAGAATGCAGATCCAGCCTGCAGAGGTTGTCCCTCAGTGGTTTACGTCTGGACTGGGAGTCTTTAGAGGCAAATGGTGGGATCCATGTTGGCTTCAGCTCCTTGCGGGGCCTTAGAATGTTAAACCTTGCCAACACAGACCTAAATGATGCTGCCCTTGAGGATATCTGCAATCTCCCTCACCTGGAGACGCTGGATATTTCTTGCAGTGCTATCTCTAAGCTCACTGCACTTCTTGAGTGCAAAAACACCCTGAGATCCCTTATTGCCCACAGGCAGCGGCACCTGGATATGTCCCCTGCCCAGCTGCTCTTTGTCTTTAGCCAGCTTCATGCTCTCAAGCATCTGGACTTTTCAGAGGACCACTTCTCTGTAGATGACAGCGATGGAAGAGATGGAGATGAGACAGTGCGGCAGCTTCTGGAGGGGAGTCCCCAGGTCCTCCCATCACTAGTTTCTTTAGATATCTCTGGTCGGAAGAGAATCAGTGAAGCTGCAATCAGAAGCTTTGTGGAATCCAGAAGTGGACTGGTCTTTTTGGGCCTGCTAGCCACTGGGGTTAGCTCCTGTGACTTCTTTTCTACACAGAAAAGCCTAAAAGTAAGAATCTTTTACTACCCAGGGAAAGCAATGGTAGAAATACAAGCCTGATTACTGCACAAGCTTCTCATTTATTTTTGACTTGAGGCTCTGTTTGTACTCTTTCTGAATTTTCCCACTGCATTTCCTCTCTCTGTAATGCTGCTGAATGTGTGTCCAGGTAACAGGAGAGGCTGATGAGAACCAGGTGTGTGAGGCACTCAGAAGGTACAGAGACCGCGAGTGTTTCATACGAGAGGCCCTTGTCCATCTCTACAGTCTAACCACTGACACTGACAAACCACAGCCAGATGTGCTGAAGGTGTTGTGGTCTGCATTGCTTCCCGACATGTCTTTAGTAAACCTGTGGAATGATTTGTTTGATTGGGTGGTAACAGAAAATCAGTTGGCTATTTTGTTCAGTTTAGGAGAAGCAAAAACTTACCATAAGTAAGATTTTACTGTAGTATCTCCCTTTGTTCTCCATTGTATGAGATCTTTTCCCTTGTTCATTAATTTCTTTTTAAAAAACAGTACTGTCACTGAAACTAGCATTTCCTTTTTTTAACTAAGACCTTGCCAAGAGAAACAGCATATGCAGAGACCAATGCAAACATTCACACCATATCTCAAAGTACTAAAACATGATTTATTGAAATAAAGAAAAAAGTAATATAAAGAATCTTTTTTTTCTCAAAAATCTTTGGTTCTTTGGTGTTTTAAACCACTTTCCTAATTTACAGCTTTAATGTCCTGTGAATTGTGGATATTGAAGAGAAGAGGTGGTGAGGCAGTTTAAATTACAGCTTTGATGTTAAATAGTACAGTCCAACTGTATAGATGAATTGGTTGAATAGAGCTGAGAATTGAACAAAAGAACATGCGGATTGGATATTGCTTTCATTACTTTTTCGAAAACACATGCTTGTGTAATAATGATCTACAAAATGATTCCCAAATGAGATACAGTACCACAGAGAGTACTTCTGCAAGATCCTTAAGTATAGCAAGATTAGCACAACTGCTAACACTGACCTAAAAAAAACAAAAAACAAAAATTGAATCAAAGAATTGGGTACAAAATTATATCATTAATATAAAAATTAGCTAAATGTATGTAAGCTATTTTAATTTTTTTGCTAAACCAAAGCGATAAAGAGTTGGAATGTAGGAGCTAGCTAAAAGTTTTAGTAAATATCTGTATAATAGTTTGGTGAAGTGTTACAGTTAAACTATAGGCTAATGTGGTTGAGTAAAATCAATTGGCTACATGAAATTCTTAATGCAAAGTTATGAAGTATTTAAATATGGCTAGCAGTTATATTCGTAGCATAGTGTGTAGCTAGCTATGATTAGCCGCTTGTGTTAGCTAGTCTTATTAGCTATTTATTTATAATTTTAGAGCTAGCTAAAGTTATGAATAAAAATTAATAAATAGTTTTGAAAAAAGTAACAGGTAAACTGTAGTTAAGATTATGAATTGAAAGTTTAAATTGCAATGTGAAAGTATGGATTAAAGTAACGTAAAGTTATTGGTCACTAAGTGTCAAGTGAAATGAATAGTTGTTACAATGAGTCGAACTCAGAGTAGTAGTGAATGGTTGACATTGTGAACTTATAGTGATGATGGTTAAAACAATTAGCTGATTACAGCTGAGAAATAAGCTGAAAGGGTTTATCGTTCAGTTTAAAATAAGTGCAAATGAACATAGATTGGTGCTTTTTTTTTTATTTATTTATTTTTTATAAAAGACAGTGACAGTGCTCTGAGTATATTTCAGATAAAAAATGTTGGGCACCACTAATATAATGGATATTTTGTTGTCCTATAGCTGGTGGTGAGTGGTATGCAGAGGCACCCCACCTCCTTGCACATCCACCTGGTCGCCACAGCGTGTGTGTTCAACCTGACCACTCAGGACTTGGCACAGGCCATGCCCATCAGCTTGCTCAGCTCTACTGTCACCCAACTGTTAAACACCATGAAGAATTTCCCCAACCACCAGCAGGTCAGGAGTATGCTCAGTGCCTCAAAGGCTTTCACTCAGGATGTGGCATGTACTCTACTCGCCTTTGGGTTCACTACTAATATTAGGTGTTTTAGGAGTTTAAAAACTTGGCGTCTCTACTGGGATGGAAACTTGTTTTCCACAAAAGGTTTTTGTATTAATCTTCTGGTGAGAGTGTGTGTATGTGTGTGCACGCCAAAATTTCAGACTTATGATATCAACTTTTCCTCATTTTGCCTTCCCTACCTGCTGCCAGGTCATAGCCTCCTTTCCACTGGCAATGTGTGCTTCCCAGCAAGCATGGGTCAAAGTTGAAAGATGCTGAACCCGCAAATGCTCCTGAGCTGTGCATTTGCTTTGCGCAGCAGCAAAGTGCTGTTGCGTGGTGCAAGCTATTGAAGATAATGGATGCACTGAAAAACCATTATTTCAGGTAATGGATGGATTTCAGTGCATGCCCCATCCTTTGTGAAAGCCACCATCAGATTTTAGAATCATAATATCATGTATTTGTATACCAGCAAAAGGTGGCACTCAATGGTTTTGTTCTAGCTGAGTTGCTATTCACCAGAATCCAACTTAATTCCTGACAGAATTAAGACCTAATCCTGACTGTAGTTGTAGTTGCTCTATAATACCCCATACTTCAATTCATGAAGTGTTACCGTCTCTCCAGGTGCAAAAGAACTGTCTGCTGGCCCTCTGCAGTGACTACATCCTCCAGGAGGTTCCTTTTGACAAGTTAGTTTACTTTCCGTCAGTCGTAATATGATCTTTGAGTCCATTGGTCTGGCAGTAGCCAAAATAATCAGTGCACGCATAGAGTGGCAGTGTAGTGTTTTTCCATCAGATTGGAATCCAGCTGAGTTGTGTGGGTTTTTTTTTTTTTTTTTCCTGAAATGCAACTGCCAAAAGAAATAGTTCTTCCAGATGTTAAACCAAAGCAGTGAACTTTTCACAAGGTTTTGCTGTGCATCACTGGTGTATTTTTGTAATACTGTGTTCCTTATATCCACGCTGCTATCGTGCTTCAGGTATTTAGCGGCAATGCTGGTGATTAACTGGCTGAGCAGCCACGAGGATCCGACCCTGCAGAGGATGGCTGTGGCTGTCATCTCCATTCTGGTGGCCAAGGTCAAGACTTTTCTCGCTCGCTGTGCATTAGTCTGCTGCTGGAAAATAGTGGTGGTACCTTTTAATCCTACCTGTTGAGAGCTAACCCTTTGACACTTATTTCAGCGAGCGGCTTTATGCTTTCATTTAGTCCAGTTAAATGTGGACAATTTTCTTGTGGGATAAAAGTACCCTCTTGTTTTAGACTGACATTTAGAAGAATGGATAAAACACCCTTAAAAGAAGCACTCATCCATTTGTTTTTATGTGCAGTTGTCCACAGAGGAGATGGCACAATTCAGCAAGGATATCTTTATAATGAAGGTACATTAAGGCTCTCAGGGTACCGACTTAGCATGGGTTTATTTCTAATTCTCTCCCTGTGTTTCTCTTTCCCTCGCCGTCTTTCTCACCTGTCCATTTACAGTTACTTAATGCATACACGTCTCTACTCGATGCCCTTGTCATTCCATCGCTTAATGCACGCCTACGCCTCAATTTGCTCTTTCTCTGCTTCTCAGTCACTTCGTCTTGCTCTCCACACTTAGTTATCCTCTTTTGCTCTATGTCTAAAGCTACACATTAGTATGTTCCCGCTATGTGTACAATATTTCTCCTATATATTTATTTATTCTACAAAAAAAGTAATCTCCCATTTTCTCTCCCCCTCTGTGCTTTTCCACGGTGCCATATTTCCTCTTCTTGTTGTCTCTGTTAACAGCAGCTGCTGGCTATTGTGCAGCAGAAAGCCATGGTTGGAGTTGTCGACTCCACTCTGAAGTTTGCCCTGAGTGCTCTGTGGAACCTGACGGATGAAATGCCAGTAGCAGCGCGCAATTTCATTGAGTGCCGGGGCTTGGAGCTGTACGAGGAGGTTCTGGAGGTAAAGGAGACCAGAAAATAAAGCAATAGACACACTGATTAAAAATGAACGTCACAAAGAGAGACGTTAACATAAGAGTGTATGTTTCCTCTCATGCTGTTCCCTTTTGCTTTGCAGTCCTACTACACTGAACCTTCTATTCAGCAGAAAGTTCTTGGCCTTCTGGTGGGTAGTGTATATACTTTTAAATGAAGTCATCTGTAGGCAGCCGTAATCATACACAAAACAGTTCCTGTGTTATGCTTGCCTTTTATATTATGTTTTTGCAGTCACTGCTATAATTGGTCTCCCTGAATTGCAGAACAACATTGCTGAGGTGGAGGAGTTGCAGGCTGATCTGATGGAGGAGGACATTTTGGAGCACATTCTCAGCCTCTTGCAGGACTCTCAGGTGGATGTGGGGGTTCGCTACTTTGCAGGGGGGATACTGGCGCACCTTGCTTCCAGACCAGATGCCTGGACCCTGGAAAATGAGTTGCGCAGCACCGTACTGAAGCAGCTGGTGTGTGTGTGTGTTTTGAATGCTGCTCTTCATGTAAGATCTACCACATTTTGTGAATATGCCTTTCTGTCTCGGCAGCACGATTCCATCATGACGTGGACCCATCTTGAGAGGGAGATGGTGTCTTACAGGTGAGAGAATAGCAAAGACAGAACAGAAATATGTAAAGAGAGAATAAAACTAGTCTCAGTTTGACATCAGACATGAGCTACATGCTGAATAACACTTTATTTAAACAGTTTCCCCATTAATTAGGTTACACATGTTACATTCTCTTTAGATCACACAAAATTTGCACAGTTTTCACCAGTTTAATCAGTGGAATACAAGCCTGATCTTAAACACCATGGACAGTTCCTTTTAACAGTTTTTACCTCTCAGCCTGAAACACTTGGGGCATTAACTGGGTTAACCAGGTGGGCAGCAGTGATGATAACTCGAGAAAAGGTTCTCTGATAGCTTTGAATATCAGCAGCCTTGACCTCATGATTAAGGTAAGACTTCAAGGTCAGAGGTCAAGTTTAGTGAACACAGTAGCTTGAGAAGGAGGTCATGTAGGATCTTTTAAACCATGCCTATAGGTATATTTACTCAGGAAGGATATCATATAGGCTTCTCATATGACAGCACAGCTGCATCTACTGACAATCTCTGATACTTTTGGATTTTGCAACTTTAATATAATTCATGCATTGTTTTCTCAATGGTGCAGCTATACCAACGCCACTGTTTCAGCGTTTTAGATAAAATGACTTTTCCCCATTTGGCATTCATTAAATTTTCTTAGTGATAATAACCCTTCTGCTGTAGCTGTATGAATTTTCCAGCCAGGGCACAATTTGATAGCTGAAGTCTTAAAAGATGACCTGGTAATTATGTGTTATAAAACTTGTCTTTCCACTAGAATTCTACCACAATTGCTACAGAAAGCTCAGACATCACAAGAAAACGTCCTAAATGTGATTGAGAATCATTTTCTGCATCACCTTAGCTCACATACTCAGCTGGATTGCATCTGGGACAAACAAAAACTGGGTTATTTGATGTCCATGTTTCAGGTCGTTCCATCCTTTTTGCCCTCTGCTTCAAACTTGTCAGCCCGCAGGCGTGCAGCTGTGGGCAGTCTGGGCCATACATCTGGTCTGCACTCAAAACAGTAAGACACACACACAAACACAGCTGTGGGGATCCAAGGGCGGTTACACTATCGGCGTGATGGGTTGATCTGAAACAATTGTTTTATTCATGCAAAAATATGATCATATTTTATAGGCCGTTTGGTTTATTAATAGTCTTGAGCTCTATCCCTCTTTCATCTTTTTATCGCTTCTCCTCTCCTCAATCCATCCAGCTTCACACTACAGCAGCATGCTGGAGAAGGAAGGCCTGACTGAACTTCTGAAAGCTTTGGCTGCACATCCCAGCACACACAGTGACATTAAAGGACTATCAGACAGCGTCTTGAGCATGGTTGAGCAACATCAGATTCATGCGGGAGCGTTCAACAATCAGATGGCACCTCAACGCTCTTGACAGAAGTGTTAAAAAAAGAATTTTACTTGATTTGCTATCTTTGAGCTATATCTGAAATACGCTAGATATATAGTTGCAGAGAAAGCAGAGGCAGTATCAAGGTGCAGACACTTAATACTAATCATCTGGAAACATATTTAATAGAATAAACCACGTAATGCATAATATTTATTTCATATGGACAGTGTATTTGCTTGATGTAAAAAGTTATTTGTGTTATCTATTTTTTAAACTGTTTACTTACTTTGAAACCAGAGTTGCTGTTTACAGAGCGAATGTTCTACTTTGACATGTGCACTGTTTTTAGTCTACATTGATAATGGGCTGAACAGCATAGAAGCTTAATAAAATGAACTGCAGCTAAAAATGGATTGACTTAAGGTTTTAATTTCAAAACCTGTCACTAGGGGGTGCTTTAGTACTGTATTTTTTGGACTGTTTTGCCCTTAATGTGTATTTGTGTAAATTATTTAGGCACTAAATGTACAGATTCCAGGTCATCGTGTGATAAGTGGCTAGGTACCAGCAGGCTTAACCTGCTGTTTATCTGTTTTTCTCTCCTCTTCTTATTTTTCTGTTCTCTCGCACACTGTCGCTCTCTGGCTCTCTGAATTCATTATGTTTTATGTAATACAGCCGGAAGACAGAGCTGCTTGTAGGCATCGAGAGTGTCTATTATAAATTGTTCTATTAATAATTCCTTTTGAGAAGTGAATTTAAAAAGCTCACGTGAATATTTGACTATTACCAGGCTGCTCAACTTTTTAAGTGTCAATTTGCTTCGATTCACCTGTTTAAAAAAGAAAATCCCAGCAGGCATTTAAAAGTATTTATTAAAAAATAAAATAATGTTGCATGTTGTGATTCAGCCAGGTTTCTCATTTCCTTGGAAGTGGTGGGTTATTCTGTACGCTTGAAAACGGGAACCAGATCTGATCCAGAGGCAGCATTTAACACAGACTCGCCTTCTAAACTTTAAACTCACAGTGGCAGCCCTGTGTTAAAAGTTTAAGTGCTAACAGCCAGAGAGGTGTGAAGTTCAAGTCATGAGAAGGGTGGAAAAACAGCGCTTCCTTCGAGGGTTTTTATTACAGTTGTGCTGTTACTCGATAGCGTAGAACTCCACTTCCACACAGGAAAAGACGGCGTGTGATGAGTTAAAGTGACTGGAGAGAACCGAGCCAAAGGACAACAGCGCTGTGCACTGTTACAGGTCTAAAGTTTCTTTCTGTTGCTCGAGGAACCTATCAATATTTAAGTGACACGAGGAAGAAGCAGACAGAAGGATATCAAACGGACAAAAGCAAGGGGGAAAACATGGAAATGGTTTGTAAAAAAGAAGAAGAAAAAAAGCTGAGAAAGGGCCAACGAAAGTCTAATTTGGTTAATTAACAAGAAGTCAGTAAGAGGATTATTTATAAAGAGAGCTTCCTAAAGTGACTGATTATCTTTACTATTTGTAAGAAGTAAAGACGGAAAGGGGTTCATGATTCTTTTAAAAAGAAATTAACAGAAGTCAAATCCACAATTGAATGACTGTATTCACTGGGCTGACTGAATTAAAAATGGACGTGATTCTGTCAGGCAAAATTAGTGTATGTGATATATCACTGATGGTAGACTATAGTGTTTGCTAGATGTCAAGTGTTGAAATACAGAAATTCTGGAGTTTCAAAATTGACCCAGGTGTCTCCGAAGATTCGAGCCCAAGATTCTTCATTCAGGTGTCAAAGTTATGGAGCTAATACTGATTCAACTTGAAGACTATTAACTGTTTACTGTGAAAGTACAGGGACACAGTACCTTTTGGGCATGCCAACCTTGACCCTCACTTGATCCCTGAAACTCCTTCCCTGTGTCTCTCAGTTGCTTTCACCTCCAGCCTCATAATGTGCCTGGACTCCTATCCTTGAGTGTAAGGCAAGGCAAGGCAAGGCAAGTTTATTTGTATAGCACAATTCAACAACAAGGTGATTCAAAGTGCTTTACAGAGACATTAGAAACAAAAACAAATAAAAAGCATGATTTAAAATTGATTAAAACAAGCAAACAAACAAACTAATTAACAAACAAACAAAACAGTATATAAAATCAAAACAGATAAAATCAGAACAATAGATAAAATCAGTAGTTAAATGTAAGTTTTGAAATTTAAGCTTAAAAGTGTGGATTTGGTGCTTTATTCAAATGCAGCTGAGAATAGGTGAGTCTTCAACCTGGATTTAAATAAACTGAGTGTTTCAGCTGATCTGAGGCTTTCTGGGAGTTTGTTCCAGATATAAGGAGCATAAAAGCTGAATGCAGCTGTATTGTGCAAAGATGTCCAAGAGGTGTTTTTTGATGTGAAAATGCACACACATACAGTGCAAGCAATCCTGAAGGTCACTACATTATTTCATTTGCTCCAAAAATTGAAGTATTAAAGCAAAAATTTGCAAGACTATCAGTGCTAGAAGCAGTTAATGTACAGCATATGAATTAGATATGAAGCTTTTTTGTATTAAGCTAAGCTTAACTCATTGTTGGTATTTATCAGACAGCAAGAAAGTATTCTGTTCAGAGAAAGAGAGAAGGGTGGAGATTGGCAAAAAGCTAGAAATAGGCACGTCAATAGGGAAAATGGCAGGTGCAGATATTTCTGGCCATATGGCCAAAATATTTAAGAGACAAATACAGCAAGGGAGGGATAAAGTGACATTTAAGAGATAAGAGGAACAGAGCCAGTCAAATGAAAATTAAAGTCCCTTTCATGCCAGTTGTATGTGCAAAAAATACCACAGACCAGTTTGCAAAGTGCCTGTCTCAGTCTGAAATACCATTGTGCTGCTTTTGAGTTGGAGCTAAGTGTGAGTAAGCATCTCGTTATCTCACTTGTGCAGCCAGCTCCGTTGGATTAAAACAACTGTGCACTGGCCTGGGTGCCCAGAATACACTAATGTAAAATGCAACACATCTCCAGCTGCGAATGTCTGTGTGCCTATTAACTTGTGTGCGACGGTCTCTGCAGTGCATATGTGCCTATTGGCTTTACAGGTTTTTGACTTGGAAGCTAATTAGACACCGGCTAGCCTTCTACATACCCACAGAGCAAGAGCGGAAGAAAACACGTTTCAAGAAAAGAAGAGGAGGAGAGGAGACGTCTAAGAAGGCGAAACAAAAAAAAGAAGAAAAAAACACTTCTCCAGGCAGAACTGTGACGCACAAAAGGACACACCATCTCCTCTCCAATGACCTTTTATTGCTGGGGAAGGATACAGAGTTGGCAGGCCCCTGGGCCTGTGTGGAAATACAGTGTGTAACAGCAGCAGGACCATCCTCCTCTTTGCCAAGTGAAGGCAATCAATCAATAGCCTCTTTCCAAGGAAGGGATAAGTAGAAGCTGTCAATATTGAGTCCAATAGAATATATACTGCAATAAAATATATACTATATACTGCATGTGACAGAAATCAAATCAAACAGTAATGTTATTTTGCAACAAATCCCACGACACAAATAATTTGCTTTGAGAATGTACTGAGATCACAATGGAGGAAATGAGGGAAGCAAAACTGGTGGAAAACCAGTGTTTGCAGATCCTGATCCTTCTGTGGTCAGAAAGTAACTCGGAGTATAAAACAAGAACCCTCCTTAGCCTTCGTGTGTTCACAAATGCATGCAAAAGAAATGCATTTCAGTATACGTTAAAGTATTTTCTTTACAGGCGTACAGCATGTATCGCAGATTTGTCTCAGCTAACATTAATTTGGGTCTGATTAATGATGAAATTCTCACATAACAGCTGTAACACTGACACCAGATTTCCACCCTTCCGTGGAAATATCCCCCTCATCTCCAAGTTCAGTTTAAGTCATTCCACTATTCCATGACTAAAGGATTATTTTCCAATTTGATGTGTGTGTGTGCATGACTGTGTGTAAGTGAGCATGTTTGTAAGTAGATGTGTCAGAGGGCTATTACGGTCGGTTAGAGCCAGTCTTACTTCATGTCACATCTCCCATCTGCAGGCATTTTTACATTGGCCCGTTTGCCTCCAGCTCAGTGGGTGCACACAATGGTGCAAAAATATGAGCAGGAAGCAGGGCTGCAGGAGCTTCTGCGTCCAGTAGCTGTGTGCATTTCCTTGTCTATTTACTGAACTGGCTCGCAGTCACAGCTGTAATGTGACCATATCCAGTTGGGCGCATCTCTGTCCTGGAGCACATCCTGACCACTGCCTCAGCTTGGCTTTTGAATGATGGGATATGAAAATGAAAACAAACATCCATTCGCAAGCACCACAGCTGCCTTAAGTACTGCTATTATTTCAAAGCCACAGTTCAACATCTTGGGAAATGTGCTCTTACTACTTGCTAACTTGCCAATGGTCAGATCAAATGATTGTTGCCCCTCAGGTTTGTATGTTAATGTGATGCTGTAGCCAGTTGCTGCTGAACTTAGATTAACGTGGAACCAGAAGGAAACAGCGACCCTAACCCAACCTGCCAAATGAATGTTACGTTTTTGTTTAAAGGAGCACTGCAGTCCTATATAAAATAAAAAATGGCAGCTTTTAAATCCTTTTATGGTTCTGTGAATAGAAAGAATCGCTTCTCTTGCATTACCACTCTGCCCTTTGAACACCTGTTCTGGTGCTATGTAGCTGCAGTTGTAGTTGGTGTGTAACCATCATACACTAAAAAACTGCTGGTCTTCAAAGTTAACTAATCAACTCATCTAGCACTTTTTAAACCCACTTAAATTTTTACCTTTGTGTTATGCCAGCTTAGTTTCCTTCCAAGAGCTAAGCTAGTTGTCTTCCCCTATTTTTATGCTATGTTAATAACCTGCTGGCTTTTCATCAGATAGACAAGAGAAAGCTTTCTACTTTATTTTACCATCAGAAAGAAAGCAAATTATATCAATTTTGTTTGTGATGCGAAACAATACTATTGTACTCGCTGTCAGAATCAGTGTTAATAAGAGTCTTTCTACCCCAAGGGGAAATTAGAGGCAGAACCAAGGCTTCTGTCTCTGTGTGTTTAAGCATACGTGTGCCTAAGTATGGGTTGACCGTGAAGCACGGGGGTGTAACAAGTGCAAAATATTCCATTTTACTTGAAATTCAGCTCATTCACGTGCTATGCAACAGGAAGCTGTTATTACTCAAAACCAAGCTTTGCAAACCTTCACCTTGTGTAAACGAACAGAGAGGGAGACGTGGGTTTTCCTTGTCATTTCATGTGTGTCACTGTGCTGACATGAATTGGGGCAATCAGCTATCCTATTTCCAGTCTGCACCCTCACCCTTGCCTGTGGCATCGCATGGCCTAATCAGTAAGCTGCAGCAGAAACTAACACAGGCTCACAGTCAAAATGATCGAGTTTATGTATGTATGTGTATACATGAGAGTTTAGTATGGAGACCTGAATAGACCTGCACATTAAGCAATGCATTACTGACAGAACCCATGCAAATATTCCACCCAAAGCCATAGAAGCAATCAGGAGCACAGGACTGAAGGCATCTCAGCATACTGCTGAAGTAACAGTATATATAATTATGCATGTACCAATCAAAACATCGGTACATGCATAATTATATATACTGTTATGAGTCAGCATTAATTCCAATCATCTCTCTCTCTCTCTCAAGAGAAAACAAGCAACAAAAAATTTGAATTATTTTCTGACTGTCTTATGTTTGTGGTTTATATTTGCTTTCTTCTTTTAATAGCTCTTAAGGATGCAACAAGAAAACCTTTGTACATCAAACGCTGCCATGTGTTTGCCGCGTGAAAGGCCTGTGGTGACCAAAAATAAAATACCTGTGACACCACCTCTGACACATCCATAAATACTGTGTTTATAATATGCTATTATTGTGCATTCATTTCATCACATAAAATATAAAACCCTACCTTTTTTTTTCTTTTTGGACAATTCACAAGAATATGTGACTGGAAGTGCCAGTAAATGTGTGAAGAAAGGTTTCTCACTATTAGATGTAGATCACATTACAGAAAGGCATCAGTTTGTGCAGTTGCAGTTCAAAAAACCTTCACATGTTTCGGCACACAAATCCTGCCACATTCAGTCGACCTTGACATTATCAGAATAGCAAATTAAACCCAAAGCCATGGAAACAAAGTATTGTATAGCTAAATATATTTTGGCTCTCGTTAATTTGATTTAATGTGTGTGTGTCTCAAAATGTCTTCAGTAAAGTATTTCTTTTCTGCTTTGCTTTCAATTCTGCGATATGTTATACTTGGATACATCTAAACATTTGACTTCAAACACAGGAAAAAAGTATCTGATCTAATCCTTCGCATGTCTGTCATAGCTTTTTTTTTTCTTTAATCAAATGAATAATTCTGAGACAGGAACAGTACACATACAAAAGGCAGACTGATGTCTCGGTTGAAGCAAGTTGATACTAAAGTCAGGGTCAATGGAGAGCAATTCCAGATAAGTATTAAAAGCATGGAAGGTTTGTGACATGGAAACCTGAAGCACAGCAAGTGTTCATGTTTGCTATTTTGGGCATAAATAATGTTTGTCTTTGCACAGTAACTCAGTCACCAAAAAAATACAAAGAATTGTTTTTTTTAAGCATTTTGAAATGATCACAAATAGGATGTTTTCGTATGTTACAGGAAATCCTATTTCATTCTTTAATGAACGTATACACACCTTGTAAGGCTTTTTGGTGCATTAACAGTGCATGCAGAAGTAGATGGGACACTGCACTCCAACCCAACAGAGTAGAAATCACTTATCACATTGTCCTGTTTGCTCGCCATCCAGCAGGGCCCACTGCCAAAACAGATCTCAGCAGCTGGCATTTGTGGGCTCTCTCCACTTCACAACAACTGTAGAACCTTAACACAAATACGGCCACAGCAGTTTGTTTCTGGGCTAATGATTAAGGGAAAGATGGATTACAGTACAAAATCATGCCCCAGCAGTGCACGGACTGACACTCTCACTGTGCAGAGTCACACATAAAGCTACATCGTACACTCTGTCACATACACGGGGATAAATGCACTCCTTAAAAGGAGTTCCTCCTCTCCTTCCTGTCATACCTGTGGGTGGAGCGACAACAAGACATTTATAATGTTACACAGAGGAGCTCGAGCTGTGTCACAATTGTATTGCTTTGGTTAGTGCCATCATGGAGGTCCTTGAGAAAACTGTCAGTGTAAACAAAACAATTCTATATAAGATGGCTGTATGGTTTAACCAAATAGTGTTTGTGCATTTTATAATACTAGGAAAATGTTTTGTATATTTGAACTGGGTCTATAGTTACTACAGAAGATTTGGCAAACATTTCTAGTTTCCTTCTATTGGATTTTTTAGCGAATGCTGTAAACCAGACATGTAAAAAATGATGGTAACACAAGATTAATTCTTTTTTCTTTGAGTGAGAGGCATATTTGTATCCATCCACTAAATATAAAGCCAGTACATGGTTAGCCTAGCTTGGTATTAAGACAATGGAACGCAAACAGCAACATTTTTTCTTTGATGGTTGGTTTTACCTCATAGATTTAGAACTAATCTAGCTGTAGGTGCGAATGTGTCTGTCTCTCTGTGCCAGTCCAACCTCTCACCCTATGACAGCTGGATGCATGGATGCATGGATATTTTGACTATGGCTTAGATATAATTGTCCGACTTAGATGTCTAAACTTATCCACACACATTTGTTTAGCTCTTAAATGTCTTAAGTGGGATTATTTTGCTATAATTTCCTTATAAGTTTAAACCTCTGAATGTATTCAGCATTGCTGCTCAAAGATGGATGTAGCTTCTGTTCCTAAAAGGTGAAGCTAATGTGAAAGTGCCTTAAACCTGATTCTTTCTCGTGGCCAGCAGGGGGCGACTACACGGTTTCCAAACAGGAGTTCAGCAGTTTAATAATTTATGGCAAAAACCGCCCTTCAACTCCCGCTGTCTTTGACTTCATTAAGAGTTTGTTTTTGTTTTTTAAAAATAATAGCTATATGGTCTCAGATGCTAGTTTCAATTCTTACTGAATATAGCATGATGTTTAGTTTGTAAACCATGATCCCCTTTAGAGATGGCTTATGGTTGATAAATCATTACTGTATGAGTGTGCAGTGTCCCTCCATTTCTCACTCAGATCCACCACTTTCTTGTCACATCTGGTTTCAACATCAGCAAATGTCTGTCTTTTAATTAAAAAAAAAAGTCTGTGTTGTTCATTTTTCACAGTGGTCAAGATCTTCTGTGCCCAAAACATATTTTTTCCTATAAACGTTATCAATGAGTTTTATTTTTATGATATCAGTGCAGTGAAACAGCTATGGGCCAATAGCTGTAGACAGTAGGTGAAGGTCTTTTTTGGAGGAAAATACTTTTGTGCTCCTTCACTGAGCTACAAATCCAGTTAGAGCTCTGTTTCTGTCAAGCAAGCCGTCAACATCTTTAGTTCTGGTATCCAGCTTTCCTCAGTACATCCATAAAATAACCATAATAAAGCATCTTAGAGGAATATTCAGTGAAAAATGTACCAATAAAAAAGACAAACTGATCTGGAGAAAAAAAACTACAACTACAGTCACAAAAACACACTTTTCCTACTCAGTGTTAACAATATCATCAGCAAAGCACAAACTGTAAGCCACGTTTTCCGTCTTTATTTCAACTGGTGTTACTATAGTGCAGGTCGCAGTTCACAGGTAACCTGGGGGTAGGTTACTTTTAGCTTAAGATTCTATCTTTGCCTTGTCTTGACTTTTTTTTTTTACTTTTAAACTTTAAAATTTCGAAAAGCTGATTTTAAACTGATGTGAAGATCAGTCAGAAATATCTCTGTGAAAACATATTCAGAGTTTTTCTGAGATATGTTGTTTTTGAGTTTTTTTAATGCTAACTTTGCACATAAAGTAACAAAATATGTGGTCATATATTTGCATACATAGTCTATGTATTACCCAAGGACTGGAGACCTCCACTATGGCGACTACAGTGTGTGTAACAACACCTGGAAGCCCACTAAAAATGATAGAAACACATTCCTTGTTCCATTCATTAACAGATCTGAGCCTGATAAATGGACCCAGTTTCATGAGACTTCTCAGACAGTCGTGGAAGTTGAAAGGAGGCACTGTGGGAATCCATGGCGAGAGGGGTGGGATTTTTGTTTTAAACAGTATGTGAAGTTTTTAAATTCCCATTGTCATGGCCACTCCTGGTGCTCGCAGCACGGCCTGTCTCAATGCTTTCTTCCTCGTCGTCCATCTCGAGCTGCTCGTCTTTCTTCTTGATGTAGCGCTCATAGAGCACCATGATGACACCCATCACCCAGGCCGACACGGTGCCAGCAGCGAAGATGACAAAGCCGATGACAACAAAGAAAAGGTAGTCCCAGGAGCCGAGTGTTTGATGACATAACGTCCGTAGCTGGATGCCCACCTCCCCCAGTCGACGGCCCTGAGTATCAGCAGGTGAACCGCACACCGTCTGGCCCTCATCTGTCACACAAAAGTACACCAAGGAGGAACGGTGAGGATTAATCATGGGACAAAGTAACATATCAGCATTTTTCTATTGTTAGAACTCAATCCTTTTTTTTCTTCTTTCTTTCATAATATCAAAGAAACGCACCACAGACAGTTCACAGCTGTCCTAGAGTGGCACCGCTCGAGCGATGTTGTTACTGTTAAGTGACATTTTTAAGACACAAGGCAAGTGAAAGTTCATCAGATCTTTTTCTATAAAAATATTGTTTTCTTTATGATTATTAATTTAACTTTTTATTAATACATCATAAGGTGGTTAACTCTCTAAAGCCTGAACCATTAATTTTTTTTGTTTGTTTGTTTTAAACTGGAGAATTTATTACACCTTCTAACAAATTTTAAAAAGTATAATAAATGGCCTGTATTTATATAGCGCTTTACTAGTCCCTAAGGACCCCAAAGCGCTCTACATATCCAGTCATCCACCCATTCACGCACACATTCATACACTGGTGATGGCAAGCTACATTGTAGCCACAGCCACCCTGGGGCGCACTGACAGAGGCGAGGCTGCCGGACACTGGCGCCACCGGGCCCTCTGACCACCACCAGTAGGCAACGGGTGAAGTGTCTTGCCCAAGGACACAACGACCGAGACTGTCCAAGCCGGGGCTCGAACCGGCAACCTTCCGATTACAAGGCGACCTCCCAACTCTTGAGCCACGACCGCCCCGTAATAGTATAATATAAGTTTCAATTTGTATCGCTTTTGATACATCTGGCATTTTTTGTGCAATTTATTGCTCACAGTTCATCTTAAACAAACCACACTGATGACATAGATGTCTGGAAAACACATGTATTAAATATGAGACACTTGGTGTCAGAGGGTTAAAGCTGCTTTAAAATCAAGATTTCTCTATAGGACTAATTACAGCAGAGCTGTTCAAGCTCCTCAGCCTCAGCATCACACGGTCTCCTTCTGTTTTACTTCCAGGCGACTTATCCTCGCTGACTGTAAACAAACACCTCACAACTTTTATCGTAATAGCTTGAACCATCAACAAATAAACAAACAAAAAAAAACCAGGTAAAAATGATCAATAAATCAGTGGTTCAACTTTCTAACAGATCGTACAAGTTCAGAAAAAAAAACTTCACCAAATAATAAAAGCAAAAACGTACAAAATAGTAGAAAATGTGACAGGACACATATAACTCCTGTTATCCCCTCCACTGTACTATATCATTCATCCCTCCGATCTCTTCCAATTATCTTTATCAGAGTCGCAGGGAGGCTGGACCTTATCCCAGCTGCCACAGGGTGAGAGGCGGGTTCCCCCCAGGACAGGTCGCCAGTCTGTCACAGAGCTCTTTCTCTCTCACACGTTCTTCATCCAGTACTTTTACTTATGTACAGCAGATGTGTGTAAACCCTTTGCATCTAATTAGCATATGATCTATGAGATCCTTTGCTGTGAGAGTTGTAACATAATGCAAAGTACGATATCATACATATGGCATTAAAGAGAGCAGCCTTTTGAATAATTCAAGCATGTTTGTACTTGTTTTCCTCAACATTTGTAAATGGCAGCATCCTGAGACGAGGATATCCAAAACTCATTCACATTCATACTTCTAAATAAATAAATAACCAAAAGGCATCAAATTGCATCATAATAATGTTGCTGTTTCTTTCAGAAAACTACAAAAGCTTTAAGAGCTTCCTGCGCTTCACAGTCTGCTGTTGATGCAGCATTATGTTAACAAAAAAGAAAAAATCATGGATGAAATATTCAAATTCCTTTTCCCTGCACAGGATTAGTGAGTGACTTGAGCCTTTGTGTCTGCTTGAAACCACAGATAATAAGGGTTCTCATCATCAGGGACTGGATATGACTTCACTACAGTACTGAGACCTTGCTGAAATCCACATATTCTAACAAAATATTGAGTTCATTCGCTTTCGGAAAACTGCATGAACTATAATTTTAAAGCCCTCTGAATGAAAATTAAACACACCACATTATAGGTGTTGAGCCCTGCAGCAGCTCACCAGAGAGGCCTTTTTTTTAAGATAACAATCCTGAAAGCTGGTTGAGTCTTTTGTTATTGTGAGCAAAAAAGTGCAACACAGCAGAGTGTGGCATCTCCACGCGGCCACTGTTTTTAATTGGCTTCTGTTTTTTCAGAGCTTTTGTGCTAGGAGAAATTCCCACTGGGAGAGATGAAAAGACTTGGAAGTTTCTGCACAGGGAACAGTTTCCTGTAGCCCCATTTTCATACCAGCATGCTTAAAATACCCTGACTCTTTTTGCTGTGAGATGCATGCCATGGAATTGTAACATTCACACAACCCTAACAAACAGAGGAAAACCGAGACATGACCATCAGAGAATAACTGTAAACTTACTGCACAACACTTACATAAACATCTCATTAATATTGAACAGAGTGATCTCGTCGCACAAACCGCTGATAAATAACAAAACATTCATAAATCTTTTTTTTTACTATGAAAAATGACAATGAAAACGTTTACTCATGTATTACCCTATAATTTTGTAGCTTTATGTCGTATGTAGTTGGTCACCCAGCTGCCAATAGTTTGCTGTATTGGACAAATTGATAAGAATTCAAATAGCCTGAGAATGATGAATGTGATCTTGCCCTTGACCTTAAGCACAGTTTGGGTGAAGATCCATTAGGTGGTCATTGTGTGCAAATTCAGATCATTGTAGCAGAGATCATTGGTCTTTCAGCAAGGTAAGCTTTGACTTTATGAACATTTTACTGTATTCTGTGTTATTTCAGCTGACAATTTTAGATGACAATAAACAATAATAATAATAATAATGACCGTCAAAACATTTTATATACAGTACTGTGAAAAAGTCCCTCATTTATTTCTGTTTTAATAGAAAAGTAGGAAATAAGTACAGCTTACATTTATGGTATGTTTACACTTATACAGGAATATTAGACATAAGTAAAGTTTGTCTGAGCCAATCCATGACCATCACATTTAACTTTACAATATTTTGGTATACAGACGAGTTCATGGTCGACGCAGTGACTGAAGGTTGCCCTGGTCATCACCCCTCCACCACCGGGCTTTACAGCTTTTGTGCTGATGTGCTGTTTTGGTCCAAATGTGGCACTGTGAATTATCGCCAGATATCGCCATTGTTGCAGAAGTCTTGTAGTTTGTTCGGATGCAGCTTTTTAACCTAAGCTGTCCTGACATGTTCTTTGTAGAGATAATAAACTTTCTCCTGGCAACCTTTCCAAACTGTTTGTCAAATTGTACTGTCATGAACTTTAACATTGAACATGCTAGTTGAGGCCTTCAGAGTCCGAGATCTAGCTCCTGTTTTTTTTACAGGTTCTGTAAACATTGCACAGTTTGAACTTCAGGTAAATATGCTGCGACTTCCACTCCTGGGAACAACTGTCTTGAATGTTTTCCACTTGTGAGTAATTTTTCCCGCTGTAGAATGACGGACTTCGAATGGTTTAGACATGGCTGCACAAACCTTCCCAGACTGCTGGCTGCAGCAGCAATCGCTTCTTTAAGAACTGATGATCAGTGCATTGCAATTAAGTGCATTTCATTATCGGCACCTAGCTGCATTCTGCATTTTAGCTTAATTTTTGTTAAACAAATAATGACATTGTGTAATATGTCACATCCTAATCTGAGGTTATGTTTCCCAAATTTTAATACCTGCTAAGGACCAAATCATTTTTATTATGTCTTGACATGAAAAAAAACCCTAGAATTTAAATCATCTACACTTCCTTTTCCAAGTATTGGCTTTTTATGAAACTACTTTAAGAGACACATACGATTTTGAAATATTGGGCTGATGCCAATCCTGATGTTTGAAGTAACAGTTTGGCTAATAACCAGTTTGGTTTTCTTTAATTCCCAATTTCTGCCAAAAACAAAGAAGAAAGAAAGTTGTTATTATAACAGATAACTGTACTGTTTTCTTTCAGTTCTTTATGTGTTTGTGATTAATGAAGATCGGCCACGTCCATATTCACTGATGACCTCACATGAATCAACAAGGCCATTAAATGCAGGTGTTTAGCCGTTATTGTTGCACCCTTAATTGCTCCAAGTCAACTCCAAGTCAACAGCATTTTTACTTGCTTATTGTTATAGTTCAGCTGAATTTGTTTACTTCTTTCTGCATTTAACCTGCACATTCAGTCTTTTAGACTAATTCACCTATTTGTTAATCGCTTTTCTTTCATTTTTATATCAACTGTTTAGTTAATATTTTACCTAATTGTTTTCAAATGTTCACACTCAATTACTTTTAGCTGTTTAAACCTATTCCGCTTGCTCACTGGCAACACATATAAAAACAGGCTCAGGTTGGTGGGAGGTGTGATTTGACAGAGGGTGACAGGGATCATACCGTCGCTTTCAATCAAACTACTCGACAATCTCACTGAAATGTATGCTTCCCCTAATATATTATTCACTGTGCACTGAAATCTCTGCTTTTATGCTCAGAGAAGCTCTTATGTGTCTCAAAGATTAAAAAATGAGCATGCAGCTGAAGAACACGAGGAGGCTCTGCTCCTCTAAGCTTAATAGCAGGGAAAATTCAAAGTCTGCTCTGATCCTCTCAGAAGCTTCTGCTGCTGCTCACTGTTCACACAATATGCTGCTCAAATTCCGACAGCCCTCCATGCAGACACAAATACGTACAGTGTGCATTCCCACTTAATGCACTGTACATGCATGTGTCTGCATGAGATTTAAGTTTCCAATCTGAATCTGCAAATGGTTGTGGATGCACATGTCCGCGTGTGTGTGTTTGCATATGCAGGTATGTGTGTGTGAGGGGAGGCCTGACAGCTAGGAAGGAAACCCTTATGGCTTCACCCCCTATACCCCTACAGGGACTGACATCAAAGGACAGGGCTTTCCCTCTCTCCTTCCCCCATCCACACTGCTCTATTTCTAGACGCTTTCCTTATATAACAGCTGAGAGAGTGCTAATCTAGCCAGGAAGGCGAGACAGAGGAGAATCTGTTGGTTCCTTCCTGAGGCTTTATTTCTTTCGCTCCCTCTCTCCCTGTCTCTCGCTTGGTCTCGATGCATTTCCTAAACCGAGGAGACAAGGCGAGCCATGTTGCATGAGCCAGGTGAGACCCAGGCAAGCGATAACAGGCTTGGGAGCCGGAGCTTGCAGCTGAAAAACAACCGTCTCTAAAATGTTTTTCTACGCCCCCCCCCCCAGAAACCCCCTTCCCACCCCCCAGCTACACAAGTATGCTTTGTCTGTGTTTAAACGTCTCAGTGCACAAATCAGTCAGTGTGTAAAATCTGCGCCTGTGAGGGTGTGTATGTGTGTGAGTTTCTATAGTGTTTACCAAAGGCTGCGTGTAGATGTAGAGAATGTTTGTATCCATGTGTCCGCCTTCTCCCTCGCTGGCAGCTGTCACTGGAAGAGACTCAACTCCAAATTAAGCTAGACAAAAGGCAACGAGAGGCAGGAAAATGGGACAGCTCTTGCAGGACTCCTTTTGGACTCAGTCTGAGCTTCACAGGGAGCATGATGAACTATAGTGTGTGTGTATGTGTGCGTGTGTGTGAGAGGGAAAAGAGCAGGGGATGCCTTTTTAGTGAGCGTGGCAGTTGTATTATAGCTGTGGTGTTAGAATTATGGCTGGCTTCTTGCTCAGTAAATCACACTATAAATAGCAGCTGCCCTTTTGCATAGTGACACATCCACACCATTATCCACGAGCATAATAACTCAAAGTAAGAACGATGATGGAATACCGGACACATTTATCAGCTTGACAGCAACAAAACAAAGGGGATCAATATTTGATGGTGGAGCCATGATCCATTTATCACGCCTGCAACGCAGGAGCCTGATAGCAGATTGATTAGTCATTCTCAGATTTAAAAAACAAAACAAAAAAGAAACGCCTTGTTTCCTTCATCACTGCAGAGAGCAGAACAGAATTTATGAGTAAAGTCGCCAGAAGACAAATCAAGTGGGTCCCTGCCTACGATCTTCTTTCACCCTCTTTGTCATTTGATAGTCTGATTGCTGCCACGCTCCACTGCTGTCACCTGCGTCTCATCCCACTGAAAGATGAGAGAGGAGTGAAGTTACATCAAACTAACAGCACATTGCAGAGTTGTGGTGTACATGGATACCACATGGCGTGTGTGTGTGTGTGTGTGTGTGTGTGTGTGTGTGTGTGTGTGTGTGTGTGTGTGTGTGTGTGTGTGTGTGTGTGTGTGTGTGTGTGTGTGTATATTGAGATGCAGACATGACAGGGAGTGACATGGTGTGAGGGAAATCCAGTAGTTAAGCCTCTGCATGTATTCAGAAAGACACAGAGTCATTCTTTCCTTGAGGGAGTCAAAAGGAAGAGCTTTGCTGCCATTTTGCCATCATGTTTGAACATCTTTTCTGTCTTATACGAAGAATTTTAATTATGTAAGGTGTGAAAAAACAAAAAATATCACAGTTAAAGGACTGTCACTTTGTAGGAGGACACCAATCTCGATTACCAACCAACAAGGCAAAAGTTTCAGGGCCCCTGAAGCTCTAATGTATATGTGCATATGACTAAGACCCAGATAAATTAAACGAAATCAAATGACCTTCAAACTATATTCCACAGAAGATGGGACAAAAGGGGTTCAATAGCTGATTTTGAATCAGTGCCTTGTGGTTAAACTGTGCAGACGTGGGGATTTCAATTCAGTGATTTCAAATAATAGCAAAAAAATTCTGCACATTAAACAGAAGTAATTCCAGCTTATAAACAATGACTTAGCCTCTAGATTCACCATAATTTTTTAGCTATTAAAGTAGCCCTTTGTCTGTTTACTTCTAAAGTGCTTCTTCATATAAGTTGTTGCTTATCGACATACAACACAGCTGGATTTATGAAAGGTGCTGCGCGGGCACTTTGTTGATCTTATTAGTGGATGCTGTTCTGTTACTGAAAGAACCTCCATCGGGAGGCCAGTTTATGTAACTGAGAATTATCTAACAATTAAATGGAGTAACAATGTTTGTGTATGACTGGCTCTCTGGGGCCTCTCACCAAAGCAAATGTAAGTGATGTTCTTTGTTGATAGAAAAAATAGAGTAGATAACTGACAAGACCTTGGAACTTGAAGCCCTCCAGATGGACCCACAAGGACAGGTCCTCGTTGTCGCATTCGCAGCTCCACGGGTTCCCGCTGAGCCCCACTGAGCGCAGGGCGGGCAGCGCGATCAGGGAGGTGATGTTGAAGACCGTCAGGTTGTTTCGGCTCACATCGAGTACCTGAAGGGCCGCGTTCTCCCCAAAAGCGTCCGGGTGAATTTCGGAGAGCCCCGGATTGTCCGTCATCCTCAGCATCACCAAGCTCGCCAAGGGGCCGAACGTCCTGTCCTCGATCCGGGTCAGAGTGTTGAAGGAGAGGTCCAAGTAGGCCAGCTTGCGTAGATTCCCAAAAGTGGACTCTGAGATCTCCGTCAGAGAGTTGTTGCTGCAGTCCAGGTACACCAGGTCAGAGAGGTAGTTGAGCGCGAGAGGCGGTAGCTCCGCGATACGGTTGTTTGAGATGATGAGCTGCCGCGTGGCCAGCGGAAGGTTGACCGGGAAGGTGGTCAGATGCTGCCCAGCGCACTGGACCACAAGTTGGTCGTCACACACGCACCTGTCCGGGCAGCCAGTGGAGATTACCGGGGATGAGGGGACCGCTTTCGCGAGGAGGAGCAGAACTAGAAGCCGCAGGGGTTGCGCGCTTGGCTGCGGGGCAAGACGCATGACACCGCCGAGGGCTTCATCAACCCTGTTTGGACAGAGTCGGTCGCAGTGACATTCTTCATTGATACATCATCACCGTGCGAGCCGCTTGTCCCAAGAAACGATCTCCGCCGAGGTCAAGCCCAAACGTGCCCGTGGCAACCTCTCGCGCGTAATGTCTCAGTTCATCCTGTCTGTTGGTTCTGGATCCGACGCGCATCCGCTGTGCTGGACTTGACGGTCGGCTGCCTTGGTGCTGTTTCGAATTTCATGAATTTATTGAGTGTATTCTGCTGACAGCTGTTCGCACGTCGTAAAAAAGCCGACGTCCTTTGATGCTTCGCTGCTGCTTGCAGTCAGTTGTTCCGTTACATGTTTGCCATCCTCTCGCTTTCCGAAACTGAATCCAAATAAAGGGGGCGCACTGAAAGGGAGGGGGGGCTGCGGAGTGATCTCACGCTCGGGAGTGAGATGGAGCGTGGGGAGTGGAAGGGTCTGGGCAGTGGAGGTAATGTAAGGCTGACATTAAATATTAAAGCCCGCGCACAGTTGACACCTAGTGTAAGGTGACCTGTGATGCTTTAGCTGCCAGCACGGGCGCTGTGATTACATCTTCAAACACTACTGGAGGGTCTGTGGGTAAAAGCTGCGTGGATGTAAGAATGTGTATGTAAAGATCTGTTTGTGGGGATGATAGCGTGCACACTTTTCATCAGCCTGTCTCAGGAGTAGGATCAGGTGTACCTGGATGTGCATCTCGTGGGTTTTCTCTGTATGTGACTGACTGTCACAGAGGCAGCCAGCCCACCCACTTGAAACTTTCCCTGATGTATACAGCCAGCAGATGATGGGCTGAGATGAGATGGTACTAGGTGGTCTCAGGCTGCAGTTGTTTTTCCTCCTCTTTCCAGTCTCAGTGTGAGCCCTGTCTCTATTCTTGGTTCTCTGTGTAGGTGTTGAAGTGCTGAATCAGACTCGGCGTGATGGAGGAGGAGGAGGAGGACAGATGTGCCGCTGACAGTCCGTGAAAGGCGCTACCCCGAGTCGACAGCCAGCAACCTGCTGAACGCTGACCGCTCGCGCACGTCAACAAAACCAGGCGGAAGCCTTTTACCCTGCGATGGTGTGTCAGAACAGTGGGCCTGTGTATAACCTAATGCTTTTTTCACGCTTTCGATCCATGTGGACTGAACTTAATCCACACAGCTGTTTTGCGTCAAGGATATTTAGTGACTTTATGGGGACATCTAGTGACGAAAACTTGGTAATGTTACACAGAAACAGCAACCATGTAATGGTCTTTGTGTAACTATTTTTATATAGTTTTAAGCTATTGCACAAGGATTTTTTTAAATAGATGTCTAAATTTATCTGCTCTCTTTTTATGATCATACAGGAAGCAAAACTGTATAAACCAAACATAAGCCATAACTCAGCAAGTTCAGTCCAGCATTGTGCAAAGCCAAAGCTGATTTTTTGACAAAATCCCCAAATTTCCAAATATAGATGTTGGGGAATGTGCATAAAATGACAAATGAGAAATATGAGGGAATGCTGCAGGCATAAAAACATAAAATCTGGAGGCTTAAATATCTAGATGTGATATTTACAGAAAGGGTAGAAGAAGATACTTTTAAAACATTAAGAACATTGAGAATTTTTTTTAAATTTTTTTTAAAATCTAATCATCTCATATATACTTTGAGGAACCATTATTTTGAAAGCGCATAGCAGGACCAGTTCTTGTTTGATTGGCAAGCAGACTTCAAAATACAGGCTTTGCATTATTCCTGACAACGTCTAACCTCTGCTATTTGTTTTCTTGGAATCTCCAGCAGGTACAGTCATGCACAGGCACATCTGTCTTACTCTCTGTTTTCCCTAAAATATTCATCATTATATTTAACCGTCTAGAATGGCATGGCAGAAAAATGCAAAACACTGGAAGAAAGAGCTGCAGCCGAAAGGTGTTTTTGTAATCCTTTAAATCTAGTGTTGTAAGAAGAATCCCCCTATTTATCCTATTTAATCTGCAGACATACAAATTTCTTCCGTTATAACAGCTGGTGTGAAGGTTATGCTGCTTTGAGTGTTCCTGTATTACAAGTCACACAAAGTAATAAAAAAAAAAGAAATATATTCACGAAAGCATCCAATCACTGTTAAACTGGCAACACATCCTCACATCAGTATCTACAAGGATTTTACAAATTCAGGTCCTTCCCAAATACCAGGCTCTGAGCTGGGACCTTTTCTTTTCACAGTTTGCGTGCCCCTCGTGGTCAGACTATCTGCCACCATGGGCTGAGCTTCCACTGCCATCCTGATGATACACAGCTGTATCTCAGCACCAAACCCTCTAGTCAGTTCACTTCTCTGTCTCTCATTAAGTCCCTGGATGACATCTAAATCTGGATGTAATCCAGCTTTATCATATTGAAAAACAATACAACTGAACTCTTGTGTCAAGTCACGACTCCTGAAAGGGGCTGACCTTCACCTTAACATGGGTAAAGGTCATTAATTTTCTGGGGTTCTCAATCTGGGTGCCATCCTGGAGCCCAGGCTCTAATTCTCATCATATATCAGATCCATCTCTAGAAGTTCTTTCTACGACCTAAAGAACACCTCTAGAGTCTTACCTCATCTCTCAGAGTCCTCAGCTGAAACCCTCATCCATGCCTTCATCACCTCCTGCCTGGATTATTGCAGTGATATCCCGTTAGCTCTGCACAAGCTCAGAACTCACAGTTCTTACCTGCAACAAGTCCTGGCCTTACATCACCCCCACCTAACCTACAAACCACCACATGCTCTTTCTCTCCTGTACTTGTTCAGTCTTATCCTCCCTTCCCTACACCCCACACTGCATTCCCCAGTTAAAGGCTTACTTGCCATCCCCCTCACCAGGCCGGGGTCTTTTAAAGGACAGAGCCTTCGGTGCTGCAGCCCCCCACTCTCTGGAATGTGCTCTCCTCTAAAACACTCTGTCTTTGAAAATTTTCAAAAAGCAGTTGAAATGTTACTTATTCACAGAGGCCTTTGACCTTTGACTTTTTTGTGTAAAGGTGCTATATAAACTATTAAATGTCACTGAACCAATGACACCTCTAACAGTGGTGCGCATACCTCAACTTGACCTGATATTTGATACAAGAAACCCTGGCATGTCAGATCCCTGTTCCCCTCATCACAGGGCACAATAATGTGGCTGCACTCCAGCCAAGAAAATCTGCGCTCTGCACCAGTTGTTGTGAGCTGGCTCACTGACATGGCTAATATAAGTCACTTCAAAAGAATGGGGCCATCGTTAATGACACTGGGTTCCCACTTTTGTCTGGCACGCCAAGTCAGAAAGGGATTAACTCTGCAGTAAACGTTGCCACATAAATCGTGTCCGGGTAGCGTAAACTCTGATTTTCAAGAGGAGCAGACTACCCTCATGTTATCAAATTATGTTTTGTTTTGTTTTTATTTCAAATGGGCTTTTTTCTTTTCTAAGATTATGTCCTTTAAGAAATCCGTGCTTCTGGGCAGTTAGGCTCGACTTTATGCTGTACCCCAAATATTTTTGGCTTGCGGACAATAACAATAAAAAGAAAAGTGAAAAAAGAAAAACAATGGCTAACAAAATAATAATAATAATAATAATAATAAAAATAAAAATTCCAGCTTGTGTACACAATCAGTAAATTAATAACCATCATCCAATCATCAAAGGTCAGTTGGAGTACATTCACTTTCAATACTTCAGGGATCCTTTTACTTAAGTAGAAAGATTGTGTTGTTACTTATTTAAAAAGCCCCAAACTATTGTTTTTGACGCTTTGCAAATCACAGCAATCCATTTTAACTTCTGGTTACACATCCTCATTTCCGGCACCTCCTCCCCCTGTGTTGTCCTTTGTTCCTCCTTGCACCGCCCACTTAAAAAATCATGAACTCCCCTACTTCAAAAAATAAAAAACAAATACAAAAACGTACAACTTTAGTAACACCGGAGGTGAAGTTAACTGCAAGTTACTGGTAGCACAGTCCATTCACGCTGGTCAGTCCTGTTGGGGAGCAGGTTTGCATGTAAGATAGGCGGATCTAATCAGGAAATGTGGAGCAGTGCTATGATAAGATAACTTGGATCGCTGACATTTAGCACATATACGCGCACGTATATAATGAGTCGGTGTTAGTATTTGCCTACAGGGTTGTGGTCAATGTGAAGCCTGTGTGGCGTGAGGAGTCTTTACTTCCGCAATGATGTGCTTATTTTAAAAAAAAAAGGCTTCGGTCTATCCTTACGAGTCTTACAGCTAACCTTTAACACGCATTAGCTATAAAACTGAATTGAAACGTAGATATCCCAGTAGTGGGCTGTTAGCCACGCCCCCCCGTGAATGTTACGTAAGCCGCACGCATGCAGATATATTCAGACGGAAACTTCACGGTGGTTGGTGTTTTCCAGGGTTGTATCTGTGAACTTTGGTTGCTTCGTCAAAGTGAGTGTGTTCATGTTTATTGTAATTCGTGCGCTTTCAAAGCAGCCCTGACGAGTCATGGTGCTGCTGGTGTTTCTCGTTTGACCTTTCGTTTGTGAGACGTCCTTTATCTGCGCCGGTAGCTGCACGGCTAATTTTCTCCTCAGGTGTTCGAGGTAATTGTGTTGTTAGAGGGTCCGAAAATGGACACTTTGTTTTATGTGTTAGCCGGGGGAGGAAACGCTTGCGTTGCCTTTTTTTACCAAAATAAAAGTGTAATGAGTACTTTCGATATGAGCCACAATATATTTCTAATTCATTTTCCAGGTCTGTCAGGATGGTTGTGCTTTCCAAAGACTATGGATATGTGGTGCTGACTGGCATGGCTAGTATGGTCATGGTTACACATCTGGCCATTAAAGTTGGCAAAGCCAGGAAGAAGTACAATGTGCACGTGAGTATTCAAATATGGAGCACAGTGGAGGCTACCTGTTGAAAGGTGCTGTCCTGTACGAATGAACTTGTCACGCCTTGCAGTATCCTCAGATGTACAGCAACGACCCAGAAACTGGGAACATTTTCAACTGCATCCAGCGGGCACACCAAAACACGTAAGTATAGTAAGGTAATGTAATCCATGTCAGCAGCATTATGTCATGTTCTTTCATCGACAACAAAGAAGCAGGTTGATGTTAACGTCGCTCTTGTGACCTCCTCACCAGCCTGGAATCCTACCCTGCCTTCCTCTTCTGCCTGGCTGTTGGCGGTTTTCATTCACCTGTAAGTTTATTTTCATTGTATCTGCACCATAATCATACAAATTATTTTTGTCAACTTTGTCACAACGTTTTGGCTAAAAATGTTCACAACTTGTTGCATGCAATGGGTAGCCGTTCTGTCAAGTCCTGTTGCATCTGATTGTTTGTGTGGCTGTTGCAGCGTCTGGTCAGTGGACTTGGAGTCGTGTGGATTATCAGCAGAGAGGTTTATGCACACGGTTACTCTACAGGAGGTAAGAAACCGTTCAGCAGTTCACATCGATTTCTATTCTTCTTATATCATAAAACATGGTCAGAATGTATGTCTGTCTCTCATCTTAATTAGATCCTAAAAAAAGAATGAGGGGAGCTTTTGGAAATCTGGCTTTACTTGGGATGATGCTGGCCACACTGAACTTCGGAGGCTCTCTGCTGGGCTGGAGGGGGAGCTCACGTATGAGCCGTTTTGGTGTTTGATCCAATATGTAATGAAAATTTACGCCTGGGCCAATTCAGTCATCATCGCTATGGTGTAACTCATACACTTGCACTGTGCTCATCTTTAAGTGGTTAAGTCAGGTGTGTTAGCTGATCTGACTAGTTCTTCAAGAACTGTATGGCCTGATTTAGAATAATGCAGACTAGCACTCTTGTAACATACATGAGTTATCAGTTTCTTATAATGTTAACAGCAATCTATGAATTGGGTCTAAACTCTTAATATCATCTACAGTCGTGCATTTATTAATGAATAAAAAGAAGTAATGATGAAGAAATTCCTTGTTTATTGTGCTGAAAAGGAACTTTGTACACTGAGTGACTAAAGATGGTTATTCAACTGTCCTGCTTTTGTAATTAAAATCCTCCATAACTTCTATTCTCCTGTTTGTCATAAAACTGACACCTTCTCATATCAGCTGTTTAATTTCTTTGCCTGAATGTGGTTAACAATGGCCTGTGTGTGGAGGGAGTGGCTCTTTCTGGAGTAATGTTCAAAGTGCACCTACCTTGTCTGGACAGGCAGGAACCAACGCTGCTGAAGTCTTAAGCGAATCATAGTTGACAATAGAAACTGTCGTTCACACAGTGACTCTGCATAATGCCTGAGAGCTTACCCACCTATTATTGCGTTTGCCACACCCCACATAGATTCGATATATTTATTTTCATTAAACAGGAAAGTCATTCTTGCATTTCATCATACATCACTGCAGGCAGTAAAGTAACCAAGTTAAAACATAAGAGCTTCGTTCCACTGTATTTGCAGTGCATTCCAACCAGTCCAGATGGAGGACCCTTAAAATGATTCCAATGCTGCTCTCAAACCTCCACTGTGTGCGAACAACAATTTTACTAAGTGAGTTTTACAATTTACAGATATCTAAGTATTTGGCTTAGCAGGGTATCTCCTCAGTAAACACTGGCAGACAAAACATTTAAAGAAAAGCAATCACTATATTCAAGATTTCCATGACTTTGTGAACATAACTGCATGTTTAACAGCTGCAACAGTAAGTAATCTGCATTTGTAATTCAGGCTAAATTACAATTTGGAAAAATAAAGTGGTTTCCACTGTTGGAGACCTGGCGTGTCTGTGTCCACATCTCCAAAGATGTGGCTTTTCAATTGTAAAATCTGTTTAATTTTTTGTCAACTTTCTGCAAGACCTTAGCTTCACATGATGCAGATTGGGCAATTGGATTTGAAAATGCACTTCACTAACATTTGGTCACCCAAGGGATTGTGATTGTTTTGAGCAGCTTTCCCATGAGCCTTCATTCTGCCTTACTGGCTACGGAGGACTTCATGCGACCTTGATCCACATTACCTCAGATCACCCCTAGAGGGCAGTGTAACCGTTTGTGTCATATTAAAGTGCTGTGCAGGAGTCAGTCAGGGGCGCAGAGTCATCTTAATTTCCATCGGGGTGGGGAGTTCTCAGCACACTGAATGTCTCCAAAACTTTAAAAGGAATGTGGAAGAAACTTCCCGCTTAAAACATTAACAGTCCTTGGTTAAATGTGTTTTAACTTTTTCTTAATCGCTAACAGTAGGTTCTCAGTGCCAAAGAGAGGTTTTGCTCACATCCAAACTGGTCTTCCTTTGGTGTTAGATTTGCTTCGGTCCTCTGAGTGATGGAAGTGACTGACAGAACAGGATCTTCTGTCAGTAGGTGTACCTGGACAGTGGCGTGTCCTCCATCAAATCATCCTAAATAAGGTGATTTTAAAAAACATTATCAGTACTCCACAGAGCATAATTCAAAATATGCGCTCACTTGCCACTTCATTAGGTATACCTCCTGTTGGAGAAATATCTAATGACCTAATCACAGTGCAGAGACTCGGTGCATTTAGGGCAGGGGTGTCGAACTCCAGGCCTCAAGGGCCGGTGTCCTGCAGGTTTTAGATCTCACCCTGGGTCAACACACCTGAATCAAATGATTAGTTCATTACCAGGCCTCTGGAGAACTTCAGGACATGTTGGGGAGGTCATTTAGCCATTTTAATCAGCTGTGTTTGATCAAGGACACATCTAAAACCTGCAGCACACCGGCCCTTGAGGCCTGGAGTTCGACACCTGTGATTTAAGAAACTGTGACTGTGGCATGGTTGTTGGCACCAGATGGGGTGGGCTGACCTTCAGAAACGGCTTATTTACTGAAATTTTCCCACACACGCATCTCTATAGTTCACAGAGAATGGTCCAAAAAGGAAAAAAAATCCAGTTAGTGGCAGTTCATTGTGTGATATCTTGTTGATGTCAGAGGAGACTGCCCAGGCTGCTTGAGTCATACAGAAGGGCAACATTAACTGTAATAACTCTAATAAAAACTATAATAAACCACTTGTTACAACCCAGGTGTGCAGAAGAGTACCCTGTGGGTTAAGACATGGAAACTGAGGCTACAATTCATACAGGTTTACCAAAGTTGGACAATAGAAAATGTGGAGACATGTTGCCTGGCCTGATAAATCTATATCTGCTGCAACATTTTGGATGGTAGGGTCAGAAATGGTCGAAAACAACACGAGGGATCCATTGTGCGTTATATCAATGTTTCAGGCTGCTGCTGGTGGCGTTATGGTGTTGGGGGTGTTTTCTTGGCACAATGTCACAGACTATCTGAATACTGTTGTTGACCATATCTATCCCTTTATGATCAGAGCATATTCATCTTCTGATGGCTGCTTCACACAACACATCATGTCACAAAGCTCAAATCCTTTCAAACTGGTATCTTGGCAATGAGTTGTCTGTACTCGGATGACCTTTACAGTCATCAGATGTCAGTCCAATCAAGCACCTTTGGGATGTGGTGAAACTGGAGATTCACATCATGGATGCACAGCTGATAAAGCAGCAGGTTTATCAGTTGTCATGACAATATGGACCAAGATCTCTGAGGCATGTTTCCAGGAATGTTTTGTTGACTCTAGACAACAAAGAATAAAAGCAGTTCTGAAGGCCACAGGGGTCCAGCCAACCACTAGCAAGGTGTAAATAATGAAGTGGCTAGTGAGGATCTAATAAAGTATATGAAAATAATTTTCAGTTTCTCTTACCTAAGCTCTCGAATATTTTTAATCAGCTAAACCACATCTCAAGAGTAACCCCTGATCAAGAAATAAGCTAGCGGCCAAGTCACGTTCCAATATGTCATCTCTGCTTGCAGTTAATATTCTAATACCCAAGTTCATCTTGACAGTGAAGGGTGCTTAATAAAAGATGCAGTTATTTGGTATTTGACTTTCATAAAGTTTGGGGACTTCTAAGATGGAGATTGTTAAAAAAAAGTGGTGAAAATGGTAATGCAAAGGTACTAGACTGTATCTTACCATGGGCAGGTCCTGCAGACGATGGAACTCCGGGTGGTTAGTGCGCTGGCGGAACTTGAGGAAGAGGACGACAAAGACGATAGCTGTGGTGACAATAAACACTGACAGCAGACCAGCCAGCAGAGGGTCTAGAGGGGAGCTGGAACGGTGACCGGACCTCTCTACACGATAAAGAATTTGATATGATATGAAGAAAATAAAATAGGTCATGGTAAAGGCAAAACAACTCAATGGGAGAAGCTTAAGGCAACACCTCATCACACTTAGCACCTGCCAGTCACCTTACCTTCACCGCCAAATTTATTTACAGACTGGACCTCCTTGTACACCGACCCAGCAGGGGCTCCACCTGGAGATGCGGTAGCTGTGTTCAGAGATTCAGAGTGTGGCCATGTGGTGAAGGTGGGTGCTGTGGAGCTTGTGTGGTGCACTGCTGGGGCTGGCTGAGATGAAAAGGTAGAGAGGGAATGGTTGGTCAGAGGGGTTTTGCCTTCTGTAGCTGCAGGGTGCAGAGGGGTGGTGCTCTGAACAGTCGGCGCGGATGAAAGGCTCTCTGCGGCAGCTGAAAGGGGGGATGTGAGCGCAGTGCTGTATCAATTCAAAACAGTACAGATTCTTCAAACGAAATGAAATGCATTCACAACAGCCAGAGGTAACGCTGCACTGCCCTGCTGACGTTAAAGCTGCCGCGATTGTGTTTGTGCAGCATGTGTGGCTCACGCCGTGACAAAAATCTGTGCAAATTACAGAAAACCTTTGTCAGTATATCAGAACGCTGTGAATCCCAATGGCCTGCGCTTTCAAGCATCACTGCTCACACAGAGGTACTCTTGAATCAGATAAATCCACAGTCTTTTCTCCAAGAGCTTTGGACTCTGAGGTCTCAGCTTAAAGCCACAGAACTACATTAAATAAGTAGCTACTGTTTGCTTAAGAATTTAAATATATCCCAGCGATTCCAAACAGTTGCTGCAGATTTGTCACGTGCACACCATTATGTGAATCTCCTGTTCTACCACATCCCAAAGGTGCTCTACTAGACTGAGATCAGGTGTCTGTGGAGGCCTTTTTTCACAACATAGTGGATACGCACTGCTCATAAAGAGATGGACATGGTCAGCAACAATACTCAGGTAGGCTGTGGTGTACATGGCTCATCTGGTGCTAAAGGCCCAAAGTCTGCCAAGAAATCCGATGCTTGTTTTCACCTTAAGCAGGTCAACTTGACTGTGTCTGCATGCCTAAATCCACTGAGCTGCTGCCATGTGATTGACTGATTAGCTTTAATGAGCAGTTGAACAGGTGTAACGAAATAAAGTGGCTGATGATTGTTTATGCGTAGAACAATAACTTTCTCTCGGTGTGGGTGTATTTCATTTCACCTCATGCGCATGTGCCTGCACTGACAGTTTGGTGGGGGCTGAGAATGTGGTGCACATGGTGTGATTGACAGCCGGACTACATTCCTGCAGCAGAACGGACAGACTGTCAAAGTACTGTGCGGTGTCAACAAAATACACAAACCACAAAAATGTTTGTTTTCTAATTGGATTATAGTGAGAATATTTTCGAGTGAGAATATTTTCAGCTTTCAAAGCGAGAAGCCACACACAGCCTGCACGTTATTCTGCAGGGACGGGGCAACAACAAAGGGTCAAAAAGGGACAAGTGAGAGGGATCTGTCATATTGTTATTTCTGTGCTTCTCAAAGCAGTAACACAGCATCAGCTGAGTGGGTTATATTTATATAATCTATAAAAGGAATCTTTTAAACAAGGTTGCGACACACATTCTTATTCTCAGTCCAGTCAAGCGGGGGTCAGGTCAGGCGAGGAGTGTGTTGCACGAACATTGCTGGCAAAAGGGACTGTGCCCAAGAAGAGCCTGTATTTGCAAACAGGCAGTGTTTAAGTGTGTGGGAAGTTTTATTTTAAAGTTCCAGTCTGGTCAATCTAAACAGACCGGACTTGAAAATTATAGATGGACAATTATAGAATTATGATATAATCACATAATCGCACGTTCCTAATTATAAAGATGCAGCTTTTTAAGACAAGTCATATGAGGCTGATTACCTGAAGGAGTTAGAGTACCGAGGTCTGCGTGCTGAGATGTAAGTGCTGCGGGGATTGCTGTGAACAAGTGGGTTTTAAGTGCTGCATCTGTCAGAGTCTCTGCACGGACTGTTCCTTCTGTCTCGCTGAGGGTTGTGGTTTCACCCGCGGATTCATCCCTGCCTGCAGGAATACGTGCATGCTCTGGGGACTCATTCCCAGGATACTCTGTCAGGTTAGAAGATGCTGAGCTTCCAGGATGATTCAGGAAGACGGCCGGTGTGAAGACATTGGGCAGAGCACTGCTTTGACCTGTAATTTGATAAAGAGAACTCCTGTTAAAGAGACTTTGACTTTAGGACCGTTTTCCAGACTAGTGATGACTTTGTCACGTTTAGATTAACATAAAGGTATTTTAATTACTTATCAAGTGAGTGTTAAAATAGCAAAATAGTGTAAAAATATAACTTTCAATTTGAAGTTCATTATCAGTCCTGTCTCTTTCCCCTCACCTCCAAACAGTGAGGCTGGATCTGCTGGAGGTCTCTTCCTGTTTAAAGGGAGTTTTTCCTTCCCACTGTCACCAAATGCTTGCTCACTGGGGTCAGCTGACTGTTGGGATTTTTCTCTCTATAATTTTAGGGTCTTTACCTTACAATCTAAGGTGACCTGAGGTGACAGTTGACTGAATTGATTTGTTTGGGTTCCTAAAAAGGAAAGGGTGAAAACTTTTTGCTTTATATTTGCTTTTGCGTGTGTTCTCGAGGTAAACGACTCTAATTTGACATTTCATCGACTAACACATTGACGTCCCCTTCAATTTCAAGTTTTAATCTACTTTAGGTGCTATTTTGCATCATGACAGATTCATTATGGCGAATTACGAGTAAGCCAAGAGAGATGAGAGGAAACTCTAAAAATAAAAAAACAAAACAAAAGGAAAGGAAAGGAAAGGAAAGTTAACAAACATCGTTTAACGAAGATGAAATGCAACCAAGAACCTGCAGCAACATGATCTCCGTCATCGCCTCAATCACACCAATAAATAGTCGCGTGCGGACTCGATTACGAGCCCGACTCACATCAGCGGGATGTCAGAAGTGTTCGCATCAAACACAAAGACACATAGAGAAAGAGAGAGAGAGAGAATGGCAGCTTACCTCTTGTCCGCGTTGTGCCGGACAGCACAATCAACACGCAAAACACCAAATGAATTTCAGTTTTCATCTCAGCGGCGGCAGGCTTCCCCCTTTAGATTACACAGCAGCTCTCCTCTGTGGCTCTCTGGGGTTGTTTCCGTTACGCGATTTGACAGGGCACATCATGGGCTCTAAAAATATCCTGAGGGAGTCAGGCAGAAGAGAAGTAGGGGTGGGGCTGGATGCGGGCGGTGTTGGTGGGTGGCACCACTAAGAAATAGATTCTAATGAGTAAAACAAGCTTCCCCGATAACCACCGCAAACTCACGCGTGGCCTCTCGTCTCGGTGTTTGTCCTTTCGGAGCCAATCATCTCTACATGGAAGTGTCCACAACGCGTCACTTTGCAGTCGCTGTTGCTCTGCTGCACCAATCACACATCAGTGTGTCAGAGGCGCAGTTGCGTGCGTCAGGAGCGCCCGTTCGAAGCGCCGTGACACCGAAGTGAACGCGCTCTTTGACAAGTTTTACTGCGCTGTTTATCACTGTGAAAACTAGTCTGCAGTATCAAACAGCTGAATGTGTGTCAGTGTCTTGCTGTGGCTCACAGCAAGGTGGTTGGCTCAGCCACCTCTCAGTTCCCACTGAGGTCAGCGTGTCGTCACGGCTGAGCGCACTGCCCACCTGTGTGCCGCACGGACAGCTGAATGACCCGCTGCGTCCTCTCTCGGCGTTGTCTTGACACACTTTAGAAGACGCCGAATTTTCCTTTAATTTTTTTCCTTAAAAAATCAGGCTTTGAGCTGTAAAGGATATCCAGACGCAACAGTAAAAGAAACCTTCACCCTGTCCCAGATGGAGCCTCCAGGCAACCCGGGAGGCACCCCGGTGGAGCTGGAGTTAACGCTGGAGAATGTGGAGTCGGTAAGTTAGGATATTAGTCAAAACTCGTGCATTTAACTGGGAAGTTTGAGTTATGGAATGGAAACAGCAGCATGTTTTCCCAGGAAGAAAAAGAACTGCAGCACATTCTGCTGATATAAATATGATTTCATACCAAATTAGTGAAACGATTTTTTTTATCATGTAAATAACTGTAGTTTGCTCATCATAGAGAGACTGGGCAAAGTGTAGCATTTGTAATATGATGCCAGTTAGAAGCACCTGCTGTACTAATAATAACTAACACATGTGCTTTGGATTAGTTGCTGTGACAACACATTTTTCAGTAAATTCAAACATTTGGCCATCCAGCATTATTAATGATTATTAGTGGTTGTTGTACATGTTGCCCTGCAAATTTAAAGCCAGTTTTATGTGCTAAAATATTCTCGGCATATCCCTTTGACTTCTTACATCGCTTACTTTGTTCTCTGCACTGGTATGTGTTTCTCCATCCAGGCTCTCTACCAGCTGTACTTTGATCCAGACATGGAGCATAAGAATGTAGCCCAGAAGTGGCTGACCCAGGCCCAGGCCTCTGCACAGGCTTGGCACTTCTGCTGGGCCCTGCTCAGCCCTGACAAGGTCTGTAGTTTTTCCCCTCTTTACCCCCACGCTTCACTTTTCTGTAACAAACATTAGGCACCATAACTTAATACAGCCTGGTTGAATGTGAAACTAAGAGCAGCCGTGTGTGAATGTGTCGCTTTGCAGATCCCAGAGGTTCAGTTCTTCGGTGCCAGCACCCTGCACACCAAGATCTCCCGTCACTGGAGTGACCTCGCTGCAGACCAGCACGAGAGCCTGAGGACGCAACTGCTCAGCCATATCTTGCAGTTCTCTTCTGGGCCTAAAATGGTGCTGACTCGTTTGTGTGTAGCACTGGCCTCTTTGGCTCTTAACGTAATTCCCCAGGCCTGGTCTCAGCCGGTGGCGGACATGGTGAGGGCTTTCCAACCGCACAAACCTGATCCTGAAGATGGCTCTGGAGCAAAGGCCTCTCAGGACCCCCACACACATTGTCTCACTCTGCTAGAGCTTCTCACCGTGCTTCCAGAGGAGTTCCAGAGCAGCCGCTTGGCTCAAGCTCGGCGAGGCCAGCTGAGGGAGGCTCTTGCCGGAGAGTGGGCAGTGGTGTGTCCTCTGCTGCGACAGCTCATGCAGAGCCAGGACTCATCGAGTCAGGTGAAAGAGAAGGTGCTCAAATGCTTGTCTAGCTGGGTGGCGCTAGATGTGCCTTTGGGGGAAATCCAGGAACTGCTCCATGACTGCTTCACCGCGTTGTCCGACCCAGAGCTGTTTGACGCAGCTGTGGAGACGGTAGTTAACGCCATCTCACAGCCCGACTGCCAAAGGTGAGAAGCACAGCTGGATGATTAGGTGATGATGAGTGACATGCAGCATATGGGTGGATGACTCCAAACATTTGTGTGCAGGTACATTAATGCTCTACTGAGCCTGATGCCTCTGGTGCTGGGCCTCTATGACCAACTGAAGACAGCAGCTCAGGATGGGGACATGGAAACCTCACATGGTATCTGTCGAATTGCAGTTGCTTTAGGGGAAACACACTCCAGGTACACAGAGTAGCACACACCTACACACACACTCTACCCTGTACCTGGGCTCCACCATTTGTCTTTTATGTCTGAAATGTTCTTTTATTTCTTACATTTCTTTCCCTGTGACAGAGTTCTGTTGGAACAGGTGGACCACTGGCAAGAATACCTAGCTCTGGTTAACATGATTCTCTTCTGCACCGGCATCCCTGGACACTACCCAGTTAATGAGACCACAAGTTCTCTTACTCTCACCTTCTGGTACACTCTGCAGGTATGGAGAGTGAAGTATTAACGTGTTGTCCATTAGGACAAAAGATTTATACTTCCTTTTTACAAAATCAGCTTGTTATCATTTTTAGGATGACATTTTGTCATTTGAGGAGGAGAAGCAGTCTGTTTACCTGCAGGTTTACAGGCCAGTTTACTTCCAACTGGTGGACGTGCTGCTTCATAAATCCCACTATCCCTCCCAGGAAGAGTACACCTCCTGGTCCCCTGATGACAAAGAGCAGTTTCGTATTTACAGGTGGGTCTGGTGTTAATATTTTTTCTGTTTGATTGAAATTTGGAGGCTGACTTTAATAATCTACACTGATAATCTTTCTTCAACGCCCAAGACCAACTTTACAAATATGTTTTCCTGACTTTGTAGGGTCGACATCTCGGACACTTTGATGTACGTGTATGAAATGTTGGGGGCAGAGCTGCTCAGTAACCTCTATGAGAGGCTTGGCAGACTACTGATGGACCCCCAGCAGTCAGCAGTATGGCAGGTAATGCCCTGAATAACTCCTATTCAGCCGCTTAAAATGAAATTGTATTAACTGAATTTTCATACAATGAGCTTTTGATTTACTTGTAAAAACCACACAACCTTAAAAAAGTAAGTAAGCATTACTCAAGTGATTCAGGTGCTTCAGAAAGCCATTGAGATAAATGGCAAAGAGGTTGCATTCCTCTAAAAACATCACATACATACATATAATACATGCGTATAATAAATAAAGGCAAAAATACAGTTCAGATATTCGTACTTTATTTTTCTCCTTCTAAAGCAGCTGAGACTGCTCATCTGAAAAGTTAATTTACACAAGTGGAGGCAGCAGTTTGAGCTTTTTGTATTTTTCCCTAGATTGTGATCTATCTTGTATACAAGGACCGAGGGGCAGAAAACAGGTCACAAAGCATCGCTTAGTTCCACTTGTGATTATATAAAACCATGTGTGCAGACACTTGTTTAGTTACATTTAAAATCTAAAGGCTTCTTATTCTGAAAGTTTGCAGATTTTTTGGGAGGGTCTTTTTCCTGTTGCATGCAACCCATCGGTCTTTGAAAGATGAATGACTTTGTCATGGCTTTAAAGTAGTCCAGGTGTAAGACATTAACCACCCAAACAAGAGGCAAAGTAATTGAAGTCACTCATAAAAAGAGTAAACTATTATTTTCACAGTGCAATGAACATCTACTTAATAAAAAAAAACGCATAAATAATAAAAGCATAAATTCTTTAATTACATAAATGAGTTACTCATTTGTGTAAGTCAGGAAAGCTACTGGAATTTACAGAGCAGTAATAAACCAGCTTGTCCCAGAGCTGTGCAGGAGAACTGATCAAATCAGCTCAGCTAAACAGCTGCTTCTGTTTTTCCAGCTTCTCACCCTACTCATGAGATTTTATATATTATATATATATATAAATTCCTCGCTTGCCCCTGCAGGCGGTCTATCCTTCAAGCTCGGGTCCTCTACCAGAGGCCTGGGAGCTTGAGGCTCCTGCGCAGTATCTTAGCCGTTCCCAGGACTGCGCTCTTCTGGACAGAGATCTCCGATGTTATTCCCGGGATCTGCTGGAGCCACTTGCCTAGTTTGGGAGTCACCGCACCTAGTGCTCCGATTACCACGGGGACCACCGTTACCTTCACCCTCCACATTTTCTCGAGCTCTTCTCTGAGCCCTTGGTATTTCTGTTCCTTCTTCCTGATGTTGCTGTCATTGGGAACCGCTACATCGATCACTACGGCCGTCTTCTTCTGTTTGTCTACCACCACTATGTCCGGTTGGTTAGCCACCACCATTTTGTCCGTCTGTATCTGGAAGTCCCACAGGATCTTAGCTCGGTCATTCTCCACCACCCTTGGGGGCATCTCCCATTTTGACCTCGGGACTTCCAGGTTATACTCGGCACAGATGTTCCTGTACACTATGCCGGCCACTTGGTTATGGCGTTCCATGTATGCCTTGCCTGCTAGCATCTTGCACCCTGCTGTTATGTGCTGGATTGTCTCTGGGGCATCTTTACACAGCCTGCACCTGGGGTCTTGCCTGGTGTGATAGACCCCAGCCTCTATGGATCTTGTGCTCAGAGCTTGTTCTTGTGCTGCCATGATTAGTGCCTCTGTGCTGTCTTTCAGTCCAGCTTTGTCCAGACACTGGTAGGATTTCTGGATATCAGACACCTCCCATATCTGTTGGTGGTACATACCGTGCAGGGGCCTATCCTTCCATGATAGTGCCTCCTCTTCCTCCTCATTCTTGGGTTTCTGCTGCCTGAGGTATTCACTGAGCACGCGGTCAGTTGGGGCCATCTTTGTGATGTATTCGTGGATGTTCGTTGTCTCATCCTGGACTGTGGTGCTGACACTCACCAGTCCCCGGCCTCCTTGCTTCCGCTTAGTAAACAGCTTCAGGGTGCTGGACTTGGGGTGAAACCCTCCATGCATGGTAAGGAGTTTTCTTGTCTTTATGTCAGTGGCTTCTATCTCCTCCTTTGGCCAGCCTATTACCCCAGCAGGGTACCTGATCACGGGCAGGGCGTAGGTGTTGATAGCCCGGATCTTGTTCTTACCGTTCAGCTGACTCCTCAGGACTTGCCTGACCCTCTGCAGGTACTTGGTGGTTGCAGCTTTTCTAGCGGCCTCTTCATGGTTCCCATTCGCCTGCGGGATCCCCAGGTACTTGTAACTGTCCTCTATGTCTGCAATGTTGCCTTCTGGTAGTTTGATCCCCTCCGTTCTGACTACCTTCCCTCTCTTTGTTACCATCCGACTACACTTCTCCAGTCCCAATGACATCCCGCTGTCATTGCTGTATAGCCTGGAAGTGTGGATCAGTGAATCGATGTCTCGTTCACTCTTGGCATACAGCTTGATGTCATCCATGTACAGGAGGTGGCTGACAACTGCTCCATTCTGTTGTCGGTATCTTTAGCCAGTCTTGTCAATGATCTCACTGAGGGGGTTCAGGCCTATGCAGAACAGCAGTGGGGACAGAGCATCTCCTTGGTAGATCCCGCACTTGATGGTGACTTGTGCTATGGGCTTGGAGTTGGCCTCTAGTGTTGTACGCCACATCCCCATTGAGTTCCTGATGAAGGCTCTTAGGGTCCTGTTGATCTTCTATAGTTCTAGGCATTCCAGGATCCATGTGTGGGGCATTGAGTCATAGGCCTTCTTGTAATCCATCCATCCATTCATTCACTTCCGCTTATCCTTTTCAGGGTTGCGGGGGGTGCTGGAGCCTATCCCAGCTGTCATAGGGCGAGAGGCGGGGTACACCCTGGACAGGTCGCCAGTCTGTTGCAGGGCTAACACACAGGGACAGGCCCTTCTTGTAATCATTCCAGGCAATACATATATATATATACACACATATATATTAGGATTATCTATGAACTAAGCTAAAACTGCAAATTAATCTTTGATGACTGATAAGACTGTAAAAGTTGTTTCACCTGTAGTAATGAACCTGCAGTTATTGCATATGTGTGTTAACTAAATTGTAAATTAGTTCACAAATAGATTTGGTTGTTTCAGTCTGTCCTTCTATAAAACTGTGATGACATGGTGCCGGCCGCTTTAGTGACCCATTCTTGGTGCTTGCTTCTTAGAACAAAAAATAAGATCTTCCAGGTGTCCATCAGGGGCCGATATTAGTCTTTCTTTGACTGAACAAAAGATTTGTGCTCAGCTGAGCCACCTATAGAGAAAGTGACTGACACTGAAAGGTAGCATTGTTAATGTTGCAGAAGAAAGGACAGCCTCCTTGCTCTCTCCTAGAGCCCACACTTGTTATCTTGAGTGTTCAAGCACTTCAAAGCAGTATTCAGAGCTAACTATAGCACAATTCACCATGATTCACTCCTACTTCATTAAGCATTAGGAATAGAGAACTGAAGTAAATAGCATGTTTCACTGAGTATTAGGGATATTGTTATTGTTTTAATTATTCAGTTGTACTTATGATTTAGAGGAATAAGTCTGCACCTTTACAACTGCTGTGAGTCAGACCATTCAAAATAATCTCATCTTTTGAGCCTTATAGTCAATAGTTGCTTTTACATAACTTGTTTTAACAGATCTATTAAACATATTACAGCTCCTGAATGTGTGGCTTGTTATCTGACTGTGTGTGTAACAGACTGTTTGTTTCTATCATCTCAGCTTAGTTGTGTTTAAGAGCTTTTACAAACATCGTGTTTTACCAGTTGTTGAAGTAAATTCTTACTTTATTTTCATTCTTTTTTTATTTTGATTGCTGTGTGTCTTTTTTTTTTTTTCAAATTACAAGTTTTATTGTGATATGCACAGTAAAGAGACATCCTTTACTGTCCACAACAGATGCCAAACAGAAAAATCCACATATAAAATAAATGAATACAATAAATTATCATTAAAAAAACAATTATAAAAACAGCAAGAAAGTTTAATTATACAAATAAAATAAAAGAATCTGAGCTGCTAAGCTAGTTCTATATATATTCAATTTGGAATGCTTCATGTCGTCTCTAACACCAGACTTTGTTTATTTCCATCTCCAGGACACTGAGGCGCTGTTGTTTGGCTTCCAGTCCATAGCTGAGACCATAGACGTGAACTACTCTGATGTTATTCCCGGTCTGATTGGTCTGATCCCCAGAATCAACATCAGCAACATTTTGCTAGCCGACACTGTGATGTACACAATAGGTACAGTGTATGTTCAGACACCTGCATGATATTGTCCTTGTTCATAGTAAGAAGTTATGCCTATTTTAAAAGAAAATTCTTATTTTCTCTTTTTCTTGCTTAGTCTGTGGTAACAGATCTTTGGTTGCTCGGCTCTCTTTTACGATCGTAGATTTGTGATTGTGATTTGTGTTTATGCTCAAATGGAAATTTAACATCCCTCGTCGAACAGGCTCACTTGCTGAGTGGCTGGCTGACCACCCGGTGATGCTGGGTGGCATATTGCCTATGGTGCTTCAGGGCCTTGCAAAGCCAGAGCTGTCTGTGTCTAGTGTATCTACACTGAAGAGGATCTGCAGGGAGTGCCGGTATGACCTCGGCCCCTACGCTCAGGACATCCTGACGGTGTCACAGGTCAGACACAGAGAAATACACAGCAACACGTAATCAGGGTTTTTAAACCATGTGGTGATTTGTTTACTGTGTTTTTGTAGGATGTACTGGTTAAAGAAGTCCACAAGGTGAGTTCTTAACCTTAAACAGTCACAGTTACTTTGAAACACAGACCATATCACCTCCCTGTCAGAGGGTGGAATTTATTGTGTGTGTGTGTGTGTGTGTGTGTGTGTGTGTGTGTGTGTGTGTGTGTGTGTGTGTGTGTGTGTGTGTGTGTGTGTGTGTGTGTGTGCAGAGCAGCCAGTGCATGTGGCTGATGCAGGGTTTGGGTTTCCTGCTGTCTGCCCTGCCATCAGAGGAGATTTTAGGGAGACTGCACTCACTCATCACGCCTCACATCCAGCAGCTGGATACACTGGCCCAGCAGGAGGTAAATGTAAAAATAATAATAATTATATGCTTTAGTAAATTGATGTTTAAAAAAAAATACAGGAAATGCTATAGTTTACAATTCTTTGTAAATCCAGTTGAATATAGAACATCCTGAAGCCTTTGAGAAAAAGTAAGAGCAGCAGTATTTGTATATTTTCTACAGAATATTAGTGTCTGGTTTATTTTGAGTGTGTTTGTATATGTGTAAATGTGGGCGGGTGGGGGTGGGGTAGTATTGTAATAGTCTGTAATGGTTTATTCCAGTGTTTTCTGTATAGGGTGACCAGTCTTAATAACACATAGCAGACAAAACACCATCACTTACCTATTAGTATAAATTCTCAATGTTCAATCCACGTTTCAGCTACAAACCGTCATCAGTGCAATTTGAGTGAAACCATATCGATATGCAGTCATGTGAAAAACTAAGTCCATCCTTAATACAACCACAGGAATTAAAGTGACAGGTACTGCTAAGTGCTGCTAATCACATCATCGTGTGATTAGCTGATCATCAGCAAGTGTGAGCACCTCTATAAAAGCAGCAGGTTTGGCAGTTTGCTGCTCTGAAACATTCAGGTGTGTGCTAACACAACGGCAAACACGAAAGCAGCCAGCAATAATCTTAGAGAAGCAATTATAGCTGCCCATCAAGACTATTTCCAAACAATCTGACGTCCGTCATTAAACAGTGAGAACGATTATTCACAATCTGAAAAAATTGAATTTAACAAACCAATGCAATTCTAGAACAATGTCCTAATTCAAACAAACAATGTTTGGCCATAGAGCACATCATCATGTTTGTCAAAAAACAAACACAGTATATCAGCACAAATACCTCATACCAGCGCTAAAGCACGGTGATGGAGTGATGATTTAGGCATGTTTCACACCTACAGGACCATGCAGAAGTCAATGAGTCGACCATGAACTCGTAGGCATACCAAAGTATTCCAGAGACAAATGTGAGGCCATCTGCCTGACAGCTAAAGCTTGGCCCAACCTGTGTCATGCAACAGGACAATGATCCCAAACACAGCAGCAAATCTAAAACAGATTAACTGCAAAAGGAAAGAATCAAGGTGCTTCAGTGTCTGTGGACACTGAAGCACCTTGATTCTTTCCTTATCTCTGCATTGCACGATAGATACAGATACATACAGTTGTACTGATAATTATACTGGTAAGCTTCTATTATATAAAGCATAGTACTGTATTTTTTTGGCAAGTCTCGTCCTTTATTTTAACAGTGAAAATTCTTACATTGTAACTGATACAAATGTGATACTGAATCAACAATTACAGAAGAGGTGCTGGTGCCTACGAATTGTTTGGGTGACCTTGCTGTTTTTTTAATGCTGGTGACAATTTGGTCTGAAGTAAAAGAGATATTAGTGTGATTAGTTTGATTAGTTCATCATTTACTTCATGAGAGAAAAAAGAAGAACTTTCTGTTTTTCTGAAGCAGCTCTGCGTCTGAGTGTTTTTTTTAAATTCAAACTGATGGGGGCAACCCCACAGCTGTCATCACATTTTGATTGCACTGTTGCACAATCCTGCGTGAATGTGACATCAGCGTTTTTCCACTCACGTCCTCCCTCCAGTTTAAAGCACTGACAAACAAGTGAAAACACCGATGAAAGTGCACAAACAGTCATTTGTTATATAACATATCCACATTTAGAAAGAGTAACAATGCTTCCTTTGCAAATAGAGCACAGCATGTAATCCAGAGTTGTTAGAGTACAGATAAAATGCATTTCGATGCACAGTTTGTCAGTTAAGATGTTAAAAACATCTTTTCACACTCAGATTCTTAACACAGCTTTTACAGTAACAGCAGCGGCTTCACTCTGACACTTGACAGTTACTTGTCCTTTATTTTTTAAGCTTTTCAAGCTTTGTGCTGTACATATCAGACCCATGTACCTTCTCTCTCCCCACAGCTGAATCCCACTAATAAACAGAGCATCATCCACATTGTGGGGATGCTGGCCAGTCTCTTTACCACTCTGGACATCAATCGGCAGGCAGACTGCTTAGAGGGAGCAGCCAGCTCCAGACTCCCAGTCCCCCAGAGCACGCAAAACCCAGTAAGTTCAGAGGAAAAACAACAGCTTGATTAGCAGAGAACAGTTAGAAAACCCCACTATGCCTGTGGGTACAAAGTGTTAAAGTTCATATATAGAACTTCTTATGCTAATATTTTTTAATTAAAAACTATTCTTTTCTTTTTTTCGTAAACTTAGGTGGTCGTTGTGCTACAACAAGTCTTCACTTTGATCCAGACCATCCTCAGCAAATGGCTCCATGACTCGGAGGTGGTAGAGGTAGGAGGGTTTTCACCTCTTGCATAAACGTGTGTATGTGTGTTTCATGACTCACACATGCCCACTGCGCCCCCCTCTACCAGGCAGTGTGTGGGGTTTTTGATAAATCAGTTCGAACCCTCCTACATGATTTTGGACCCATGGTTCCTCAGCTGGGAGAGATGCTGGGGGAGATCTATAGCGCCTTCCCACAAGCCTCGGCTTTGGACCTGGCTCGGCAGGTACACCTCCGCATACACAGGCCAGAGTTAAAGTATTACTCCTCTGACTCTGACACAGACTCTCGCAGGCTCAGATGTCAGTCTCTTTGTTTCTGTATGTTTTAAAGATGGTTCACATATTTGCTGGAGAGGAGCATCACATCCCTCACATCAGAAGCCTCACTGAAGTGTTAACATCCACCACGCTCACTATATTTCAGCAAGGTAAAAAGAGGCTGCGTGGAAATGCACCTGTTTTGAATCAGGGCTTTTCTTACCGTGTGCTTGCTCGGCAGGTCCGAGAGATCATCCTGACATTGCTGAATCGTTTATGGACCTTCACGCCCAGGTTGGTGGAAGCCGTGCGAGTTTAGGAGCGTCTAAGAAATTCATTGTTTGACTACAACACCCATGTCTTCTCGTCTGTTAGATTCTTAAAAGGAAGCCTGATTTGTATCTGTCTGAGCAGTTCGATGTGAAAGCACTGTTTTACTGTGGTGAGTATCACCGCATGCTCATGAAAAGAAAATTTTACATTGTTTTTACAGTTCCTGCAAAAGTGCCTTTGTGTGAGTCACTCGCTGAATCAGTCATGTTTGTCTGCAGGGATTCTGTCACTCAAGTTTCCAGAGACACCCACAGTAAAAGCTGCCAGCCAGTTCTTTGTAAGCTGAGGCAAAAAATGTGCAGACTTTCATATAACATCATGTTTCTTGTCAGAACTGAATTTCTCACCTTTTCTACCCTATTCCTGGCAGACAGAGTTCCTGAGTCGCTGTAAAGACATGCCCTCATTTGGTGATGTGCTGCAGAGGGATGGAAAGCTCCTGACAGAGACCGTTCTGCAGGTAAACTAGTGACAGTATCGGAGCGTCCACCTCAATTCGTTAAACCCATGGGTTTCTTTTTTCATTCTGGCACTGAATTTGTCTTTTAATGCTAACATATTGTACATTTTTCCTCCTCTCTCAGGCGGTTGGAGGTGAGTCTCCCAGCAGTCTGACGGAGCACTTCTCTGAGGTGCTGCTCAATCTAAGCAGGCACTGCCCGGCCCTGCTGTCTCAGTGGCTCAAAGAAACACTGCAGACCCCAGGGTTCCCCTGTGCCCAGCTCACTGCAGAGCAGAAACACACCTTCAGTCAGCAGCTTCTAAGGTAAAGTACAGCACCAAGTGGTAGAGAAGTATTACCTATTCGATTAATGGACAAGTTGTTTATTGTTTTGTAGTTTTTCCTCTGTTCTCCACCACCGTGGTTTCTAAATCAGTCAAGATATGACTTAAGAGCAGAGGTTCAGCTTTAATTCGAGGGTTTAACACATTTTGAATGTAACCAGTGGTTTGCGCCTTGTTGTAAATCCTCTGCATTTCCACTCATGAAAGTGTGTCTTGATTGTAGACATTGAGAATGCTGTCGAGTCGTTTTTCCTGACCATGAAAGTATTTAGTCATCATGTGGTCTTCTGGTGTCGGTTAGCTGTCCAGTGCATTCCTCTGCTTTTTAAAAATAAACCATACAGTAGATTTTACACCTCTCAAAGTTGTTCTCTCTCTGATAGGTTTATTTAAGTTTTTCAGCCTAATGGTGTCCTCACCAACTTGCACAGACTTCTTGTGCTTCATATTTAAAATTACAGTCAAAAGATATAAAATACAAAGTCAACTTCAGATAATCTGTCTGCTTCACTTGTCATGAAATAACAATGAAACAAGCCTCACCTGACCAGGATACTGCTGTCAGTCAGTTTCCAATCTCTCTTTGAGCCTCTAAAAATGGCTGTAATTAATAAAGAGTGAATGCAAAACGTTTATAAGACCCCTCGAATTAAAGCTGAAAGTCTGCCTTTTAATCACATTTAAAAGGCACATTTAAAATCCACTGTGCTGGCATTCAGAGGCAAAACTGCAAAAGCTGTATCGTCCAAGAGATCATGGACCTAAGTGTAATGTTCATCGATGGCAAAATGGAACAAAACAGACTTGGTGTTTGTATACATTAAAAATAATTGTTAATAACAAAAACGTTTTAAATGTGTTGTCTGTAGTTTTGCTGTGTTACAAACTTGTTTCATTCCACGATAAAGACACAAAAGTATCGGCATGTAATGTGAACGCATTCGAAACATTACTGATGCCAAATTAGGATGTGAGACATGACTTTATGATATTTGGCCCATTTATAAAATGACATTTTATGATCAATGAGCTTTGGAGATGATTTCAAATACAAATCTGTCCAACAGCAAAATCTGTTCTCTTTTTTTTCCCTCTCTAAGGGAACAAACCAACAAGCGTCGCGTTAAGGAGATTGTGAAGGAGTTCGCTTTGCTCTGCCGAGGTCCGCAGGGCTCTGGATACTCAGATTACTAGTCGGAGCTGCCAGCGTTGCATCCGACTTCCTCACCGGGTCTTTGAGAAAGGCCCACGGCTCATCCTCGTTTTCAGAAACGCTTTGGTTCTAAATGAGACTTAAGAAAGCACGACTGGAAAACAAGACGCTCCCACAGACACACTGAGTGGACACTTATGAGATAATCGATTCTCTGTGCGACATATTTTTTAATAAAATATCCAAAGCAGGATAAAATGAGATAAGAGTCAGGGTGGCATTTTCGTATCTATAGGCAGGAATGCGCAAGGTTCCAAACCTGTGCTTCGTGTCTATGAACACTGACAAAACAACAATAAACACATGAAACTCTGCTGCAGCCACCTGAGCAACCGGTCGTGTTTGTTCACTTATTTGTGGTTCCCTCTTCTGTTGCATACTGCTGTAGATCATATTCACACATTATCTAATGAAAGAAAACCACCCAGGTCAGGCTTTATCTTCTCTCTGTTACAAAGGAGCGCCTCTTAAAAACATCTTACATTACATTATTTAGCTTAGAACTCTTGCACAGGTGTACTTCTGCTGATAGATAAGAAAACGACTTGATCACTTTTCACAACGGGAAAAAACAACAACAAAAAAAAGAACGAGATCAACTTGATAAGCAGACAACAAATTGTGACAAAAGACTGCTGTTTCTGTGTGTGTGTTATTTTTTTCTGGAATCGGTGACATCACTGTGAGGGATGGCAGTTGTCCGTCGAAGTTTTGCCTCCATCCTTTTGTAGAAAAGGATGAGAGTTTGTGCGGCGAGGCTAGTCTGAGTGTCGTTGTTTGACTCTGTGTATTACAGCCACACCCCGGCAGGCTCCTCCAGAGGACCGTCCCGACCCCCGGGCCGTTTACTATCGTATTCTCGTGAAGAGGTTAAGTACTGACTTTGATTCCTGGGAAGAGAAATGCATCAAAACAGTGTGAAGCACATTGAAATGCATCAAGTTTTACTCATTTTCAGAAATTAAGAATATAAAGTTCTCGGATAATTTACTCTACCTTGGTACAGCGCGTCTTACTGAAGACGTTCCAGAATCGTAGTGTCTCGTCTCCCGCTCCTGTAACGATGGCCTCCCCGTCTGGTGACACAGCCTGAGAGCGCAGAAAAAATGTGGCATGTGAGAGATTTAACAGGACAGTTACAAAGACAGTTTTGAGATCCTTTAATATTCTCAAAATGTTTTTGATTTACATGCACTGAATGCAGTAAGAACAACAGCACAGGCATGAGCTTTAACTGGTGCGAAGACATACTATAAAATCAGCTTCTTTACTTATATAATACCACAAATTACCTCTTTATTACTGTGAAAAATAATGCAACAGTGAAGTGTGGAATTCACTAATGGAAGCAGACCGCAGGATTTAAGTGCATCCCTAGTTTAATGTCCATTAAATGTAACACAGAGTGATTCTTGCACAGTTTTACTTCGGCATGTTGCTACTAGGGATGGGTATCGTTTAGGTTTTATCCGATACCGGTGCCAAACCGGTACTTTTGAAACGGTGCCGGTGCTCAAACGGTGCTCAAACCGGTGCTTAATGAATGGAGAACACAAACTTTGTCCAAAAACCTCTCATGTTCAGCTGTTTTTTGTAAAAAGATAACAATGTTAGCCTTTTCTGCAGCTATGGGGCATATATGGTATCACTCTTGGCTGGAAGCAATGCTTAAACAATGGAAAAAAACACAAACTTTGTCCAAAAACCTCTCATGTTTAACTGTTTTCCACTTTTTCTTTGGTCATTTTAGCCTTTTTGGCCAGGGTGAAGGGAGTATCTGCCATCAAACAAGAAGACAGCCGCATGTAACTACGACGGTGTTTGCTAGTTCACCTTACATGCATTAATGTAATAACGTGGTTAGCCTACTCAACGTAAATTACACTCGAACAACATGAAGTTACTCAAGCAGAGAAGAACGGCTGCTACCATCATCATCCTCATCATTTCTGCTACACTGGGAGGGCTAGGGGCCAGGACTCTATTCTTCGGGTTTTTGGGGGATGTTGCTCCGGGTCCGATAACAGGCAACCCACCCGCAGTAGATGTGCACGGAGTGAGGTCTCGCAGCAAGCTATCAAATATGGCGCATTTCTCGGCTTTTAAAAACAACGCTATGCGTCGCCAGGTGTTTCACCAGATTCGGGGTGTTACCTCCTTTGACAGTATCACAGTATCAGCTTAAAGCACTTGTTGCAGGCTGTTGAGTTTGCATCTTTTGCTGTGAAGTACAGCCAGACTTTGACCGCTTTGCCTTGGGCATTTTTAATCTGTAGCTCTGTTCTAACAGAATGTACGTACCTGGGCCCGCCTACTATCCTCGGAAACGTAAAATGATTGGCTAGAATCTAAAGTGTATCACAGCTCAGGAAAAAAAGCACCGAAATAAAGCACCGAAATGTGCGCTGCTTTTCGGTCTGGTTACTACCGTTTATGTCAGAACCGGTGCCATAATGGCACCGGACACCGGTACCCATCCCTAGTTGCTACACACTGAATTAAAATGTATTCCAACGCTAGAAGTGTGTAAGTTATCAAAGTGCAACTATCTAGTTACATCAGTGCTGAACATGCACAGTGATTCATTTAGAACGTGTAATCATACCAGATACAGGACTCTGTAGGAGTGTCCCGTCAACTTGGCCACCTGTGTCAGCGATGGATACTTCCACACCAGAATCTGGTTCTGAGAGTAGCCGTGTGTGCTCACCTGCAAACAAAGAGCAGCATTGCAGTTACCACTTTGCAGTTGGATGCTTCTGCCAAGCACTCAAGGGGGAGCTTCCAACCATGTCCCATCCTGATTTATTGTATAATAAATATATAAATTGATGATTTTGTAAAAAAAAAAAAAATGTAATAAGCAAACAACACAGATCGTCATCAGTTTAGCGTCTGATGCGGTACTGATGTTCCTGAGTGGAACGGTACTTAAACATAAGCAGTGTATGAATTCTTGATTTTTTTTTTATGCAGACATAGTGATCTTTGAACAGCAAAAGTAAAAAAGGAAGTTAAACACCACTTTTATTGGAGATTATGTATCGGAATTTCAGGAGCAGGACCACGCCTCCAAACACGAGGTTCCCCTAGTTCTGCAAGCTGATCATTCTCGTTTACGTGCCCCACCCTCCCTCCCTCCTTGTTCTCCATTCTTCAACTTCTTCACTTCTATTTAGTGCATAGGGATCTGCCAGGCCCGGGAGCCATCGCCAGTCCCCTTCGATTCCTTCCCCAAACCGCAGCTCAATTCATGTCAAAGCTTTCACTTTTTCCTGCTAAAACGCTGTCAAACATAAATGAGGACGTGGGCCCAGCTAGTGAAATGAAATTTCAGACCACATTTGGATGGTTATGCTCTTTCCAAGAAAACACCAGTGTAAGACGATAATATTGGAATTTAATAACATACTGCAGAAGTCTTTATTAGTTTGAAACACCTTCAACATACTGCTCACTTCAATTTGCAACCATCTCTGGACGTCGAGCGTAACTAAGCTGTTTTAATTCAGGGTTTTGTCATGTGTGCACAGTAGAAACGCCTTTCAAGTATCATGTAATTCAATACAAAACCAACACCGGCTAGTATGAAAACTGACCATGACTCAGCACATCAGGGGTCGCAGTTCCAGCTAAACCAAACGCTGCATTACACAACACAGGTGCAATGTGCGCATTAGTAACTGGCTCTATATTAAGCTGTCCAAACGGGATCTGTTTTGCTAATTTAATGTTTGAGCTACTGTTTTCACAAAGTGGGTCTAACTAGCTTGATGAAATCATCTATAGCCAGACGCTGCTGTGCTGACGTCACGTCTTAAGAGTGTTGGGCAGTGCGTGTCTGCGTCTCCTCACCAGTTCGTTGGCGTGTTTGGACCAGGCCAGGTTGCAGACCTGGGAGCCGGTGTCTGTGCTCTGCAGAGCCTGACCCGTCAGCGTGTTCCAGAAACGCAGGCAGCGGTCGGCCGTGCCTCCGCCTGACGCCAGCAGCCCGTGTTGGTGCGGAGACCAGGCGATGGCTTTCACTGCTGCCAGGTGGTCACTGTACTGCTGCACAGGGAGAAGGCTGGAGCTGTTCCACACCAGTAACTGTTCAAAAGGCAGGAAGAGGTCAGTAAGGAGAGCTTTGAGTTTAACTCTTTCTTCCATAAAGACCCTTAATGAAAAGTTTTGACACCTCAGTTTATGCCAATAAAAACATGCTGTGACAGCCATTAGAATCATTTCCATGGGTAACTCCATGGGCAGAGACCACCCTCGATATTTTCTAGTGTAAACCCAGTCAATTTGTTTTATAAGGAGGCAGAAATATAAAAGAGACCACTCAGTTCAGAACAAAAATTCAAGGGCTACTCCTAGAAGAGGCTAAAGAGGTACGAACAGCTGCTTTAAAATATATAGATATCAATACAGCTTGAATTTGCTTACTTTGAACCTTTACCTAGATTCTAACCTAAAACTTTCCTTAAGTATGTGCTGTTTTAGTCGCCTCACCTTGTTGTCGTTGCCTCCAGATGCAAGGTGCTGGTGATCGGGGGACCATTTGAGACCGCACACTTCCTGTCTGTGACCTTGCAGCCTTCTCTCAGCAGAAGGCGGCGTTCTGACGTCCCGCTGTAGGATCACTCGGTCTCGACTGCCAGAAGACAACTGCTCCCCATTCCACGCCAGGGCACCTTGGGCACACAGGGTAGGTTCTCTTACTCTCATGCCCCAGATAAAGAGAGCTGAGCATGAGCTTAAAGGCTCAGAGCGACGGTAGTTCCTGAAACCACTACCAGCAGCAGGATAAACGGCTTCTCAGCGAGAGATGCACAAATCACATTTGACTGAATTCACTTCGCTCCTGCTCGGACTGACCTACTCTGGCTGAGTGGCCCTCCAAACTGGTCAGCTTCCTCCCTCCTGCTGCATCCCACACCTGAACGTAACCTTTGTGCGTCCCGACGGCGACCAGGCTCCCCTAAAACACGAGCAACCCAAACATTATTGTTCTCCTGTCTGTACTCTCCTCTCTCATGCCACACACAAGCAGCAGTCGCTTGCTCACCCTCTCGTTCCAGCACACTGACGTAACAGAGTCTCCGTCCACTGAAAGGTCACACAGCCTCGTCACCTGTTTAAACACAAAAATAAGCACTTCCAGAACTCCTTATCTGCAGCGCACCTCTTTAAAATCTAACCCACACCCCCACTTACCTGGCTAGTGCAGGCACTCCACAGGTAGACGCAGGCTCCCAAACCAACACTCAGCAGGTTGCCTGCTGACCAGTCCACCAGGTTGAGGTAGAAGTCATCCTGCAGCTCCGGAGCATCGAGCACTTTGAAGGGGATCTTGGAGATCTTTCGGGCTGGTTTGCGGGGAGAGCGGAGCAGCTTGTGACTACAAGAAACAAAACATGGAGACGTTAAACCCCTCCTCCTGAAAAAAGCACGGCTCAAACACCTGATGAGTGAGCAGCATGTGTGTGAGACATTTCATACCTTTTGTTACTAAGTGGAGAAAGAGAGTATGGTGAGACTTCACTGTCATTATCAAAAGGCACTCTCTTAGTGTGGACAGTGTACTGCAGAGAGGAAACAGAACCACAGTTACAAACTGCCACCAGGTTTTGGTACGGACGTTGTCTCTTATGGCCAACTTGAGTCAAAAATAACAGCATAATACATGCGTGAAATGTTTATGACAGCCGCATGTAAATATCACACTGACAGCCCACGGGAGGAGTCGCTTTAAATTCACTTTAATGGCCACCCACACCCCCGTTGTCATTTACCCTAAAAAGACTGTGAGAGTCCTGCGAGAGGACTGCATGCCGCCGGTCTTCCGTGTGAGGGTCTGGCACCGTCTCGATCCCGGCCCCCAGCAACTCATTCCTCAACAGGGCAGCATAGGCCACAGCATCTGGAGGGGCGGCAGTGAGAGCGGTGATGAAAATGCTCGTGTTAGAGGTGCAGATCTGGACTTTAAATGATTGTTATAACACATTTGCATAACAAATAATAATAAAGACTTCTGACCTTTGCTTGAGTCTGAAGTGGCGTCCTTTGCTTTATGGTTCTGACTGGGAGAGCGACAGTTCTCCTGTCAAGAAAGTGAAAGGTATGTCACCACTGGCCTGGATTACTGAGCTGTCACTGTTAGTTTAACCAAACGAACACCTCTCACATTGGCATAGTGGAAGTTGATGCTCCAGTTGCTTCCAGCTCGAGTAGGGATGAAGCGGTCCCCTGACTTCACACTGACAGGACTGCAGGTAGCACTCAAACACTAGGATGAACGTAAGAGATAAGCAGTCCACTAAAGATCAGTGCTAATAAAAAACAGCACACTCACACGAGAAGACTGCAGCCGTGCTGAAACGTGTTAACTATCGCTCTCTATTCCTCACCTTGGTCAGGCGGGCCTCTGCGGGCAGGTTCTGGTGGTTGATTTGCCTCAGCAGCCGTCTCTCGTACTCTTGGTCCATTTCTTCGGGGATGACGAGCAGCAAGCCCCCTCTGCTGCTCTCCCCGCCCCCCTTTAAACCTCCGCTCCCTCCCGGTAAGGAAATCCGCAGTGTATCCCCATGTCTGTGTAAGAAACGGCTCAGCTTATTTCACAGCAGAACCCATCCAGAACACAATGTGCGCTATCCAAAGACACGCGCACACACGCACACACACAAGTAGCTTATTCGGCTAACAAACCAAACGGCCTGGTTAGCCTGGCGTCATCGTCTAAGCTCAGCTGGTTTAAACATACACGACTGAAAAGCCAATTCCGCTTACGGCGTTCAAAACTAGCTTAAAGCGGGTAGATATGAAGCTAAAATAAAATGCTTCAGGGTGTGCTAATGACAGCCGCACCGTTGTCATGGTATCATGGTCGCGCACACAACAACCAATTTACAAGCAACGCACATCAGCTGACGACTGTCATACCGACTGACACGGCGGCTCAGGTGACCACATCAAACATCATCTCTGTTTGAAAGGATCGGCGCTGAGGCCGGAAGACTTGTTGTTTTCTTCCAAAATCAAAAAAGTAAAAAAAAAAAAAGAAAAAGAAAAATAGCGGTACACCCAAACGCTAACGGGACTCGGTGGTGTTGTTTATGTTCTGGAGCAAGATGGCGACAGCTGTGGAAGAAATTCTTTGGTTGACTTCTGCTGTCTGTGCAGTCAACGCAGTGTGACTCAACAGCGACGCCCGCTGGCGACAGATGTTCACTGCATCGTTGAAGCGTAGCCTGTGATTCCTCGCAAGGACACAAGATGTCGCTGTTGCACTGTAAAATAAAATTACCCGACTCTTTGAATTCCCAATTTATTTGTTGTTCTGTTGTTGTTGTTATTGTTTGGGGGTTTGTTGTTGTTTTGGTTTTTTTCCTTTTTAAAATAGATTATATGAAAGATTTAAGCGAGAGTAGTAGGGAAAACATAAAAAAAAGAATATTGATTAAATGAGTAAAACCTAATTCCAAGAGAAACAACACCTTTAACTTTATTTTATGTGTTTTACACATTTAATCATTAGTCATTGTTAATCTGTCTCCCCCTCTTTCACCTGAGCTCGGTTATCCCAGAGGAGTCTTCCTATTCTTCCTGTTTTTTCTTCCCACCGTCACCAAGTGCATCAGTTAAATTTAATTTTAAAAACATTTTCTTTATTCTATTTATATTTGTTTTAACTGTCACTTACTTAAACGTGCACATATTAAGAAGGAAAATGCAAATTCTTATCTCACACTGGTGTGTAGACACCAGAGAGCTATGTATGAGAGTAATTCTACAGATCTCAATTTTAACCAGTTTTTAAAGCATACGTCTCATATTCACCAGCTGCATGGCCATCAAAAGTTTTTGGGTCAGGCTGTCAGAGTATTGATAGCATATGCTTGGCTAGGGGCCCCTCTGTGAAACTTCAAAGTGAAGTAATCTTACTTTTTCTTTTTTTTTACATCCCTTGGCTTAAAGCAATGGGGGTGGCCACTTTGCAAACTAAAAAGGCAGACAAAGGTCTATTCTCTGGCCTCTTTCATATAATATTTCTGAGCCAAACTGATAAAACAGAGAAAGGAAAACAGCCTTACTATTATGTTGGGGTTTTAATTAGAGTGACTGACATGGTAGAGTGGAGTCGAGGCATTGGCATCTTTGGTTGCACCCTGAGCTGCACGTAGGCTGTCTGCCAAGCTGTTCTCTGACATACTTCGAGACACTCGGTCTTCATTTACATGTCAGCAGATCTGGTGTGGGCCACACAGGCACTGTTTATAGATTGTGTCTAAGTTCCTTTTTGTGTTTCTCTGAATTCTGAAGGGCTTAAACGTCACTTTCGTGTCTCCTTTTCACTGTACTTTTTGTTTCAAATCTCACACCTCTACGCTGTGTAACAGTCTCAAACACGGAGTAAGAATGATGGTAATAAATTACGTCTTTGTGCTTTGCTTAAAAACTACCCTTATGATCTACAACACTTATTTGACAATGTCCTGTGGACAGAAGAGGCAAAAGTTGACCTTGAGCCAAAGGTGGTGCACAGTAACATCCAAACCTCATCACGGTGTGGACTGATTTGTTACCTTGGTAACACAGTAGGATGTCAGCATGTCTGAATTGGAAAATGCAACATTTCTTTACAACACGTCAATAAACTAACCTGAAAACAAGACAGTCAGGTAAAGTGCAAGAACTTCAAAACTGTAGTTAAACTCATTCTTTGCAGTATTTCAGGAAAGAGCCAGAGCTGGTCGGTGCCTCTACACAGGATTTTTCTCCAGTGAGTGAGAGGGTTGCTTCGCTCCTTGGGTCAAGAACGGGCCCTCACTGTTATTAACATTTATGTGCCAATGGCTCAGAGTACCCGGCCTTCTCAGAGTCCCAGAAAAGGGTGCTGGAAAATCCTTGATTGTCCTGCTGGGGCACCTCAGCTGCTCATGAAGGCAATGATAACTGAAACCTGGAAGGGTGTTGATGGGGGAAAGGCCGGCAGAGCTGAACCTGAGTCCTGTTGTGTCAATGGACTTCGGTGATGATGCATAATGAGTGTGTGTCATCCCTGCTGAAGACTACAAGCTGAAGAGCTTTAAGCTTCTCTGTGCAGCCTGGAAACAGGTGAAGCTGTGCCAGACACCTTGACTATGTTTCTACGATTCCAAAGAGTTCCCAGAGTTTTTTCTTGCAACTGTAAAGATCAGAGTAGCAGTTTAGCCATTGCTTTTAACTATCAGAGCCATTACTTTCCAGTGAAGTGAAAGGAACATTTTAATGGGGAAACTATGGGTCCTAGTTTTGATTGTAGATTTTTAGTTTTGCACATCACGTACCCAAACATTGTTGCAGACTCCCATACACCTATTCACACTATGGCACTGCTCAGCGGCAGCAGTTAAGCAGTTACAATCAGAAAGGCGCTGCACAGACCTTTGGGGAACAGCTAAAGTAACACAAAGCAAAAGCGAAGCTGACTCAGCACAAAGTTCCTACTTTCCGATCTGGCCAAGCGCAGCAAGTTGAACTGGAACAAAACCGATCCGCTGAGGCAGCCATCAAAGCCACAGGAACCAAAAGATCTGCTGCCAATGCAGCACAGAACCTCTGCAATATTAGGCAGGTTTTACTGGGGTGGTTGTTTTATGTATTTCAAGAGTTTATCCATTATTTTAACTTCATATCTTAAGTATTTTATCTGCTGTTTTAAGCTTCTGTCATTTATCTTTATCTTTTAGCATCACTTTTTGGCATTTTATATACTTTTAGGATATATTTGTAAAAAAATCTTTTTTTAAAAAATCTATATTTATTTATTATTTGTAGCTGTTTCACAATTTATTAATTTCTGTAAGCTTCAACCCATGTTTTTTTCCTTGATACCCGTAACACCTTCAGTAGTGGCACTTGGGATAAAGGAAGAACCTGTTTACCTGTCAATCATATCTGATGTCAAATCATTTTGAAATTGAAAGAACATTTTTGTCACGAGGTACAAGCTGAAATCGGTGTTATATATAAAAATGACTTTTATATATTCTTTATTTACCCCGGTAAAAAGTCTCATTATAATTTTCTTTTTTGGAGATCAGGCCAAGAGGGCAGCAAAGATTGCAACAAATGTAACAACAGTTTCATAAAGATATTTTAAGTGTCCATAAAGGACTGGTTGGAGTAGGTACAGCAGTGCAAAGTCACGAGGTCATTTCTGTACTTGATATATGACCGCTTTGGAAATCGTGCAGGCTAGAGCTCATTTACAAGAATAAACAAGGATCTTAGACATAAAAACCACACACAAATAAAAACACCATCAATCATGTTTGGTCATCATTTTCTACTGAATGAGTGTTTTCACTTTTGATGCTTAAAAGAGATTTTGCTGATAATTATATAAAAAAATAAAGATAAAGAAACAGATTTGCACGTGCACATAATGACGTATTTTTGGACCGCTATATTGCTTTGTTTAAATGGAGGATATGAGTACTTTTCCATGATACTCAGTCCATACATGCACACACAAGCAGACACAAAGGGATCCAAACATAGGGGTTACTTGCTAGAACCTATCTACCAATGATCGCATACTGCTTTAAAGGAAACCCAGCCACAACAGTGCGCCTTATCTGCGTGCTCCATCAAGTCCACACAGAGCAACGTGCAGTCAGGCCCGATGCTGACACGGAGGGCCCAGTCTGGGGCTGCAGGGCAGCTGTTTGCCCGAGTCAGGGTGGAGGGGGAAGTGGAAGCCTTATCATTTCTGTTGAGTGCACACAGAGGAAGTTGGGTCAGCGCTTGCAGACGGTGACGCTCTCGGATCCTTACTGGAATTCACAACAAAACAACAATGGGACTGTGACTAATCTCATCTCATCTGCGATGACAAGAAATATAATAGTTTCAGAATGATGAAAAATTAAAAAGGAGAGAGTTTACTTGTCACGGTGTAGGTGTTGAAAGCAGACTCAGCATTATTCCACGCAGAGAGCTTGTAGAGAGAAGCTTGTTGAAAGGTTTGTGCTGATGCACAGTGACTCGAATACAACCTTATCTTCAAATCCTGGTGGCAGCGTCACGTGTTGTTTGATAAGTCAGGTACACAAAAAGCGATATTATTTACTTATCTGAGCTGCGTTTCCAGTGATTTTTCACATGAATTTGAACTGTGCTTTGGTGAAACATTAAAAAGGCAGGAATCACAGGCCAGAGTTAAACCCAAGTCTGGAGCAATGACCTTTAATAGTAGAGGATTATCTCACCTTTATAGATTCAGCTTACGGTATACCTTCAAATAGGGCGCACACAGCAAACAGTGTGGTATAGACCCCACTATTTTTTCTCTTTTTTCTTTCTCACTTTCTTTTCCCTTCACTGCAGGCTGCCAGGGCAGCTCATGTTGAACGTTTCCTCCCACGCACTCGCTGACTTTGACACACCAGAGCCACAGATCTGCATGCCCTCCCCCTTCCCTCTGTGTGTGTGTTTAAGTCAAGTAAGGACAGCTATTGATCTGGGTAAAATCAAACGCAACGCATGCAGATTGAACATGATTTGGCTGACAGTTGAGTTTGGTCTTGATAACACCGTAGCCCATAACGGAGGCCCATTTCACAGAGCCAAGCTCATTCGCTAAGAAAGAAAAGACACATGGTTTAGCTCCAGTGGCAGAAAAAATGTTTGGAAATTAAAGACATCTAAGCTGAATTTAAAAGCTTGGAAGGCTTCTGTTGTGTCTCTGTGTCTGGACTGGGATGCTTCCATCTTTCCATCTCTTTCACACTTTTATCCCAGTGTCACAATGTTTTCAGCGTGTCTTTATGTATGCATGTGACCAAATGTGTCATCTCTGAGTATGCGTGCATGTTATTTTTATTTATTTTTCTTCCTCGTCTCACTGTGTACTCTTGTGTGCCTGCTGCCTTCCCACGGGGATGTTCCCTTCCATGTCCGAGCAATTCCCAGGCAAGCTGCATTCTGGGTAAAGAGCCCAGAGGAATCAGCACAAATGTCAGGCCGATGCTTTGTCCTTAAATGCATCAGGGTTAAATGTGATCTGACACAGACAGCTTTATACACAGGCTAATGTCCAAGGGTTGCCTTGAAATCTGGAAAAGCGTCTATCTAATGTTGTAAACCTGCTCAACATTTGGCAATAAACCCCTTTCTGATTCTGATTCTGATTCTGATTCTGATCACAGGAGCCTCTTCTTCACAAACAGCTGCCAGCTTGGTCAGTGTAATTCTTCTGCACAGCTGATCGCCGTGTTTTCAGAGGCGACACCTCATTAGTGTTACTCAGAGTTCTCAAAGCCAGCATGCACGTATGGAAAGTTGAGAGAAAGAGTCCTTTAGGGTTCAGATGTGTTGTGACTTTATTTTTTTAAATGGATTTGTGCGTTCTGTGCATTATATAACTGCTTCCATGCACGGTTAATGCTTTCTGTGAGTAGTTGAGGCATTTGCATGCAAAGGCAAAAACCACACTCAGAGAAACAATGGCATATCTCCGATGACTGCCGCCATGTTTGATAACTCGATGATTTGTGACATTCTCTGGGAAGGACACATCCTGTTATTGTCCCAATCCTGCATTTTAGAGTCAATGAGACACAACACACACACACACACACACACACACACACACACACACACACACACACACACACACACACACACACACACACACACACACACACACACAAGGCCTTAGAGGAAGCTTAGCTGCCTCATCTGATCTTTTCCAAATTCATCATATTCTGTTGTGGGGAAGAAGTGTCCTTCTGAGCTCACTTCCTTATCCATCTGTCTCAGCCACTCTGAGATGATCTGTGCCATCCACACACAAAGCCTGGAGCGCTGTTGAATTATCCTGGAATGCCCCATTCTCATATTACCCCACATTGCCCCAACACTGAACGCCCAGTTGACTTCACTTCTTACTGTCAACCTGACTAAAAACAAACACCAGCTGGCCAGGAGAAACTCCAGGAAGGCATTTGTTTTTACAAAGTGGATATGTAGAGAGCAGGTTTGTTTTGCTGGAAGTGGTTCTCTTCCTCTCTGCCTTGGCCCTGGGCCGCGGGCCCTTTCGGGTCCTGGCTGGTAAGAGTGGAGAACGGACGCTGAGTGGCTGTCAACTGGATCTGCTGGCAGTAAGAGCGTCCTGCCCAGCCTGAACCCAGACGGTGCTGCTGTCGAAGGCTCGGAGCGGGCTGCCTCCAGCCCAGCTTACGTCAGTCACCAACAAACCGCAAGGTTTGTGTTAGAGTTTCAAACAAACTCCCTGCCTATTGCTATGGCAGTATGGACCACCCCCATGGAAGCCTGTCTGCGCCCGTGTTTACCATAAACAGTCACCTCATTTTCTGCTGAATCTAAAGGAAGACGAGGATGGTTTAGGGTTTCCTGGTGTCATCGAGACATCCAAAAACTCCAAGGAAAATAAATGAAACTGAGCATGGTCAAAATGTAACCGGTGATTCATTAAAGCTGTAAATTTGAAATCAGTGAACAAAGGACCTCTTGACTGGTCTTTCTCAGTTTTGTGCAACCAGGTAATTTTCATAGCTAAGTAATGAGTGCCTTTTAAACCTTGGTCACCGCATAAATGCAATAAAGTAACTGTCGGAATTTTTAGGGGAAGCAGAGTCATGTCAGGAACGGAGCTGAGACAGACTGGCACTGTCAGGTTTTAATAAATAAATGTTAGTATTATTATTGCAGATTGTCAGGAGATTATTCTCAGCATGAATCATGAGTAGATCACATCAGCGAATGTCGTTAGTTAAGTCTATGCTGCTTTGTCTTGTGGAGTTTGCCCACAAACTGAAAACTGTCAGAGCCGTCGTTTCATGTTTCTCCTCCTGTTGATCACGTATTCAGATGTTTATCTGTTTGGGTCAAGGTGCTCAAAGCCATGGGAGAGTGAATGCCCTGAGGGCCCAGCGCATAGCATCACTATCTCTACCTTTCCTGTTTACATTGCTGACTTGATGTCCAGCTATGCTGACCTCAGATCAGCAGGAAGAGCAGTCACTGTTGTCAGTGCAGGGAAGTGACATCACTGAGGGCTGAATCCAGTTGTTTGTTTTCCTTCTGTCACTTCTGGCGTTTTCCTCTGAACATACATTTGGTGTGATTCAGATCATTTCCACACCAGATCATGTTTGTGAGTCTAAAAAGAAAGTGTGGCACTCAGTATAGCTCAGTGAAATACAATTGGCTGCCTTTTATCTTTTTATCTTTTTTTTTTTTTTTTGGGGTGACTGTAATACCGTCACAAAGAAGTTTGACTTGTTCCATATTCAGCACATGTCAACAACCCAAATATTCCACAAAAAGTCATGTTTGGCAACCAACATCAAGAAATGGTATGGCTTCCCCACAGCCAGCAGGTTCCAGTATGACTGGCATTTCATGAGGTGACAGAAGACACTGAAACCAAACCCACAGAAGAATAATAAGATAATTTTCCATTGAAGTTTTCAAGAAACTTGAAACATTCTTTTTGCCGAGTGCTTTAAAAAACTGTGCACAATAATAATACATGGTTATTATTTTAAGGAAAAATGTAGTCACGCTAACAGTGACTACATTTTTCCATTAACAGTGTTATTACCTGATAAATAAAAATCATTCAAGCCATTAGATTTGAGAGCATTCTCACTTTTCTTTGACAAAATGCTTTCATTATTCCTTTTTTTGTACTTTTTATATTTTACATTTATATTTATTATTGAAACTTGCACCAAGGGAGTGGCACTCCAATTTCGTTGTACTCTGTACAATGACAATAAAGGCTATTCTATTTTGTCATTGTTGGCAGTTTTTTTCTCCCTTTACTTAAGTGCTTGATTATTGCTGAACTTTCTGTATATAATGTTGTAGAACACTTCCCCCTCTTAGTGAATGAATCACTAATCATTCAAAAACGCACAGAACATTTTTTGTTCTATTAATGTTTGATTTTGAACACTATTGCATGATTTCAAAACAACAATTTCTGGAATATGTCATCATTGGCAGGGAAAGGCCTGACATTGCACACTTGTGCTTTGCAGTTTAATGAAACCAGTCTTGAACTCCTGCGCAGAGTTTTGTACAATCTTGGGACACTGTTTAAATGTGAATAAAAACAGAATGCAATGGTTTGCAAATCTATTAAACTCAGATTTTATTCATAGTAAGTCACAAAATGTTGAATTTGTCATTTTATATTTGATGGCAACAACAAATCTTCACCATCAAAAAGAGGAAATTGCACAGCATCAGTTTTCTTTCTTCTCTTTTTTTTTCATGTGGAGATTTGTGGAGACGTCTGGTAAAAATTTAATCTCTTACAAAATACTTGGTGCTTTTTGTGTTAATGTTACTTTTTGATACCTTTACGTTTTTCTATCAGTTAAACCAGCCAGCTGCTTTAGGGGAGATAGATTTGGCTTTCTTGAGACAGAGCTGCATTAGCGTGTTAGCGCTATTTATGCTGAAAGTTGGTGGCTTTGCTTGACTCATATTTACTGGAAATCTATGAGAGTGGAACCAATCCTGTTGAGGGTTGGGTAGCACTGTGTACTGTGGACAATACATCAGATTATTGAAAATAAAGGTTCTACAGTCTTCCAAAATCACAATGGAGAAAACTTAAAAAATACATTGTCAACATTTACTTAATTAAATTTTTGTTAAATATTTTTTTAAAAGGCAACAATTGTGTCCGTATACATCTGCGAACTAAGGAGACCAGCTCCTGGACTTTGGAGATTTTTTCCTGTTCTTGTCTGATATAGGATTCTAGCTTCTTTGTTGTATTTTCTATGTATTTTAACCAGTTTTCAGCTGGTAGTTCAGCCAGACCCCATGCTGTTCTAATATGTGGTGGTATGTGGTTTAGCAATGTCTTGCTGAAATGTGCAAGGTCTTACTTTAAATACCTCGTCTGGATATGCGCAGAAGATTTGTTTTTGTTTGCAGCGTGGTCAACCGCTGCCTCTCTAACATGCTCTTTTTACCCAGTCATGTTACTGACCTGTTGCTAACAGCAACAGTTACTCTTTTGATGCACCACCCTGAACTGCTTGAAATTTGTTGCTGCCATCAAATTTATTTTGCTCTATTGTGAATGGATTTAGGAGGTTTGCAAATCATTGCAGTGTTTTTATTCACACTTTACATTTTTGGAATTGGAGATTGTGCCTTAAAAATGGGAGAAAATAATGCGCAGTGTCTGTTTCTTCAGGACTTTTCTAGTTTTAACAGACTTTCTCCTGAATGTGCACCTTAAATCGCGTAATGTGCAAATATGTATCTTAGGACAATTTCTAAATAGTTTAATGTGTATAGACAAAAACATTTAAATTGAAACTTAAATCTGTCTCCAAACTGGTTTTAACATCACTGAAACAAACGTCACTGATGTAATCCAATAACATTCGGACCAGAAGAGTCTGTTATACATGCCCGTTTTAATAATCTGATAGAAAACATTTGCTGAGCACAACATACACCGTTTTACAGTATACTGTGAAGAAAACACTGAAAAAATACATTTGAAACAATGGTATAAATTTCAGCAAATATCCTTATAGCTGTACAATGACCTGTCACCGTACACATTATGCTGCAGTAAATATCCAGCCTTCGCCAGGAACAAAAGGACTAAAAAAGCTTCTGCTGCGCCTCGTATGAAGCGCTGCTGGCTCCCACTGCACAAACACTTCTAGCTGGAATTTCAAACGAAACATACTTTTCAAATCGTCAAAACTGACCTGCATAACTTTATGCTATGGCCTCATAGCAAAATACCTTGCTATACACGGATGAACCAACAAACGAGTTCAGTCAAACTGTCATTTGACACGTGGTAGTGCATATAAATAACAAATATACAGCGAATATTATCAATTCAGTATTAACATATACAAGAAAATGTAATAAATACACTGTTACAAACAGCTTAAGGGTCAGCACAACACAGTTGGGTGCAACAGGACTGTGCAACTCTGTGACCACTTAAATACACTCTCGCATCCTCACACACACACACACACACACACACACACACACACACACACACACACACACACACACACACACACACACACACACACACACACACACACACACAGGAGAAGAATGACATATCGTGAAACATGAAACCGATCTCCCCGTATTATGACCATACAACGTGGTACCTCTAAGGAAGTGTTTGGACAGATCAGCAACCAGCTGCATAACTGTCGACGTATTCAAAGTGCTGCAATGAAAAACTACAAGATTCAATTATTCCATTACTGACAGGTGTTTCTGAAACTGCGCGTTCAGCCTTGAAGTCATTCAAAGTTCAAAATGAGTCAGCCTATTCATGAGAATACTGCTAACCACAACAGGTGTGTTGTGTGAGGCAATGAAAAGGGGAATTACAGGGCGGAGACGGTTTTTCCACACTGGATGGGGCTTAAACGCAACTGGGTTATGAAATATTTTCTTTTCCACTTTAATCTTGGAAGATTGTAGTGAGAATTTAGTCTGTAACTGGCTTTAAGTGAGAGGGAATCAATCCCGCCGCCGCTCGGAAGTTTGACTTGTCACACCATTTACTCTTTGGAAATGCGATCATTCTTTTGAGGGGTGGCAGTGAATCCAACAAAGTGCTTTCCTTACAGGATCTTTGGAGTTTTGGTTTTTGTTCTACAAAAAAGAAAAAAGAAAGGTTTTTCCTCTTTTACGAAATCTAGCCTATGAGTCATTTAATTGCTTACGCAGTTACTTATTTGGATAAATCAAATTAAATTATTTGGTTTGACATGCTTGCTATGGTCTCTCCTTTAAGTTACAGATGCTGTCTTTGTCTTGGTTTAACTGTGTGTGCCACAAAGTGCAAATCGTGCTGGGAAGTCAGCTGATTTTTTTATAATATACATCCATTAGTGAAGAACAAGCTTATACTATTGCCAGAACATCAGGAAGACTGTGTGAGACAGCTATGTCCGTTTGTAGAAAATCTGACACACAGCTACATGAATGTGTTCAATAAATTATTAAAAAAAAAAAAAAAAACTTACAAAAACACACACTTGTAAAAAAAGGCACACTACTCTTTTTAGACAAGTGTTAAAAAAACACTACTGGGTTAGAAATAACTCGCTGACCAGTAGCTGTGGTTGGACAATATAGGGTCGTATCCAATCTCGACACGATACAAAGAATCTAAATGAACATTTAAAAAAAATGTCCTGAAGTGCAAGTTTGAAATTCAGACTTGTCCCAGTACACGGATTCATACGTCCACTTCACATTCTCTGCCTGAAAGAACCCAGGTTAGGCTCTGCAGTCCAACAGTAGTCCCTTCTGTAAAGAACAGAGCCTACACTCTTCCAGCTCCCTTCCAGGGGGGCTCAAAGACAAACTACCGCAGGGTTTCCAAGCCTCGTTCGCAGGGGTGCCCCACATTCAGTCAGGACCTCTTTGCCAAGCAGCTCCCGCCAGAGCCAAATTGCAGGATTGCTCCACTGCAATAAAATGAATTCACCAAAAACGTGCTACGCTCCGAGAACACCACCGGTTAAGCTATGTTTCCTCCGGGGAGCCGTCATGTGTTGTCATTTCTGCCCCTTCCTGATCACAGGGAAGATGCTGTAATGTCACATTGTCACAACTGTCAGCCGTGTCCATCATTCCACTGTCTTCACCTTGTCCTTCCTGGTCATCCAGCGTTAGATCGAACTTGAATTTACTCGCTACAGGCCGCCCTTCCACCTCCCCGTGAGGTCCTCCTTCTCCATCACTGGTGTAGAAAGGAGGTGAGGGGCTCTGGGGGATCATGCTTTGGTACCAGTTCCTGTTGTCCTCTAGTGTATCCAGGATGTCCTGGGCATCGGGATGGACCAGGTCAGCCCACGTCTCCCACAGAGGGTGCACTATGTAATCAATGAAGCTAACCTAGAAAAGATAAACAGAGAGGATGTCAGTAAATATGAAAAATAACCACAGTTTTCAGGTTTTATTTTGAGAGCTGGATGCCTGTGTTCTCTACCTGAGTCCTCTCTACTGAAGCTGTGTGTTTGTCACACATTGGGCTGATTTCCATCCCCCTCTCCCTCTCTCTGTCTCCCTGGTGGAAGAACTCATCCATGATCCTGTCAGTCCACTGCCGGTACAGATCCAGAGGTTTGGTGGGGTTGCTCAGATCTGCACAATGAACCATGTTACGGAGAACCTGCAGGAAAAAAAATATCACCGTTTAGTATGTTTTTTTTCTTTTCCTCCCTCTGTGGTAAATAGAAAAGTGTTTGCGTCTAATGTGCATACTAGTCTGCCTCTTACCTGCATCCTGTCTGTGTAGTTGTCTAGCATCAGGACACCAGAGCTGGTGACCTTCTTGGTTTCCACCATCGTTTTCAAATCCGCCAGCAGACTCATGTGTTTAGACATGTCGGTTGCCAAAACCTGGAAGACAGCAAGACATGAAAAAATCAATTTAAGAAAAACTGTGAAAACTGCTCAGATCCTGAGACGGGGCTGCTGCCTGAGACAGATGTGCAGACATTTCCTCACCATTTCTATGACCATCCTCCGGAGCGTCTGCCTCTGCTTCTTGGAGAGGTTTTGGAAGATGTCGCAATTTTCTTCCTGCAGCAGTTTGAAGCCCACGGCCAGGTGGTGATTTTCCAGCACTGACTCATCGTTGTACATCAGGGCCAGCTCAGAGTCTAAATGCAAAAGAGGACAAGAAAAGGAAATTAAACATCAAATCAAGCAAATGTTTCTCCCTTTTTTCAAAATGTAGACCAAATAAATAACTCTAGCTGACTTTTTTGATGGATGTTGAATGAAAAGGTGGACCTACTTGTATTGATTAGGAACTGGTTGGAGACTCCTGGGTGGTCCACGTCGTGAATGGCTGCTGCAAAAATGGCTGCCAAGATCTCCAGATCAGTGAAGACCGCCTGTGTTTGAAGAGAAGGAAGTAAAGTAAAAATAAATTAGCAAATTGCTTACCATACAAGGCAAGGTATTAGTTTGAAAAACCAATCCTTCCATGTGTCACCATCTGTGGTATGCTCTTTCTATTGTTGCTATTCATCACAACAATATAAACAGTTCAAGTGAAAGGTGTGGCCGGTGGCGACACGCTTTAACTGTGCCACGTTTTAAAGGGCAAACTCTGAACACTTAGAAGTACTGAAAGCGAGTGAGGTAAGACAGATTTTACACGACTTACATCTAATGCAGGGGTGGACAGGAGGATGTGTGTGGACTGGGCTACGTCGGCAGCGTGGAGGTTGTTGTGGTACGCCACGTCGGAGTGATAGTGGCTCTCTAGGGTCAGCATGAACGTCACAAAGGTGTCCGTTGGAATCTTGAACGTCCTCATCAGGTCTCGCTCCTGCGTGTGACAGTGTGGATTAGAAAAACAAGACTCCTGGCTAAACGTGCTACAGGATATTATTTTCTCTACGGTCTATCCATCTAGCCACAGTTCAATTCTGAGTCATCAGATGGGTAGTCATAAACTAGGCAGGGCTCCAGACTAACAGGTGCACTGACAGTATCTGCTGCAGCAGTAATACATTTTAAGTTATCTTTTGGCCTCGAAAGAAAGGGGTGCAGCATTTTTCTAGACCAAGTGAAAAAAACAAAAACAAAACATGTGCAGCCAAACTGATTACAGTCTGGAGCTAGCTAACAGAGCATGATGTACACACTGACACGGCTTGTGTGTGTGTTTGTTTGAATGGCTTCACAGTTTTCATGAGCTCTTTCCCGATTAAAGGATGGAAGCTGAGGCGGAAAACAAACCTGGAAGATGGTGTACATGACGCATGTGAGAGGTCGATTGTGAGAATGCTCAGCCACTTTGAAAATATTCAGGCCCCATCTGTTGATGTGTTCCAGGTCCTGTTAGAGAGGACACAAATTTAAGTGTTTGAGCACGTGAGACACCAGATATCACGCAAGTTTAAGTTTCTCCAGTCTGTCTGTCACTTACCTTTGACAACAATTCCTCCTGGTCCGTCTTGACCCCAAAACGATTTCCAGTACCTCCCGAGATACTTGATGTATGGCTGACTTTTCTCACCCCACTGATCTGTGTCATCATCCCACCGTGTTGCTGCTGCTGTTGCTGCTGCTGCTGGCCCTGCCTCCTCTTTCTTTCCCTCGGCTTTGGAACTGGACACGGAAGCTCCAACTCATTCTGCTTGTCTGGAGAAAATAGAATTAACATTAAAAAAGGTGGTTTTCAAGACAAAAAAGCTGCAATGGCTGCTATTAAATTAGCAATCAATCCCTCAATGCCTGTCTTCTGCAATAAAAATACACTAGTAACAAAAGCAGGAAAGGCAAAAAAAATAAATGTGTAAAATAGCTGAATACACTGATGAGATGCAAATGTTTTATGAGACAAAGGCTCAGGCTGTGCTAATGAGTTGTTATGATGATCAGAGAAACATGGCAGTATTCCAGGCATTCTGTGAATCTGAGCCATGTGTTGGTAACAATTCAGAGAATCATGGAAAGATGGTTCACGTTAAGCCGAAATGTTTAGGGGAGGGACTTGGAAGTATGCGGGTTCAGTCGGTGCATGTGACTCATGTATTAGCTGAGTGACATTTCTCACTGTGTGTGAGCGTGAGACTCCCTCAGTCTGTACGTGTGCACTGCACACACAGCCGCAGAGCGAGAAAAAACCCCATCTCAGCTGCGTCCTCCACAAAGCACAGGAAAATCATCTCCCTACACCTGACAGGTGCTAGCTGCAATGCAGATAAAACCGCAAAGCTTCAAAGATAAACTGAGCTGAGCTTTCATGTTCGTCTCTATCACCGCGCCACTTCTATTGTTAGCACAAGAGGTAGCTTTTTCTTTTCCTCTTTCCACCATGCATCCAGCATCTTGTCTTTTTTCTGTCATTTTTTTATGTTTTGCTGCTCCGAGGCAGGAAAATAGACACGTGTTCACTAACAAGAGCCACAACATTAGTCTGCAGTGAGCCCTTATAAGCTGGGAGTCTGGCTGTATGTATGCTGGTGGTGAGCTAGATGGGAGGGTAGAAAAACCTGAGGGGCAGAGTGGTTTGCAGGGCTGGCGAGCTGGCTGGCTATTAGACACGAAATGCCGCCAGGCTTTTTTTTTTTTAAAGACAAGCAACCACTGCTGTCCCACTGATGAATAATGCAGCATCTCTCTGAACCTGATGGCACTGTAAGCACACAAACACCCTCTCTCTCTCCGACTCACTGCTCCTAATCTCTCCAGAGGGAAGTCTTCCCTGAGTACAAAGCCCTCCCTCCTCCCTTCACATATCTCTGCAGTCGGAGCGAGGGGACCCTGTCTCCCTTCCAGACCAGATCAGACTGGTGTAAGAACAGCGTTGCAGAGGAACTGTGAGTTTCCCCACTGCTTGGCACATGCTTTGGGTAACCTCGCAACCTCTGTGACATTCCTGAAGGATGCTGGCTCACTGAAGTCATACATACAGCACATTTTGCAATGGCGCAATGTATACTTCAGGAGGTGTGTGGTAAACATGTGCTGCAGTGCTCACCTAGGAAGGTGCTGGAGATGTACTCTGACACTTGGTTGCCTGATCGGCTCATCTCAGACAGGTGGCTTAGCTCCCGGTTCAGCATCCTCTTGAACTGGAAGCAAAGAGATAAAATGTTAAGGAGGTAATGTGATTTATACGCAGAAACACATCCAGCAAATGAGTCTGACTGCTGTTTCTAAGCAGCGGAATAAACCCTTTCCTGTTATTTTCCACTGGAACATGTCCCATGGGACCATGTTCTCTGGATTTAATGAGCCATATTAGGTTTGTGTATTCTTCCCCAGTCTCCTTATCCAGACTGCTTCGTGTTTCAACACAAATATAAACTATGCGTGCTGTGCATAGTTTATATTTCCTTTATGCAAATTTTACAGATAAGCAAAAGATGCCTGTTTTCTCAACACATGCAACCACTGAGCAAGATTAAAAACATGTCGTAATGCATTCAAAGAGAAATTGGGCTCTTCACCAGCAACAGAAAACAGACATGAATGTAGAATATGCACAGAAACAGTCCGATTAATGGAAAACCTCCTCTGGGACACACCTTAATGTATCCCCAGGACACAGAGAACAGGTAGTTGGCCTCAGGCATGGTGCTGAGCAGTGCTGAGCCCCCCAGCAGAAGCAGTAAGTGCTCCTCTCTGAGTGGACCCCCAAGGGTTAGCTCAGCCCTACAGCCTGAAGCTCAAGGCGTCACCAAATCACCGCCTTGCAGCGGCTGACTACGGTAAAAACGCCCCAGCCGAAGTCTCTGGAGAGGGGCTGTGGCGGAGCCCTACATTCCCAGCCAAACGTGCCTCCTCCTAGCTTCCTCCATTGTTATCAAGGATCGCGAGCCACTGTCGTGAGTGATGGAATCCCCGTGGATGCGATCAATATTTCCTTTCCTCTGGCTGTCGCTGCCTCTGTCCCTTTCTTCAAACCTCCATCTCCTTCTGCCACCATCCAAAAATCATACAGGAGAAAATCCAGCCTTTCCAAGCCCAGATTTGGCAAGTCAAGAAAAAAAGGCAGTCTTCACGGCAGAAGGAGGAAAGAAAGAGAGGGACTGAAAAAGGCAGAGAGGAGGAGGAGGAGATGGGGGTGCGTTATAGCTGTAGAGTTCCCTGTGGCACAAATTGCTGGAGCCTCTCTCTCACTTTCTCTGTCTCTCTCTTTGCCTCCCACCCTCGCTAAAAACTGATGCTCATGTACAGCACTGCAGAAAATGAGAGCTTGGAGGATCCCCCACATCTTCCTCCCTATTTCTAGCTATTTCTCTCTCACTCCTGTGTTCTGTGAAACCCCCCTCCCACTGCTGTCTCCCTTCTCTACTTAAAATGCTCCCCCTGCACAGTAATGCAGAACAGATGCAAAGCATACTGCGCAACGTGAGACTTCAAAGCACCAGAGCGTTTATCACACGGATGATGAGACACAGACACAAACTCAGACACAGAACTAAACATATTTTAAAAACAGAAAATGGGGATGTGCAAATAGTTCAGTCCATAATCGTGATGTTTTGCTGTATCAAGCAGACGACAGAGTTTTCAGTCTGCCATCGGTGTACCACCATCTGCATGGCAACCCGAATGCCATGGCAACAGAATCACATGGTCCTGTTCTCATGGTGGTCCCTACTTTAAAAACACAGCACTGCATCGTAAACATAAACAAACCTATCACAAAAACCGCAGCAGCGACGCTCCAGATAGGCATTTTTAAAAAACCCATAGCTTCTGTGCAAAAGGAGATCGATTTTTATCTCTCATGCAAAATGTTCTTTTCGATTTGAATAAGCATATGCAAACATCACACGCCAAACTTGATTATGAAAACTATGTAGTAATGGTGTGTGCAATAAAGGCCATTTCCATAGAAAGTAATTGGGTTTTCCTTTTTTTATAACTCTGTATTCTAACACCGGAAAGAAAATAGAAAACCTGTCATTGTGGTTTCTGCCAGATCTTATATTCTCTCTTATAATGAGTTCTTTTTGCTTCATACTGAACCAGACTCTCTGATCTCAACAGCTGTCTAATAGCTGTCAACCAGACAGCTAACATCTAGTTGACTGTGGAACTTGAATACCACTTTCAAAGCATTGGCTGCACTAAAAACCCAGAAAGATCAAAGAAGCTGGAATCAGTTGGCTTTAGTCTGCTCAAAGAGAGCTTGTAATTGATTCTTTAATGCAGCACAGTGTGGATTTGAGTGACCTCTAGGAAGTGAATTACGCACACAGCTGTATGTCAGTCACCCGGGGTTGTGTAGTTCAGCTGAAACACATCACACACACACACGGCACGATGACAAGACTGCAAGTGTTCTCAGTAACCCAGATTACTCAATGCATGGCGCTAACTCATACATCCTTTTACGTTAGCAAATGATTCTCAGTTTCAGAACAAACTGAGGAAACTGAGAGAAGTTGCGCAAACTCTGACAAAAAAGCAATTTGCTCTCACACAATCATGAGCCGTTGTTTAATAAAGTTTAAATATTTAATGCATAATATAACTGTGTCAAAAAAAAACCAAAAAGCTACTGAAACAACATGCTACAAAAAGTAAAGACCAACATATTTTCAAATATGCAATCATAGAAGGAAAAAAACAATTCAGGAACATTTTGAGTGTAATTACTGACGAGCAAATTTATTTTTTTTATTTGAAACTAGATGTCACTTCAAATCCAGCAATTTATTCTTGAATAAAACACCATCTCCACATGGCACGCTACACTCCTACAACACAAAGTAAGCCTCTATAAAGCTAACTCACCTTTTTCCAACTCGCAAGCATCTCAAAGTTTATCTTCTGCTTTTCAGAGCAGCATAGTCCCATTGTCACTCAACGAAAAAACAAACACAGCACAAAGAAATCCTGTAAAGGTCCAAGTACTTTAACTCGTCTCAGCGTGTCTGTGAGCCAGCCGTCTTCCTCTCTCTATTCTCTTTTCTCAACTGGCGTCAGGCAGGAAACTTATAGCAATAAAGCTGACTTAACTGACTGGCCTACAAAGTCTAACAGGAGATTGATGGCTCCTCCCTCCCATACAGGCCTGAGCGTGTGTCTCCACCTACTTCCCTTTTTTTTTTGCTATAGTAATTCCCTGAGATCATTTACTGGCAGACATCCTTCTTCCTGTAGCCTCAGGCACCAAACTACTAACATACCTGAGCTCATCACAGAAAAGTCCCAGATAACAAGTTTAGGGGTCACGCTAAAGTTCCTGCTATATTAACTGACAAGAGAAATAAAGAAAAAGGAAAAACATAAAACGTAAAGAAATGGGATTTCTCAGGAACAATGTGACCTCATAATGCAACACCATTGCACTGCAATCGAACAAACCCCAGAGTGAGCACACGCCGCCTCTGTCGCATGCATGCGGCTGTTTCGAGTGTCAACACCAAATGAATGATGTCAAATTTACACTGTTTAGTAACACAAGGACAACACATTTCCTCGAAGGCGTTGATCAGAAACAGGTAAGAACAGGGTTACAGTAGAAACATGTTTTCCATTCGCACTCCTTGTGCTGTCTTATTTTCCAAGATGAAGATCAGATGAAGAACAGAAGATTACAGAGGTAAAACTTTTTTAAAAAAAATTACGATTAAGCACCATAATCACCGCTGGAGCTCGTGTGATCTCCTCACCACCCTTTCAGTCAAATGGAAGCGCAGCACTATAATTTAATGTCCATTACGCCTGGTACAGCTACAGACCCACCGCTGCATCTGTTTCAATAATTTTGTCATTCTTTCCCCAGTGAAGACGGCGGGTGCTTCAAAGCTGAAGTGACCACACATGAGTTAAAGTTTCCTACTCGCTTGTGTTCTCCTCGAGGGGCTTGCCTGCACGCTACCCGCAAAAGCGCTAAACTCCTTTAACTGCATTCAGATGGCAGTGTTTGTCCAAGGCCGTCACCAGCATCGGTGTGGAAGTGTGGCGAGGTTAATGATAGTGAGGGGCAGGGAAGTAGCTCCCCGCTCTGAGGTCACAGCAACCAGGCTGGCGGTCAGCAGAGTGTGTGGTCTTGTAGCCCCGGATACACCTGTGCCCTTGGAAACTGAAAACGGAGACACCCCGGGTTTGATTGTGGCTTCAATTACATCTAGTGGTGAAGAAAAAAAGAAAACCTGACTCTTTGTCAAAACTTGCGTCAAACGCCCACAAAAACTGGGCCGATGGTGTAACAGTATCACTGGACTTGACTCCCAATTTTGCAATAAGAGCTCGATGGACCAATAAACAGCTTCTTTCTATCCCTGTACAATTGCACAACAATGTAGCACACTGTTGAAACTTAACTGTAACATCATAAAGCTGTTGCCCACTACACTTTTAAAAGATCAGCATTGGTCAACATTGGCACTGGCTCGTGTTGTTAGGAATCTGTACCTGGTTTGCCTGAACAAGTTGCTACGCTGCTACGGCCTAGAGGGCCTTTTCTCATTGTCTTGACAGTCCCGGGGATGTAGCTGTCTGTTAGGACTCAACCCCTATTGTCATCGAGTAACAAGTGAGCAGAGGAGAGGAGGCACAGGAAATACAGAGACAGGAAGCTGGTGTCACGGTCAGAGTCACCCATCATGGTCTCACAACACCCCCTCCCCATCCCAATCCTCCCTCAGACCAAAGCTTAGAGCACAGACGGAAATGGACACCACCACCCTGGGTGTTTATAATCTGATGTCGCCGTACAGTCTCCGCTGTCTGAGCAGTAATGTGCCGCATACAGTAAATTTTGAAGTGAAATACGCACAAAGAAAAAAACAGGCTCATGTGCATCAAAGCAAAGGGAAGTAATTAGTTCAAAAATGCTGGTTTAAAAACCACAGTGTGTTTAAATTCAGTAAAACCAAACTGGAAGACTGGCACTTTTAAATGCTTAAAACAACATGCTGCTAAGACCACCGATGAGAACAGACATTTTCTCACCCTTTGGTTACATTTTTTGGGCAGTTATATTAACTATAAACTGAGTTTTACCATTTAATAACTTTCCAGGCAGCGTGAGACACAAGTACAGCTTTTAAACACGCTAAACTAAATGGTTTGGCCCCTTGTAAAGAAGATGCAGTTATAAAATTATCCTGGCATTATTCTATAATAATGGAACATATAGCAGATCTGGTTTTGCCTCTTCCGCAGCAAGCAGAAGAACAAGTTCAGTACTTTCAAACCAGCCTTAAGCAATAAGGGCCCTGCTAAATGAACTCACACAGAGCTACATCTTAGAAACGAGCCAATATCAACACAGCACTAAAATGAATGAAAAAAGCATTTGGTAATGTTTTAATCAGCCCAACCTAGTAGTATAGCAAGCTGTGTGTCTCGGGCAGTTTGATTAAGGTAAGGATATACAAGCAGGACAGCCCTTTCCCTGGAATTCAGGCAATAATGGTGCTCAGATGCAACAGGTAGTTTGCTAAAGTTGTTATGCAGCGAAGCAAACATTAACTTTTTTTTCTCCTTTTTTATCAAGAGATCTATAAAATGATGATGCGTGCTGATATGCTACCACAGAACAGCTGTTGCTTTGCAAATGCGTCAATGTGGCTAAAAGTATTTTACATTTTCCGTAGACTGTGCAAATGCACAACCACACAGAAACAAAGAGCAATTATACACAGATATATGCAGACTGGCAGGTCATCACAGGCCAGTCAAGCCATCATCACAAGTATCATGCCTTCAGTGAGCACGTTACAGAATATGTACCGTGATGGTAATAATTATAATTTTGCATTGCATAGTATGAGATATAGGTTACAATTATAATGTTTAACTTAAATCTTTTTTAATTATGGTTTTGCACACTCTAATGATTGTTATTTCAGTGGGTAAAAAGAGATGTTGGCAAAATGAAGCATGCATGCAAGAGTTTGCTGTGCAATATGATTCTAGATGAAAGCACAGCACAATGTGCATGATAGCTTTTCACACTAATGAACTAATGGTTCTTTTGTGACTTGATAAAATCATCTTAATAACCTACTGTGCCCATGATCAAATACCCAAATAGATTTTTACCCCTGAAGTTAATTATCAAAAATGTGAATGTTTGTAGTGTTTTCAGGTATTTCATCCAGGAGGAGAGGCTAATAGCTTTTTATAAAACCACGGTAATCGATAAATACATGTAGACAGTCCCAGGTAACTTCACACATGCGTTGTTGTCACATTTACATATATTAACATATGGCCCAGATTGTCTTACCTTGTTGGAGGCCATGTCACTGACAGACCGGTAGGTCTGGATGGTCTCCAACTGGTCCAGACACCAGTCCAGCTCCTCCATGGTTTCCATAGCCAGTTTCTGGTAGGACTCATCTGCCAAGAGACACATGGACATGTAATCAGGTCTGAGAGGATCCATGTCCATACTTGATCCTCCAGACACCATGCGTGGCGGTCCAAGTGTCCCAGAGTGGCTTGATCGTAAGGGGCACTGACATGCAGAACCTCCGGAAGACGCAGAGGAAGATGAGGAGGTGTGTACGCAGAGCTCCTTCATCTTGTTCCGCTCCACCACCTCCGAAAGTTCAGGGGAGTTGTTTTCTCAAACAAACAGTGGTTATGGTCACCGTTTGCCGACTCGCTCTGTCTTTCTGTCTCTCTGTAGCCTCATTCTCTGCGTACCCCCTCTTTCCCTCCCTCTTGTGCGTGCTGCAAACCCCCTCCCATTTCGTCTGGTTCCCCCACCCTTGCTCAACTTCTCCCTCTCTCTCATTAAATTATCCCCCTCTCAGTTCCACTCGTTTGAAGAAGTAGCTTGCAGACTAGGCAGTTTGCTGCCTCCTGCTGTTGGTGTGTCTGTGACCCCTGCCCATTTAAATGAATAGAAATGGTGTATACATGCATTTAGAGTAAAAAAAAACACAAAAACCCTAACTGCTTTTGGTGCAGGAGACACAATCATTTTAGCTTTTATTCCTGTCACTGGGATTACATCCAAACAAATGCATCTCTGTGAAATTTCATTAGAACTTTATAGACAATAGGAGCAGGAGGACTTCGTCACTACTGCAAAGACAACTCATTTCCAACGACTTCCTTTCTGACATGCAGACCACTTCAAGGAACCCTGGTGAACTGCATCTACAGCAGCTCACGGCACACCACCATGCTTCACAAACTGGTTCTCTCCTCTCTGAACCTCTCTGAGGGAGGAAAAAAAATTATATCAAACATCAAACTTGTGTTTGCATAAGCAACACGAGAGGCAAATTTTGACTCCCTGAATTGGGGGGAGTCCAGGCTAGGGCCACACTGTGAGCCAAAGAAACCAAAGCACTTCCTCTTTGGCTATGAACTCCCAGAAAACATGGAGTGGAATTAATGAATGGTGGAGTGACTGCTGAAGGCAATCATAGCTGTCGTTTGATGAAATAACTCTGTCGTTAGCAGCTATGACTCACATGTGGTAGGTGCACAGTGTTTAGAAGGAAAAGAGTGGTTTACAAGAAAATCACTGGGAAGCTCAAACATGAGGAAACATATTAAAAAGTATCACTGCTCAATATGCCAATGTTTCAACATATTTCTAGCTGGAGGGAGCGAACGCTAAACATCTGGATCTCCCCACCTTCCTTTTCTATGGAAAAGACTGATCTCTACTTCATAGCACTTCACACATGGAAGAAATTTACCCCATATGCTCAGCACAACAGGACAGCCAGCGTGCTGCTCCCCAATTTACGTCAATATAGTGGATCAAAGCACTTCAAAGCACAGTGATGGCATACAGATTTTGAACCACCAGTGCTGAACAAAGAACTTCAATGCAACCCCAGACAATGTAGCACAGTTAAAGGAAATAGTTCACCTTTGAAAGTAATCAGAACAACACCCGGGATTCTTTTGAATCACAGAAAAGTGAACTTTCAGCTGTTTAAGTTCACTCAAGGAAACTCATGCCACTGGCTCCTCATATTACACAGCTGCTACCACTTGTGTCATTTTTCGGGTTAGACTAATTTTTATTTCCTTGAGTTCCTGGTTGGCTGATTCAAAGAAACTTTGGCTTCGATACGACGCATAACTGGATGCCAAGTTTTGCGGACCAGCCTATTCACAGACTCCACTGGCACGCAAGCCATGCAAAAGTCACTGACACAGAGCAGGGGTATAACATCAAAGCAGCTCATGCACAAGGCAGTGAGCTGTTGAATCTTGGTATACATCAGCGTGTGGCTGTCTTGGTCCATAGGGGCAGTAGACGTTGCCAAGAAGGTGTCACCACATCCTGCCCTCATTCCCTTAGAAGAGGGCGCATGCATATGCAGACATTTTAGCTGGGCACCTTGAAACATCAAAGGACTGGCTCATCTGCAAAGTCTGTATGATTGGGATTCGAGTCATTTTGAAGCTGGCAGCTTAATCACTGACAGAGTCCAGAACATATAAGAGTGAAACACTCAGACTACTGTAGAAAAGCTCGCTGGACCTTTGGCTTTTTGGGCTAAAGCAGTGGCTGAAAAGTTACATTTTTTCAAAGTCTGGAGCCAAACTTCCCTTAGTTGGGCTGTATAACAATGACATATGAGTTGAAGTTCTAAATAAAATAAAGTTATGCACATGCACACGGTATGAGTAGAAGGAATGAACCTATCATCACCTTTGGTTGTTCATAAATACAGTGTTAAATGGGATGACATTTCACAGTGTCACCAGTCAAAGGTGGCGTGACGCACATTCAGTCTGAGAAACCTGCTTCCAGACAGAGTGTGAGGTGCTTTTCCAGCCTGTTTTTTCAGTGGATGTCTTTTTCTTTTTTTTCTTGGTGAGTTCTAATGCTTTGGCCATATGCTGGAGGCTGCAAAGAGGACAACAGACCTCAGTGTGCAGAGAGACCTCGTCTGCCTTCCCCTCTCCCCCTTTTTCCCCTCTATCTCTCCTCTGTAGGGCCACAAACCAGCTTCTGTAAGAGCCATCCACCACACTAACGAGCAGGGCTGCTCCCAAACCACCATTTCTGCCAAAACACCTTCCACTTACATCCCCCTCACACTGCACCTCTCTATGTTCTCAACCTACCCCCATAAGCTGTTTTTCCTCAGTGTCTGACTGAAGAATTGCAGTGTCTCAGCTCATACCAACAACTGCCATGGACAGACCAAACACACACTTCAGTAAAAGTAGTACAAAAACAGCAAAATGACCCTATTAGGGTACATTTGTGTATGTATCATTGGGTTAGCATTATTATTGTAAGCGACATCTGGGTAGCATTTAAATGTGACAGCTATACAGAGCAGTTTCTCATTAAGAAGCACAACACTGAAAAACTACACAATATTTTTTATTGTAAATGTTTTTTTTATTTTCTTTTGATTTCTTTTGATTTTGACTTGATTTTCACAATGGCTTTCTGCGTGAGAGTGGATTATAAGTTGGCATTTTTTATGCAGTATTTTGAGTTTTATAGCGAGGCTGACTTTAACACAGTGACTACAATGCCTTTAGTTGTGTTAATGTTCATTGTTAATTCACCAGACATTTGGAAAGTGCGGGAAAAGAAAGTTGATGGTCAACTCAAGACACCAATGGCTGACCTGTAAACAGGCCAAGGCTATCTGCATGTACGCAAACACACATTCCTCATAGTGACCTCACAACATCACAAAAGAGAAATGCACACTTTGACACAGTAACTTGCACGTATTCAGTCGTTTGTTATTGATTTTGCATTGCACGTGGGGCTAAGGCAGGATGCGGGTCAATAATTTACCGTTGTATCACCTCCAATGTACGTCAATTTGTTCAAAAGTCCGAGAGGGGCGGAAGACTTTGCAAATTCATGATTACTCTTGCAAAAGCCTTTGCTCTTCGTGTCAATCATTTGCATTATGCCATCTGCTTTGAACTCTGAACATTTTCTGATTTTAACACAAGGTAGTATATGAATAAAATGCAAAAACAGTGTTGCACATATTATACTCTCACAAATAACGTAATTTATCAGTTTTATTACATTACAAGTATATTTTCAGAATTTTAAAAATTTAATATTTTTAATTTCTATATATCATGCATGCTTTTTAGATTTTAGCCAAGCATATTTAAGTTCATCATTCTGTATTTTATTTTCTTTAAGTTTAATTACTCATTGTGTTTCAAAATAATATATTTCATCATGCTTGTGTATATATAATTTTATCCTATCTATTGATAAAAACCCTTACGAAAAAAATTGTCATAGCCACAGAAAAATTATATTAGCATACTGTTACAAGTTACAATTCAAATCTATTGTTTCCCTTGCTGTGCTACAGGAATAAGTTGGTGTGCTATATGTGAGACAATTTTGTATAATGCTTTCCCTTTTAAGGTAGCATGAGATTTAAAGTGATATGCGGTGGACAATCAGAGACGGTCCAACCCCCGAAACCACGCCACTCTTGGTCTTCTCACAAACAAGCCTCAGTAATTGTGTCGCTTCATAGTTTACAGCTGTGAAATAATTTCATCGCCTATGAAAACAAAAGACTTGAAAACACACATGCACATACAAACATCTCATCAAGGCCTGTTTGACGGCTCATTCACAATGCACCATGGAGCTGTGTTGGCACGGGCCAGTTAGAGGGAAGGGCCGCAGGGAGGTTTATGACTGTGCTGACGTCAATGACATAATTCAAATACTTAACCAGGCTGCACGCTTCCAGCCCTCCGGATCCTCTCCCCTGGCTGTGAGCCTGGAAAACCTGAAATGGAATCTTGCTGTGGAGCAGAGTAACTGCTGCACACAAGAGTGAAGCAGACTGACCAGACTGAAAATGACAGGTCAGTTCTTCTGGCTCAGTTTGTGGTGTACTGTCTGATTGTGTGTCCATTCACTGAATAACGTTTTGCTAATAGGAGGAAATAAATTACATCATATTGATAACAAACATTAGAAATTAAGTTCAACACCATTCCCCAAAAAGTTGTGACAGGTGTTAATAAAAACAGAATGCAACTATATGCAATTCTTTTGAACCCTATAATTAATTGGAAATAGTATGAAGACAGCATTTAGAGATTCTGCAAGTGTTTTAGACATGCAGTTTTGAAAAATATATTAAAAAACATATGCTCATTTTGAATTTGTTGCAATAAAACATTTCAAAGGTTTTTGGAAATCCTTTGAGAGGGAAAAATTTGGCTGGAAAAATGTGTTGCTGGCATCAACATCGAAATGAACAAACATTTGATATGGTGATATGAATGTTGTTTAAATGACTTGCAAATCACTGTATAAAGTTTTCATTTGCATTTTGCACTGTGCTCAAACCTCTTTGGGAAACAGGTTTGCATGACTCAATCCAATAGCCCATTAGCTAATCTGCCTCCTTAGTCACCAAAGCACCTTTTCAGGACTTGCAGTTGGATTTCCAGGTAGAGGACAATGGATATTGCTTCACATCATCATTACCAGTGCTCCAGAAATGGCAGATGAATACTTTTTTGAAAAAGTATTTGGGGTTTCGGAAATTAAACCCTTTATTTACTTTCCACATGCATGCAACCCAAATCTCTTTAAACATGATTGGTTAACAAAATACAGACTACAAGCAGTCTGCAAACACAACCCAGGAAGCGTCCTGCACCAAAAACCTTCCCCCTTGCCCACAAGTTCTGCATATTCGTACTGATTACGTTTGCTATGATGAAAGTTTAAGTAATCTGATCAATTAGGAGATCTTGGCAACATTGCTAAAATCCTAATATGTTTTCAATTACATTGGGCAAAAGCAAATTTGGTTTGGAACATTAGAAAGCGCTTTGGGCCAATCTTCTTTACAGCACTGCTTCAGTTCACTGCTTGTGCAGGCATTCGTTTATACATAGCTCTCTTAAGGTTCCTCCATGGCATTAGATTGATGCCTGAAATCTGCACCAGTTCAGCACCTTGACTCTTTACATTTTCAACTATTCTGTTGTAGATTTCCTGCTGTGCTTGGGCTCACCATCCCATTACATGACCCAAGCTTTAGTGATAAAGCTTTAGCTATAGACAGATGGCATCACATTTGACTCTAGAATTTATTGGTAACAAAGAGGTCATGTTTGACTTAATGACTACAAGGTACCCAGGTCCTGTGGCTGCAAAGCAAATCCAAATCATCACCCCTCCACCTGCTTGATTGGCAGCTGGTTTGAGGTGTTTGTGCTGGCATGCTGGTATGTTTGACCTTTAACATCTAGCGTGCTAACTGAGGCCTTTAGCATCCGAGATGTTGCTCTTGGGATTTTGCTGTTTCTTTAAGCATTAAACGTCCCAGCAAATTTACCTTAGCATGAATTTCCAGCAAATTCATCCTAAGGTCAGTTTGCTGGGATGTCCACTCTTTTGCACATGTGACCAATCCTTCTCACTGCAGAATGATGGACTTTGATGAACTGCAACAACAGCTTCTCTAAGCTAGTTTCTTTCCTGCTTTCTATTGTGTTAAGAGACCTAGATGCACCAGAGCAGCAAACTACTAAAACTTCTGCTTTGATAGAGGTGCTCACATTTGCTGATGATCCATTAATGAAGTGCATTTTCCATTGTATGACATGCCACACTGTGTTGTTGTTCAAATTGACAGCATAATAAGCTATGAGGAACAGATAAGTTTTCATTATGCCCTGACAGGCAAAAGTGTAGAACTTTTTAAAAGAAACAAAAAAACAACAACACATGACTGTACACACAAATGCACGTGTGGACAGCAACTCTCGCCCTGAGGTTTAAAGGGAAATAACAACCTATTCTTCCTTTTTACATTGTCAGAATAACTCGTTTCAGTTAGGTCTGTCATCACTTTTCTTCCACGGCATGTTTACTAAAAGTCACAAAAGAAAAATGAGTAATGCTCATTGTGTTGGACCACACACCCTGTAGGTTACGCACAAAGTCACGTGACCGTTTAGTTCCAAAGTAAAAAATGTGTATGTCTCAGTGCAGCGATCTGCTATGCTGAACTGATTTTCCTGGTTGGAAATGCATCATATTCTTGGAAACAGGTTCACTGAGCCACTGAACTATGCATCTCACAATGAAAGACCATCATTTTCTTACTGGCAATAACACATAAGAGGAAAAACAAGCACTTCAAATAAATGCTACTCTCGACTGCTCCCTTGTCACATGGGGTTGCAACATCGGGTGGCTTTGCATGTTTGATTTGGCAGAATTTTATGCCAGATACGCTTACTGACGCAACTTCAAAAGACAATGACATATTTCACTGATTTAACTCTTGGGTCCAATGGCTCTGTCATGGAATCCTTACACAGTGGTGTTACACTGTTTGCTGTCACTGAATGCAGAAAACACCCTTATTGCAACAGTACAGCTACATACTTCAGATACAGTACTGTATCTTATCCTTGAGCAATAGACTTTCAGCAAGACAATGCTAAACCCCAAATTGCATGTATAAAAAGAGGATTGCTTCATACTTGAAGAATCCAGATGCTGAACTAGCCTGCCTCCAATCCTGTTCAGCAGCTATAATCAGACAAGAATGGGTAAACATTCCCCAACCAAAAGCCCAGAAACTCATCTACTCACTTCCCAGACATTGCTGTTAAAAAGAGAGACGATGCTACACGGTGGTAAAAATTACATTTTTTGTCTATATTCTATTTGAATAAAATAAAATTTGAATAAAATGTGGGTTTATGAGATTTTCAAATCAATGCTTCCTATTTATATTTAAAATTTACATAGCGCCCCAACTTTTTTGGAAATGGGGCTGTATATTTGGTCAAGCCACATGTTACGTTGTTGTTTAAAAAAAAATTTCTGACAAAATTCTTATATTTAACACAAATAAAATTAAGTAAATGTTGACAGTGTAACTTAAATCTAGTTGCAACTTTTCTCAGCGGTGACTTTGAAGGTCTGAAACTTTTTTTAAATAATGTGATGTATAAAACCTTGATGTAACAGTATAAAGAGCGAAATAGGCGGTATCCACCAATGTGGTTCTCTTTGAAGAAAGCCAAACCTATCTCCCCTAAAGCACCTAGCTGGTTTAAATAATACAAAACACAAAGGTATCAAAAAGCTACAGTAACATTAAAAGCATGATATATTTTATAAGAGATCTTATTTATACCAGGGATCTGTATGAGAAAAGAAAGAAAGAAAGAAAGAAAACTGCTAGTGTGTGATTTCCTTTTACTTTAGTTTTAACTTCTTTTTTTTTCTTCTTTCAGTGAAAAGGATAAAAGTGTAACAGAAGATGGAAAATGTAGCACGAAATCTTGGCTACTTTGTTATTCTGCATGTTAATAAGTGTGCTGTGAGCTCTGTGGATTGTCAAACTTTTAGGGTTTTTTTTGGTCTTTTTTCACTAAGCTGACCTGCTGCTCATGCTGGCCTCAAATTTAACATGTAGATATGAAATGGATAGTCGACGTTCTTAGGAAAATAGCAAATGTACTGTTATACAGTAGTTCTTTTTACTACTGTGTGTGCTTCTAGTGTAAACAAGATCACTTTTGATTTGAAAGTGGGAAGTCAAGTAAAAATTGCTAGGTCCAATATTACACTTCATTTAAAAACACACACACACATCAAGCAAAACAGTATAATTTCATCACAAATTAAGCGGGAACGCATATATAGTTTTCCCTCTTGGGGCCAAGTCTAAAGCTAACTAGGGGTAGCCTTTTTTGAACAGGGATTTCTTAAAGATTAATTTCTGTGGGCGCTGTGTAATGATTAATATCTGAAAACAGTCTAGCCAGCATTTGCTCATGAGGCCATTGCGAGGTTTTACAGCTCTCTCGGACACATGACTAACCCCAGAGTTCATACCATCTGTGTTTGGCTAATGCCAGTAATAATCGCTGCAGATTAATCATCAGGCCTTGACTGTCAAAGACGTCATAATAAAGCAACTTCTCAAAAGTGCTATTTATCAGGCATGATATAGAGCAAAGCCTGTAATCTGAATCAGTAGGGGAAGAGTGAGCTCTTTGTTGCTCGCTGAGCTCACGAGACTGTGTGCGATGGGGCCAGTTTGGCTAGCGAACCATAAATTGCAAACTCATAAGGGGGAAAACTTCAATCCCGTCACGTTTCTGGAGTAAGTCGAACAGCGCAAACAGCCTGCAGTAACGCATTTGCAGCTGAGCTGATTTTTAGTATACCCCCTGCTTCTTGTTTTCTTCTCATTATGCCCCTTCACCCACTGGCTGTGGTCACGGTTGTGCTCTTCTTGTTTATTTCACCGAATTTGATATGCTACTCCCATACTGCCAGATGATTATCTCTCTCTCTCTCTCTTTGACCTTTACTGTGTTTTCATTCTTTTGTATCTCACTCCCAGCAATAATCTGGTAGCTCTCTTGATATGTCTTGATGCCAATGTGTGCATGTGTCACCACATCATCTTCTGTCTTGATTTTTATTGTCTTTCCCCGTGTCCGTCTATAATCCCTTTATAGAGCTGTCCAGAGTGTATAAGTGCGCACTCATTTATGCTGAGCTCATGCCCAAAAAGACCTGGTACTCTTTCTTTTCCACTACTGGGGATTTTGCCAGACTAAAAACACAGAGGGAAAACAGGAAAAATCTGTTCTCCTTTTCCGGTCAAAGAGTCAAGGAAAACGGGACAGAAAGCAGCACAAGGGAGGATATGATGACATCTTTCATTGTGATATTGTTAATTGTTGTAGCTGCGTACTGAACAAACTCAACCGTCACCATTATTTAGTGGCAGGTGTACTCCATTTTCTCTATACGCTCAGAGAAAGTTGAGAGCAGCAAGATTCCCTGGTAGGACAAGAAATACAGTATATAAACCTCCGAGCTCTGAGTCTCAGAGGCTTCAAATTTGTTTTTCTTGTTTTATCTTCCTCATGCGTCATAATGGAAGCCAGTGAGATAGTTTCACTCTGCACTGATTACTTGGAGGTCATGGTTTGTGAGAAATGTGGAGGAGGAAGGACAATAAGAGACTCACAGTTGTGTTGTATTTTTCCTGCTGTGGGACACTCCTCGCAGCCCATCTGTGCTGATAGGAAGTCGAGCACCCATGTGTGTAGGCCATGCTGACGTCAATTGGACTTGAAGAACCAGTGCAGCAAGAACCAATATCGACACCTCCCTCCTCTTTTTCTTTCACTTGTTGCCTTCTACCTAATCTGAATCTAAACCAGTAGGTGCTTCTGTTGTTCTCACACTTTGGTTTTTTCTCGGTGCCTCCATAATGACACTTCACGGGAATTTTGCGCATTACCAAGTCACAGTTTCCTCCTTGAATAACGAAGGCCTGCTGCTTATATTTGCATTTGTGAAAAGAGTCAAAGATAACATTTTATCCTGGCTGGGAAAACATCTAACTCAGTACTTTTATGGAAATTTAAAAGAGGAACTATATTTCCTTATGTAAATGTGTGTTGTGTGCAAAGGGACAATCTATTTGAACACTGCAGAGGCGTGAAATAAGCAATCCATTGTGTATGCCACTTTCACGTGTTTGAAACCCAAACTATTATTTTTGCTAACAACTGTGCAGACTTCAGTTGCATGCAAGAATCCCCATCTGTGTAAATGCATTACAGCACATGCATTGGAGAACAATTGGACATCACTGGCTGTTCCATTTGTTTTCTTTGCTTTTTTTCAGTTCAGCATCTTTCTTTTTTGGCTCACTCAAAACTTTAACTGAGCATCATTCTGCTCAAGCATCAAAACCTGGAATTTGTAATCTCAGAAATTGCAAAAGCCATATAAACAGCACAGACAGTTAGTAGTATGTGTGTTGCAGGGTGCAACATTTCCCAGAATCATTCATTCTGATAAGGGTGATAATGAACTCCCTTTTCTTTCTTTAACAGAAGGCTTATTCACTCACCTGACAGGCACACTTTGGTGACATGGGGCTGATTTGTAGCGGGAGATCTCCTGCAACAGAGAAATAGGTTTTCTCCTGTTGTAAATTGCAAGTATGGTTCGTTTGTGAAGCACTTTGTTGTACTTGTGACTTTTAAATGTGCTATAGAAATAAAATTGAAATTGAAATTGAAAATTGAAATTGAAATAATTTACAAAGTTTTAAAAATTAGGAGCCTGGAAAAATGCTTCCATCATTTATTTATTTATTTATTTCATTTGGTTCCAGTCGGTCTTTGTTGCCATAAGATAAACACAAAACAACTCCCTTGGTTCTCTGAACAGGTCTCAGGCTTGCGGTGACCCTTTTCTCTGAGGTCAGATTGACTCAGTGTGCACCTCTGGTAAATTTGATGCAACTACAACCACTGACCCAATTCAGTGATCACTGGAAACCTGCGAGCACTTCCATGTAAAAGATGATGTTTGTGCCTCTCAAAACAAAAAACAGAATTGAAATGTCACTGTGTCCAGTTTTGTGTCACCAGCAAAAGGCTCTTGAGATATGTGAATTTATATTTGCGAGACTTCTTCACAAGCCCACAGCATTATAAAAGTTTCTGAAGCTTTGGTGCCCCCAAGTGGAGCATGCTGGCATCTCCAACCATTGTCAAAACAGACACTTATGAGCCACAACATTAAAACTACCGACAGGTAAAGTGACAAACACTGATTATCTTCTTATCTGGTGCCTTCTATAAAACAACACATGGCACAATCAGAAGTCCTAGTCTGATTTTAATGGTGTGGCTTACTGGTGTATCTCCAAAAACTAAGATCCACAGGCAGATTTTTCCTCAATAAAAAATAAATATTAAATTGTGGATCATAAAAACTCTAAGTACAGAAACTAATAATGATCCCACTTACTTATTAGATACACACTGTACATTTGTCAAGGTGGTGAAGTTGTTCCTAACTGTCCGAAGACTTGCCAGAACCTAAAGAGAAGATCAAAAGACTGACGTAAGAGAAAGAATGTGCAAAAAGTAAAAGTGAAATTTAAAACAAGACATTTTGCATGAAAATAAAATAGTGTGAAAAATGTTTAAGGACTATAACTTACCTCTCACAGGAGAGCATGGAGAATAACCTTTGCTATTGACCATGTGTTTAAAAGAGAGGTGTTTTAAAGAATTGTGATTCTTTTATTTTATGACTAGTTTGGGGCAAATTACTGTTTTTAATAATGTAATTAAATAATATGGCACTAAATATCTCTATATTATTTATAGATTTCTATACTGTTTGTCTGAAAAGGTTTCTGCAATGAAGCTGAAATCCGAGTGTAGAGTTCTTCTGCCATGCCGATGTTGTTATATATCCTCATTGCCAATTGTGGGCAAAGAGTTCAATATGGCGCCATGGGACATTTAGATTAAAAAGTTATTGTGAGAAATTGTGTTTTATATTCTGAGATAATTGATGCTCTTTGTACTTGATCTATGGAGCTATGACAAGCTCTTACCTGGGCAAACGGTGTCACAATCAAGTCTTCTCCATGTCTGAAAAATGAGAGTAATGAAAGGAAAGCCTGTTACACAAACAGACAAACACATAGCTAACTGTAGTGTAATGTGACAATGCTGTGATTAAAACCACTCACAATTCTCCAACGATGGAAGAATTTCGGGATAAGGATTTTGGTGATAGCTCATAGTCGCTGTCAGAGCGGTACAGGAAGGACTCCCGCCGCTGGCCGTAAGCTGCCAAATTGGGATGAAGAACCAGACCTGAACCTGGGGATGCCTGAGGGTCTGATGGGCTGCAGCACACTGATGGGCCATTCTCCCCTTCAAAACTAAAAGAAAGTTAAAAAAAAAAAAAACAATCCAGGGGGAGAGAAGAAAATATCAGGATGTGATTCTTTACAATGCAAAGCAAGTTATTTAAATCTATTAGTTTTAAAAGCATAAGCCAAAGTCTGATTGATCATCAATCTTGCCATTTAGATTTAACTTTTAAATCATCATCGTCATCTTGAATATACCTTCCGTAATCTACCTGTAAGTACTGGCTTGCAAAACATGTTGACAAATCCTATCCAGGAAGTAGATTATTGCATAAATCCTAAAAAAATTACTCATCCATTCATCCACAGCTGAAAAAAACAACAACTATAACACTCATAAAATAAGTATGCTTCACTGTCTGTACAAGCAGGGCTGGTTTTACTGTAATCTGCCCGTCTGGTTTGTTTCTTACGGGAACACTGTCCATGACAGTTCCATTCAAACTCAGCAGTTAGGAAATGACATACAAAGAGTGACCAGCTGCCTGATGTGTGATTAAAGGCACATTTTTGCTTTTTTACTAACTACGTTTTCTTTTACAGTAACTGATGCACTCACAAGCATCTGCCCACATCTTGATTACCTTCCCTCATTGTTTAAGATTAATGTATTTGAACACTAAAATTGAACTAATGATAATAAACAAATTTAAAAGGAAGACAATACAATATTGTAGAATTTATGGCTTTTCTTAGCATGTGATGCTTACAACCTTGATGCCATCTAAAAAATTCATATATATTAAAATTGTTTTTAAAATTGACAAGCAGAAATCAGAAAGAGCAACCAGAGAACTCATGCTCAGAGCAAAAATAAACCAACATGCCAACTGCTAAATGCAGCTTTCCTCAATAGTTGTTTGATCAATAAAAACCACCACAGATGCACACAGAGACATAATCTGTTTGTCACCACAGAGTTTATGTAGAGGACCGGGACGAGTTATTGTGTAACCAGATGATTGGGTCAGATGGACAGGAGTTTAGAGGTGCAAGGTCAAACTGTCAGTGCCCAGCAGGAATAGCAGATGCCACAAACCATGAAATGGAAAAATAACTCAGAGTCCTTGGCTTGATTACCATTTACATACTTCATTTTATTAGAAGTGCCACTTCATGTTTTCTCCACGTTAAAGCCCGCCTCTTTAATTTCTCCTACATGTGGGATTAACTAGGCGCGTGTCCCATTGAGACAGTCCCACACCTCTGCCAGAGAAGCTCAGATTAATGTGAGAACTCTGATTACACACATGCAGGAAGACCAGCGTCATCTGTGTTGTGCTTTGCGTCATTCAGTTTCAGCAAACAACATATTTTAACTACAGCGATCTAATCCCACAGTGTGAAACCAATCAAGAACCTTCAGTAAATATGCACTACAGTGGAAATGAAAAGGTTAAAAGAAAAAGAGCATCATGTTAAAATCTACCAGTGAAGTTATTTTTCTAAAATATTGACATGTAGAGTGAAAAAAGGACTCATATGCATATATAAAATACTCAGTGCAATAAAAAAAAGAGAAAACTACTGAAACATCACCTTGGAGCTGAGAGGTGTGCTCTGTTGACAACTTCCTCACTGAAGTCAAAATGTCCAGCTCTGCACCTAGGAGACCTTCGAAACATTTTTCTCCCTCTTCAAGGTCCACATCGAGCAACATAAAACAGTGACACTGTCTGCTCACTCATACATACACACACACTTTTGCAGCCTCCCCTTTCTGTCCAGTAGCAGCCCACGTGCTGGAATAACGTAGGCTTGGCAGATGCTAACATGCAGATCTGGGCTGAAGCGCAGGAAAAACGCACCAGCAGTCGCTCTGTTTATCTGGCCGCCTGTCCTTTATCCCTCTGTATTAAAACACAGCGCCGACAAGACTTTACAGTGGGACGTCACGATTACGTTGAAAATCCAGATCCTCATTTATTTGCCAACTTTGGAGATTATAGTTAATGTGCATTTAATGTACACTGTACATATTTCCCCAGATGAGAAAAAAACCCATCTGTGTGTTAAGAGACAGTACAGTGACTGTGTGGTGTAAAATAAAGAGGAGAACTAGCAGGAGGTTTCTGATGCCGTGATGTGTTATTAAAGCTGCAATATGGCTAACACTATTACTGTGCTCTTCTTCTGATAGTAGACAATGTATTATTAGAAATTCTCTGGTACTTAGCTACTATTTATAAAACTCAATGTCCATAGCAGTAGTTGATTTCTGTGATTAGGCTGAAGGTCTGTTGACTTGGTTGACATGTGGAAGACTGAGGAGAACCAGAGCTTAAGTAAAAGCCTTCCACATACAGTATATACAGCGGGGTCACAGTTCCACGTAGGCCTGGAAATTGTCAGGAAATCTGATGCTTGGATTAACATTTAAAACCACCAGAGATTATGAGGGGTACAATGAATTTTACAGACTACTAATCAAATCAAAGATAATTTATGATCTGACCACAATGTCAGATTTCAACTTGCATGTCACTGTCTGGTACAGCAAAACATTGCTCACTAAGCAGCCTTGTGGTAGTGGGACTTGGATCATAAGTAGGTGAAAGTGTCAAATTACTTTTCTAGTTGCATGATAACCAGATGTATCTAAAGAACAACCAGACAGGTCAGAAGTAGTCACGCTATCAGCAGATTGATATGTTTTTTCACTTAGACATGAAAGTTACAAATTAATTTGATCAAAGACAGAGGGTCCCAAATAGAAAATAGGAAAAAAAAGTACTGTCAAAAAATGGCCTGACGCTAAATGGCTTCTCAGGAGAAAAAACAAGGCTAAACTCTTTGGACTGGATAAAACCATTACCAATGTTTCACAACTGACGATTGAGGGGAAAAAAAAATCCTGTTTCCTGATGAATTCAAGTTTGTGGCATTAACAGAAGGATTTATTTAAGAAGGGAAACAAAGGAGAGAATCGTGCCGTAGTCTATAAAAACAACATGGGCTAGCCACACACATTAATGTAAGTACATCCCAGAGGAGAAAGTCCCAGCACGCTGCTTTGCTCAGCGTGTACTTTTAAAAATATTTTAAGAACTAAAACATTTGTGATGAAATCACGCCCCAAGGGTGAATTTCATCATCTGAGTATTTCAACACTCTGTACGTACAGCACAGGGATGTCTGCCAATCGCTTTGGTCTTGGAATCACAAATGGCTTTCCAGAGATGTCTCACACTTTTATCGTAATAAAGTGTTTGCTGTGTGTTTTATTGCAAGCTTGCAGTGACAACCCCATGATATTGGGCTATATGAATAAACTTTACCTTATGTAAGGTATGACATAAAGGGGACTGTTTCCTGTTAATATATCTTTTTTTTTATGTGTTATTTCAGGGTCTTTTTCCAAGGCATCTTTCCACACCAATGAGTTATTTTTTTAAAAATGAGTCCCCTGAGCTCTAACTCATCCTGGAGCAGGGACATTTTTGACAACCTGAAATAAACTACTTCTAAATAAGGGTCCGCCTGAGTTACTAAATAAATCCACAATCACGACTACCTGCTGTAGCTCTTCAAAAACACATTACAGCTGACAAGCAAACCCACTACTTGGGTTTCAATCCTCTATTTTATTTATTTAATTCTCTCTTTAACACCCTCAAAAGAATATCCTTACCATGCGCTGGCTACAGTGAAGCGTCTGTATCGATGTAGACGTCTGATCGTTGCCTGCTTGCCTGAGGATCTTGGTGAGAGTTTCTGGCCAGAATGACTAGAAGTAACACTGCAACAGTCTGCCTGGCCCAACCCGACCCCTTTGAATTCTATACTAGTTTCCATTAAAGAGTCCGCTTTACAACCAAGTCTGATGCCGGACAAGACTGCACTAAAATATTCACTCACAAACTCAAATAAATATGTCTGAACGTATGATTTATTTTTATTGGTTGATATTATCCAGACAATCCTCCACTGCATTATTCATAATGCTAATCAATATGAACAGAAGCCTTTTTAAACAAGCTGACTGGCTACTCAAAAGCAGCTGGAAAACAAAGCAAAAAGTTATGGGGCGTCTCCAGTGTTGTGCAATAAACAGAGCAAAAGTTTCTCTGCTCCTGACCTGTAATCCAGATAAATCCAACCCATGTTTTTCAAAAGCACGAGGACATAGTATAAGCCTTATACAGATGAAAGCAACAAAAAATACAGACACCAGATAAAATAGATTCAAAAGATCTCAAAAAGCGAAAGTAGTTTGGTGGGATGAATTATAATTGCTCAACGAAATAATACATACGGGAAACTGCTATTCAGCAACTTCAAGTGTGTGCATGTTCTTCCCATGTCTGTGTGGGTTTTTCTGGGGAACTCTGGCTTCCTCCCGCATTCAATAGACATGAATCTTAGTTTGACTGGTGATTCTAAATTTGCCGTAACGTGAATGCGTTGTCTACCTCTTTGTGTTGGCACTGCGACAGACACATGAGCTGTCGAGTATGTACCCCGTCTTTCACCCCCAAAAAATTCATAAATGCCAACTTTGTTGCTTGCTTGCAAATCTAATGTCAGATCTAGATGGGAGAAAACACCGGCCTCCCGCTGTTACCCGGTACACAAGCTGTGCTGCTTTTCTCAAATTACTACATTATTACTGCAGCACAACAAAAGCACAAACGCAGAGAAGTACAAGGAAAAAAAATAATGCCCAAACGTGCGCAGCATCGGTGCCGCCTTATAAAGCGTTTGAGCGTGTCAGTGTGTTTATCACAGCCTCACCTGTCAGGGTCAGCCTGTGTGATGTCAATGCGAGGCAGAGAGGCGATGGGCAGGCTCGTGGGTCTGCTATGGGTTACGGGATCTTCTTCTGGTGTTAGCGGCCTTCCCCTTTCCCTCTCCTTCTCTGCCTGTCGCCATGACAACGGAGGCAGCTGCAGATTGCCAGAAAACCGCCTGTGGACTTTGAACACCTCCACCCCGAGAGTGTTGCCTGCAGAAAACTGTCCCACAGGAGGCTCCTTATTTTCCTGACAGAAAGGAGATAATGAATGTTTAGCTTTGATACGAAATTGTCTCAGAAAAAGAAAATCAGTAAGGGAAAATGTTAAAGAAGTAAAAAATGTGCATAGCACATAAGAAATACTATAAATAAGAGGATAAAATGTAAAACCATGGGGGAAAAACGTGATTTAAAAAATAAAAATGGATGGATGAAATTAAAACCTTGAAGTTTTATGCATTCACAGGCCAGTGAAACTACTTTACATCCATGTCTTACCTTTCTATGTAAATGTCCTTCTTATTAGACATTTGTTTGAACTTTTGTCAAAATTTGCACATGTAGTGTGAGTTGTAGCCAAAAATATATTTTGTGACCTCTGACCACTAAATTATAATCGCATCATCCTTCAGCAAACAAACATTTGCACTTAATTCATGTGAATTCAAGCCTTAGGTTTTTTCGGTCAACTGCAAAACCTAAAGCTTCCAGCTATGGTTGGAAATGCAAAAATAAATAAATAATAATAAATAAAAAGTGCCAGCTGATATGTCGATGAAGCTGTGCAGAGTGTAAATATTGTATGTTTAGTGCGCCTTCTTTGGCATGAAGTTTCCAGTATGGATCACAGAGTGATTCATTGAAATGATGGGTTGTAAACAAGTCAGCGTACTGAGGAAACAGAAATGGGCTGCCAGAGCTCATTCTGCATATATCAAACAATTTATGTTCACAGCATGCAAGAAGAAATTAAACACGTCAAAGATTTCATGCAGACAAGCAGCATATGAAGCACAATAACAATGAGAGGGGGAAAGGACGGGGACTGAAGAATTCCTAGAATGGGTCTGAGGCTATCGAGCAATGATTTGGTTTTTTATGTCAATGTGGCCACAGGAGGCTAGACAGACAAGAAGAGTGAGAAATACAGAAGCTGACAGCTAGTGTGAAAAGGAAAGAGCGCGAAGCTACAGTCTAACCTCCCTGTGATCCAGACGGAAAGCTTACCACTGTTTAACAACAACAACAAGGCTCTTTAACCCAGTCAGTATCTGATATCCGAGGCAAATACTCTTATGTTGCCCTGCAGTGTTATTTTCTAATGTAAATATTTCATATACACAACAGTCTTAGTATAGATTTTTTAAGAGAGCTGTGAACACGTGGAACAACTTGAAAAATGAACTTAGTGCTCTCTAGTGGACAAACCATGCAATGATTCATTCAAATAAACCTATTTCACAGACACCATTTAGAAATGAAACTGGGGTTTAAAAAGTAGTGAGGGCCAGAACTGTTTGTTTTAATGTATCACATTTAAATTACAGCACTTCTGATCCAATGACCCAAAGAAAAGGCTACACTTCTGCAGAAACCAAGTCCTAGAGTTGCAATATAATGAAAACCAGAAACTGTAATGAATTTATTCTGTACACTTCCCCATTCTGAAATATAGAAGACGGATGCTGAAATAAAAATAACAAAATACATAATTATTCCTTTGAAATTAAAACAGCACAAAGTAAAAGTCACTTACTCGATTGCTGTGGTTCTGATTCACTACTCATGCCTAAGCCAATCAAATATCATTACACACTGATTCACCTCTCATTTTGAAAAAATAAAATAAAATAAAATAAAATGTAGATCCAGACTTTAGTGATGTTATAGTTGGTTAAGGCCATGTATGAAATTGTAGGCAAACACAACTGTTACTAATGGCATTAATGAAGATTCTTTACATGATATCTCATTAATTACATGGTAACACTGGGAGTTTAATCTTTGTATAGTATCACATTTAAGTCAGTGTAACAAAGAGCCAAAAACACAGGATCAAAATTGGGAAGCACATTTGATGACAACAGTGAGGAATAATTATATGGTAACTTTCAAAAACATAATTATGCTTTCAATATTTGGATTAATAAAAAGTAATACGATAACATTAATATGCTAACTCGATAACAGCAATATTTCAAAAAGTAAGGAAAATTGTGTTTAATCAATTATTTCAACAAATCTGATACCGTTGGACATCCTGTTCATTTCCCCTAAAATGTCCCACATTTGTAAGGAAAATGCATTTGTGGGTGGAGCAGCAGAGTTCAATATGTGGATGGCGCCCATGAAAAACATGACAAATCTTCTCTGTCAAACTCGAAAGGACCACTGAGAAAAACATTCCAGGTAATACGGTTATCCAGTTACAGCAGTGATTCTTCACTGGTGTATGGAAAGCACATGGTAAACTCAACTGAGTGTTCAAACGGATAGATGTTTGGACAACATATAGATATTATTTAACTGACAGTGTACACAGCCAGGTGTCTGTCTAATGGGAGAAATGAGAGAAAGATTATGTCATCCCATTTCCTCTTTCCAATCAATGTGACTGACAAGTAATAGCAGGAAAGTACCCTGCAAGACATAAATGAGAGATAACTGCAAAAAAGACGGGAACAGGGAAGGAAAAGACTCCGAATGACAGAGTGAACACGAGATAGTTGAAGAAACCAATGCAGAGATGGGAGTGTGCTGTCCTTTCTGATTGTCAGTAAACCCACTGCGCTTCACTCCCCGGCTCGTTCTGTGCAATTTGCCTGACATATTGCTCCTGTCTTTTTAAAGATATATTCTTCCTCTCCCAGGAAAATGGGTGAAAATTAAATCTGGCAAAACATAAACTGTCCGGAAAACCAATCGAAGTTTGTTTCCATTTACTAAACCACTTGTCAAGCAGAGAACTAAATAGTCTCCTGTCAATATGTCAGTGTTATTGGGTAAATTATTTATTATTTGTTTATTGATTGCAACTGTTGTCTCGCTATGTAATTCTATTTCTCCACTGATCACTTGCCCATGACATCAGGAAGAAAGTATAAGGCCAATTCACCTTGTATATAAAGTATAAGCCAGGGGTCGAAACATTAGTAAACCTGGATTTGTAATGTGTGTCAGAACATGGTCATAAAAGGAAAGGAACTAAGATGAAAGGGAAAACAACAGATCTCAAACGGAGGTAGTGTAGCTGCACAGAGTCAAACAGAGGTGGAGTGGGTGTTTTCTCCAGGAAGATGAAAGGCCTTTCTTGGCTGCAGAGCTGAAACAGCTCCAGTGTTTTGTGGGGGACTTCCAAAAAGCCTTTTTGAGAAAGGCGATCATAAATGAGACGGCTTTAGGAGTGAAGCTCCAACAGCATGGCTTTATGTAGTGACTGAATTATTAAACCTTTCAGCAAAGACGGGAAAAATGACTCTTGCTTTAATTATGTAAGTGCTACAGAATCTAAAAGAAAGGTAGGACACATCAAACACTGTCGCATAGCGAATTCATGCTTAAGGAGCTATTAATCTTCTCTGTGAAGCAAACAAAAACCTCAAGCTTGGAAATGAACAAAATTAACACACACAGTGGATAAAAAGAAATAAACAAATCTCTTTGAATAAAGTAATCTCTGTTACACTTTCAAAACTACCAAACGCCAACATGTGAGTCATTTAGGGAACACTACAGCAGCCCACAGCCACAGCCAAATTCTCACATAGTGGGAAACACTGCAGTGCACAGCTATAAAAAGCAGTGTAAGTAATTACTGAAAAAACAGAACAAGTAGAGAAAAAATATTTAAGGCACACCAACATACTATGTAGTACATCCACTCACCAGCCAGTTTATTAGGTACACCTTACTAGTATCAGTTTGGAACCCCTTTTGTCAGAGGTGCTTTACTTCAAAGAGGTGCCGGACAACACATTACAATACTGGTACCATATGATACTGAAATCAACTTTCTTTTCCATTCAGAGCTTCAGTAGGACGCCTTCACCATGCACCGAATGTATTGAGTTACTGGCTGATTAGATATTTGCCCTAACAAACTGTAGTAAGGGAAAGAAGCAGCCGACATCATAAGGTTCAGAAAAGAGAGCTCTATTATGAAGCTATCAAAAATGTGACCACCATTACCAAAACAAATGTTTGCATTAGAGTAAAAATACAAAAAAAGTAAAAAATGTTATACATCTTGTCATGATTAACCATCATGTTACTTTACACTGGATATTTCCTTCAGCTAAGAAGCAAACACAGCACAGAAATGCTTTGCATTAGGCAGGCAATACATTTAAACAAGAAATACATTTTTGTATAGCGTAATAAATAAGGGGATAGAGGGTGATAAAGGCCAGTCACAGCAGGAAAACTTTCATCATCCAGAATTTTACTTGGCCTCTGTGCTCGTGTTGGACAGTGTCAGTGTAAATGAACTGGCCTGCCTGCCCAGTCATAAACACCACTGACACAGAGGAGAAGCAGATGGGCCTCTCTGTCAGATCCTTGTCCTTCCTCCTCTTATCCATGTTTCCATTCAGTCTATGCCCTGAATGTTTCCTAGTGTGAGCTGTACTTTAACACGTTCATCCTCGGCTCGCTCTGCCTCTTGCTTCTAAAGTCACTCCTCAACTCTCAATCTTCATCTTCTTCACTTTCTCGTACACACACAAATCATGAACACATGCACAAACACACACACACCAGCTCCCTCTCTGCAGTGTATTCTGCCAGATAGCGGTCTGTTGTGTACAGTACAGTCATCTGTTTGTGAGTCACTGACCGCCACACAGACATACTGCAGTGTGTTTTCCTGCTAGAGCTCAATCTACCTTTATTCAGAAGGAAACACAAGGAAGACAAATATTACAAAATATATGGAAATTGCACAAATACGGAACCAGAAACCTTAAAGGTGAGGCACAGAATTTCAGATAAAAGGAAATTACATATTGCAGGCTAATGAATGCATGGACGGACTCATGATTTAGCAGATGGTTGGTGGGGAAAAAAATCAGCACTTACATCACCTGGTGTTACTCCATGCGCACTCCTACTCTTCTTCATCCTGAGGGATGCGCAGCCAGACTCTCCGTCTCTGTGTCAGATCCTCCAAAAATTCAGTTCTTTCCTGCGTCCTGTGCTGTGGGCAGCTTCACCAATACGCCTGCACACGGGAAGCAGGGAGGGTGTGGGAAACAATGTTAAAGTAGCAAATTCCAAAAGTTATTCTGCCTCAATCATAGTAAATCTGTCTGCATTTGATGTCAGACTTGCTTTAGCCTTGCATCAGACTTGAACAGTTTTGACCGGCTATGTGGTGTACATGCAGTGAATAATTTGATACAAAGAAACAACCCTGCATGAGCTGTGATACATTGCTTTTCTATACGCATTTAAAAATCAGTGATTTACCAATTCCATCATTTGGATAAAAAGCATATAAAAGGTAATATAAATTAAAGGCAGTAAAAACCCTTCAGAAAACTGTAAGACACAACTGGAAAGCTTAGCATACTTTCAGTGTTAATGCTAAAGCAACAACAATCACGTTTACAAGCATTCTATCTATGCCAGCAGTGTGGCTTAGAGAGGCAATGCCATTATGTTAGCCTTAGTTAGTCATTGTGAATCAGAATGAAATACATTTATTTGTTGCCATCAAATTTTCTACAGACATTCTTGGTCTCAAGAAATAAAGCCTAGGGCCTTTTTTCGAATGGTCATAATGAAAGTGACATTCCTTACTGTAAGTGAAATATCTTTGACAACTATTGGATGGATGGACACAGAATGTGATCATGTCTTTGTTCTGATCGCTTGCTGATCACATATTCTGTATCATGTGCCCCTCTTAGTCTTGTCTTTCTTAAAACCGCACACAAGCCTCTTAAATATTAAGTGTTTAAACAAGCACTACTGTAAAAAAAAGGGTTTGTTAAAAAAAAAGAACCACGGTTTGTTTTTTTATAGTATGCTAAGAATTACTCATTAGTTAGGGGTGTGATACATACAGTTGTGCCTGAAGGCTTTTTAGTGAGATGCTGCTCACTGCAGAGCCCAGGACTGTTTGTCGGAAAGTCTTTCACGCACAAGCTAATATAGTGAAACGGTATATTTTCCAAATCAACACACAGGATTTGAACCCCAGTTTGTTGGGTGAAGGCACTGATTAAGCCATTCATTTCCCACATCATACCAATAATTTGTACCTTGCCACTTGAAACTACCTCATCTAACTTTCATCTAACTGAAAGCAGAATAAAGGATTTTGAAAATGATCATGGTGTGATCGTATCCAGCATCTATGGAGGTCCGAACATTCTGACCTCAACAACGAACAATATACACTTTTATACCCATTAGGTTAAAGTCCCCAGCTGTCTGATAGAGGACATGCATTGCTGTTAGCAAATGAGTGGCACCCGACTTGGTCTACAGAGCTGGCCTAGGTCAAGTTCCACTCATTTGGCTTTGTAGTGAGTATCACTTTGACTGCTTGCTTTTAACCCAGTTCCAGTTTCTGCCAGCTTCTCTGAATGTAGTGACTGCGCCCTCATCAATTATAGAACAACCACAGCTGGTGGAAAATCACCACAAGGCAGGAATGACTGACAATGTGACAGACATAAATCAATGTTTTCCATGTCATGATTGATTCCCACAGTGTGGCACCCACATTAACCTGATTTTGGCTGGCACTGTGTCCTCGCTTATAGATGTTCAAAACAATTACCTAGTGTATGTGCGGTGTGAAAGTGACTTCAAACTGCCCTCCCAATGAAAAAGTGACTGTTCCATATAAAGTGTTTTGCTTTTTTACTACAAACTGACAGTTGTTTATAAACTACGCCACGTGTAGATCATTTCCTGAAAAGTTAAACAATTAATTCAAATAATTTTGAGAGCTTTTTAAATCCTCAGCAAGACTCCTTGGGTATCCCCAACCTTTTCTTCTGAAGTGTGCTTTTCTTTAGATATTTCTTTCATTTATTTTAACTATAGCATTAACTAATAAAATATCCATTTTAACCGTGGCACTGTTTCAAACAGTGTGCAAATATGTTGTAAAAGTTTCATAAGATTTACTTTTTTGCACAACTGTAAACAATTACATTAAAAATAATAATAGAAATGGAAAGGTACAAAGATGAATGTACAATAAACCAGCCAACAAACTGATATATTTATGATAACCTTTGATACAGAAATCCTGAAAACACTACAGTACTTGCTTTAGGTAACGTATGCAGCTGCAATTCTTCTGACAGGAGCAACGTGCTCATCTATCCTTGTGTGGGGAAAGAAATGCCCACAATCATGGGAAAAACTACACACTGAAAATGGCAACTAGTGCAGCTGGCACTGTGACATTTCTTTTTAAGACTCTAAGAGTCAATCATTTTTATATAATTTAAATTGACAGAATAATTTCCTCAAACTTAAGACATATTTGAACATTTTCACCCCTCTTAAATAAAAAAATCTTAATCTGTTGTACTAATACAAGGGAAAGCAATAATATTAGTCTAAAGAGTTCTTAGTGTTATTGGCTTTGAGTCACAATTTTGGGATGTGTGATAAATTGCACGGAACTATTTTCTAACAACTACCCAATAAAATATTTTTAAACATGACTAAGGCTGAGACTTCACTAGCATTTATAATGTTTTATGGAAAAACCATTATCAAAGGCAAAGTTGTTTTTTTCTGTTAAAGTAAGTGCTAACCTATAATTGCCCCAATTATTAAAATTTCACAAATTTCACACAAGTTATGTGATTGGAATGTTCTTTCTTGATTATTAATAAACGTATCATTAACAACAAGCTACAGATTTGCCAATTATTTACTTCAAAAGCGACACCTACACCAGGAAGAAAACACTGTAAGAGTATTCTTAAAGGTATATATTCCCATGCCCTCGCATAAAGGTCATGTTACAGATTATCAGCCTGACCTACAAGGACTATTGTAGTGAAAAAGGACTGCAGACAGATGGTGAAGGGCTATGCAGAATCATGCAATATAAGCCCAGCACTGATAGACGTAATCCTACAATAGTTTTAAAGCTTTAACACTATTAGCACAATTAATCAAAGGAAAAGATGACTGTGTCCTTGCTTCATCAGAGATGCTGAGAAGCATGTGCTCAGTGTACAATATGCCCAAAAGTCCCAATTTAGTGTAAGTGTATAGATGTAATACATTTTTTAAACAAGGAGTCATGGGAGTTCGCAGTCTCTATGAGACCACTTATTGTGAATTTAGGTAGCATACACTGTTTAATTATTTGTTGCTATGCCACTGAGGCTACAATTTGAAAGCTGTGCCATTTCCAACTGTTCCAACTTTTACTGAGGTAAAACAGCAAAGTTATAATTTGCTTTTTATTATGGTGTTTTGTCAAAGTTTGGTTTAGTTTCTGTTTTGGTTCATTATATTTCAGACGATATTTTAAGGAGATCAGTAGATTGACAACTGAGGCTCACTGTCAACAAGGAGCCATTATATAGATGTACTACTGTTAAAAAAAATGTTTGTCACAATCTTACTTTCAAGTCTTGCTCCTTGCCATTTGCCTTAATAAGAATTTCAGGGCTCTGTCAATGCATCTAAGGAAGGGAAAGCCCTTTGAGGCTTGAGCATTTGAGCATGAAAGAACTCTCAATCAAAACATCAGTGGACTTAAGACAGTAGATTACACAGCCTCCACTTACTAGAGAGAGAGAAAAAAAGCTTCCCCTGACCTCCCATTCTCACAGCCTCAGCAAAAGATCACCCCCAGGGGTTGGTCTCTGCCTCTACAAATAATTGATTGTTGATGTGAAGCGGGTACCAGAATGCATGGTCATGAGGCAGCACTCAAGATAGGGATTGTAAGAATTTGGCATGGACTTGAAGAGCACATCAGAGAGCATTGTGCTATATGGATATTATCATTGCATTAAGGGGAAAAAATAACAAAAAATCTTTGCTTAATCTACAACTCGAGAGCAATGCGCGAGTCATGGACAGCCTTGGCTTTACCGTAATCAGTCACTGCACAAAACAAAGCTGCCTAAAAAGCTTCAAAGTACACTATAAGTGTAAAATTTCCTAATCAGATAAACTCCATTAGGGGGGCAAATCAAGATATGTGTAAGACAGCATAACAGTACACTGCCTACAAAACATAATTTACATTCCCTACAAGGTGTGATGATACATGATTTTGAGATACATGATAAAGTGCACCAATTAGATTATTAAAATTGTAGTTAGCGATACTATATTTTGTGTGGGGTCTATGGTTTCCTGTCACAGTCCATGTGAACATCAAATAAAACAAAAGCATTGAATTGGGGAAGCAGGGAAATGCCTTAAAGCTGTAAGAGCATGCACAGTAAATGGGAAGTTCACAATATTAACAAAAACTAGCGTCTGCAATCAGAGGTCTGCATGGCCGAAAACGAGAAGTGACAAAATTCAGCCATCTGACGAGTTAATCTATGTCACACAGCACCCATGAACAATGGAGAGCTGTGAAGGGTGAGTCATTAATTGAAAATAGCTGGTCACCCACACAAAGGTACCTTTTGTGGTGGTAAAACAAAAAGGGGTAAAGAAAGCATGCGTGGAACTGTGTTAATATTACATTCAGTTACTCTGAAGTCCAACAAGGGGGGCTTTTGAAGCCATCCATGTGTCACAACCCTGAAGGAATAACTTTACATTTATCATTTACTAACACGCAAAGATTTGCTTAGATGACATGTATTTGTTTGGCAAACTGACTTCATTGACCTAGCATTGAACTATTCTGTGTTGAATTAAATTAATGTGTGAATGCCAAATGGAGAAGCTAGCACTGGTCACAGGACAAGACAGCTGTCGACATTAGGTTCCATTTGACTGTTATGCCCACCCACGTTTATTCCATCTAAATCCCACTGAATGCACTTTATTCAGTCCTAAAGAACAGCAATTTAAACATGCAGGCTGTTCACAGATTGTATCTCATCTATATGACCAAATGCAAGAGGCTGAGTGCTCTTGTTTTACTGCGTCAGGAAGATAACAAAGACACAATGTTTTTTTCCTCCTGTCATTTCAAATCATAGGATAAACATGCAAAAAAGGGAACTGAAACTCATCCAAATGAAGACTAAGTCAGAGCCACCCGCAGTTTCATTTAAGCCAAAAGACATCAATATGTTATTGTAGGGTGATTCAAATGAAACAGCTCAATGATCGCACACTGCATTTCAAAAACATTTGCACACTTTATCTGTTGAGTCTAATGTGGCAGATATGTAGCTGAAGGTTTACGGCAATCACTATTTACAACCTTCAAAGAGCAAACAGACGACAAGAAAAATAAATAATCAGGCCTCCTGGAGAACAATATCTCCAGAGTCATTTCTTTAATTTGCACAGTTTTAAGGTTACTTACTTACTTATTTATATTTGCACAAGCCTGAAAAATAGTACATGTTGTTGGGCATAATGCTAAAAAAAAAGCTGTTTTGTAGATGTAACAGCTTGAGAAAAATGACAAGCCAAAGTTAGACCCGTTCCCAAGAGGAGAGACACATATGCATTACAAATGGAATTTCAGTGAAAACTATCTAAGCTAGTGACAAGTACTTGCTTTTTTCCCAGAACTTCTGGAATATCTACTTGCCAACTGGAGTAAATGTATAGACACTATTTATAGGCTTCCTGGCTTCATTAAAAAGACAATCACAGAATGTTATATATGATTGAAGAACCTCTGCTTTCACAAAAGCACTCCAGGCACCATTTTAGAAAGATCCATATTAATGTAATTCCTACAGCGCTGAATATGATACCAATCAATATTTGCCAGGCTCCTTCAGCACAGAGTTGATCTGTTAATTTCCTCTGAATGTACAAGGTTAAGAACTGCATGTCAAGAAAAATACTTGTTAGACGGTTGCAGCAAGTTTTAGGCAGTCTTATTTTTCTATTTTTATCCATCCGTCCCACACTGTGTGTGTAGGCTTGTTCTACACACAAAGCAGTTGTTGCACTTCATGCAGGTGTACTTATATTTACAAAGTTAGAGCACACTGAAATAATTATGTCCACAAATATGAATAACCATTTCATAGAAAGATACATTGTTACAGATCAGAAATATGTCAGAGGCAATTTTCTACACAGGCTTAAAATGTTTAGACCAAGGAACTGATTAGCTGAAAGTAATCTGTAACTATTATCTGTAACTACAGTACTATTTAGATAACTCACTTTTTAAGCAAGCTTTCAAGCAAAATGCTGCTTGTCTCTACCAGGGGTGCCACCAAGGAGGGGCTAAGGGGGGCACTGCCATACTTAACTTTAATAGCAGAAAATTAACTAGGCATAACACTCCTTTCTCTTTCTTTTTTGCCATATTTTACAAGGACCTATATTTGGCAACAGCATAATAAAACTAGAAATCTGTTTTGGTGTGCCTTCAATAAACAATTGATTAAGAATGAAACACAACTACAAGTGTTATAAACATTTATCAAATACGTTATGAAGGAAGAAACCTCTCAAAGAGTAATAGTTTTACATTGTTTTTAAGCTTCAATCAACAACTGAATTTCCTAATGTTAATGAGCATTTCTCATTTTAGACTGCTTGCAGTTGAGAGCTCTAAACTAAGTCACATTTGCATTCAGTGCAAAAGCAGATTCAAGCAGAAATGAGCTTTTCAGACGAGCGAGGACTGAGAGGAGTTTGTTGAGGAGGGAGAGAAACAACACACCAATTTGTGGCAGCTGAAATATGACGTCACTGTGGAGGCCACAGGGAACCCACTGCCCTACTGTACAGACACAGAAAGCCAGAGACACAGAGAGAGAGAATGGGTAGGCCAGACTCTCTGAGCCTGTTGGTACTTGTAGATTGTTCTTCTCTCACAGCATGTGCTTGTTATATTGGCACTGTGAATAACAGTAATGGGGGAGGCAGACCGATTTCCAGCTTTGTTGTCTTACAGACTGACTTGATTGGTTTAAAAACATAAATACAAATAAATAAATATTTCATGCAAAAATACCTACCTTAAATAAGATACCTACAATCACCCTCGTGTACTTATCATGTGTAACTAGCAGACTAGCACAAATGACTCATTTATTCATATTCAGCATTCATTAAAAATACTTTTTTTATATTTGGATGAAAGAAATGACAAAAAATGTTTATTTCATCATGAGCCTTAGATGTTGTGGATTCAGACAAAAAGAACAAAATTACACATAATTGATGGGGATTGGACTCTGGACACATGGCAGCAGTGACTCTGGATGAGTCACTCCTAAGAGTTTCTGACAAAACCAGCAATAATTAGAGAGAGTGCCAGCTTTGAAAAAACACTCACGCTGATTACCCCATCATATTCAAGTCGCTTTAATAACATGCACTCAGGTATTGTTACTGAAGTACTGTCGGTGTCAGCTCTTCATCAAGTATCCATTTACAAGAGGAAACTTGGTGTACCAACTACACAGGCTAAAGCTTTTAGAGTGAAAAATAACAGCTGACTTGGGGAGTAAGGCGGTAACAGAAGGCTTGGCATGGTGTGCAGGATTCGGAGGTGGGGGTGGAGATGGTTCACTGATACGGCCTTTGGTGAGCATCATCACTGGCAACATCCATGTAAACATAACCACAAATCCAGAAATGAATCATTGTGAAGCTTTGATATGCCCTCTTGGGACATACTCCTTAAATTGAAGCGCACAAATTCTTTACAAAAAGTTTCACGTTATCTTGGGGAACCATTTTCTCTTTTCCACCAGCACCTATACCAATATCTGTTCTGCAACGAGAACTAACTAGCCAATATTTCCTTCGTTTGTTGTTGTTAGTATATTCAGGGTTTCTTGCTTCAGATCTGGCCTTTAACAGGAATCTATACACAACTATGTCCACATACTTTAAATTCACTGAGCCTGTGTTACCTTACATGACAGATGTCTGATTTTTCTTTTATATATTTTGGACCATTTCATAAACAAAATATATATATTATATTTGAGTAAACAAAAACAAAATTGATTTAAAAAATTATTGAAAATATGGAATTTAAAACCTTATACTGATAAGCAGATGCCTTCAAATTGCTCAATTTGTCAGACCAACATTTTAAAACCACAATTTAAGGCACTTTAAGAAATCATTTAAGAAAAGTGGGAAATCTGAGGGGAGGATTAGTTATGTATTTTTTCTTGAAAAACAATTTCACACATCATATTAATACCTACCGCATATGAATTCTGAAAATGTCACGTAGTACAAATGCCCATAACCCCATCGCACTGAATTATGGACTTGATATAAAATTATACCGAGCAATTTCAACAAGCAACATACTGCAAGCAGAATTCCTCTGCATGGAAACTAATAGAAAAATATATAATACTCTATAATACCTATAAAGTGGATTCTGGCCACAATATTTCCTCTCAGTGACTGTAAAGGTGTACTTACAGAAGGAGCTGTTCTCCTTGAGACCGTGGTGAACGGGCGAGCAGGAATTCACATCAGCAAATTTTCGACCTGAAGGAGAAACAATGTATGGATTATAACTGGACTGATCACATTTCACTGTGAAATCTTTGAGAAGGAAAAATGCTGACTGATCACAGTATTTTGGTCAGTTGAAACTATACAATTGATTGTAGACCAGCACCAATGGTCCATGATATATCTCTTAGGGGAACCATATACCATATTCTGTGCTTGTGCATTCAATCATGCATGCAGGGATTTCTGTATTTCCAGTCAGCTGGAGTTTCCACCCAAACATGACAAACACCGGCTGGAAGCCAAACATCACAGTTCAGCGACAAGAAAGGCAGGACAGTAACAACATCATCATTAGTACCACCAACCAAGCAACCACTAATCTGTCTGTCTGAAAGCCCGCCTAACAAAAAGCTGTATGTATGTGTCCTCTTTTTCAGCCCTGTCTGAGAATAAAATCACAAAGAGGCCAACTGAATTCATACCCCACGACCCCCAACGGACATCATAAATGCTTTGAGCTGGGCTTAAAGGGAAATGCAACTAAGTTTCAGAAATGTAACATGCGTCAATATGTGACATTCCAGCGAAATGTCACAACTGTGGGGTGTGGGGTGGGAGCTCGTGTCGGATGCAGAACCAACACAAAGCTCTGAAAAGTGATTATTAAGAAGAGGAAAAAATGGAACCTATGGTTTTTTAATGTTCAAACTTTGGAATAAAAAAAGGCATACATTGAAAAATATACTGTTACAGATCCACGAAGTCAAGTATCTAGATTCACTCCTGCACAAAACAAAAGGCTCCCACAAAAAAGAAACAGAAACTCTCAAAAGTCGGTCTCAATGTTAACAATTGTGAAATTAATAAATGGTGCAAATGACTTATATTATCCACGCTAACAGTACCATTCACAGCAAACAGTGTATTTGGAAAGGACCAATGACATCACCAGCCTGCTAACATTTTAGCATCTGTGTGTTGTGCCTTAGTTTTATTGGATATTCATGTACCAATCAATGGCTATTGTTGTGCCCCACTTAGCGCTGTGAAAGATGGTAAAAGACCTTTCATAAGATGACAAACAGTGATGGCTTTAATTAAAGTTCACAAAGTTCAGCACCAATAAAAACTCAAAGGGAGATGATGAACTTGAAAGTGTTGGAGCCATTCCCAGTAAATGTGTCACCACTGTGGACCTATATTCATTAAAGCTAGACACATCAATTACTAGAATATTGTCGTCATTTTTCGAGCAAGTTAAAATAATGAGCCTAACTAGTGCTATCCATAATTGACTGACCTCATCCAACCCTGACTTCACTGCTTAATGGGTTGACAGGTTTTGTTAATGTGGGTCTATCCAAGTTTTCTATCACACCATCTACAGTTCACAAATACTCCCTTTCTCGCCACCCACACAATTGTCACAAACTCAGACATAAATCAAACTCGCTTGTTTAGGAGAGAAATCACTAACTTTGATTTCTTAGGTTAGACTCAGTAAAGTGCGTCTAACCTGAGAATCTAAGAATGTTTTTAGTGTAACGCACACACACACTAAAAAAATTGAACAAGTCGACTGTCAACAGGAAGGGAGATGCCCACAAAGAAAAGTCACCGGAGAGATAAGGAGCAGTCTGCGCAGAGACACGAAAACTGCGTGATATGACTAAATCAAAAGACCTTTCAGTGCAACTCAAGACATCCGAGTGTCGATCGTGTTCCACCCAGAATAGCCTCGGTACAGCTCAAATTACGGAAACCTGTCATCTGAACGTCCTGAAACTCCTTTTTTCGTAAATATCTGAAATAACTAATTCCATTATCCTTTCCTGTACATATTTTAAAGGGATGCTGCACACATTTATCAAAACTTCAAAAATGTCGCGTGGGCTATTGTTGTGTGCTACAGAGGAAAAACAACATAAAGCTCTGAGTGTACAAATGATAAGCTCGGTAAGTTTTTTTCTTTATTTATTTTCCTGGAAGCTAAAGAAAACGACATTTTGTCTATAAGAAAACGGTTAAACGTGGTCTCTTACCAGTAATAGGCTTTATCCGTTTTCCGACGCGCTCGTGTCTACTGCAACACACTGTACGCACTGCTGCGCTCCGAGCACGCGCCCCCTTTTATTAGGTTCCATTTGTGCCATTCGCGCTCGATCCCTTTCACGACCTCGCGAGCGCATCGATTGGCTTTAACATCCACGACGCAAATCCTTCCGCTTACCAATGGCTTTACAGCGCTCACGCCCTCTGTGGCTCCTCACTATTGCTGCCTGTTCGGCATCGTCCATTTGATTTCCTGCCAGCGCAAGATATGGATTACTATTTAATGGCTCTACAAGTCCCTCTGGCCCTCTGGCTTTCATTAACTTCCTCATATGCGGATCGTTTCTGTTAAATAGCGGTCAGGGATACTGAGCTAAACTGAAAGTTATCCACACTATTTATATTTATTTTATTTTTATCAAAAAGGTTAATTATATGTTTCACATACAAAATAATTATCTACATGCAGTGATGTGATGGACCTGTCTATAATCTATTATTCTTGCCCATGCCAGCTGGAACTGACTCAAGTTGAAAAGCTGCTACATAGATAAAACAAGCCAGTGCAGAAGAGCAAAGAACTGAAAGTTCACCAATTCAATCTTGAGACTTGCTCTGAAAGTGAATCAGTCCTCGTAGATTCCGAGGTTAAATGCCCAACTTCAGCAGATTAGATAGAAATGATGGAAGTTTCCATTCTAATTTTATTTTTATAACACCAAATCACAACAATGGCCTCAAGGCGCTAACATTCAAACTAACCCCCTATGAGCAAGCACTTGGGACAGTGGAAAGGAAAAACTCCCTTTTAGCAGGAAGAAACCAGGCTATGAGAGGGACAGCTATCTGCTGGGACTGGTTTGGGGTGAGGGGAGGGAGACAGTTTTTTGTTTTTTTTTTATAACTCATTTGTTTGGAGTTTGGTTTCAAGTTAAGGGTGTGAACATTTTGACTGTGTTCACACAGGCAGTGCTAGCCAGCAACTGTCTGCTAGACCTCGCTTTGCTATTTTGAGTCACTCAGCTAGATCTCTTCACTGTGTTTGTGCTGTTGCTCGCATTTAAAGCATTTTCAGTGGATTCATCTGTTTGTGCTCCAGTTTTTTTGTGAATGAAAATCTCATACAGTTTATGAATGCTAACCAAGACTGCTATATAGCTGATCATTTAGCACTGGTGACAACATAAAACAAACAACATAAAATAAATACGGAGGTGGCCAAAATGCTAACTACATAACATGCTAATGCTAATGTGCATCTTTTATATTCAGTCTATGTAGCCTACAGACGGGTTACAGACCTGTGAAAAGGAACAAAGTTTTCCAAGGGCAACCTCATGATTGTAAACTGATTAAGATCTTACCAACAATTCCAGTATTGGGTGCGATTTGGGGCAATTCTTATCCTAAAACTATTATATAAATACAGTCTCATCAGTTTCATTGGACCATAGACCATATGGAGGACGGTAATGAAAAAAATATTCTTGTTTTGTGGGAATCTTTTTATTTTATTTTGGCAACCACTATTCTACAGGAAAAAGTAGGTATTTAAATATATATCTGCCTGTTCTAGTTAGAATTACCTTCAGCAGTGTTACTGCACTGTTGTTAACATTGTGTTACCTCTTGGTGCAGTGCATTATGCTTTACTCATTTCTTTTTGGTCTTGCATCGTTTAACTGGGTTCTGTTGCGCTGACTGTGTGTCTGCACTGAGCTGTACAGTGTGTTGCCTTTGACACTGCCACCCACCACAGCGGCAGTGTCATGTAGTGTTTATTGCAGCATCACACATTAACAAACACTGTATGCGTGTTGCACAGTGTGTTGCGCTGTTATGTTACTCAAAACTCTGTTGCATTGTGTTGTGTTCAAGGGCATTCTCGGGAGTGTTTTAGAATGATTTTGATGCCTTGGTTGTTGCCAGGCAACAGCTGTCCTGAAAGAGAGATGAATGGGTGTCCCTGGGCATCTTTTTCGTCTTCATCTTTCCTTTCATCTTTCTTTTCTTCTCAATGCCTCACTTTCAGGTGGCTGAATTCATCATGTTAATGCCTTCCAAAACCAGATTTACATTTACTATAATCAGTATCTAGTGTTCAAGTTCTTAAAGTTTGCATAAACATGCAGTGAAGACATTATGCATTGCACATACACAACTTTGCTATTGCGTTTCAGAAGAGACTTTTACGCAGCAGCAATGATACAGCTGCTAAACCTGTTTGTAGAGATGTTAGACTATAAACTATACATGTTGTGCCCACTCTCATATAAAAGGCAATTAGTGGAGGCAGGCAGCATGCTTTACATATAAACAATAACAATTCATATGCAGAGTGCGGGTTCTTTTGTTTTGTGGAGGAAATGCACTCATTTCAGACTGGTGAGGCGGCTTCGGCGCATCCTGACACACATGAACAGAGAATGGAATTAAACCACTCAGGTGGTGTGCAGCTGCGTGGTGGATTTCTGTCACATGCAATTTAACCCTGAATAGGTAATGTTGGGTTTTATCACTCCTTTGTTATGCGGTTTGTTCACAACTGGCATTGTTGCCAGTCTGCATTCATTACTAATGCTTGTGTGTTTGTAAATTGCGGAAAGGGAAAGTAGAAATATGTTTTTCAGTGAGGATTATAAGCTTGTACGCAAACTATGAAGTAGCAAACATAAATAAATAAACAGATAATTACAAATTTAGCAGCTGTTCACACCTGTGTCAAAATCCAACCAGAAGGAAATGATTCCAAAACACTCACCCACACAGCTTCTTTTCCACTTCTTGTCTCATGAGAGGCCCTTTCTGGGGTTTGCTACAACCGCTACTGCTGCTCTGCTGTATAAACAGTGCGCAGGTGTCTGATTGGATGCATCAGCCATCAGGAGCGACAAAGAGGTGAGATGTACAGAAGTCAAATCAAGTTCTCATCAAATCACGATCAGTGAACAGACAGAGCCCGTGCATTTGCTTCACTACACAGAGAGTTTTAATCAGTGTTAGAAAAGTGCAATCAGGAGCTTATAAAAAAACTTACAGAACTCTTAGGCACTCCTTAGTGTCTTTAAAGTGTGAATATAGCAGTCACAACAGAGAACGTACACTTTCTTCCCGTTGATGGACTTGAACATGTCAGTTACATACAAACAATACAACATTTCCCTCTGAAAAGCAACTGTGTAGCAGATGTTTAGGAAATCAGGAATTTTCTGCGAACATTTCTTTCTGTGACAGGTTTCGTTACACATGCTGATCAAACAAAGCTCATCATTAGTTATTGACTGACTATGGGAACATTACATGCAAGGATGCAAATGTTAAATTAAAGTTAAAGATTTCACCAGGCCCTGATGGTGAAAAACAAATTACAACCAGACCCTTTGAAAGGTACATTGTCTAAGGCAGGCGTGTGTGAAGAAGTATGCGAGAGAAGGCACCTACTAGGACAAAAATAGCAAACATGTACAGTATTTACCATTCAACAAGTAAAAAAACAAAACAAAAAATGAATTCATTATGCCATAACATTTTGTCAGGATTATGGATTGCTTTGTAATGTACAGAAGAATAAAGTTTAATGGCTACTTTTTCTGGACTGATCGTACAAAGAGTCATTTTTCAGACGCCTCGGCTGGCTTTTGAGGATCGTGTTACTGTGTTACGTTTATTTATTTATTTTAAATATAGTTTAGTGGTGAATATGCTCCAGTAGAATTGCAGTCTAGAAATTATCTTTGGTGAAAATGTAAACAATTGCACCAGAACACAAAAAATAAAATGCTTGAGGAATGAAACACACAAACAAAAACAAAAGCAAAACAACATACTTAACACAAATATATATTCACCTGATTAAGAGTCCTATAACTTGCTCTGTACTAGCAAAGAGTGCTCATAATAATAAGCAAGCTATAACTCCTCCCTTAAACAATGAGGCAGATGATGCAGTATAAGCTTTGCAGTATACATTACAATAGTTATTATTTAGGATCCCTTTAGGATATTGATTAACTGAGGCATAATAGCTGCAGTGAGCAGGGTGATTCAGCAACTGAAACAAAGGCAAGACGAAGAAAATAATCATATATGTGTTAATGTGGATATTGATGGCACATAAGAGGGGTACAGACATTCATTTCTCCCTGGTCCCAGACGTAAGGCACATTACAGGGCACACAGTTATCTCCAAACCTAATCCCCACCCCAGTATAAAAATCAGCATGACAACACGCTGGTTTCATTTGACATTTTGCTGCCTACACTATAGCTTCATCCCCCATTGAGTGCAGGACACATGTGCCCCTCAGTCTGCAGTCTGTTCGTTCAACGATCCACCTACCCACCCACCCGCCCACCCATCTGTGTGTCCACTTTCCAACGGCACTTTACCACTGCTCCCAGCTCCAGTCATCCCCGCCTCCAAACACGATAAAAAAGCCTAAGATGGTGAGAAAGATGACGGCGTTTCCGGTCATCACCAATCCACAGGCACCCCACTTGATCTGGACGACAGAAATGGCCCATTAGATTTCCACTGTAATTTTGTTTTCACTGCACATGCACTACTTGTACGCACAGATGAATTTACGCTCATTTAGTATGATCTGAAACTAAATAAGTAAAGAGAACTCACGGTGTTGGTACGGGCCAAAACAATGGGTAGTCCAAACGATGATACCACAATGCCAGTTGTTAAGAAATAGGCCAGCTCTCTGCAGGCATTGCTGGATTCAGAGTCGTCACTGAGGCGTCTGGATATGAAGGTCGGGATGGGACTTAATACGTAGAAAATCAGGACAAACATCGGCCAGTAGACCCTGCAAAAACAGATGAAATTGTCAAAAATATTTACAAAGGGCATGAAACACTCGTCTTCAAAAGAATGGAACATCTTAGCACACCTGAAGTTCAGTTTACTCGTCATTAGGAGTTCTAAAACTGTGAAACCAGTTACAGAAAAATGTTCTGGGGCTCTTAGGGTGATTTCCAGTTTTGAAGTAGTAACTTCAGTCACATCAGAAACTGGCATTCCTGGAGTTTGACCAACAAGAGGACTATAAGGACTATAAATACAGGCCTTGACTGCACTGATCTGGCCTTTTTCTTTTGTCTCCAATCAAAAGTCACACAATGTAACTGCAGAGCGAATGATGTTGTTCAGAGCACAACCAAAACTCAGTTATTTCTGTAATAATGTAAGTCAGTGTCATAAAATAGCACGTATAGCTGCTGATACGTTTACAAGGAGAACTTACCCATACGTTTCTATTGCACAGCCCAGCAGAAGAAATGTCAGTCCAATAGCACCACTAAAGGACAAACCAACCAGTGCTAAAACGAGACATCAATAACTCTACATTAATCACAGAGTTGTTTTTGGCCAAAATATAAAACAAATACACGGTAGGCGTGGAGCACTCGTGGCATAGCTAAGAGTTAGGATACACTAGATAATAGCAACAACTCTAATGCATAAATCAACAGGTTAATAACTTATCTGGCAACAGATCTTAATGACCTGCGACAGAGACGCGAGTTTCGAGATGATACAGCAAACGTTTTGACCAGTATGGAAAACTCAGCTTACAAACTTTTAACTTCAAAAACTTTAACACTCAACTCTCGGCTGACCCAGCAGAGCCAAAATTAAAAAATACCTTTAATGCCTGCCATTGCGGTCAACGTCTGAAAACCCCCTCTTTGTGTTTATTTCTGCTCTTTGTGCACTGTTTACGTGCTCGGGCTCGATGTCGTCGTACAGGAACTTCCTGCTTCCTCGGTCGGGTTTTCCTTTCTTTGCATCAGGTGACCTCCTTAAAGCTACAGTAGCTCTGCGGCTAGCTGGGGCTTGAACTTCTTTACCGATATACTGTAATCTTGACAGGCAAAAAGTTTCACCTCACACCATTCACCAAGGTTGACCCAAACAGTCCTAGCTGGTGACGTAGTCTCTCAATGACGAGCACGAGAGGATTTAGCGCGTGCTTCCAGGGGGCTTTACACGTCTGCGTGTTGTGTTACAATATAAGCTGCTGCAGTAATACAGACTACATTACTTATTCGTTACTCAAGTGTTTTAATTGTTTGTTACCTTAATTTTCCCTACATTTTAAATGTATATCAAGTCTATCATTATTATTATTATTATTATTATTTATGACTATTTATCTTACCCAAGAGATACTTTCTTGTAGTTTTTCCTTATTGAATAACAACTACTATTACTTGAGTAAAAGTCATGACCCTACTTAAGTAATAGAACTAAAGTTTCAGTATTATAAATTAGCTAAACATTATTCAGAATTATATAAAATATATTGCTGGATCGTAACTACTGATTTATTATGGCATATGTCACTATAATCTTACAGCTGGAGCTGGAACAGCAGCTTCTGTACAGCTGGGGAGCTTTATCCACAATAATATAGTATAATACACTGCTTGAAAAAAAAGGGAACATGTGATCATCACAGTACAAGAAATAAAAAGTTAAAAACGTTATAAAGCACTGAGTCCATTCCCCTTTGTTTGTGCAGGTACACTAGTGAGGCAATAAGAAAGCAATCCCAGCAAAAAGGGTCTGGTTTTGCAGGTAGTGGCCAAAGACCGCAGCCCTGCCCTCTTCCCTTCTGACTGATTTTTCTGTAGTTTTGCTTTTTAATCTGTTTTCTTGTCACTGTCTGTAGGTGGTTTCGCAAGTCGGTTTGCTACATCTCCCAACAGAGCGTGTGGATAAGATGCCATGCTGTGACACAAGGAGAGTTGGATAGGCCCGTATAATGGCATAAACCCATCAGCAGGACTGGTTTCTGCTCCTTTGCGTGAGGAAAAACAGCAGGAGCACTGCCAGAGCCTTATAAAATGACCTGCAGCAGGCTACTCATGTGCATGTTTCTGACCAAACTGTCAAAAACAGACTCCATGAGCACGGTATGAGGCCCCAGCATCCTTTAGTGGGACCTGTGTTCACAGCTCAGCACCATGCAGCCGGTCTTTGCCTGAGAACAACAGATCTGCCAGGTCCATCACTGTCACCCAAATGAGAGCAGGTTCATGCTGAGCACATGTGACAGGTGTGAAAGAGTCTGGAGATGGCAGGACAAACCTTGTGATGCTTGTAACATCATCTGTGAAGCAAACAGGGCACCAGTGGCAGACCAGTCAGTTCTGGTGTTCTCTGGGGGCATGCCAATCAAGCTGCCCAGTACTGTTACCCCAATGGAGTCCAGTTCAGCATATATTAGATTCATACTTTAAAATCTGCAAGAACAATATGAAACTATGAAGGCACTATATTTACAAATAATATATCCGGGTACAGGTTCTGTACTCTGGCCCTATACATGCTCACATCCAACAATGTTGGGCATTACTAGATTTGCAGATTACAATAGCATTGGTGTGGAGACACCAGAGGAGCCAATATATTTATCCATGTTATGGATTTACTTATCTACAAAAGGCATGAAAATACCTTTTAGTGCTTCTTAGGCACCTTTATACTATGCATGTAAATAGGTTTTGATTTTGTTTACTGACATTAGGTTTATCATTCATAAATACCTGACTTTTGTGTCCTCCTTAGTTAAGTTCCTCCTCCATTTGCAGTCTGTAATATAATATTGTGTTATTGACGGACAGATCCTGATCACAGAGTAACTATGCATGTAAACTTGTGCAATCTTAGACTGAAATTTTTAGTGGAACCAAAACTCACACCACGACGGGCCTGAGATGAACCACAGCTGGCCTTCCCCTTGTTGTGTTGTTGTTCCCCTTCAGGTTCAGTGCATTATGGAGATGAAACCAGACAGAAAGGGACAGTACTTCAAAGGGCATGAGTGATCACAGAGCTGGGGCAGATGTTTGTGGACTTGTGCTGTTGCCGTCCAGATGGAAATTATGTGGTGCACTCACCAGATATGGATAAGCTATTTGAAAAAATATTTTCTTGCAGTTTAAAAGTTTCCTTTGTTGTTTTTGCTTTGTTGGTGTGCTAAAAAGGTATCAGCATAAGTTGTACTTACAGATAGTGAAGTAAAAGAAGAAAAAAAGAAAAAAAAGAGGACCCTTGTCACAGTGAAACTAAAAGATCTTTAGAAGATGTTTTCTTGGGAGCAGTCTTTAAATGCTGACTTGTTGCTTTTTGTCATTTTCAGACTCAACAGAGTCAAACGAGCTGGAAAGCCGTCACTCACTCTCAAGCACCCACCCACGCACTCAACTTCAATTTCAGGTTATTATTCCCCTAAATTAAGGGGTACGCATGATCCAAATGACGGTTTTAGAGGATTAACGACAGGAAACAGCCCGTTCCTTCTTTTTAAACTCAGCACCTGCTGCTGTCATGTTCTAAGTTTCTCAACTGCACATGTCAAGTAGTCTTCAGTAATAACTGGTACAAAAAGAAAAAGATTTTTTAAAAAGAGACAGTGCTGATGCTGTTTTTTAAAGAGTTTCACTGAGGAAGTGAAAGTGCTACTTTATGAAAACATTATGCTCAAATAGGTTCATTTTTTTTTTTACTAAAAACGCTGACCTTTCTGTAATCTTGCAGATTTTAGCCAGGGCCTCACTGGTGAGAATGAAAATGACAGTTAACAAAAGCAAAATTGAAACAAAGTAAAGTAGATGTAATATCATCTGCCATAAAAAAGCACCAAAGCATGCCACAACCGAACCAAAAACAAAAACGCTGTTTAATATATCACATTTAATTTCATTCAACTGCACACTTTTGCATCATATGTAGCTACAACTGGATTTGAGACTTCCTTTATAAAAAACAAACACAAACACAAAAAAACAGGATGGAAAAACTTACAAAAGAGCGTTATTTTGTCAATTAATAAGGAATCATATAATGACAGACGGACCAGTTCGACCGGTCCTGTGATGAAGCTGAGAAATCTTTAGAGCGATAGTGGCAAGGGGTGCCAGCATCACCTGTCCAAAACAAGGATGGCACAATTAGAGACTCATGCACCTTGCTGCCATATGTAAAATCATCCAAACAACCACAGAGCAGTAACACTGTTCCTTTTCACCACACAGCGCTACATTTCATTTAAAAAGAGTTTCTGCTTAGTGATTCAAAGGTTTGTCTTTTTTGCCTGTTCTGGTCAAAATGCAGTTTTCACTTTTAGATACTCCACCTGTGCATCCCCAAAAACGTGTTCTTTCTCGTAGCTGTCGAGATAGATTTGAACTGTTGCCCCATCAAAACTGGTCCCACTGAGTCTGTAGATGATTCGAGAACCATCAGAGAAGATTATCCGCAGCCCCTGCAGTGAAGACAGCCCAGCGCAGACTGAGATACATTTTTTTAGGGTTTGCAAACACAGCTGAGAGGCTCTGATGCTGACAAATCGCATACATTATGCATCTGTGTATACCGCAAGACTATCATTACAGAAAAATGCACCACAGTGTTTTTCATGTACCTGGTTCCTGGAAATGGTGCCGTCTACCGGGTCTGCATACTCAAAGCTGTCTGCTTTCTCCACCTGGTAGATTTTGTCTTCCACAGCAAATCTTTGCCTCACAAAGGTCTTGTCGGTGATTGTGATCTCCAAATCCTCCATCATTTCACATGCTGCATCTATGTCTACATTCTCGTAGTCATACCTGGGCAAAATGTAAAGAGTAGAAACAAAAATCTAATGAGAAAAAAAGGCTACATAAATAAATAAATAATAAACTAACAGGTACTTATTATTGATTATTGATGCCTTATTTTACATATGTTTTGTGATGTGGCTTAATTTGTGTTGATAATGAATATTTTGTAATCAAAAGTGAGTCAGTACAGACAATACTAATACTAATATTACTACTAATAATATTCTCATGTTAAATGTTCTGTCATACAGTGCAATGCCACATATGTTCCACTAGGTGTCAGTAATGTTCTACATGTGTCTTCACATGTCTCGTCGACCCACCTGTTACAGCTTCATCTGTATCAGTGACACAATTTCTGCTTAACTATATTTCAGCCTCTTAGAACAAACAAATAAGCAAACAAATAAAATAAAAAAACTTTATCACATAACCTCAGTAATAATACGGTGTTTTTTTAGTGTGTCCACATCTCACCTGGTGAAGTAGTTTCTTCCATATTTTAGCCAGTGGTCCTTAACTAAATCTTCCACACTCTTCTTTCTGGTGGCCAGGATAGACAGCCATGCCAGCACAGCCCAAAGCCCATCCTTCTCACGAATATGGTCTCCTCCTGAAGCGTGAAGTGGAATTAGGTTGACAGTGTTGAGAAAACATAAAACAAAAGCCCAGAATCAGAATCCTCGTCTTCTTCGATTTAGTTACTTGGCACGGACACGCAGTACCTGTACCAAAGCTTTCCTCTCCACACAAAGACAGCATGCCTGCATCCATGAGGTTCCCAAAGAACTTCCAGGCAGTGGGAGTTTCATATAGCTCGATTTTCGTTGCCTTGGCTACTCTGAAGGAAATACAATGAAAGAGTATTCTAAGGCAGTTTGTTTTGATGGTGATATTTGAAAAGCAGGCCACACGTTTACCTGTCTAATGCCGCACTTGTGGGCATAGTACGAGCAAAACCTCTCACCCCTGCATGCTGAAAGTACGGGATGCAAAAAATGTTGTCAGCAATCACAGCCACGGAGTCAGATGGGGTGACGAAGAAGCCATGTTTACCAAGGATCATGTTCTGGTCCTAGAAAGCAGAAAGAGGTTTCTCAGGCCCAAGGAAATGTCTTTTGAAGCTGCATTTTTATATTACATATATTCTTGTAATGTTTGAAAAAAACCAAACAAACAAGTAAAAAGCAGAAATAATAACTCGGTAAGCCCACCCCATCGGCATCAAATGCTGCACCAAAATCATACTGTCCGTCTCGCATGCTGTCAACCAGATCTGTAGCGTATATGGGGTTAGGGTCTGGGTGTTGACCTCCAAAATCCTCCTTAGGGACACAGTTAATGGCAGAACTGGCAGGACAACCCAACTCAACACACAGTATTCTCCTCACGTAGGGTCCTACCGCTGCAGAGCGGACAGGTGAGAGAGGACAAAGATGAACTAGGCAGATCTGGTGTTGCACAAAGTATTTTAAAACAACAACAAGGAGAAAACTGAGGCTCACAGTGCTTCAGCCCTGACGTTTTGTTTCAGTGTTTGGGGACGCTCAAAATAGATTTAGTAATCTAATGAGAGTAAAGTCACAGATCTGACAACCCAATGTTACCTCTCCCAGAATAGAACAGAGCCTCAAACATTTATCTCATTATTATCTCCATTTTTCTGTAATATTGTTAAGCTTCTCTTTTACGTTGCTGACATGAATGTGAGAAATATGGAAATCATATAGATTTGAATAGCATCATGCTTCATAAGCAAATGAGTTAAAGAACTTGCTGGAGTTGCATACAAATATAACTATGACATTATACGATAAATGAGTTAGTTATGAGAGCATTTTCTCTGACCTCCGTGCAAGGCATCCAGTCTTATCTTGAAGTGGTTCTTGCCAGACAGAAGCTCCTTCAGAGCAGCAAAGTCAAAGATGTTCCTCAGCATGTTAGCGTAGGACTCCACAGAGTCTACGATTTCCACTGCACAAATCAGAAACAAAACTCTATCCATCATCAGGGAAAGAGATACATAAATACACTTACAATACGCCTTTCACAAAGAAAAAAGACAATATGTGTAATTGTACCTGCAAAGAATATATCTGGTCAGTCATATAACTAGCCTCATATCCCTTTTCCCCCCGCATGCTCATTAATTTCGATGATGAATGAGAGACTAACATTAATGCTCTAGTTCACCTGTGAATGGCTTGAACTTGTTCTCCAGGTCAAAGGTCTGTTTTCCCATAGTTGTCAGATCCACTTGTAGTCCAGGGCAGGTGGCAAACTCCTCAATGGTCCTGCTGATCTGAAAGATCTTGTTTGTGACTGCTTCGTTGGCTGGGCCTGGATGAGGCAGAAGAAGCCTGGTTTTATGATGACAGTGTAAAATTACAGTATTGTAACAGTAGAAAAATCTTCTATTGACAGGAATAGCGATACTGAATATTGTGTGTTGTTTTGATGTGTTTGAACTTTGTCCCAGATTTGTGCCAATACAAGCATCACATTTTCTCTGTGTCTGAGCCACATATCCGAATGAGGCCTTATTAAATGCCTGACTTCTCCTGTATCACTATTTTGCACTTGGCCATTGCGACTGCATGCTTTCTTCTCTCAAGTTACCATACCTCCATTTGCAGTATTAAACTTAATGCCAAAGTCTCCATCAGGTCCACCGGGGTTGTGGCTGGCAGTGAGAACGATGCCTCCGATGGCTTTGCATTTCCTGATCATACAGGAGACGGCTGGCGTGGACATTATCCCGTGGTGTCCAATGATCAGACGACCCACCTGGGGAAAAGTCACATAGGCGTTTTTTACTTGGGTGAGAAAATTACGTATCTTGATATATCAGCGTGAGGCAGGGGTGGGAATAGCAGTAAATATCAGGTTTGTCACAGGTCTTGTCAGAAGTAAATAGGATATTTTATTTCACAAACGGCACTTGCGGCACACCAAGAGCAAGTTCTATCATGTGTACGTGTATTTTAAATCCCTCTAGTTATATCATTTACCCGGCCCAATTAGCAGACAAATTTGGATCTAATCTGGAACACTTGTGTAGGCCATATGTGTTCCAAACACCTGACGTGTGCTGCGTTTAAAGTGTCAGGTGTTTATGTCGGCAGAGAAAATAAAAAGCAACTGGTTAGGTTAAGTGGCTAAGTGGTTAGGTAGTATTTCATGCAAACCAGTGCTAATGTGGTATAGAATAAACATCAGGTGACCTTTCAGCCCACAAATTAAAATGCAAGTTATTTGCTTTGAAAGATCAGTAAATGGTGACTGAATGTAATGGTGGCGGATGTTTCTCTGCCAATAAGACTTAAGCCTTGCTTTCATTAATCTCCCAGGAAAAGGATCAGTTATGCTACTAAAACAAGGGGATACCCTCCCCACCCCCACCTCCCCGACCCCAGGTAGCTCAGATTATGTTTGCGGGAAGGGTCCTATTATTAGAGGAGGAGAAAAAAAGGTCATAGAGGGAGTGATGGAGAGCATTCCCTCGACACGGAGAACTCTGGGACTTGGAAGTGTTTCAAAGTGACATTTCCGATATTTATTATTAGATCGGATATTAGATACTGAACAGAGATTAGTGTAATATCTAGTCAGTATCTTATATCCATATGCAATTTATCATTTAATTTAAAAGTTACAATTATTTTTTAAAAAATATAATTACATCAAAAATTATGTTTTTTTTGTTTTTTTCTACTTTTTGATTATAGTTTGGACAGTAAAAGCAAAAGTCACAGGTTGCAGTTGACATGAAGGTACAATTGCTGACAAAGAGATAATAAGTTACTGGGGCAGGTGACACTGACACACATGCAGTTATCTGCTCATGTGCACACTCACCTGCCAGCATGCACACACAAACAAGGTAAGCAAGCCCTTACACATGGTGACACTGACCCCATTGGCAGCTGCCATCTGCACAATGACCTGAGTAGCCGTTCGATTGAAGAAGCGTCCGTCTCCCCCCACCACCATGGTTGAACCCTGGCGATCGCGCAGGTCAATGGAAGAGAAGACACTCTGGATGAAGTTGTGAAGGTAGTTCCTTCTGGACTGGAACACATAGACCTTTTTCCTCAGGCCGTTGGTGCTGGGTCGCTGGTCTGGGTAGGGGGCTGTAGGGACAGTCAAGACCTGCAGAGGGCTGTTGTCCATTGTTTCAAAATAAAGGTCTAACTTAATGCTGCAGCACAGACAGCGAAGGGGAACTTGTTATTTAGAGGGATATCCCCTGTCAGCTGACATGAGGAATGGTACGAAGGAGCAGAATGGAAAGGCAAGAGTTTGACTCCTCCTATTATTTCACTGGAAGCAGAGGGTGCTTGTGCAGCCTAAAATAACCTTCCAAACTAATGTGTGTGCAGAGGCAGGCAGAGTAACTGAAGAAGCTGCTTCACACATGTGCAGGGAGATCACTGTCAAGTCTGCATGGCAAAACACAAAGAAGTGTGTGTGTGTGTGTGTGTGTGTGTGTGTGTGTGTGTGTGTGTGTGTGTGTGTGTGTGTGTGTGTGTGTTAGGTGTGGTTGTCGTGTGAATGGTTTGTCTATTTGTTTAGTCCTGCAGCTGTGATTAGACTCATTATGCATAAAAGAAGTATGACCTCTGTCATCAAAGTCATGTCTCACACTATCTCAGGGGAGGATATTTCTCGTTTTTAATGCTGTTTGTGGAAGCAAACCGTGGGACAAGCAGTCAGAGTGTAATCGGGAACACACATGTGAGTTTTTAAGGAAGTATCAGTTTTCACATTAGACATACTTCATGGTGCAATCAAATCTCAGTGAAGTCATCTGCACGCGATGGAACAAGACTGCCCTCTGGAGTTTACTGAGCCCTCCTAACCAATCAGTAGAAAAAAAGTTCAGCCTTTTGAAATATTTGTTCAAAAGTCAGTGTGCCATGTGAAATAAATAAATAAATAAACATTTATGGTGGCATTTGGTGGCAGCACGGTGGCACGGTGGTTAGCACTGTTGCCGCACAGCAAGAAGGTCCTGCGTTCGATTCCACCATCAGGCCGGGGTCTTTCTGTGTGGAGTTTGCATGTTCTCCCCGTGTTTGCGTGGGTTCTCTCCCGGTACTCCTGCTTCCTCCCACCGTCCAAAGACATGCAGCTTGTGGGGATAGGTTAATTGATTAATCCAAATTGTCACTAGGTGTGAATGTGCGAGTGAGTGTGAATGGTTGTCTGTCCCTGTGTGTTAGCCCTGCGACAGACTGGCGACCTGTCCAGGGTGTACCCCGCCTTTCACCCTATGACAGCTGGGATAGGCTCCAGCGCCCCCCGCGACCCTGAAAAGGATAAGCGGATGGATGGATGGACATTTATTTGTTTTGTCTGCATAAATTTGGGTTCTGTTTTATTTTTTTGTTACTGAAAAAATGTGAAAATCCAACTAAAATGTATTTATTTTGAAGTTATTTAAAATGTACTTACTTAAAACAATGCAAAAAAATACATTAAATATTAAAACCACTACAGCATGGATTTAATTATTTATTTGTTTAATGGGAGACATAAAAAATTCACCTTACTTTATGGGAGCTTGAGGTCTTTGTTGATATATCAAACAAATTGGCCCCTCCTCCCACCCCTTACCAGAAATTAGTTTGTTGCGTCAGGGTAACAGTGTGCTATAAAGGTACCAAAATGTTACCGTTTTCTCAGACTCATGCAACAAAATCAGGCAATCATATGGTTAAGAGTTTCAGTGTGTGTGACACTGAATGTCCTGTATGAGAAGCTTATGAAACAGAGTTGGATATGATATTTATATTATTTGACTTTTAGAGTATCATTGCATCCTGGTACCTTACATCTCACTGCATAACATCCTCTCCAAGCACCTGAACACACTTCATTTACTACACACGCACATTATATATGTATGACCCTCAGCTAACCTCGGATCTCCTCATTTGTCCTCAGACCTGATTCCAGGATACTCTTACTCATGCTCGCTCTCATCCAGTTCATTGTTCTCACTGTAATGTGTCACATGTAAACACATTCTTTCCTTCCATAAAAGCTTCGTGTACCCATTTCCTGTAAGTTGATACAAATTCATGTTAGTGTTTGGTTTGCCTGTTTATATTTATATATCCCACCAGTCAAAATGTCAGAACAACTTTTCTTCCTTACAACTCCACAAAATGATGCCTGTTGTTAAATTATATGGATTTCCTCCAACAATTCTACTTCATCTGTAACGACTCTTATATATAAAGCAAAATTAAGCTCTCAATTTTTCTCCAACACAGTTTTAATCCATTACAATTCTGACAACAGCAGTGACAAAAATTTATGCGTTTAGCATTTCAGAAGTGAATAAATTCCAGTTTTTAAAGTCTTCTATAACAGTTATTTGATTTTTGTGATAATAACAAATATATCAAACAAGGAACCTATTAATCACAACAAAAGCTGACACTTTTAGATGCTGCTCTTGTTACATAAAAAAGGTCAGCATGAAAAACATATAGAAACAATTCAAGAAGAGATTGTGGAGCCTCATAAATGCATCCAACTTTTTCCTTTCTATGTCATGATCCAGTCAAGGGATCCTTCCCAAATTGTCAGGGGTCAGTGAGTAAATGTGACCCAATATAAAAACTGTTCATATGTGACTGTTTCTTCTCTATGATCTGATCCTTGTAACATATAAATAAAAACAGAATGTAATTATTTGCAAATCTCTTAAACCCCATTTTATTCACAAATAAAATCATATCAAGTATGCATATGGAGTAAATGTATAATTTTAAGTAATACATGAGCTCATTTTGAATTTAATGGAAGCAACATTTCTAAAAAAGTTGGGAACGGGGCAGGAAAAAGCTGTAAGCATATGTGGTATCGGAAAGAAACAGCTGGAGGAACATTTTGCAACTAATTATGTTAATTAGTGACAGGTCAGTAACACACTGGGTAAAACTCTGTGACAAATTGTGGAAACTGTGAAGACTCTCACCATCTGCAGTAAATGAGAAAATCAAGAGATTTGGGGAAACCTGGAGGAATCGCTGCTGCCAATGACAAAAATCAGTATTGGATGCCGTGATTGTCAGCACCTCAGATGGCACTGAATTAAGAACAGACATGACCCTGTTATAGAAATGGATCAGATCAGAGAAGTTCAAGTTCAGTTCAAGTTCAAGGTTCTTTATTTGTCACATGCAGGAAGGACGTCTGATTCAGGGGAAGTCAATTTTTGGGAGGTGCCACATGATAGATGGAGATCTGGGTCAATTTGAAAGAAGACGCCTCTTACCTGACATCCCCTGGATCCCTCTCCTACATTCAGTCCACTCCTTTAGTTTCATGTGAAGATATCTCACATTCAGGTTAGTGTCTCCACAGGTGCTGAACCAGCATCCACTTAGAAAATGATAGAAAGCGCATACTGTGAAGACAATAGTAGACAACAAGCATTCATTATTCCTATTATCTCATTCAGTTTATTCCCATGGGATGCAAATCCCATGGGAATAAAACATGGGTATTACATGTGCATCTGCTGTAACCAACTGGTTTTCTGGTGGGCACAGCTGGTGTCCTGATGGTTGTTATGGTTCCTATACTTTGTGGAAAACATCACGCCTGTGAGGTTGTTCATGGGTCAGGCAGATTTCCAGACACGTGCGTGAGGTGAATGGTGTAGTTGCTTGTTGGCCCATCAAGGTAAAAATCTGTATTCGATGAAGCATCTGTTCTGTCTCAAGTCCTCCAGATCTATGTGAAGGACAGAGTTGCCTGAAGAGGATAGAGACTGAATCCTCCTGAGACAAAGCCAGAACTCCTCTGTGTGCACGAGAGAGAGATTTGGAGGCTCAGAGCCAACATGGTTTAACAAGTAAACATGAAAAGTGACGCAGACAAAGATGCTCACAGGGGTGCAGGCACCCTGTGTTAGTCACAGAGATTATAAAATTACATGATAATGATAGTAATGATGATAAGAATCAAATGTGGAATTTGAGAATTTATTTTCTCTGTAAAATCTCACCTCCATAATCTCCAAAACCATTTTCATACTTTTACTGATCAAAATTTACTGAACCATCCTTTCTCTTGCTCCATGGTCTAAGTTGAAAACATAGAGAAGAGGGGATTTAAATTTATAGCTTTTATATTTGCACGGTTTTTAAAACCTTTTTTGGCTGGTCACCACTCATTAATAAATGAGTAATGATCCTTCGGTAATGACGGAGCGCTATTTTGTTTTTCTGAAGTAGAGCTCCCCTGATTCATCGAGTACTTCATCAAACAATAATTAGTTTGCACTACTTAATGCCTCACACCTCCCAGACAGGATTTTTGGCTTTTCTTTGCCTTGTATACAGTATTACACAAATTTGGGATGTACAAATCAAACAATGTGGTGATATTGTGACTGGTGACAATTTCATACTGTATGTGTTAAATTAACCAATAACCCGTTACTGATAAATAACTATCTTTAGAGGTCTTATTCTTTTTTGTAATTGTTAGTAGCGGAGTCTATATTTATCAATCGCATTCATTTAGCCCTTATTTGCACAGTTCTCTCATGAAACTGTATTAATGACATGCTGAAAACCACAGGAAATATCCTGGACACGCTTGTAAATGATGAGCATTCGAGGTCTGATTGAATATTTCAGGTTTTTAATAACACATTACAGATATCAAACCATTAAGTCGCTCACAACATCACCTTAAGCTTCATTATCCATATTATTGATTGTTTTGGTCCTGCTGGTAGAGCCTGAGGTCAGGTAAGGGGTGAGTGTTGGAGCTTCAGCGCTGAAGGTTTCTGGCATCTTCTCAATGGTCTCCTGGGCTAGCTAACATGTTGGCTGTCAGCTGTGGAAAATTGTCAGAAAAACCTTTGGCTTGCAGAAAAAAATCTTCTCACTGACTCTATGTAGAAATCTTCAAAAGCTTTTTCAGTGAAATGTATAAAGCACTACAGCACTGGCTCAGATGATCAGCATCTCAGTAAGATTTAGATTTGGAGACTGGAGGCTGCACATGCTTGTATGTGCGCACATATCACAGTATAATTCATGGACATGGTCAGAAACAATACTTAGGCTGTGACAGTCAAACAATGCTCAGTCAGTACAAAACACCCCAAGTGTGCCAAGAAAACATCCCCCACATCATTACACCACCACCATATCTAACCATTAACCCAAGGCAGGATGGATCCATGCTCTCATGAGCTTCACGCTGCTTTCAGCAGCTGAAATCGAGACTCATCAGAACTGGCAACCTTTTTCTGATCTTCTATTGTCCAATTTTGGTGAGTTTGTTGAATTGTAGACTCCATTTCCTGTTCTTAGCTAACAGGGTAGACCCCCCAGTGTGATCTTCTGCTGCTTTAGAGATGCTTTTGCCAGGTACTTGGAGATGATTACAACTAAAGTTGCGTTTGAGTGGAATGTATTCACTCTGACTGAAGTGACGACAGGAGGTGAATCATGCATTTTATTTTCTTAGTTAGCTAAACCCTTCCCAGCGTTATGCACATTTGTTATGGATGAAGAGTCACCACCAAACAAAACAATCATAAGATGCCATTCATTTTTACTGAGGTCTCTATTATTTACCTTTTCTTCTAGAATATTGATCTTTTTCCTCTGGTAGATGAGCTGGTCACTCAGTTCCCTCACGGCCTTCAGCAGCTGTGTAATGCTTTGCTCCTGGCTCTGGATCACCTCCTGATCAGGGATGAATGTTGAAAAAAAAGAATGATTGTTAATAATAATATAGTATTGTGAGCTTGTATAACAGCATTCAAACACTGAGAGAATAGATGGAAAACAAAGATTATTGTAGTAGCCAAAAAGCATAAAGGTTGTCTGATTTATTTTAGAGTTTATTGTTGCACAATACTGTTGCAGTGATCTTTTTTTTTTTTACCTCAGCAAAGGACAGAAACATCAAGTGCAGGTTTTCTTTCTAACAACGGGTTACTCACCCTAAGGCTATTGATCTCTGCTGCTCGTTCACTCGGCACAAGGCCAAGTGACAGACTGCTCAGTTTCTCCTCGAGGCCCTCCACTTTATTCTGCAGTTGACTTTTCTCCTGCAGGATACTGTTCATCTTGGAGCTGATCTCTTCAGAAAAGCCCCTGAGTTCTTCATTGTTGGCCATTAACACAGTAACAGTACTCTTCAGTTCTTCTTCTGTCACCTTGATTTCGCTGGCCAGCACTGACAGCTGGCTGAAAGAGCGATTGAAGATGTTGAGTTTTTGGAAGATATCATTTATCTGTCCCTTTGTTTTCTGTGCAAACTGCCGCAGGCTCTGACCCATTTGGAGGAGGCCATTTGCCGGGAGATACACGTCATCCAAAGCAACAAAGCGGGACTGACTTTCAGCAGGAGCCTCGAGGTGGAGGACCGGAGGTTCCTCTTCGCCACAGAGGGCAGGAACACAAGCAGCAGCCAGGGCAAACACGAAAACAATTCGTGTTATTCTCATACCTCGCTCTGTGACGGGATGAAGAGTTCCTGAGTGAAGATCCAGAGCTTTATACTCTGTCTGATATCAGATTAATGATTACCACATTAGCTGAATCAACATCTTTCTACAGAATGTAGTTTTCTCCTCTCAGGGACTGTTGAAAGTCTGTTTGGAACTTATGCTTTATTCAAATTTTAAAGATTAGTATGTAAGTGTTATCGTCACTTGGGATGATACAACAGCATTCATTCACAGAATAACACAAAAATCATAATTGTTGCTAAATCTATATATAATACATCTATAAATTATATAGATGTGATGTTTGAAGCTAGCGTACAGGACTGTGAAAACCTGTGCAAATGGGAAAATACAGAGATTTTACAATTCTAACAAAGTTGAATGAAATGACTGCCTTTATTCATCAGCACAGTCTGAAATCCCCAAACAATTCTTTAAGTAGTCTTCAGCAATAGTTCTCCCAGCTTCTTGAAGAACATTCAAAGATCTTTGGATTTATTTGGTTCTTAGTCACCAATCCTCGACTGATACCTTTCTATTATGTGTTTTTCTATCCAGGTATGTTTTTAAGCTTCTTCACAGACACCCTTTCACTGAGACCATTTCTGAGGCTTCAGTGAACAGTAAATAGATCATCTGAAAGTCCAGATCCATCTGTCAGATGCTGTGTCAGGTCTTTGATGGATTTTTTCCTATTTCTTAAGGGCATTAATCTGCTGTAGATAGTTTGTTAGGCCTGTCACTTCTTCTTTTGTCTTCCACTTGTCCAGTTTAAAATTTTAAAGGACAGCCTGCACACCATGCTGAGATCTGCTAAGCTTTCAGCTAATAGCTCTTTGAAAATCACCTTGCTGGTACATAAAACACCATTATATGCCTCTCATTTTAAGAAGAAAATGCAAAAGAAAATTTTAGAAAACTAAAGAAATGTAAATAAATGTCTTTTCACTGGAAACTATTAGCAAAGTGCCTAAAGATATAATTTGGTGTATTTTTTGTCTGTGCTTGAAAGATTTATAAGTCAGTGTTAAGTGACTTAAACAAACAAACAAACAAACAGACACAAAGAAAAACTTTGAAAGACTTTCAGAAAACGTGAACTGTTGCTCAAGACCAGCATAGGAAATGGCAAGAAAGTCGGGCTCCTTGGAAACAAAGTATAAAAAAATCGTTTGAACAGAAATCCAGAAATGTTACAGAAATGTTAATGCCTCTTAAAAGTCGTTATTTCATTTAATCTTTCTAAAGATGTTTTCCTCTGAGCCAGGACAGTGTGAGAATGCCTTGAACTAACCTTTAAATAAGGTCGTGGCTGGTCCCCTCTTGTTGTTGCAGTAGTATGGTGGGTCTATTTGTAATTTGTTTTTTAAAAGATGACCCAAATTACACAGGATCAATTAATAACAACTCTGTGGTTTTGAAAGGCCGTATAGATGTGTAACATCACCGAAGATCAAACACCTGTTCCACCAATTCTTTACTCTACACGTCCCCCCAAAAGAAGAAATGTCCCCGTAAGAGATTTAGGTCCCCGACATCAATAATACATGAAACACACACACACACACACACACACACACACACACACACACACACACACACACACACACACACACACACACACACACACACACACACACACACAAGAACGTACGAAAATAACACTCTCAATTGTGGTGGTGCCTGTCAGTTAAATGTTAACTATGACGGTTGTATGGGGGCCACAGTGTGTACACAATAAACTTAGTCCTCAGCCCAGACTTCCACCAAAGGCTCTGCTGTCTGAAAGGTCGATTGTATGTGGGTGTCTGAAACAAAAAAAGAAACTAAACCATTCACAGCCTTTTACATTATGTGTGTATTTGTTTTTTTTGGCTGCCTGTAGCCGAGAAAAAAATGCTATGAAATGTGCCAAACTGAAATAACATCATATCAGAGGGACTTTACCTAAAAGTATAAAGCATCATGCTAGCACCATGCTAGTTCACAACAACAGCTGTTTGTGTTTAAAGGTTCAAATAACACAGTGTATTTTAAAATTGAACATGTTACACATTAAGTGTTTTTCTTCTTTCACCCCAAATAGAGAATAGAGTTTAGCTATTATAGTAACTGTTACTGCTGCCTGTGTTTTGCCTCTGAAAACAAGATAAAGTGCAAACTAATGCTTGTTGTCTAATGCTCATCCACACTATTTATTTATTTCTACTGCTTAAAAATACCAAGGCCAGCTATCAAATAGATGTAAACTGATTCTATTAGACTAATCTGCTATTGTATTACTGAATAACTTAGGTTATCAAGAGCCTGTGGGCATCTGGATTGACTGGTCTCAATTAGGGTTGCAAAGGGGCGGAAAATTTCCGGTAAATTTCCGAAAAGTTTCCGGTAAATTTCCATGGTAAGTTAAGCTTGGGAATTTTGGAAATATTCCATATTGGAAACTGTCCATGGAAATAATGGGAATTTAGGAGAACTAACTGGGAATATATTATTTCCAAGCATAAATATAAACAGAAATCATAAGAAAACCTCCATGCAAAATGTTTTCAACAGATATTTAAACAGATTTATTTGTAAGTACAGTAGAATAGAACACGTTTCAATAACTTGTTTCATGGATGAATAAAAACAGAAATGTTGAGTTCAATATTACCATCCCCTAACCCCGCTCATTCAAAAATGCCCCCTGTCCAAAAATCTCCACAAAGTCCCATTCAAAAGGTTAAATGAAAAATGCCACTTATCCTCCAAAACGTCCCATTAAACATTCAAATCTTCCTTCAAGCAATCCTCTTTTCTCATTTTTGCTCAGTCAATAGACTCTTCCTGGACCTCATCATCATCCAACAACATGTCCACTTCCTCAGCATCCAACTCTGAGTCTTCCTCTTCAGTGTCACTTTCCAGCTTTGTTGAGGATGGCTCTGTGTCAGGCTCAAAGAGCTGTAGGTTTGCCCGAATGCCGACCAGCTTTTCCACTCTCACATTTGTGAGCCTGTTGCGAACCTTTGTGTGGGTGTTCCCAAACAGTGACCAGTTGCGCTCGGAGGCGGCTGATGATGGTGGGATTTGGAGGAGGATGGAGGCTACAGGTGCAAGGGCCTCAGATTCACATAGTCCCTTCCACCAGGTGGCTGCAGATATGTGCTGGCATGACTGCCATATTCCATCCCCTTTCCAAAGGCCTTGCTTTGTTCGATACTTTGCCAAACTGCCTAGAACTTTGCCTTTATCGAGACCCAGGTGGTCAGACATGGCTGTAATGACCGCATAGGCACCGTTGATCTCTTCCCCGGAAAGTATGCCCTTGTCATATTTGGGGTCCAGCATGTATGCTGCTGCATGCACTGGCTTCATGCAGAACTCCCTCCGCTGTTCCAATGACTTGACCACAGCCGTTTCCTCTGCTTTCAGTAGTAGGGAAGTGGGCAGAATTGTCTGGATTTCTTCTTTGAGTTCTGCAAAAAGGCACTGGACATCTGACAAGATGGCACCATCCCCCTCTATCTTCGCTATTGCTGCTGCAATAGGTTTGAGGATTTTCTGACTGCTAGATACTCTTTCCCAGAACACATCATCCAAGATGACCTTCTTGATGTCACTGTCGATGCCTACAGACTGGGATATGGCCATCTCTTGCAGAGACTCCTTTCCCTCCAGAAGGCTGTCAAACATGATAACAACACCACCCCATCGCGTTATGCTGGGAAGCTTCAGTGTAGTACTCTTGTTCTTTTCCTTTTGCTTTGACAGAAATGTAGCGGAAGTTACTTGTTTGCCTTTAACATATTTCAGAACTTGCTTCACTCTCTTATTCAGAGTGTCCATTGTTTTTAGTGCCATTATGTCTTTTAGGAGAAGGTTTAGTGTATGGGCTGCACAGCCAATAGTAGTTATATGAGGGTAGGTCTCCTCCACATGTGCCCAGGCAACCTTCATGTTGGCTGCATTGTCAGTGACCAGTGCAAAAACCTTATCTGGTCCAAGGTCATTGATGATCACTTTTAGCTCATCTGCAATGTATTGGCCTGTGTGTCTGTTTTCCTTTGTGTCTACACTCTTGTAGAACACAGGCTGAGGAGTGGTGATTATGTAGTTAATAATTCCTTGTCCCCTGATATTGGACCATCCATCAGAGATGACTGAAATACAGTCAGCTTGGTCAATGGTCTGTTTCACCTTTGCTTGAACTCGACTGAACTCTTCATCCAGTAGATGAGTAGACAATGCATGTCTGGTTGGGGGAATGTATGCTGGTCGGAGAACATTCAAAAATCTCTTCCAGTACACATTGGATGTCAGCATCAGGGGTGAGCCAGTTGCATAGATTGCACGAGCGAAACACTCATCTGCGTTTTTCTGGCTAGTGTCATCCATAAAATCAAAGAATCCTCTGATGCCAGAGGGACCAGGAGCTGATGAGTGGGTATCTGACTCTGATACAGCTGAAACAGATTCATTTTCCCCTTGAGTGGAACTCCTGGCTGCTGCATGTGTTGGGCCTTGAGGAATTTTTTTGCACTTTGCAATGTGCTGCTGCATTTTTGTGGCATTCTTCACGTACGTCTTATCACAATACTTACACATATATACAGATTTCCCTTGTACATTAGCTGGTGTAAAATGCCTCCACACATCAGATAGCGCACGTGGCATTTTTCTGTAAAATAAAACAAGAGCTTGTAAAAATGCTAATGCAATGCAAGAGATCGTAATAATACAATTGCAATATGATAATAAACAGATATAAATAGTAAGGCTAGCTAAACAACTGGAATGATCTTCAAAACAAAACAACCAAATGAGGAAGCTAGCATCTTCTTTATGTTATACTAGCTATGGCTTATTTAGCATCTAACAGATGCTAGCATTTTATTTAGCATCTTATCAGATGCTAGCATTTTATTTAGCATCTTATCAGATGCTAGCATTTTATTTAGCATCTTATCAGATTGCTATCTACCAGATTAATACATTTTATGTGATATTCACAATTTAAACATTTAATGAATATATTTTCCCATAATATCATCAAAACTTACCTCACTTGTTAAGTCCACAGGCTCAAATGTGTGCCTTTAATACTCTTTGTCCTTCAGGCTCAAAAGTGTGGTCCATGTGTACATGTGATGGAGGCATGCACAGTGCCAGTAGGTGGTCTCAATAGCCATGCAGCAAGCTTGTGCTCTGTACATGTGATTAAGGAATGGCATGGATATTCAAGTGTATTTGAATTGCATTTGTTTGTTTTTGTCAATATTATGCTAAAATATACTTTCCTCAACTATATTTAAGTTCCCTAAGAAGAGCCAACCTTCAATTTTGAAAATTCCCACTTTATTCCCATAAATTCCCGTTAATTCCCGTTTATTCCCATAAATTCCCGTTAATTCCCGTTAATTCCCATGGAAAGATTCCATCTTTGAAAATTCCGGGAATTTTGCAACCCTAGTCTCAATTCATACGCTCATAGGTTACTGTTTCATGACTATACTGTTTTAATTGGCCAGTGCAGCCTCAGCTTACCTTGCAGCTCCCCTCACCACAAACCGCAGTTACATAATGGATATAATTTGGGGAAGGATGCCAGCTGTATGAGACCTTTAGGTCAACTAACCCACTTTAAACACTTCCATCTGCTTTGTGTTGTTTCAGTTGTTCTTTAACTGACAAAGTCCACATTGTAAAATCTATGTGTTTGAAGTGTAAAAAGCCAAAGGATAATGATTTTGGCTGGTTAAGATTGCGGACCAGACTGGGAAAATACAGATTATTTCATCAGAATGAAACTTCAGAGAACACGTTACACTTTTTCTTTAGCACGATTCTTGCTTGAAGGAGAACCTGCCTCTCGGCAAAAAACCTCAAGCTGTACTTTCCAGCAGAAAGCAGCTTCATCTAAATGGGAGGAAAATTAATACCCTGTGGCAGGCAAGCCCGAATGGTCTATTTGTGTGAGCTAATGATTAACTACTCATTTTCTTTTTAACAAAATATTTGAAGTAAATTACAAACTTATTTTACAAGCCATATTTCTCTTTATATATGATGCAACAGTAAATCTTTCTCTGAAACTGCCTTTGAGGACATTTGGCCAAGTTCTCTGCAGTATGTGGTCTGTCCGTCAGCAGTCATTTGCTCCAATAAAGACTTGTTTTTTTTCCCTCTTTTCCCTCAGTTCAAACCACAATCCCTCTCGGAGTCAGTTGTCTGCTTGGGTAATGGAAAGGGGAGTATATCTTGCTAATTCTCGCTAATTCATTTTCCATCCATGGCAGAGCTAACCCTGCAGGGCACAAGGCAGTGGTTACAGCTTGTTGAGCAGCATCGTGTCATAGACTTACACACATACTGTGAACTGTGTGATTGTAGTTTTTCATTCTGAAATGTAGTTCTTGTGGCCTGAGGACACAGATTTACTTTACTTTGCTCTTCCTTTGCCTATAGGCTCCTTCTTTGCAACAAATTTAACAAATTTTGCTCAGGACTAATAATCTCAGCATAATCTCACTGACTGACAGACAAAGAGCCAACTCTTAAAGCTTATAACTTCATAACGGAATAAACTGAATGAGAGGCAAAGAAAGAAGACCAGTCTACATCAATGCTAGCAGCACTGTTAGGGTTTATTTCAACACGTTCTCACTCCCTAAGCATAATATTTTACGCTAGGTGACAAATCGTCAACATTTTATGTCTGTGAAGGTTCTCAGTCATCCAGGTCATCGTAGTCAAAGGAGCTTGCAAAGAAAAGCGTCTGGACTTCTTTAACGTCTTCAAGCAACTTAAAGAAGTCCAGACGCTTTTCTTTGCAAGCTCCTTTGACGTCAACATTTTACGCTTTCGGGTACCCAACACGTTCCTAAATGACGAGATCGGAAAAATGACAAAACATGACAACCCTTTCGACTCAATCTACACATTTTCGTTCATTTTCTTAAAATCGCTTTGGAAAACACTATTTTACGAAAAAAATAAGCAAATCATTATTTTTAGATTAGATTAAATTAAATTACAAATACAAATTGCAGTTGTTTCCTTTCTATAACAGAAAAATTAGTTTTAGTGGTTGAATGTTATGGGTGATTCATTTCACTTTTCAGTAGCCTGGCTCAAATTTGGATTTCAAAATGGGAATTCGTTTTTTTATTTGCCTAATGAATAACAACATAATTTTTTAGTTTTAAATAAGTTTATTTTTTTAAAGATTTTCAAAAATATTTGTGTTTTGACAGTTTCTAGTGTATTTCCTGGGTTTACCATCAGTATATTAGCCGAAATTTGTATTAACACCAATCAGAGAAATCACTGTTTCAATTTGGGATTGTGGGTCAAGGATCCTTTTCTGCAACATTGTGAACAAAACACATTTTTGTTTAATCAAGGTTGATATCATACAGGCAGGTGCAAATACTATCTCAGTGTTGTAGCTCCAAGTAAGTCTGCTTTGGATGGTTACAGCTTTCTAGCTCATAATAAAAATACCTATGGCGAATATGAATGCATTGTAACTAGAGATGGACCGATCCGATATTACCTATCGGTATCGGTCGGATACTGACGTAAATTACTGGATCGGATATCAGAGAAAAATAAAAAAAAAATCTGATCCATTAAATATCAAAAAAGCACCTCACAAAACTTGCAACACGGAGTAACTCCCAACTCGGCTCATAACCGTAGCACGTGGGAGCAGTAGGCATCATGTGATAGAGCGGCTGTGTGTATTTGTAGCCTCGCTAGAAAATTAAAGCAAGTGTGTAAGTTCATCTCTGGATGTTTATAAAGCATTCCCGCGTTAAGCTTGACAACCGATATATTGAGCGACTGCCTCTTCTCTCTCCCTCTTTCTCCTGTTGCTACTTCAATCATGAAACTGATCAATGATCAGCTGATCGGCTTTTCTGTCACGAGTCCGTCTCTCGTTTGTTTATTGCTCACTTCGCGCCAGAAAGAGGAAACCAGCGGCTGAACAACAGCAGCACGTTTAAGCTTGATCAGCTGTTGTTAGAATTTATTTACTTTCTAGACCAGGATCCTTTTCTAAGTAGCTGACGGCTGGTAACTGTGCAGGGGTTGATCTAGCAAAGTTTAGCCAGGGGGTCCGATAGGGCATTAACAGGGAAAAGGGGGCACAGAGACATACTTTTCTTTCTTATTCTCATTTAAAATGTCTAGCTTTTAATAAATAATTATCCAAATCTTACACCCAAGTTTTAATCTGATGTAAAATGTATAGAAGTCCATTACTGTATATAGTAACTATTAAGTCTAATATACCCTAGTAAGCTATAGTACTTTTTCCTTTGGGAAGGTACAATCTGTGCAGTCTGCAATTCTGTTGAAGAAAGATGTTGAATCTATTTAATTATTCTTGGAAAATGATTTCTGTGCATTTTTTTTACACTGCATCAAATTAAAGTTAATTACGTCAATTAAGCATCATGAGGTGGAGGGTGCGTGGTTCCCTTTTTTTTATTTTTTTATTAGATTGATCAGTATTGCTGAACTATGAAATATTTTGGGTGCAGTGTATTTTTTTACATACAGGTAAAACAGAATAGCTTTAGTGGTGTTGGGGTTTTTTTAACTTGAGTATGAACTTATACAAAAAGCAGCAAGATATTAAAAAACTGTTTTTTTGATTAAAACACACCCTATATCGGATTCATATCGATATCGGCAGATATCCAATTTTATGATATCGGACATAAAGAAGTGGTATTGTGCCATCTCTAATTATAACCCTGTTAACACTTTAGAATGCATCTTCTCAGAACTACAAGTGGATACCTATAAAATAGTTATAGAGGTCATGGATACCATATGAATTTAGAAAATGTTGTGATATTTCTCAGAAAGAATTCATTCTTGGAGCATCTGTGGTCCTAGTTTTTATTCTCTGATGACTATGAAAGTTAAGCAGTCACTGAGATGTTGGTATTTCTCTCTTAACTAAAATAAAGGGATGAAAAAGGGCTCTGCTGGGCCACTCTGTGTAGAAAGTGTTGTACAAATACCTGCCTGTTTACCATTTTCGCAATGTGATGGTGATTCTCAGAGGAAGATGCTAGTAACAGGCTGAAAGAGGATCCCTACAGAACGAGAGGTATGCGCTGAGAGACTTAACCCCGGTGAATGCCACCAAGCCCTGTGCTTCGCCCAGTGTTTACCAGATTATAGAGGCCACAGATCACATAAAACTGGGTAGAATTTCACATTCTCAAAGAGGGAGGTCTATGAGACTCTACATGGTGACACAGTAAGGTGACTAGTACTTTCTCTCATTTCTTACCAGAAGCTCCATACTTTGACATGTTGTCACCGGGGTTCCAAAGGAGCAGCTGTCTTTCCCAGTCGGCTGCACCTCTGAACTTCTATTGGCTGCTGTCTGGAGGAGTGGGTGTGATCGTCTATGTCTAGCCTCCCACTTGTCAGTCTAGTTGGACAGGAGGCATGTTCACAAGCTCCTCCTTGCTCATTGCTCCCTTTTACACACAAGTAAACCCAGCTTCTGTTATGGCAAGGGCTGCACGTTGGCATTTACCAAATAGCCGCGGCATGCCACTCTCCCTGACAGCACCTCCCTGCCTTCTCAGGAGACAGACAGGCTGAACTAGCTGAGAGCAGACGGTAGTGGACTATCTGGCAATCACTCCCACAGTTCAGCGGTACAGAGTGGGGGAAACTGCTCAACATGCCACAAGGTAAGCTCAGATATAATATTCATCCCATATTTGCAGGCATTTGAGGACTGTTGGATCAGACAGTTAATCAAAGCCGAGATGCAGAAAGATGACCTTGAATGTCTTCGATCAGGGACCGGCTGATTTAAATTCAGGGTCAGAAAAGCTTTTGACTCTAAATGGATTTAACAAATGGTGTGGAGTGGACTTCTGGGTCAAGTAAGAATACTAAACAGCTCTTCAGGACAACATCTTTGCATTCAAAAGATTAAATGTCGCTTTTATTTTATTACACTTTTACTTATGCAATGAAGACACAAACTCATTGCCCACATTGCCCATGTTTCTATTTTAACCTTCTTATGTTAGCATATCATTGTTTTTTCCTTGCGTGAGGCTCCAGGCAACTGTTTTATCCAATGTGCTTTGGCTCCACATACCATCCAGTGAGGCTTTGAATGCCACATTGCAACTCATTGCAACCCTGACCCTGGTGCTGTTGGAATGGGAACAGGGCAAGTCCAGCGGTTCAAAAGCACCAAAACAAAACATATGGGAGGGGATATCACAGAACCTGAAAAACTTCTAGGAACACTTTGAGGAGACAGTGAAAAATGTTTTAAAGAAACAGGGAAAACAGAGCAATAGGGAGACATAGGATGGGGAGGGGGATTCAGGGGGTTGAGCCCAAACACTTGGCTTTGCTTCCTAAATCAGCTCCAAAGAGAAGATGAGGGTTAGAGTTATGAGTTGGAAAAACCACAGGCTGTACAGCCAAAAAACTAGAGGAGAGGAAGGACTTTTTCCGGGAACACAGCATAGACAGTAAAACATGTGGACACATATATACAGACACAGTAAAGAAGCAAAGAGACACAGGTTATAGGTTCAGTGCACGGAGAAAGCTATGGTTTGAAGTTATTTAATCTCACTATTAACAGGTAAGGAAACACCTAAATCTTCACAAATATTCGTATCCTGGTATGCAGTACAATTGTGTCAAAATGTGTGCAATACAGTGTTGTCGGTGGCAATGTGACTACGAGGTCCCCACTCCTGTAATATTCAGTAACCCAAGAAAACATAAATGCATGGACTGATTCCATAAGTAATAGATGGACTCCATTGCAGCAGCTCAGCAGCTTGTAGGCGGAGCATTGTCTGAACCAGATGCTAACAAGCTAACAGTTGTTATCACCTTGATCATATTGCACTATATTACAAAAAACACAGGACACTTCCTCTGGGGATATAACAATCCACCAAAACGTTGCCTCAATATTTCTGAAGAGAAACAGTAACCATCCTTAGAGAGTCACATGATTAACATGGCTAAAGATGAGCCTGGTGAAATGTTTTGCTATCATCTATGACAACCGCAAATCTTGACCTGTTACTTTCAACAATAAATTAGCTTTTAGTCCAGTTTACTGCTGCTACATAGGGAGGCTGCAGCCATTTGACATCATGAGTGAACACTGAACTTGTGGTTTTGGTAAAGAATGCTGTGGACAGACATGTTATGATTATGAGGTTTATGCTGATGCAGGGAGAGCCTTAAGGTCTGTATGAGAGAGGACACACTCACCCAGAGGAGGGGAGCAGCTGTTGTGGGCACACAAGGATAAAAAGAAACTGAAGTAAAAGGAAAATAGCTGTGCGAGAAGAATGTGGCGTTCCTCCAGCCGAAAAACAACAAGAGCTGAACATAAAGGAGGCCTTGATTTTTTTATTTTATTTTTAAGAAAATTTGAGCCCATTGCAATGCTTGACTTTGGACTGAATTCATTATGTGCGGAGGTAGCAGGACTGCTGTGCACTGCTGTTCGGCTGGGGCCTGTTTGGGGTAAAGCAAATATTTTACATTTCATTTCGTGGGTTTCCTGTGAGGTGGGCCTACTCCTCCAGGCGCAGACAATTAAAACCTATGCCACAGAAATGTGGAGAGAGTTGGGCAGTGGCTCCTGGGAAATGCCTAACCCTAACTTTGCTATATTGTTTCCTCTGTGGTAACCTGGTGAGGAAGAAATGTTCGGGTCTATATTTATGCGTAAAAATGGACGGCTTGCGGGCAACAACAAGCAGTGTGAAGCTCCTTTGTTTGCTCGAAAACTGAAAATAAAGCATCTAAAACTGGCATTCCTATTGCTCAATATTCTACATGCAGTTTTTAAAAGTTTGACATTTTTGGAGATAATTACTTTACTACGGAGCCCGCAAGGGACATGGGAGAAAAAAAAAGTACGATGAACTTTTGCGAGATCTCGCAAAACTAACTAGGGATCTCGCAAAAGTTTTGCGAGATCTCGCAAAAGTCCGTCTTAATTTTTTTTTTCTCCCATGTCCCTTGCGGGGTTCCGTACTTTACAGTTACAAGTCTCATTTAAATGTTCAACTACAGCTAGCCTTGACTGGTAGGTGGGAGGGAAAGAGCTAGCGTGGCTCCAGGTTAAAAAGGTTTTAACTGTACAGTTATGAAAAGGAACGTTTTCACAGGACGGGATAGTATAGAGTCCTGTGAAAACTTTAGTATCCTTGCTCCTTGTAGAATCACCTTTAGCACCAGTAACTTCCAGTTATGACGTTCTGTGTGACTCTAAAATCTCTCACATCACTGGAGAGGTACTGCACAGAATCCTGCATAAATCATTCTTTCTTGCGCCTGTATACCTTGTTTATTGAACGTATACCATATTTAGCTGCTTCCAACCACTGTAATAACCTATTTTAAGTCTCTCCATTTTTTCATGTTTTTCTCCAATATTTCAAATCACAACAACAGCTACCTCTTGGTGTTTTATATTGTCAGGTAAAGACCCTACAATAATAGAAAGAAAACCCCAACAATCAGACAACCCCCCCATGACCAAGCACTTGGCGACAGTGGGAAAGAAAAACTGCCTTTCCCCAGGAAGAAACCTCTAGCAGAACCATCTACCATGACAAGTTGGGAAGAGAGTCCAAGAATAATAATAACTAATGATTAAATGCAGAGTGGTCTATAAACACAGTGCGTGCAAAAGGGTAACTGAAGCTTAAAAAAAAGTGCATCATGGGAAACCCCCAGCAGTCTAGGCCTACTGCAGCGTAACTATGGGGGCGTTCAGGGTCACTTGATCCAGCTCTGGCTTTAAGTTAAATACAGCGCTGCTATGTCCGCCTACTCATAAGAAATCAAAAAGTGCATTTTAGCCCCACCAATTTCTTTCTGTGCAGGTACTAAACGCTTATATTTTTCTTAAAGTAAGCCAGACATTTCTTATTGAGAACCTAAAACTTCTTTACTTGTAAAAGAATTTTTTGTTGTCATTGGGTTGAAGTCGAGCCAGCAGCTTATATTTTGAACTGAGTCAACAGAGAGATCGGGATGTCTGCAGTAACAGGTGCTCTGTGCTTCAGCGCTGATTGACAGAGACAATAGCGAAGTCTCTGCTTGCAATCAGCACGCTCTTTTTCTATTATTCATGCTACACTAGCTTTATGGAAATATTTCTTGTGTACCTCTTGATTTTTCTGTATATCTGGAGCACCAGAATGGTCTTCAATTAGCCTTTAAAATGAAGACATATCTGGGTCTCACTGCCTGACATGTGCTTTAGCTTTACGCCCACATGTACGAGCTAAACTTAGACTTGTCAGACGGAGGCCTAAAAGAGTCCTCTCAACATCATGGAAGCCACAAGAAAATAACAGTAAATAATGTAGTTTTAGTATCTAATACAGTGGTTAGACATATGCAAGGGTAACAGAACTGAATATGATGGAAAAAAAGGAATAGTTTATATTATTCTGTTCGTGCAAGAGATTTTGGCTATTAAAGTCGGAGAAACGAAGCTCAAAACAGTTTAAACTTTAGTACCAAACACTGATAGGGGACCTTCCCTGAATGTTGCTTGTCATCTCTCTCTGCACCCTGCACTGTTAATACTCGTCAAGTAATTTCTTTTTTAAAAAATAACACTGCTTTTTTAATTTGTTTCATGTCATCTTTGATTTATCCGTTATTCATGGCACAATACTGAGCAGACTTTATTCTGCAAAATTGCTGTCTGCAATTTGCACATTTCTTTGCCGTTTACTGCCGGCCACCAACGAGTGTGTGAATGATAGAGGTGAAAATTCCCAGCAGGGACATTCGGTGGTGTTTGTCTGTTTACTGCATAGCTGACATTGTTTGGGGCTGTGGCTTGGTGGCCGCCGTGCCTCAAGAGGACAGCAAGCAGCCGCAGAGGCTGGTGGTCAGGAGAGAGGAGGGGAAACGTGGGAGGCGGGAAGAGGTAAAGATTTAAGAGGGGGAGATGCTGAGAGAGGGAGGCGGGGGAGGAGTGATATAAAAGAGGAGAAGGGCACGCCAGTATATTAAAAAGGCAGTAGAGCGTTGCACTGTAAAAATACATCACTTTCCAAGGTGAACGATGAAGTTCTAGATAGTTCGGTGATAGAAAAACAAACTCTCTGAAAGAAAACTGTAGAACTAGTAGGAGGCACAGGGAGAGAAGGAAGGCTGGAAAGTATTGAGTCAGAACAATGACTGTCTGTATTTATGTCTGTAGGAGTTTATTTTGCACTGCTGGCCATAGCTGCTGGGCTAAACAGTCTCAAGCTATTTTCAGCTCTCGTCCTGGATGGCAGGGCTGTAATCAAGTGAAGATCAGGCCTGCCACTGTTGAATAATAGCTGCCTGGTGGACGGAAGAAATGAAGCAGCAAGAGTGTGAGAAAAAATAGAAAACTTTGGGAAGAGAAGAGAATAAGAGAGGGGGAGAGAGAAAAAGTACTTCGGCGTAATTGAATGTTTGTGTTTTGTTATCCACTCACTACATGTGGGTGAATGAATGAGCATATTGTGTGTGGAGCACAAACAAGGATGATTGCTATTCCGTCTGGTCGCAAAACTTGGACTGAGTCTGCCACCAAACGCACCACAAATAAACCTCAAGTCAATGTCAGAGCCAAAATGTTGAAATCTGCAATATGCTCATTACATTATTATATAACCACACAATAATCACTTCGACCACTTGTAAAAATGCAGAAACAGGTTTCTCATATGTTGTTGGCTTAATTTAGTCCTCCTTTTTCTTGTCAGATGCCCGAGGTCCAATCAGATAATGTGTCAACACATTTTTTGGAGAACTAAGGAGAACAAATGATGGCAACACAAAATGGTAGAAAAAGGTTTTTTGCTTCAGAAGTTCACTGAATCTGATATTTATTTGAAATGCATGCTCACTTACTGTTTGTAATTTTTGCAGGGAATTTTGCACCTTGTAAAACAGCACAGAACGGAATCAAGGAGAAGCCCCCATATTCAGTGGAAACCCCTTATGGCTTCCGACTTGACCTGGATTTTCTGAAATATGTAGACGACATAGAGAAAGGGAACACCATCAAAAGGATTCCCATTCAGCGCAGAAGCAAGGAAGTGCGCGCAAGCACTTTACCAAGGCACCTCAATACTTCTGGGTGTGGCTACCGCCCGAGCCCCTGGGGATCTACCGGAGCTCTTGGCCCCAGGTCTCGATTGTCAGACGCCCATCATCATCATGGCTATACTTCCTGGGCATATGATCACAGGCCACCTGTTTCCCCCACAGGGTTTAAATCTTTGGCAGAGATGGAAGCCAGAATCAAGGAGTTTGATGAGCAACCTCTAGGGGAACATATCAGACCCCATCTCCTCCGTGCCTCCAGTCTGCCACTTACGGTTTTACTGAGACAAGGGTCAGAGTCTACAGATGACCACAGCAGCGTCTGGAGTTCAAAGGATCACCTTGGGGGAAGAAACATCTCATATGAAGATGTGTTCCACTCTTCGGACAGCCCTCGGCCACAGGACTGCTCAGGTCTGCTGAGGCGCCTCACTGAAGCCCTCGAACGAGTGGGGGACCTTGAGATGGAAGTGAGGGTCATTCCTGAGCTCAGAGCGCAGATCTGCATCCTCCAGGAGGAAAGAGAAAGACTTCGTCTGGGACTGAGTCCACGTGACCATCCCTCCACAATGAACGGCACCACAGATCCTGGTACATCCTCTCACAATAGCAAAGTATTGAGAGGACTTCAGCATGAAAGTCACAGTATATTTCCTAGAAATTACAGTGTCAGCCAAGATGACTCCAATCCTACGCATGAGTGGAGGACTAGTACAGATCTGGATGAGCTGCTGACAGTGACCTCCCTGCAAGCCAAAGTAGCTGTGTTGGAGCAGAAGCTCCACGAGACTAGCCTGGAGCTCCAGAGAGTGTCAGGGCTGCTGAAGGAGCAGCAAAAGGAAAGCAAAAGGAAAGACGAGAAGATAGAACACCTCATTAAGAATCCTGCGGTGTGGGTCCGTGCAGAGAGGGTGGTGGTAGATCAGGATGGAGATGAGACGGTAGTGAGATCAGAGTATGATAAAGCACCTTGCTTTAGTAGTAAAAGAGCGGTTAATGCAAACGATCAAACAAGGCAGCAACACAAGTCTGCGGTCAGTTCAACATTGTCTGAAAGACGTCCACTGGTTTCTGAAGGTACAGACACAGCTGAGGTGATCCATCACATAAAGAAGATAAAGAGTCTGCTGGAGCAGCAGTGGAAGTGTTTGTGCACAGAGAGTGAATCAGGAAAAGAGGGCAAGCATCTAAAGCACCCAGATCCCAAAGTCAACTCTCTGCAGCAGGAGATGATGGGACTTGTCGACATCCTCATGTCCTGCCACAAACAACATGGAGACAGTGACGGTAAGAAGATTCAGCAGGTAGCTATACAGTTGAAGATAACAGAAGCCACATTTCAGAGTTAATAATAGTAACACTGAAGTCAAAGTGAGCCAGGATCAGTGTTATTGTTTTTGTATAAGAAATCCCACTGGGTTTAATAGGGTCAGCCAAATCTGAAAGTTGGAAGTGAGTCGGCAGAGCTTTGTGTAGTGCAAAGAATAAGAATAATTTTCATCTAATAATTGTTAACAACAACAGCATTTCATTAGCTGTATGAACCTTTGTATCATGTATCATGGAATGAGGTTAGTTTTTTTGTGAACCCAAATGTAGCACACAGGAGATGGAGGTGAGATAAGGCCAGCATTTAATGCTGACTAGTCTAAAGGTTTGCACGGTACAAAAACAGAAAGCAAAGCTAAGGAAAGCAAATTACCAGGAGGCATGAGGAATTATTATTCAGGGAACGATACGGGGAGACTAAGTAAAAAAAGCAAAAGGTAATAAGGTAATCAGGGAGGACGAGACAAGGACAAGAACTCAATATAAAGCACAAGCGAGAAAGGAATTGAACAGAGATGATAGACTTAAACATGCAAACTTGACAAAGAGGGGAAGACAAAATAAACCAAAGGCAGAATACTCGAAAATCACCAGAAACTGAAACAAAGAACTAAGACTGAATGTGTCAAACAAGAATAAAGAGAAATGATCAAACTGAGAACCAAAAGAAGGTTAAATAAGAAGAAGAATTCCAAGACCATAACAAAAATTTTAAAACCCAGGACGATGACAAATTGAGTAAGAGGAAGCTGATAAGCAAAAGGTTTGCTTGTAGTCAGTTTTGAAGCTCAAACTGAGTCACCATTTACTTTAAAAGACATTGCATCATAAAACTGAGACAGATGGATTAGAAGGAAACTGATGGGGTTTGTGTTTTGTTTTTTTGTTTAACTGATGAGTAGGCGGCTCTTGGATTTACAGGCAGCATTACAATTAGCTTTAGCAGTGATGAAATGGTTTATGCAAACATAAACAGGCCATTGAATCTAATGAGGAGCATGTAATGCTGACATTTCATCATATCCTTTGTGTTTGTCTTCTGTGTAGCCTCTAAATCCATCCTGCAGACAGAAGGATGTGCCCAGACGTCGAAAAACCTACATTCTGGGGGTGTTAAAGAAGGGTTAGTAAATAACTCCCTGACTTTAGCAACCCTAAATGTTATGATTGTCGGTTATTTGATTTGAGGTTCTGTACAGTCCCGACACAGAAAAACATCATGATTTAAGTCTGAAATATGAGTACCACTCCCTGTTGTCAGTTAAGGGGAGGAAAGAGGCAGCTCCTGTATTGTAAAATGACACAGTGATCATAAACCATATTTCAAAGCCTCACAAGTATGTTTATTTCATTCATCTACAATAAAATAGCCATAAAGGAATGTGTTTTCTGGTTCAGCATTACAATTCAAGTAAAATATCTCCTTGACTGTACAAGCAGGAAAGTATTCACAGCCTTTGCTCAATATTTCTTGAAGCACCAACCACTTTGGCAGCAACTACATGCTGAAGTCTTTTTGAGTATGATGCCTCAGGCTTGGCACGCCTATTTTGGGGCAGTTTCTCCCATTCTTCTTTGAACAACCTTTCAAGCTCCATCAGGTTGGAAGGCAACATTGTTCACATCCATTTTCAGATCTCTCCAGCAATATTCAATTAGGTTCAAGTCGGTCACAGACGGGTCCTGATGCCACGCCTTTGTTATGTTGGCTGTGGGCTTAGGGTAGTTGTCCTGTTGGAAGATGAACCTTCACCCCAGTCCAAGGTCCAGAGCACTCTGAAGCAGGTTATCATCAAGGATGTCTCTGCACAATGCTGCATTTATCTTTCCCTCAACCCTGACCAGTCTCCCAGTTCCTGCTGCTGAAAGGCACCCCCACAGCATGATGCTACCACCACCATGTTTCACTGTAGGGATGGTATTAGCCAGGTCATGAGCGATGCCTGGTTTCCTCCAGACATGACAATTGGCTTTCGGGCCAAAAAGTTTAATGTGTGAACCAGAGAATTTCGTTTCTTGTGGTCTGAGAGCCCTTCAGATGTTTTTTGGTAAACTCCAGGTGGGCTTTCATGTGACTTTTACTGCGGATTGACTTTAGACTGGTTGCTCTACCCAACAGGTCTCATTGGTGGAGTGGTGCGGAAATGGTTGTCCTTCTGGAAGGTTTTCCTCTCTCCACAGAGCAACGCTGGTGCTCTGTGGAGAGTGACAATCAGGTTTTTGGTCAGAGAGGTGACCTTTCTACCCCATTGGCCTCTATGAAGACTCCTGTGGTTTCAAAGGCCACTGTGCTCATTGGGAACTTTAATGGTCCGGAAATGTATCTGGACCCTTCCTTAGATCTTTATATAATTACAATCTTTATGTTCATGTTATATATTTGGTTTTTATTTTTAATAAATGTTAAAAAAATTTAAGAACACTTTTTCACTTTGCCATTATGGAGTATTATGTGTTGAATTTTGACCAATGGACGAGTGAAGTGCTGTGAATACTTTCTGTATGCACTGTATAAGGGTTCTCAGCCTCTGACTCCCCTAAACATACATAAGACATTCAGACTAGTCATTGGTTTGAGATAATTAAGCAAATTCACAAGATTTACTATGTATAAGTTCACCAACCTCTGTCACTGAAATAAAAAAACAAACCAAAAGTGTAGAAGCAGTTGTAACATTTAACAAGTACCTCTTTTTTTTTTTCTTTCATTTTTCTATAGAAGCAATGAGACTGCCACTAAAAATCAGGCCTGTATGAGCCAAAGTGTCCATGATGATTTGGAGCAGAGGAACAGTAGCACAGTTCCTAGGGAGGTGGCTCCTGCCCAGCTGGATGCAGACACAGAGAAGAGAAGAATGGAAGAAGAGAAGCAAATTGACCCAGGCAGACAGATGAAACTGGAAGGAACAGGTTTTGGGGGGACAGATGGAGGTGATGTATCTCTAGTAGCTAGGGCTACAGAGAAAACGGCCAAGATGAAAACACAGCCCTCAGGAGAACAGATGGAGGGAAACTCTGGCTCGGAAACAACCACCAAAGGCAGGTGAGAGGACCTCAACAAACACCCAATCGGTGTCTGTTTGGAAGATGTAATTGCACTCCGCAGGAAGCTAATTTCATCTGATCATAATATAATATGTTCCTCATGTTTTAAAGTGAACTGTTGCTCTATTATGACCTTCCTTGAGCATACATATACACATTTTTTTCCTCTTCCAGAGAAGCAGTGAATGCAGATTTTATTTCTGCCTGTCATTTCCTTAATAATCACATGGACAACATGGACAACCCCAATGATGACATGGTAAGCAGTCAAGACTAGAGATTAAATTTAAAAAGATATGAAATTTTTCTTTCATTTACTGCGTTAAAAATATGTCTGTGCACTACATAGACACTACTGTGTGATCACACCAGCAGAGACACAAATGAGTTCTCAGAACCCAGCCAAATAAACATCTTGGACGGTTGTCATCCTATCATGCTGACAAAAATCTGTCCACATAGAGACATGCAGTATAAATGCCTGCTGAACAGTTTGCAGTACCAGGTTGGGAACTGAGGTATCTGCAGAACCCTTTACGCCAGAACGAACAGACACTAAACAGAGTTTAATAAGGTTAAAAAAAAATAGGCACAGAGCTGGCAACACCATTTTTTCCTTCTTTGTGGTTCTATTTGTTACTTCATTGCCTTGTTTTGAAGTGGATTGCAATCACCGCGCCCGTGAACTTGCTTCTATTGGGACATGTTGCATTTCAAAAGTTGAATCTTGCTACAATGATGTAAATCATTTGATTGTTGACTATCATTTTGGATTTTTGAGTTTGGCAGCTGAACAATACCAAATTAAGACACGAGGGTAGCTCGGAGGAGTTATCATGCAATGCTAACACCAGCTAGCTAGCATTGCTAACAAGGCTAAACCATAATTCATTGCATTCGTAAACGGACCAGGTTGTTAACATGTTTTGTTTTCTGATCTAGAGTCAGATATTTTAACATAGACATCTAAGGGATTTGTCATGAGCAATGTTCCCTCTACACACAAACTCCCTGAGCGACCCCTTGGACCACTGTGAGCAACAGCAGACGTGTGCACTGTGGTCACGCCAGCATCGAATCCATCCAAGTTACAGTGGGGCAAAAAAGTATTTAGTCAGCCACCGATTGTGCAAGTTCCCCCACTTAAAATGATGACAGAGGTCAGTAATTTGCACCAGAGGTACACTTCAACTGTGAGAGACAGAATGTGAAAAAAAATATCCATGAATTCACATGGTAGGATTTGTAAAGAATTTATTCGGAAATTAGGGTGGAAAATAAGTATTTGGTCACCTCAAACAAGGAAAATCTCTGGCTCTCACAGACCTGTAACGTCTTCTGTAAGAAGCTTTTCTGTCCCCCACTCATTACCTGTATGAATGGCACCTGTTTGGACTCATCATCTGTATAAAAGACACCTGTCCACAGCCTCAAACAGTCAGACTCCAAACTCCGCCATGGCCAAGACCAAAGAGCTTTCGAAGGACACCAGGAAAAGTATTGTAGACCTGCACCAGACTGGGAAGAGTGAATCTACAATAGGCAAGCAGCTTGGTGTGAAAAAATCAACTGTGGGAGCAATCATCAGAAAATGGAAGACATACAAGACCACTGATAATCTCCCTCGATCTGGGGCTCCACGTAGGATCTCATCCCGTGGGGTCAAAATGATCATGAGAACGGTGAGCAAAGATCCCAGAACCACACGGGGGGACCTGGTGAATGACCTGCAGAGAGCTGGGACCAAAGTAACAAAGGTCACCATCAGTAACACACTACAACGGCAGGGAATCAAATCCCGCAGTGCCAGACGTGTTCCGCTGCTGAAGCCAGTGCATGTCCAGGCCCGTCTGAAGTTTGCCAGAGAGCACATGGATGATACAGCAGAGGATTGGGAGAATGTCATGTGGTCAGATGAAGCCAAAGTAGAACTTTTTGGTATAAACCCAACTCGTTGTGTTTGGAGGAAGAAGAATACTGAGTTGCATCCCAAGAACACCATACCTACTGTGAAGCATGGGGGTGGAAACATCATGCTATGGGGCTGTTTTTCTGCCAAGGGGACAGGACGACTGATCCGTGTTAAGGACAGAATGAATGGGGCCATGTATCGTGAGATTTTGAGCCAAAACCTCCTTCCATCAGTGAGAACTTTGAAGATGAAACGAGGCTGGGTCTTCCAACATGACAATGATCCAAAACACACCGCCCGGGCAACAAAGGAGTGGCTCCGTAAGAAGCATTTGAAAGTCCTGGAGTGGCCTAGCCAGTCTCCAGACCTCAACCCCATAGAAAATCTGTGGCGGGAGTTGAAAGTCCGTGTTGCTCGGCGACAGCCCCAAAACATCACTGCTCTCGAGAAGATCTGCATGGAGGAATGGGCCAAAATACCAGCTACTGTGTGTGCAAACCTGGTAAAGACCTATAGTAAACGTTTGACCTCTGTTATTGCCAACAAAGGTTATGTTACAAAGTATTGAGTTGTATTTTTGTTATTGACCAAATACTTATTTTCCACCCTGATTTACGAATAAATTCTTTAAAAATCCTACCATGTGGATTCATGGATTTTTTTTTCACATTCTGTCTCTCACAGTTGAAGTGTACCTCTGGTGCAAATTACTGACCTCTGTCATCATTTTAGGTGGGGGAACTTGCACAATCGGTGGCTGACTAAATACTTTTTTGCCCCACTGTACATGGTTTATTAAAATAATCAAATTACAGCATTTACATTTATGTTAGACTACTTTTAATTAACTGCTTTAGCCCATTTAAAAAAAAATCTTGTTCATGACCTGTCTAGTATGTTAACACTATTGGAAGTAAAAATAACTTGAACTCCAATTTTGAAAACAAAACTTTATTTCTTTTTTTCTTCCTTTTTATATAAAGCTCTAAATTGTTTTATGAGTATGAGTCTGTGGTCTGGGAGAGAGTCCTGTAACTCTCTGTCTGCAAAATACAGTATATAATGACCAATGTTGGGCAATTAATTATATAGTTACTTCTTCAAAAAAGTAACTGAGTTATGCAAACAACAAAGTTTTTTGCAGCTGTTTACCTAAAAATGCAGCCAAGGTGTTTTTTTTTTAAATAAACATTTCAAACTATTTACAGAACAATCAGCTGTTCTGCATCAAATCTGATGCCACACAAATTATTTGTGCCACTCCAGAAAGTAATTTCTGTCCACTATGAGATAAAGGAGAACAACAGCCTGATACCTGCAGGCCTGACAACAGGAGATGTATCACTCCTGTAACACCTGTGACATTCAGCAGTCGCCTCATTGTTCTGACACACACAACAAAACTATTGACTACACTACACACTAACTACACACTAACTAAACAAGATTTGCACTAAACGTCTCAAATCTCTCACATCTCAAAACATCGCCGTCACTCCAAAACTTCCCCCTTCCTAAACAACTAAATGCCATGCTGCCATATCATTTTTTTTGATTGGTCGACATGGTACATTTTTCAACCAATAGGAAAGGGTGGGGTTTTTTGGGTTTTGTTTTTGCTCACAGGCGGAGAGCGCTTTCAAGCGCTTTCCTTATAAAACGCCGTTTTTACCGTTTCTTCCCGCAGCAAATATAAACAATGACAGTATTCAGGAAGAAAACCAAACACTGCAGATATTTTTATCATAACTCTGGTTTTACGTGGCCGATCAACACAATTTAAAAACTGGTATAAAGTCCACACTTTTTTTCCGTCAATTGTTCCGTCTGTCCTGCTCACATCTCCAATGGTTCTACATGTTGTCATTAACGTGGCTTCACTCCACATCAGCCACGCCGCTTTGCTAGCTAAAACACCGGTGTCGGCACATAAGGACGCTGTCATAGCTTGTCGACGACGTTGATTAGCCGCGTATGTGCGAATGTGAATCGCATTCTTGGTTGGACTATGGGATAAGGTGGCATCGTTCTAATCCCATACTGGAGCAGCCAGTCACTCACTGACTAACACTGCAAAACAGAATTGTTAAAGTATTGATTTTAATTTCAATTCAGGTTAGATTTTTTTTGTATGCAACGCAGATTTTCTGACCGTGCCAGCAGTGCGCAATTGCGCACACGCGCAGCTTAGAGGGAACATTGGTCATGAGGTGCCATTTAAGGAGCTGCAGTTTGCAGCACTGCTATATTGGCTTTTCCCAGCCCCACAGAGGGGCTTCAAAGAGAGAATGTTTTATATTTTATATTCTACAGGTGGGCAGAAAAGCAACTACTCAGCCACAGAGCAGCATTAACGCTACTGGATATGATGTCTTTATCAGATAAACTTTAAACAATAAAAATGCAAAACTTGTCCTCAGAAAGAGGACATGTGTACCACATATTTCTTTAAAGCAGGACTGCTAAATGTTCTAAACATGTAATATATGTTATTAAATTCATGCTTCACCAGGAATCGTTCTTATTCATATATTTTCCAGAGGAAGGCCCTGGTTGTGTTGTTCCAGCACTGGTTCAGTGCAGCAGCAGAGGAGGCCTCTGAGGCCAGCAGGGTGGCTGCATACCTGAAACACATAAAGAAGGAAACACCCTCCCTGCTGGCCTTTCTAGTCAATCTGGCGGACGACAACGGGAACACAGTGCTTCATTACAGCGTCTCCCACTGCAACTACAGCATTGTCACCCTGATCCTGGATACAGGTAACATATAGGTAACCGTGTTGTCGAAGCTATTGTAATATAACGTTTGTTAGTACTAAAAACGTCTGACATCTTCCCTGTGCCACAGGTGTCAGCGATGTGAACGTTCAGAACAATTCTGGCTACACGGCTGTGATGCTGGCCTCGCTGACAGCCCCTGATGGACCCGGCGGAATGGAAGTTGTCCGCAAACTAATGGAGCAGGGCAACATTAACATTCGCTCCAGCAAGGTACCACAAGCAATAAGAACAAATGTAATAGGGATGAGGAGGGGAGGAGGGGGATATCAGTGTGAGATGGCAGCGCAGCTCCCTCCTATAGCACCCTGTGCTGGTTTGTACTATTTTCTAGGCAGTGAACGGAAAGCTATACCTAACCACATCCATTATTAATGAATCACTTGGTAGATTTTACACAAGAAAAAATGATCAGTGACAGAGTTCATACTGAGACTTCTGTATGATGTCTTCTGTGGCTCTGGGAGGAGATTTTCAAATTCAGAGAAAGCAGATGATGTCATCAGGAATATCTTAAACTGGGGTAAAGGGTTTGCACATTCAGCTTTGTTATGAACAGTTTGAAAGACCTGGGTATGCATGTATACCTATCTTTGGAGTTGCTGGCTTGTCCCTATAAAACTGAGGTTAGTAAGCCGCTGACTACTAAAAGATAAAGAATGAAAGCTGAAGAAGAAAGAGGAGATTTGAACAATTCTTGGTCTGGGCCTCACACTCTCTCCCTCTCCACACAGACGGGCCAAACAGCTCTGCACTTGGCAGTGAGACATGGCCGAGTTGTGATGGTTCGCCTGCTGCTTAGCTGTGGGGCAGACGCTAACATCCAGGACAGCCAGGGAACCACAGCGCTGATGTTCGCATCTGAGAGGGGCCACACGCACATCGCAAGGCTCCTGCTGGAGAGAAGCCAGTGTGATCTCACTCTGACTGACAAGGTAAGACCACATCAAACAAACCATCATGTAACCTGGGAAACAATGCTGGCAAACTCTTTTCTGTGGTCATTTTCAGGGATCACAGTGAACTGGATCATAATGTTGTGATGCAACAATAGTCTGGGCATCATACCCATTAAAATTCAATTTTAGGACACTGAATTCATGTGATGATTCACCTCCATTTGTTAACAAAATGGCACATCTATCTTAGCATTCACATCACTGAATGCAAAGAAAAGCAGCTTAGATGCGTGAAAGCTTGAATGTGTTGACACACACTGTGGATGTGAGTGGACTGACAGTCTGGATGTAGCAGAATAGAGCTTCCCCAGGATTAATCAAGGCTACAGTAAGACAAATCTCCCTGGGCTGAGAGGAGCTAATCCGCTAACAGTACAATATCTGTGCCATGCGGAGCAAGTGGAGGCAGGGAAAGAGCAACGGGGGCAAATCTCTCTTCTGCTTGTGACAGTCTACCTTTAAAGTACACTTAAGAGTGTACTTTAAAGGTAGACTGTGAGAGAATGTCTCACCTAAACCCACACTAATTAGACTGATTAAACTGTGGAAAAATGAATTTATATGGCCTACAGAAACGCCAACAGTTTTGTGCGGTAACACAAATAATGTTAACTTAACAATCAGATGATAACAAAGTCAGGAAATCACCAAATTCTTCAAGGGTTCACCATCTGGGGACCCAGAATCAGTCACATTAATGTTGCACTCTAAGCTGAAATGTTGTTTTTTTCTTTGTTTCCTGTTTGCCAGCGAGGTCAAACTGCGCTTTCCATCGCCATGCAAGGTTCCCACGCCGATACAGCTGCCCTGCTGCAGGCCCATGCTAAAGCTCGAGCTCTGTAGAAGTGGATCTGTTCACATGTCAGATCCTCTCACCTGAGTAGCGCTTCAAACGCGGGCTTTTTTTTCTGAAATCTGGACTAGTGACAGCTGGTGCGCTGAATGGGATGATATTACAATGAGGCTGTACTGCATGAGTAAGTGAGGCAGATGATGGTTGCTAGGGCAGCATGCAATGATCTGGTGTTTTTATTTTGTCTTTACCATAGATGTTTAAGATTATCGCTGATCTTTGCACATCCGTGCAGCAGCTTCGCTCTGCAAACTATGCAATGGAAAGAATATTTATTATGTTTGTTGTATCTAAAAATTGGTTTGTAAGAAGATTCTACCTGTATGTTTCCAAGGGGAATTCTCAGCATTTCTAAGCACCATTTCAATAAAATACTTTCAAAATACTGCATGCCAACGAAACAGAAACAAATCCCTGGAGCCGATCGACCAGTTTGTTTATTTCACACGTTGGTAATAACTACACTGATGTATGCAACGCCTGTTTTTAATAAAATAACAGAAAAGCGATGATATTTCATTGTTTGAAACGAGCAACATGCAGTGGCAAAGTCGCCCAGGAGGTGGCGCAGCTCATCCATTTCAGCATCACCGCCAACATCCAGCCAACTCAAACATAATAAGAATCCCCCCTACAGAAAGCTACAGTGGAGGCGAACCTAAAAACGCTCACGTACAAGGAAGTAGATATAATCTCTTTCAAGTGTGACAGACGGAACATGGTGTGTGAGAGGACAACGTGTGAGATTCACCTGCACTCCAGCTGTATGTCACCTAGGAATGCTCAGTCAGTTGTGAAATCAGATTTGTTTGAATGGCCTTTGTTTCCTCGAGCCCCCTGGGAAACAGCAAGGGGCACTGTGTTGTTTTTTTGTGCACAGAGCTGAGATTATGTTTGTGAGATAAGACAAAAAAGGGATTGCATAGATGGCGAAGGCGTTGGATTTCTGTGTGACAGGGCACGGGTTCTTCATTTCCCCTGAGGATTTCTTCCATTCTAGCTGACTGGCTGTCCTGCTGTAATGACCACGAGCAACTATAAATCGTCAGAAAGCGAGAAAGATGTGGCAGACTGAGATGGAATGGGCATCTTTTCTATTAGTGAAATGTATCCGTATGTAGAAATAACAAAAAAGGAGGCCGGTATGGAAATGCTCTGTCAGAATAAAGTGTTTCAAAGAGATGATAACATGTAACTGTGGATACACACACACATACGCATGTCACATGACTGCATAGGTGCGCGTCCCCCATCCCCCACTCAAAGAAGCGGGTTACAGCAAGTAACAGTGCTCATTTCAGCCTTTGTGCAGGGATAAAAATGTCTGTGACACCTCTTTTTGTCTGCAGGGAACAGTGGACTAATAAAACATACCTATTCCATAACACCCTGAGGGGGTGTGATACAACAATGGAGGGGGGCGTCTGTGCAGTCTGAAAGCATTTGCTGGCTTCAGTTTAATAATGATAATGGACTGGATTTATCTGCTACAGTTTCTCTGTCTGCTGATGAATCACTGAATGCAGAGTGATTGTCAGCGTGGCTTCATTTGGTACAGTCTGTAGAGTATTTCAGCTAATAAGAACTAATAATGTTATCCAACTTAATGCTGATATTTCTGCAGCTTCCACAGATAACACTTGTGCTCCGTGTGGTTCACATAAAAGGTAAAATGAAAAGCACTTATTAGCAGACACTGTTTGTGGTTTCCCTGCTTGTTAGCTTGTGCTGCTAGTTCGCCAAATATAATGCGGTAGGGCTAAACTTAGCATTTGCATTTGTTTCAGAAATGATTGCAACTCCTCCATGTTTTGCACACTTTCCTACATTATGGATTTAGCTTGGTTGGAACTGCCAAAAAGACTGGACAGTCAAGATCCAGGTTTTTAAAACTTGTGGAGACATGCCAAAAGTACTGACTCAAGGCTTGGAATCCTTTTGTGCTGAGAAACCTCTTACATTTGCAACTTAGTATAATTTGACTTTTAGAAAAATTCCAGTTTTATTTAAAAAATCAAAAGTGTGCAAAATGTGAATGGGGTTTGAATACATGTATGACACATATTGATGTATACAAGGGATAGAACTAGTAGCAGAAGTGCAGCGACAGCATTAGCACTGATTTAGGGTCTTTCTGAGGACTTGATGAAAGCTTAATATAAATACACACCTCTAGCTCTGTTTTTGATCTCAACTAAATCCCAGAAAAAATATCAGAGTCCTCAGGTGCCGCATACTAAGCTAAACTCACGTCTACCATCTGTTTGCAGCATCTGGAAAAGGGTAGCGAGAGACTGAAACAAACAATAAATGTGGATCAGAAAACCAAAATGAGGTAAAAAAAAAAAAGTGTTTAATGTTTCTGAGAGTTATACCTCATTCATTTTAATGGAGAGAGACAGAATACTTAAAGTTATGAATTGATTTGCATGTCACTGAGTGAAATAAGTAATTGATCTTCAAGCAAAACGTGACTAAGTACCTGGTGGGGGTAACATGTTTGTTGCAGGTCAACAGGTTTGCACACATCTCAGGAGCGATTTTGGCTAACTCCTGGGCGGGGTGGCTGTAGTTCATGAGCTTAATAGCTCTTTCTTTAGTCACTCCTTTGTTGCCTTGTTGATATGTTTTGGGTTATCGTCATGCTAGAAAGCCCAACCACAAATTATCTTCAGTGTTCTGGCTGAGGGAAGGAAGTTCTCGTTTTCACAGTGCATGGCCCCATCCATTGGCCCCTTAATGCTGTGAAGTCGTCCTGTAACCTTAGCAGAAAAACAGCCCCAAAGCAGAATTTTTCCACTTCTGTGCTTGACTGTGAACATGGTGTTCTTTCAACCATACTCAGTATTTTTATTCCTCCAGACATGGTGGCCAAATTGTGGGACACAGAATTCACACAGGTTGCAGGGGATCAAATACTTATTTCACTCAATGACATGGAAACCAATTACTACTGTTTATGTAAGGTGTTTTTTCTGGATTTTCTTTTTCTCTTAAACCTGCCTTGTCTGTTAGCTTTTGTAATCAAAACACTGTTGTTCCAAACATATTTGCTTTAAGACTCCTCTTGCTAGTGTTTTTATTTTTATTTTCTTTTATTTATTTTTTGAAATATTTGTTTGACATTGTGTCTTTAAAATATTATAAAACTTAGAGACCGCAAACTTCAAATTCACCTGGGGATTAAGTAATCATTTCCACCACTGTAATTGAAATGACTGCTCCCAGCTTCCAGAGATTGCTAGAGAACTGAAGTGCTTGCTAATCTAGCTAAAGCTAAAATGTTCAATCAGAGCTATTTAACTCAATGCATTAAAGATTCAACTGAAAAACCTGTTTTGTAAATGTAGGGCAGTTAATGCAAAATCAATTAAAACTGGCATAATTAAAACTACATCACATGAATTTATACATTAATATATTCTTCAAAGCAGGGACCTACTGGCTTATGGAATAGACTTGTTGTGTCACTTTTTGGATCACATGCATTTGAACTATTGTTGGTATAAAAGCATCACACTGTGCAGCTCTAAAGCAACTCATTTTGCAACTCACCTTGTTTGAAAACTCCTTAATGGTAAAAACGTGTTGCAAAAGGAAATAATAAATACAACAGCACAGGCTGTTTTCAATCATATTTTATATATCAATATATAGAGATATTCAAAAGTAATCCAGTACAGGAAATCAAAAAAGTGGAATCAGTTTGGTCTTAACACAGTTCATCATTGCATGTACAGTAGATGGCTGATCCCTGTCTATTTCATGGAAACGCAAGAAGTAAAACAACAACAACAACAACAAAAAAAAAGGCACAAATAAACAAAACTCAATCATCTCATTGACACTGAGGTTGGGAAATGTTGCAAAGATGCGGGTGGTTTGGGGGAAGGGTCTCCACATTTTGTGAGGGTTAACAACAAAAGAAATTTTGCACAGAAAAAAGAGGATGCGAAATGATGCACAGCAAGAAACAACACAAACCACTTTGGTGGATTATTTGGATTTTTTTTACAACCAGGGAATGCAGTGCTCTCCTTTATACAAATAAATTAATATACCTGTCAACACTTTATCTAAAATCTTATGTACAGCTTCTCTTTTACATAAGTATATAATACATTATCAAAAACTTTATGAAAACATATTTACAAACCAATGAATCAAAAAGCACCCTCGCAGCTTTTCCACGGTCACACTCGCTCACACACTCACTAACACACCTGTTTCCACGCACTGTTTTCTTCCATGCAGTACACAATACAGAAGGCATTCTAAGAGGATTGTGCAACAAAGAGCATACAAAACAGTTCAGATATGGCTGTGGGATGAACGTTAGCACACATGCATATTAATGAACACACACACACACATACACACAACTAGACTTTTAAGGTTTGTAAGTGGCGTATATGTGTTAAAGATGTGGGAGGGGGACCAGTATGAAGCATGTTTACTGACACAACAAGTTGGTATCACCCTCATTACATCACCCCCTGACTTTCGGTTTCTTCGGTTACATCACATGACAGGCCTTTCTAGACATGCAGCCACCGGCCGGGCCCTCCCACACGGCGCTATCCAAAACTGTCCACTCAGATATCGGCCATCGCAGAAAGTGGAGACTGTGTGCGTGCGTGCAAGTGTGCGCGTGTGTGTATCTTGCCTGAAACAATGAATGGCTGCATTGTCAGTTGGTGAACAATTATGCATGCTGTTTGTGTTTACGCTCGGCAAGTGCACACTGTCTCCGTCCTCTGGAGAACAGCGTGAATTTGCTATCACTGCACCCCATGTGTATTTCTGTGCACATTTGTCACAGTCAAAAGCAGGTGATCAAATAAAATTATTAACACTCGAGGAATTTTGTCAACCACATAACGCTGCAGCTGCCTAAAGCGGCCGCCTATTGCTTTTCTCAAACCATTTAACATCTAAACAAGCCACAATAATGAAGACAGAACTTCTGTGTAAAACCCACTCCCCTCTAACTCTCCCTGCTCTAAGAAAACAAGCTGAATACTCTTTGTCTCATTTTTTACTTCGCTCAGTCTGCAAACCTGCTGCTCTTTAACTAAACCTCAGGGGTGTTGAAGGTCAGATAAATACATAACCTCTCAAATCAACTGTGTTCAACTACACCTTGAAATGTTAGACAACTCACCCTGAAAGGCCTTCCTCTGAACCAGAGAGAAAGCACGAAATGTAGTTAGTAACCTTTAAAAATCAATCGCAAAATGGGGAAAAAAATCTTCAAAGAAACCCACACAAATGTTACTTACACAAGACGAGTCCAGCAACAACAATGTGATTGGCTCTAACATGAATCTGTACAGATTGTCCCATCAACGCACAGGCTGTCCCAGTTCCACAGCTCCTCCTTCGCTAATAGCGTTCCTAGGGCACTGCGGGCCCACCGGGAATAACACCAAGCCCAAATTAATACATCAAGGATGACAAAGAGTCTCTCACTAGCCCCTGTCACAAAATTTAAGACACACAGCACAAGCCTCACTCAATGCAAAAGAGGAACCACTCTAACTCCATTATTCCAGCTGAGGTCAAAGTCAGAAACACGTTAGCACACATTTATAATTCAGTGATTAATTCTCAGCATTGACTGAAGAAAAATGAGACTCATCTCACAGAAAAAAGGTATGAAACTAATTTTTTAAGAGTCCTGTTTGTCTTACTGGTGGTTTTCAAATGGGAACTGGCATAGGATATGGCTGGGAATGACTGCATGTAACACTTGATGATACGTTGTTCATTCCTTCAGCAAACTCAGTCCAAGTCACCTCAGACCTCACTGTGTGTGCGTGTGCCTTGAGCGGCCATCTTTTCCAGGAGTTGCCTCCTGTTTGCAGGTCACTTTGCAGTGGAGAGCATGGGCTGCTCTGCGTACCAGTGAGTCCCGGGATCTGGCATGCTGCCCCCGAGAGGCAGGGCAATGAACTGCGGGCAGGTGCCCCCTCCCGCCGCCACGACTCCCATGCTGACGCCCTGAGGGTACGGGTGGTGGTGCGCATGGTGTCCCATGGCGTCCGTCCGCCCGATGTGGATCTCGTCCTCCTCGCCCTCGCCGGTGGTTTTGCGGTAGACGGGGTTGTCGAAGTTCATGCTCTTGGTGGAGTTGCGCCGCCAGTTGCGCCACACCAGGTAGACCGCGGTGCAGACCAGGCCGAACACCACTGTGGCAACGATAGGAACTGCATGCGTTTAACACACAGCGGCAGGGACATGGGAAGGGGGGGGCAGCGTTAACGAGGCATAACGAGTCCATGGCATGAAATGACAGGCACAGAGGGGAGCAGAACAGGCATGCGGGGGGACAGAGGGGGCAGGGGGCTGCGGTGCAGAGGTTGTGTGTGGGAGGCTGGGCTAAACGCTGGGTCAAACTTGGGTCATACACCAACCAACATGTTTTCTTTATCAAACTCTAAATCAGCAACACAGAGCACCATTAAGGGCCAAAATGGAGTAATTTCACTTTAAACTGTCCTCAGGGAGCACAAATTTGAACTCATTACTGCACAATCTCCTGGCAACTCATCACAGCATATCTGTCCTTGAGTAAGCATTTTAATTTAATATTGTTTCATTAAATTACACCAATAAAGCTTTCGTGCTTTACTGGCATCATATTTTTGGGGCCCTTTACAGAATGTTCCCCTTATTAAGTATATAATGAGAACAGTCCATCTGATCTAACGGGCTCACTCATTTTTGTTCAGCTTCATTTAATTCAGCATTATGTATTAGTGTCGCACCTTTTGTAGATGCACAGTGTACAATAACATTTCTCACATAGACAGCGTGCTCATTTTCCTGCAGCCTTTAGATTTATCTAAAGGTGATGTCTTGTTTTTCTTGCCTTTAAAAAACAAAAATCTTAAGAAGACCAGCACATCATTACACAGCTACACTCAAGATCAAGCTCTAAAAAGGCCTGTTTACAACTATTACATAAACTAATATTTCCCAGTGCATCGACCAAAACAACTGAGATAATCTTGGATTTACCAAAAATATCAGTACGAATCCTAAAAGCACTCTAAATTCTATATGAATATAAAGATATAAAGATATCTTTCAAATATAAAGATAGTGAGTCAAGCAGTGACGTAAGGCTGTTATAAAGTAGGTCTGTTTAAATATTGTCTCTGTGCTTCAATATAAGACTTATTCTCTTTAATCCCTGTTTTCTAAATGAATCATCAGGTCATTAACCATTGATGAACGCCTCCCCATATTTAGTTCTCGAAGTCTCGCCCTCTCTGGAATGTTTACTTTTTTAAGCCAGACATGTTAATAACCTGTTAGCAGTTAACTTTATCAACTTTTTCTACAGCTTTTTCACTCTTTTGTTGTCCCTGTACCACTTTTAAAATGTGTTGCTGGCATCCTTTCTCATCATTTCAACATTTGTCACTTCTCATCATTTGTATGCTTTCCTTTATACTAAAACTGCATTTTAATGATCGGAAAATCACAGCATTGCATTTTTAATTATATTTTACTCAGCTTACCACCTTTTATGTGGTATAATTATCACCTCTTCTTCCTCTAATATCTGTGAACACGCTGGTTGATTACAGTGTCTGAGTCAAACTCGTGGAGCAAATGGGTGTTTTTTTGTGTTTAATTAAGCAGTGAAACCTGGCAACAGCAGATTATTGTGCACTAGGCAAGTTCGCCAGTCTTTGCCTAGAAATGAGAACGATTTTATCTACAACACCAACTCCAAAAATGGTAAATAAAAGCCGATTGCATGTGTGTGTTAATCTCATGAACTCATATTTTATTCACAAGAGGACACTAAAAAAATGTGTTTAAACGTTTAAATGTTTAAACTGAGATTTTTCACTATGTTAGAAAAAATAATTGAATTTGATGTGCCAATAAAAGTTAGGATGGAGACAACAAAAAAGGAAAAGCAACATTTTGCAACTAATTAGGTTAGAAAAAAGAAAACTACAACAAAGAAGATCCTGGACTGTTGAACAGCTAGAATCCTATAACAAACAAGAATGGGACAAAATTCCTCTCCCAAAAGTCAAACAGCTGGTCTCCTTAGTTCCCAGATGTTTACGGGCTAGTTAAAAGAAAAGGGGATGCTACACCGTGGTAAACTTGACCCTGTCCTAACTTTTTTGAGAAAATGTTTAATATTTTTCTTAAAATTGTATATTTTCTCTTTTTAAATGTTTAATATGTTTTCTATGTTCAACTGAAAATAAAATAAAGGTTTGTAAGATTCCCATCACTGTTTTTATTTACATTTTACTGATCATCTCAATGTTTTTTGAAATTGGGTTTGTCTGAAATCAGACTGTGAGACTCAAATTCTCCATCAAACAACCTGCTGTGAATGAAAAAAAAAAAGGATTGTGTTCATTTAGATTAATAAACTACTTTCACTGAAAGTAAAGTACTCGAACTTCAGACAAAAGATCTGAACCCAACACAACATGGTGTGAAGTGAATAATGCAGTGTGGCAGCAATGTCAGACACACAGAAAATGACTCCTGAGAAACCTCAGTGGGGGAGACCTGTAGGCCAGGCTTCTCTCGCCTTGCCACAGCAAGGTCAGTGTGGATGGGCTACAAACATTGGCCATAGGCAGCACTGAGACAGCAGCCTTTATCATGGACAGACAAAAACAGACAAGGGGAGCTGCAGCTAACTTACCGATGGGGATGACCACTCCCAAAACAGCCACAGTGAGGTTCTCACCCAGGAGGAAATGCTCACTTCCAGCTGCAGGGAGAGATGAAGCAAGTGAGAGGTGTTAGAGCGACAGGAGGAAAAGATGGAGGAGCAAGAAAGGATAAAAGTGAGAAAGCGTGCACGAGGAAAAAAAAAGTGTGAGAAATAGAGTGAAAGATAAGCGGTGCAGTCAGGAAGGACGAGGTGGCGGAAAAAGAGGGGCAATAAAGACCACGAGGTGGGGAATGAGTGATCATGCGTGCACAGATGTGAGTGTGTTGCAAAGAGAAATGAGGGGAAAGAAGATGGAAAAAGTTCAAATTTTCCCTCAATGCAACCTTGACCTTCTACACTCCATCCATCTGGGCTCCATTAGACACCATTGTGACTCTATCGTTCATTTTCATGCAACATAGTTACTAATACGCTTATTAATGCACACTTTCATGGTTGCATATATTCCCTTAAAGAGACCCAATACACTACCGCCTACGCAGAGCTCAATTTATGGCGGGAACAATGACAGTTTCAAGGTGAGAAACAGCCATCCATTACTGCTCTTAAAGCCAGATGACTGGCTGCTGGGGCTTGTAGATACGTCACTTTAATGCCATCATTACAGCGAGGGTGAGATTGTTAGCTACATTATGAGCATGAATGAAACCATCAGATGTGGTATTTGGTAGGAGATGAGGCCGCTCAGGTGAAAGTGGCGCTTTGTCAGAGGACTGTGCCTGATTTTTTTCCAAATCATGCAGAGGACCCTCGGTGGACATGTGAGAGATGTTAATTACAAAGGTTTGGAGCACCTGACATATCCTCAATTCTGAATGTAAGACTAATGGTTTCTGTCACATATCATCATATATCTTTTTTTCTTCAGACTCAGAACTGATAAACACAATTTACAATTCACAGCCCACTTACAGTGTTGTGAGACGCTGCTGTCTCCTGCAGGTGTGGTGGAGAGAATCATAGTAGTGGCAGTGGAGTGGGAGCCCAACGCCTTCGATTCCTGCGAGGACATAGGCTTGAGTGTGCTGAGGGGTGTGAGAGGCTCAGGGGAGCCAGATGGAGCTGTGGTCAAGCGAGGGATTGCATCCGCCTGTGACACTCCTCCTGTTCCCTCTGTCGCTCCAGTGCCCAGAGTAAATTCAGTGGGGGGTGAAGATGTTGCTGTCATGTCATCTCTTGGCGCTGCTGCAGGCAAAGTCATAGCAGAGCGAAAGCTTTCAGCTCAAGAAATGAGTGTAAATGTCTTAAAGTGTTTGAAAAAGACAGGAAGGACCACAACAGTCATCACTTTATGATTAAAATCTTCATAGAATGATGCTGCAAGATCCCTTATAGAACATATTCAATCATTAAGCAAACTAAAAATCAACATTTACCTAACATAAATTCAACAAAAATACAATCAGCCAAATAGATACTGTGTTACTATTAACACAGTATATGTGACATATATCAATTTACATTAGGAGAATTCAAACATAAGGTCCGCAGGCCAGAATTGGCCCAGAAAAGACCACAATCGGGTCGAGTGGATGGCTTTGGAAAATGTTAAAGGGGCATAAATTTTGCACTTTTACCTTTATTTTCATACTTTTTACAGCATTTCCTACTAATAAAGACCTGCCATACACACTACACTAACGTAACTACAGTATGTAACTAACTTTGTGTTAAACAGTTAACAGACAGAAAAGTTCCATTTTTTTTCAATATCCAATATAAGAAGAATGTACTATAAATTTACAAAAAAAAAAACATTCGGTGAATTAACAAGTAAAGTACAAGTAACTTGTACAAGTACAAGTAAAAGTAATTTTACAGATTTATTGCTTACATTTAAATATTTAGGTTATTTATTTATTTGCACTTTTTTTTAAAGCAGAACCTTAATATCGCTGTAGCTCATTAGGCTCACGATCCATAACAATTCACGGATGTTGGACGTAAAACTACAAATATGACCTTGAACTTTAAGTCTTCACCTTCACACTGTGTGTAAGTTTTGATGAAATTCTGACCAAAATGTGGCAAGAGCTGTGATTCTTGTGATTTGTGGAAGGAAGGACAGATAAACAACAGCAAAAGAGCATTGGTTTTATGCTTAACAGATTGTTTGGATGTGGGTGTACGATGTACAATAAGAAAAGCTGTTTTTGGTTTGTTTTATTTTAATTTGTTGTATTGTTGATATTTTTTAAAATGTTAATAAAGATATAGGTGCATATAAAAATTTTCTGATAAAAACATACTGGTGCAATTATCTCCACAGTAAACACAGCATACAAAAAGCCCCCTTAGGTGTTATTGATCATTAAACACTCCATTACCACCCAGCCTCACCTGGCACACAGCCTCTCATCTCAGGCCCCAGGTCCTGTCCATCGGGGCAGGCGCAGGTGTATTTGGGGGAGTGTTCAGTGATCTGTGGAGCCTTAAGACACAAATACTCACAACCTCCATTGGCTACGCTGCCCAGATTACAGCTGTCTGGGCCTGGAGACAGTAAGAGAAAGAAAGACGGAGACAGGGAGAATTACACGGCTGTGGTTATATAAATAAGATTAACATTAATGCAATGTGAGGAGATAACACAGCCGGGAAGGCACAGTCGTCGTACTTTATTGTTCCCCACTGTGGGCACTGCTGAATTCCCTTTAAACAAAGTTAATTACTTTATGTAAACAAAGGCTCCAGAAACATGCAAAGAATAAAATCTGGTAACATACAGAAATGTGACCAGTTGTGCTACTCTGTCAGGTACATGTCCACTGTGTTCATCCCAGAGTCTCATTTCTTAACAAAAACAATGACAAAGGTGTACGAAGATCAAACTGGAAAAAATGGTGATGAAATTCAGTGAAAGATAAAATATAAATGGGCACAGACAATGCACTGGGAAGTAAGAGAGAATGACAGAGACAGATATGGAAAGTGACATGCAAGGAAAAAACACACACATATCACATTCATGATTAAGTGCTCTGTTCAGTTCAGTTTGGATCTGGATTGTCCCATTAGAGGAAACTGAGTTGAAGGCAGAGTTTGAACACAGCGTGAATGTACGGCTGCTTTACTCGCTCTACTACAATCACAGGGCTCACTATTACTTATACATGCGCCTAGGATGATATGGACATGCAGAAGAGGTGAAACTCAGCTCACATAATCAAAGGCAGGGGATGAAACTGTTGTTGGAAATGCCTAAGGACACATGCAAGTGCCTCAATCACACAAACACACACACCTTGTGGCTGTCGAAGCTGGTGGAAGACCACAATATCATGGGGGTCATTAAGGTTTTCAGCAAGGGCATGGATGTCTTCCCCGGTCAGCCTGTTGGCCATGAAGACTGCTGCTTTGTCTCTGTCTGTCCAGTAAATACGATCCTAAGACACAGGAGAAAAACACGACAGGTCAGAACTAGTTTGTTAGAGTCTTGTAAAGTTTGACTCATATATTTAAAAGCTGTCTTATATTGTAAAAAGTATTGTTGAATTTTATTTTATCCTCAGAGTGAAGAACGCAGTTTGTTATTTTAACAGTGGTATCTGATTGGTGAACCGTGTCATCAGATCCCTGAAGTCAGAGTGTTGTATCAGAAATAAACTGCAGAATCTGCGCTGCAGTTAAATCACCGTCCTGCAACAACTACATGCAGCAACAATTCTGTTTAAAATCTGTGAGGTTTTCCTTGGACTCTGAATGTAAACAGTTAAAGTGATTTCTGTTTGATGTTCATTGGATAGAGATGGAACGGATTTCCAACAGACACCAACAGATTTGCGACTTCTACCAATTTACAAATAGACTGAATGTAATCAGTGGTGTTTCTAGAGTCTGTTGGAGCCGAAGGCAACAATTCAAAAGGGGCCCCTTTAAGCTACCTCAACAAGTCGACTGTTGCTGTCACGGTTTTGACAGTCAGCATGCTAACATCACAGCTAGCAGAGCTGGACACACCAGGGAACTAATGTTAAACATGAACGTAAACAAAAGAGACAATGTGACACTAGTGGAAATTCAGTGACCAAAGTGTTTCTCTTCCACAGTTCAGGTTAGACTAACAGCGTTAATTATTTAACATTATATTTAATTGTTTAGGCTTTTCTCTCTTCCTCTTGATTTTCAGTGTGTAGCTTTCGTTGTCGTCATTAGGTTTATGCAAACAGAGTCAGATGTCTCCTACTGTTGCAGACTTTTCACGTTGCAATTGGCTCCAGACCTGGTCCCTGTCTTCGAAGCAAGCATTTCGTTTAGTAATAGTTTTGGTTGTACAGTTGTTCCCAACCACTGTTTTCCTTAGTGTGACTATATCATGAAAAGGGGTCTGAAAAGAAAAAGTGACCAAGAAAAAGGACACAAGCTGCCCTTAGCTTGTCACTCTGGACGGCTAAATGCTGTCAGTACTTGTCTGATGATACCAGTCCAACTTATTTCAGAAGAAGAAATAAAGAGAAAATTAGGGAAAGGGAAATATGCACTTGGAAGTATTTGTTGACAGACATCGTCTAACCCATTAGCTTCTGCAGAAGAGCGAGCATGTTTAATTGGCTTTTAATGTGATCATTAAGATGATGGAGGAAATGCAAAGGAGTTTAATTGTAAATAGGAGGTTGCTATTCATGGAGCAGCAGTGCAACAATAAACAATGATGTCTTTTTATATAAGAAAATCAAATCAATTATTTGATTTTTAAAATGTTGCAACATTCTGGGATGTATTTTCAGCAGCACGAGGCTTTAAATAATTAAAACCCATTTAATATAGATCACAAAACAGCAGCACAGGCTGAAGTTTTAACCCTGCTGGTTTTTTATTAATAAACTTTTTGCTTTCTTTCCCTAGTTAACCTCATCAACAGTTTTAAAAAAAAGAGTCTTAGATAGGAAGTGACATGTTTTTTACAGTTGCCTTAGAAACCACAGGCTAATCCTCAGCGAGTGCCGAGACAACAGGCCTCGCTACACTCGAGTGTGTACGTGTGTGCTTGCGTTGAGTCAGTCACTGAGTCAGAAAGAGATGGTACTGTAATGTGATGTACAATACAACAAGACCCACTCAATAACACTGAACTGGTGTATGTCCAACTTGCTGAACAAGAAGGTCACCTTGTAGTCACAACAGGGCAGAGAGCAGAGACGTCCCGATCGATTATGTGTTACAGCAGAGGGAATTTATCATCATTTCTCTGAGCGCTCTCTACAGCGCTGGCACAGGCCGGACTTACAGCACAGAATGCAGTAGAAAATCCTCAAGGTTATGCTACACTTATTAAATGGTAAACTGTGCGAACATGTAGAGGAATTTAACATTTTTAAAAATATTATAAAAATATTTATTACATAGAAGTGGCAGAATGTAGTCATAATCCAATTTAGTAAATGACTGAACTTTACAAGCTTCATTATATGTATGGGGCAGGGATAGCTCAGTAGGTAAAGTGGTCGCCCCATGATCGGAAGGTCGGCGGTTCGAATCCACTTAACGGCTACCCTGAGGTACCCCTGAGCAAGGTACCGTCCCTACACACTGCTCCCCGGGCGCCTGCTTAGTGGGCTGCCCACTGCTTCACTGAGTGAATGGGTCAAATGCAGAGAAAAACAAGTAATTTCCCCATGGGGATCAATAAAGTATCCATTATTATTATTATACTTTTATACTGAACTTATTTTACATTTAGGACAACTTCAGGCACATTTTAAAAATAACACCTCTATTTGCTCTCTAGGTCACAAATATAATTATATTATATACACCAAAGCGGATAGTTTCAAAGATCCACGCCTGTAAGTTTGGTCTGCTTCTGAAGGAAACCTCTGCCTGTGGTCTCCCCTAGGGAGGCTGATTTTAAAGGATGTTCCTGTAACAGGAGTTTGCAAGCAAAAGCACGTTTGCACACTGGCACGGATGTGTAGGACTGCTTGGCACCAGTCCAGACTGAAGGTTTCTAAAGGCCCTGACATAACATGCACAGAGGGAAACTGGCTGACAACCAAAAGCTCAAGTGTGTGTCTGTATGTGTGTGTTGCTTTTGACTGCTCCCTTCTCTTAGCTGTTTCTGTTTAGTATGCTCAACCAATCAGTCCCATGAGGGAAAAACAAACAGAACACACACAAGGACACCCACCGACTGAGCATGAAATAAATTGAATTCAACAGTCATTACGTTTGGGCTCCCTGTGCCTCTGCAGGCCCCCATTGAGGCTAATGAGAGAGATGTAGATATGATGAGATGTGGGAGGCTGAGTGATATCATGGACAACTGCCCAAAATCCCTGAAAATCTATGCTGAGTTCTACAAAATGAGGCAATGGAATAAAAGGAGTAAACACAAACCTCAAAAACAGCCAGGGCGTAAGGGTGCCCCAGTCTCTCCACGGACGACATATGCGTCCTGCGGTGAGCTCCGTTCAGGTCCACGCTGGCTATGAGGTGTAGTTTGGAATCCACCCAGTACAGACGGCGGTTGGCCACATCTGCGGAGTGCAAACATGCACACAGACAAACACACAAACATGTAGATAGGAATTTCCCGAGCTGAGTGGAAATTGATTGTCCTTGCGGTAAGCACTCTCGCACTCTGACCAGCAAATCCCTTTAGGTGATATCGATTACTTTAGAAATGTCAGATTCTCACCATTACACAACAGCAAGTTTTACTGTGTTGATCTATAACACCTGAAACATTTTCAATATCATTCCGAAGCGGCCATGATAACTTTGTAAAACTACTTCTTTCCATTATCGTTAAACATTAACTTGTGCTATTTCAATTACTTTTGACCTTTTATCAAAAATGAGCTGATTGAATGCATCGGCTCCTTTCAGGTCTGCGCTTCAGGCACATTCACAACAGCTGTTGAGGAAAAAGGGTAAAATATAGCACTGTGCACGATATAATGAAGAACAGCTGTTCTCCCCTCACCCAGTGTGATGCCGTTGGGCCACTCAATGTTATCAGCCACCAGCACCTGTCGGTCCACTCCATTCATACCGGCCTTCTCTATTTTGGCTCGCGTGCCCCAGTCTGACCAGTACATAAAGCTGGAACAAAGACACCAAAGTCATTGTGTTATTATCCAGTTAGGGTTTTAGCAGTTATTAGTCCCACGGCATTGTTCTGCTAAGTGGTTCGGCAGTAAGCCATCACTGTCACTGTCCACTACTTTAATTTAGCTCTCCTCTTTTGCTTTTTTTTACTTTGCTGTTTCAGTTCTACCCAGCATAAGTAGGCTCCTTTACTAACCGAATAATAAGAATAGTAATAATAATAACAATATGAGAGCTGCACCAAAATATTTGTCCTGGAAAGATGAAAAAAAAGCTGCCTAAAGTTGCATAAGCAATATGCAGCCTAAAACAATCAGATATACATAAGACTGCAAAACTAGGGCACACAAATGTCTTTTTCCCCCACTACAGGCTATGCAAAAGCAAAGGTAATGCCATCCAAGATTTGTGGAAGTGATTTTTTGGAAGAGAAGGGCAGAGAAAGGGAGACATTTCTACAACAAAGAGTGCTGTAGGGAATTCTTGTAAAGATCTCTGACAAGTGCACATTTCGGAGCTGTCCTTTCAGCACCACAAAACTACAATACAAGTCAAAAGACCACCAATATTAGTGTTACGTCTCGTACAAATATTTCACTATCTCCCATCTGCTCTAATACCAGCTTACAGTGTAAGTGTAATTGTAAACGTACATGTAACAGCATATTAGGATTGGAGCAGCTACAGCATGGGCCTCTGACACAAAGGACAAGTTTGACAAGTTGACAGCATTACTGTTTGCAGCCTTTGTCCTCGCTGATGGAGTATGTGATTGCGGTTTGAAAATATGGTTATTAGATCCCTCACCTTGGTATGCAGGACAAACAGGACCATTTTGTCATGACTAGAAGCTGAGCAGTGGTTGTAATCGCTTACACCATTAACGTCTGTGAGCACTCTGCTTTCATTTGGATTGCCATGGCTGTGATTTACATTGAGCCAAATCCCAACATTGTTAACCACCAAATTTAAAAACTGTTATCTGGTATGACTTCAGCACACTTTGAATGGTTATTTGGCGATATGAGCGAGCAATCAAAGCAGTGAAGACACAGTAATTTACATTCACTTCTATGTAAATGTTTATTACTGGCATTAAGACAATTTTGTCCAAACTGTTATTCAGTGTAAAGCATTTCTGTGGTGTGTGTGTGCCTGCCTCACCAAAGCACCTTTGTGTGTCTATTTATGTTTACTTTGTGGCTGATTTTTTTTTTTTAATCTGCATTTGTATAACCAAAACACAAAAGCTGCAGAATCACAGCCTGGCACCATTTCATAAAGCTCCTCAGGCTGTCAAAAACTATCAGGATGTTAAATGGGTCAGAGTCTCGATACTCTGGATTCTCATATACAACAAGTGTTCTCATACTGAATATTTATCATTAGACGTGGACCCAGAAGAAATTGCTAAACATATCTCTGTTTAAGGTTAACGCCACCATCATGTTTAAAATTATGAAAGAGGACAAAAAGTATAGTATAGAACTAGATGGGAGGGCATCCTATGTGAACTCAGTTCGACCTTATTATGTGCTGATATGCTAAGTGTTATGTAAATTCACAGCATGAAGCTCAGCAATTAGCATACTTTTTTAAAATGCATAAACCGTGATAATTATGGATCTTGTCTTTCAGTTTCTTTAATACTTGGTACTAACAGTGCAGATGTCTGGTGTTGTATGCATACATCTCCACTTCCTTACCCATGGTGCGGATCCAGTGCTATGGCTCGGGGTTCGCTCAGGTCAGTGCTGATGAGGACACGTCTTTTGGTGCCGTCCACCGAGGCCACGGAGATGGATTTGTCCCCTGAGTCGGTCCAGTACAGGTTGTGTTGGAGCCAGTCCACAGCCAGTCCTACAGGGGTCTGCAGAGATGATTCTACCAGTGGCACCTGCTGGGAGGGGTCACTGGCCTCGTGGATGAAGGCACTGCGGGTGGAGCAGGAGGCGGGAATGCGGAAGGAGAGAATGAGGGAGAGTTTTGAGGGGATGAGAATATGTAAGGGATAATCTACATCAAGCCAGCCATTATTACCAAATCGATGTACAGAAAGATTGTGAGGCAGAGCCTGGTTGGCTGCCTGCAGGGCACTATTTTGTGATAATGAGGATGTATACACAATCCGTCTTATCATGTGGCGCCCTACCAGAAGATTTATTACTATAAAATATTGATTTTTAGTGACTGCACTCAGAGCCAAAGAATTTTACCTGCTTGTTTAAAAAATAATTTAGTACTGATTAAACTCCAACTGAAGAAGAAAAACTCCAATCACAAGAGTAAATCTAGCATTAGCAATCAATCAATCAATCAATAAGTGAATGACACAGTTATATAGCTGGCATGTTCTTCTTTGTTATGCAAGTTAAGTCTTTTGGCACATTCATTTGACAAAATATAAGCGGACATAAAGTGATAATAACACAAACGGGACACACCCCAACAGATAATATATGACGAAGAGCAATTCTCCATTCTTCCTCTGAAGTGAAGAGACTGCAGAACAAAGAATGGGGCTGATATGGGAGCTACAGCCTTGGGCAGTGTTCAGGTTCATCCTGGGGTTAGCATCCTTCTTAGATGGACCACTTATCAGAATAGACAAGGCCTCACTCAGGGTTTGCCCTGCTCACTAATGATTTGACCCCCAGCAGAGGTGTGAGGCGAGGGCAAGGGAGCTGTGCTCCCAAACAGGAATTTCAATTTTAGTTTCCCCAGAGATTTTTTTCCTCTTAACATCAATTTTATAAAGAGAACACAGTGCTCCAATTAGAAGACACTCTGGGGAGAAAACGTAGTTGGGATAACAAAAGGAAGGGTGAAATTAATCTAAAATAATAGCAGGTCTGAGCCATCGGCTAAGCTGATTGAACCCAAAAAACATCAAAAGCATAAAGGAGAAGATCTAACTACATCACATACAGGGAAATTTCATCAGTGTGCATCGGTGCAGGATTTATGAAATCGTGTTTCAAAATATAATTAAAGCACAGTTCTTTTAAAAATCAGACATTTGAAAACCACAGGTGGAGTGCAAATAGATGAAAGTAAAACATCTTTGAGTGGTTCATATTTAGAAATATTGATGATTTTTAGCAGAAAAAAAACAAGTCAAAATCCTTCCAGAAGCAAGCGAGGCATTCTGAAGAAGCTGTTTTTAGGCAGTCAGTTCAAAGCTTGATTACCTTTCATTTCAAAGGTTGTGCAGACATATAAATTGCATGTAAAGAATTCCCAGTCAAATCTGACAAAAACCTTATAAAGACTTTGCCACAAAACTTTGTCAAAAAGTTCTTCTCCCCCGAAAATGTTCCTTGCATCACTGGCTTTGTTCAGCGCCGTGTCTCTTTCTTATAATGCCTCTGGTACGTCTTCATATTTCAAATATATTTGTCTAGTCGCTGACAATGCAGGCGTTTTGATTAAATGAGGCATAGTGAAAAATGTAAAAATTGCTTAGAAGATAAATAAACATTTGTCCAAGCTGTGAGGAATCTATTGTTTATGCTGCAGTTTGTCAGCAGTGTTATGTAAATCCTAAATACAATTGTTTTCCCAAATTATTTAAAGATTTAGAAACTCAAAAACTATTTTTTTACCTGTAGATTTTCCGGTGAAATCGATCACACCAGAAAACACGGTTGTTTGCCACATCCAGGTCCAGAGCCACAGCGTTCTTCTGTGTGGATACCACCTGACTGTAGTCCCTCTTCACTAAGTCAATGCGTCGGATCTCATGTCGGTTGGTGAACAGTAGGTAAGGGCTTTTACCTGCACGCGAAGAAACGAACATTTCAGGGTGTGTTTTTGTGCAAGCAGGCACAAACAACACAGGCCCGGAGTCAGGGTCAGAATATGGATCAGCAAAATAAAGCAAAAAAAAGCAAACAAAAGTTCAACTTCTCAATAGGAGGCAATTTCTAAAATGGGCTTATGAGGATGAATACATTGTAGGTGTGAGGAATACATTAGAGTTGGGATTTGCTTGAGTAATGCTCAAGCGAATCAGCTTTGACAGTTTAGGCGAGAAGAGGGGCCAAAGCGGGTATATCTTATTAGAAAACTGCTCTCGTCCTGGTGCTCCACAGATCATCTATGCACACATCAACATTAATATGCTTCAGATTAGACAGCAAGTGCACTGCTTTAAATCAACTTAACCTTTATCCAGTGGGAAAAGTATATCGTCTGGACTGGAAGAAGCAGTGGCTGTGCTCTTGTGTCAATAATTTAACCCACAAAGGGGAAAGATGTGAAGAAGAAGAAGAAGAAGAAGAAGACAACAATAAAACAACAATAAGCTGGACAGTGTGTTCAGCACAGCATCAAAATGCACTTGTACTTGAGAACTGCTGACCCAGATGGGAAATGCTGCATGTCAGGGAATGATTTAGACATTGCTCTACAGTAATAACAATCCGGCTTCACCGCAGTGTTAAAAGCACTGGAACATAATGTGATGCTGGAGAGACTAAAGTCAATACTCTAAATATAATCTTTTTTCACAAAGATAAACAGCATCAAGTTTGCACGATACTACTCAATATTCTCTTCTAACAAGAGTGAAGGCACAATAATTGTTCATTAAAAACAGCTGAATAGTTGGTGTATTGATCAGTGTGTTGTACATCATTAAGTTGTACGCTCCTTATTATCTTCGCCTTGCAAATATAAATATATATCAGAGTTACCTTTGCATCTGGCTGCACCTCTTTAAACAGCAAGCTGACGGCTTTTGCACCGGCAATGCAACAAAACAGACATAGGCAAACATACACTAATTTGAATAAGATATATTCTTACCCTTTTCCAGGCTTGCAAATATAGAAAAATAAAAATCTGCTACTCAGTGAATTTTACTCATATGCAACAGAATAATGATAGGCTTCACTTCCAAATACCTTGCCATGTACACCTGCATTTTATATAAATATTAATTACATGCACAGCTGAGAGATGCAGATCTTATCTGGAATGCATCTCAAAGCATTTAACGTAATCACTAGTTATTACATTTTCTATTCCCAGGGTTATTTGATTTCATCAGCACAGAAAGTGTGACCGCTACTAACAAGACAAAAAATGTCTACAGAGATGTCAGCAGTTGGTCAGGCTTCAAGCTGGATGTTAATTTCATCAAGGTTGCTCAGAATGGGCCTTTGAGGTTTGGCTATTCGTGTAAGCACAACTAGTAAGCACAACAAAAGCAATGAGTCCATTAGGTAAATGCAAAATGTTTGTAATTTAATATATATGTTTGAGTGGTTGGAGGGTGCAATATTTAATGCTCACATCTTAGTGTACCCTGCTACCATGCTAATCAGGACCAAACACAAATCACAGCTGAGCCTGATTAGTCGAGTCTTTAGTCAGAAAGCAAATTCCTAGAACAAGATGTGCTGGTGAAAATGTGTGACCTCATGGCTCGCATCACACATTTCATGTTAACCTGGATATGGTGCTATAGAAAGCTCCAGATCATTTACAATTCACCTGTCCTCTGGAATGTATTAATGTAGCCCGCTATGTGGATAACTCTTGCAGGACGCTATGAAATAATTTTGTTATTCAAGGAGATAAAAGATTTCTTGCTTTCATCTGAAGTACACACTGTGATTGGTAAATTTGTTATTAGCTATTATCATGCACTGGTTTTCGCACTTCCTCTGAGAGTGTCCTTGTTTATTTTCACACCTATTTTTCGAGCTGTCTGTTTTGGATAAGGTCACCCAGGATGCACTTAAATCAGAACCATATATAAACAGAGGTCTTAAACTATTTCCTCATAATTCTGGCCAGGAAAAGTCGAGTGGGTAAAAAAGACTAACAAAACGCGCCTGTAGGGACGGTTTTATCTGCCTGGCTATAACTAAAGCCCACCTTTTGTCTAGTAACATCTATACTGAGCCAATCTCTTTGTGACACTGCATGGTAATAGGATGGCAGCTGCAGGCAATTATCTCTTGGGGCAGATATGAAATTCTCTCATTAATGGCTCGCTTGCCTCAGTTTCCCTTTTGACAGTCTGTGTTGTAGCCTCATTGTAGTATCGCAGTCCCGCACGTCTTCTCTTTTTGCCCTTTCCTCCGTCTTCCAGCCTAAACTCTGAATCATGACAGTGACGTTTAGCACCAAGCGTTCTCAAAAAAATAGCGATTACAATGACAGCATTTCCAACCCCTCTAAAGGGGAAAATTCTCCCCTGCTGGGTTCATGGGCTGTCACAGCCAGACGTCATTTTCATTGCCTCAAAACCAAGTGACTCAACTGCTGCATTTGCTGCAATTTGGCTTCTGACACACAGCCAGAAACACTTCTCTCATGGCAATGATAAACTGATAGCTAACGCACTGGGCAGCCATGCAGAGAAAAGTACACAAGCGTTAACAGAGGCAAGTGGGCAGACACGACACACACGCAAACACACACATGCAAATGCTGAGCTTTGATATTAGCTTAGCTTAATTGAGGAAAATTAAATAGCAGCATTTGACAGCCACAGGGACAGAACCAACACATTTCATTTGACTGGCTCTTTCCTGCCAATTAAATAATAAAACTCTGCAGGGAAATGAAGTGTAAACATAAAATGGCCTCTGCATGCAATCCTCTTGCTAACAGCTTTGAGCCATAGTTGGAGGTCAAAAGACATCAGCTGACTTTGTTCTCCACTAGTCAAACAACTGTTATCAACAAGCTGAGCGGGAGGCTGGATTAAATTGGTGTAATTAGCCTCCACCGTGACTCAGCCAGGTACCCCTGAAGAGTTGCTATACCTAATTATAAGTGTTCAGCATCACTAAACATCAGTCTGTCACTCGTGAAGCGGTCTAATGGGACAGGACCCAGAGGACAAATTCGGTCTGAGAAAAACAGAGCGGTTGCCTTGGTGATGTGATTTTTGTTTTATGTGTACTGTTATGTCAAGTGCACAAACACCTGCAGAGAAATAATAAGAATATAACAGTTAAAAGATGTTTCCTGGTTATGACAAGAGGAGGGGTTAACAATGTAGTACAGAAGAGAGTGCGGTGCAGTGTTGACGCATTTCAGTATCTGAGAAAATGTGCTGTTTACCTGAGGCACAGGTTCAAATAGACAGGGTTAACTTAATTCCTCTTTTCTTACTGTAACTCACCTTCTGCTTTGCAGGTCTTAGTGACCGGGTCCATCTCGTATCCTTCGTAGCACTCGCATTTAAAATCCCCTTTGTAGTTTATGCAGATCTGGCTACAGGCATCCGGGTTCTCGCACTCATCGATATCTATAGGGATGAGAGGATTATCAATCAGCTGAGAGACAAAAACAGTCAGACAGTGACAGCAAATCACTAATAATCCCTTGTGAGCTGTGACAGATGAGAGTGGAAACTAAATTCAGGAAATGTAAATATAGAAATTCTTTTCAATGACATGACTACAACAGGGAGGTAAAAATGTACATTTTATGGCTGGAATTTTTGCAGTTTTAGGGAAGAAAGGAGTCAACAGGGAGGCAGGGTGGATCCCTGCTGACATCTTTTGACCTGATTCTTCTCTGGGTGTGATGGCGAGCTGCTAAAATGATAGGAAGGGTGTGAAGGACATACTATAAGCATGTGTGACAGGAGTAAGACTGCACAACCTCCCCTGTGGGAGCGATGGGCAGGGAACAGAGATGGACAGCATGAGAGCTGCAAGCTGCCCAAAGCGGTACACTACACAAATGCACAAACAGATTTATACTGGCTTGGTCAGCAGCCAGCCTGCCACTCTGTTTCTGAAAAACACTTTATATTTCTCTATTTACCTCCACAAGTCTTTTTGTCTAGCAGCCGGTAGCCGGTAGGGCACCGACACTCAAAGCCAATTGGTCGGTCCACGCAGACATGGGAGCACCCGCCATTATTGATCATACACTCATTCAGTCCTAGAAGACAAAGAAAAGGAGACAGGTGTCAAAAGCAGCCGTTCATTTAAGAGGAAGGTCAGGCAGTAGGTCATAGTTTCTCATCTCATTTAGGAAAGGACTTTTCCTGCTCAACTATTACCCTGTAGCATAATGACTTGTCATGTTTTTAAAAGATAAATAAGTATGTGTGGCACACGGGTGGCAGTAATCTCTATGATATCTCAGCTTCTGTACTCGACTCTTTTCCATCTTTTTTGAATTCTTATCAGATGTTCTCAAAAGCAGAAGAGGAATCAAAGCGACACGCAGGCATCACACACGGCAGGCTTATAAAGCTTGAGAATCAGGTCCATCTGCAGGGATGTGAAATATGTGTGAAGAGGGGATTAAAGCTGTGAACTGGGATTTTAAGACGTCCCACAAGGGTCTATCACAGGAGGGAGGGAGCACATCTAAATTAAACAGGTGCGCTGCCTGCATCGGCAGGATCCTAAAAATGACAGAAGCTGAAAAATAAAATGTGAAAACACAACAAACAACACGCTCTCTTTTAAAACTAGGTCAAAGCAGCTGGCACAGACAAGGTGGGCACACAGTAAATTAGACAGAAGTAGTTAGACGTAATTGTGAAGCATAAAATATTTTAACCTCATAGCAAGAAGAAAGCAAACATCACTGACTGACACTTCAGGTTCAGGTACTTAACCTCGTCTAAAATTTATTGAATAAATCTGCAGGTAGCAGTTTTGTATCATTTGACTGCTGAACATACATTAATTATTTATATAGCTCTTTTATTCATGCTAGATTTGATAAAAATCTGTTAACTGAGCGCATCTTAAATGGAAGCTTAACTCAGTAAAAGCTAAGATAAAAGAAAAACATTTAAACAGTGCAGAGTTTTTCAGAATAAAGTGAGGCTCCACAATCTACAAAGGAAAACTACAATCTTAAATCTGCCAACAGTTTGTTGCCCAGTCTACACATTTCACTCCAGCCAGGTAGCTTTATGTCATGAGTCAGTGAAAGAAGAGCCACAGCAAACTCCCCACATAGACAATCACTGGTTTCAAAATGAAGCCGTAGTGCTTTCCTTTGAGTGAGCCAGTGTGATTAGCGTGTATGTTATTGTGCAAAAAAACGTAATGTAATGTTTTGTGTTCAGTTTTATAATGACACACTCAGTGTTGAGCCTCCCTAGCAGTGCAGAGGAATCTACCTGGCTGCAAGCATTTTCCATCCCCTAAAAACGACCCTGAAAGAACTCCTACAGGGACAGTTCCTGCAGCACACACACAACACACACAAAGGCCTGAGCTGCCCTAAAACAGCCCTCGAGTTCCTGGAATATTGCCTAGTCTTATAATCCAGTATGTGGGCTTTGCAAAGAATTTCATTGTGAGAGGGCACTTGCAGTGTTAAATTGCATACTTTTCTATTGCTAATGTATTTCATATGTGAGTGAATGTTTTCATGCAAACTTCATGGTGTTTTTTGTTTGGTTTTTTAATGTGCTGTGAATGAATACAGTTTTGGCCTGGGTCTTGTGTGTGTTTTGAGATTTTGTTCTGGACTCTTTTCATTCCTTTGGATTTAAGAAATATTCACAATCAAGCTCTGTATTGGTTAGTCTCGAGTTTAGTATTCTCTAGTGTCTCTGAGGGTTTTTTTTTTTATTTCTGGTTCTTGTTTGATTATGTTAGTTCGCTTTCGTGTCCAATCCATCCAAGTCTCATCTCTGTGTTGTCATCAGCGTCTCGTATGGAAGTCAGTCTTTTCTCTGTGTTTCATTACCCTTTTTGTCTCCCCAGTCGTGTCACGGTGTCTGGTCTCTCCATGCTTGTCTGCTTTCACTGTCATAGGAAGTTCATTTGTCTTCAGTCCTGTTTCCTGTGTTTCAACATGTGTCACCGTGTCGTTTTAGCTCCCGTTCCTGTGTCCACGCGCCTTAATGTGGGTCTCAATGTGGGTGTGTTAGGTCCTGTTTAATCTTGACAGTCATGGTCGCGTGTGTGTATGTGTGTATGTTCAGTTTTGCTTTCCATGTTTCATTACTTAAGATTCTGTTCAACTGTGCTCTCAGGTGTGTCCACTCTGCTCTCTACTCCTATATAAATACTGTCTGCATCACCCTCTTGGTATATGCGTCTGTCAGTCTGTTGACTTGTTCATAATCTTCATAATCTGTTCAGCAGCTAGCCATGATTGCCATCTCTCTGGTATTTGTTTTTGGACAGATAGTGTAGGTCGTGTTTGGTTTTGTTTTTAGATACATTGTGGCTGAAAACAGCTGTATGCAGCAGCCAAAAATCGTATGTGAGCAGTGAGAATGAACCAAAACACGGAAGCTACAGGAAAACATCAAAATAAAGAGCTAAAACACTTTGAAATGCTCTTTAGTGCTGAGTGGAGCAGGGCGATATGACCAAAAATATTTATCACGATATACATTTGAAAATTTGCGATAACGATATAACTGACAATATAATTGACACTAGACAAAAAACGTTACGACTCCACAACTTTATTAGTGCAAAACAAACCATCAACGTATTTTCACTTAAACAAGCAGCTGTTTTTTATGTGCATTAAAGTTATATAAAAATTTAACAGTGCAAATGCAAATTATTTGCTGACAGTTTAACCAAAAGGCGTTTCCAGTGGAAATTGGCCGACATATCCTCAGCATAACCATGTATAATATCCACAAAACTTAAAAAGAGGATATACACACACAATACAGTAATATTATGTTGAGGCACAGCACGTATCACCCCGCGAGGCTCCTGCCTACAATAGCCGTAATGCTCCGACAATCCATCAAGCGGTGCGGGTTCGTAGCTTAGCAAAGTCGTACTGAAACATTTGACAGATTTTCAAGCGCCGTGTACGACATAAAATCGTTTCGAGGTCAGTAAACACCAGAATTCATACGTAAGGCACACGGGATTATAAGGGGCACTGTCGATTTTCAGAAAAATCAAAGGATTGATTTTAAGTGTGCAGTATTTCCAAAAAACACGGTAATAACGACGGCCCGCTAGCATGCTCTACCAAAAATAGGGCTTTGTTGTGTATCTGACGGACGAAAGCTAAACCAGTTCCACACCACTGAAGTTGCAGCATTTTTACACACCAGTTCTGGTTCATCGTTTCATTCAACGATCCGCTTTCGCCCTTCTCATTCTCTGTCGCTGCCATGCTTTTTCCACCATGTGCGTATGAAAACAAAGGCACTGCGCATGCGCGTTTTACCCATATTCTATCGCGATATTTCATTTTCTTATCGTTGCCCAACATTATACCGGTATTACCATGAATGGTATGATATGGCCCAGCCCTAGTGCTGAGTTGCTTGAAAAATTTATCACTGCAAGCATCACCCTGACTTGCAATAAAATATCTGAAAGTGATGTCTGGGAGCTGTAGTGATTATCTATACAACACAGGGGTATCAAGTTGTGTAAGACCTTTGTACACTGTCAAGTCGAAATTTTTCTGTTGTAATAAAAGTCAGAAATGGTTATCTATTCAAAGACTGACTGAAGGTAAACTTTGTGGAGAAATGCTCTCTTTGTGTGACTGCCAGCAGACTTTAAGAACTGCAACCGGCTGCATTCAATTCCCCTCTCTAACTCAGCTGGATGGGTGACAGCAATCTGCCACTCACAGTGGCAACTACTCTCATTCTGTCACTTCTGAATTGCCAGCAGACAGAGGAAAAGACCAAATGAAGCTGCATTTGAGGTCTCACCCATTCCTGTTTCTTTGAGAGGGGCAGGGTGGGTAACAAAGAAGAGAGAGGCCCTGTCAGCTTTTCTCTGACCATCTCAGGCAGAATTTAGAGGTCACTTTTTCCAGAAGACAAACATGACGTCTTTCCTTTCCCCCACCTTGTTTCTCTTCTCACTCGCTCTCCCTGGTAGCTCAGTTTGTACTCCCTATTTTCAGCCATTCCTCTAAGAGAATGTGATGGAGCAGTGTTAGGAGATGAATGTGTGCTGAGTAATGGGTCAGTAATGTGGTAATATGTCATTATTTCTAATGAGTTGGGGAAGATGCAGAATAGATTTGATTGAGCGTGGAAATGTATTGTCTTTATTCTCCCCGAAGTAAGGCTGATGCGGCAAATGCAATCGCTCTGAACATCGAGTAATAACGTGTGTTTGAGTGCAGCGGGGTGTATCTCTATTTGTTTTCTGTCTGTGCCAGTTGGCCTACATATTGGGAGTAAATGGTCGAGAGCGCGGAGTGATGAAGTAGGTATGTGTGGACATGCTTTTAATGAGCTGACAACAAGACCTCAGTTGAAGGAGAGAGGGAGAAAGGTGGAGGTAGATAAGGAAGAGGAGAGAGAAAAGTGAGGACACAACTCTCTGGAATATTTGCTTCACTCGTGTAATTTCCGTCTGTGGCAAAGGTCAGTCTGTTCGGTCAGCTGTCACTCTTCAGTCTAAAGTTTAAGTTTCTCGGAGGAAATATAATTTCACGAGAGTAAATCTGCCTTTAACTCTCTCATGTCAAAAAAAAGAAGAAAAATAACTACTTTTTTATTTTAATTCAAGCATCACCTTCAGTTCTTATAGTCTCTAGTTTAAGTCCAAGGGAACGGGAAGTAAAGAGGGGCAAAGGACCACTGGCCACCCAGCTATCCCAGTGTTCCACATTATTTTTAAACAACAGATCACAATATTCCTATATTAATCATTTGCCTTGACTCTAAAGCCATTTTCACTTCATGCAGTTGGATCAGACATTTACTGATCTTTACCCTCCCAGCTGCCCAAACCAAATTACACTATAACTGCACTAATGTGTGAATAGCATAGCTAATGGTCAGGTGCATTCACTTCTAGGCAGCTCTATTAATACAAATGAACTGGGAATGGCTTTGTCTCCAGAAGCAGAGAGGGTTGTCTAGGGTCAGGGGTTTAATCTCTGGCCCTATTCATGTTGAAGTGACATTGGTAAGATACTAGACCCCACGCTGCCCCTGATCCATCCATTGGTGTGTGAGCATGGGTATGACAGATACAAGTCTTTAAAGGCATAGGCGTAAAGAGTGTGATTGGGTAAATGGCAGTAACAGCCAATTTAGGTCAAAAGGACTATTTCCTGCTGTATGCTACAGTCATGTGAAAAGTTTTCACCAAAGCCAATGTAATCTAAGTTCCCCTATTAACTCCCCCTTTACAAAACATCTGGAACAATATCCTATGGTCAGATGAGACCAAAGTGGAGATGTTTGGCCATAATACACAGCACCATGTTTGCAGAAAACCAATCACAGAATATCAGCACAAACACAGAACCTGGGCATCTTAAAGTCATTTAGTCAACCATGAACTTCTCTCCTCTGCCAAATTTGTCGGCGATGATGTGAGAGACTTGAAAATCACACAGAAAACGATTACTTCCAGTTATTGGTGCTGAAGGTGGTTCTACAAGCTACTGAATTTTCTTATGTTTTCACAAGAATGCAAGACAATGTGAGACAGGACTACTGTGGAAAATATACAAGAAAATTCAGGCTAAATAAAACAAGTTCATATTAAAAACAGGAACAGCCTTCTCTTTATGAGAGAGGATGGCTGACACGCTGCTACCATTTTCAGGGTTTGCATTACTGACATTACATAGCAGCTGGTAAGACTACACACCTCTGGAGCGAGTAGCAGCGCACCTGCCCAGTATCTAGTAAGGTTCCTGGCTAGCCCCCCCCCTTGCTAAAAACCAGCCCTAGAGTGGCGCGGCCACGTCTGCAGCCTGTCTGCAGTTCAGGACACAAGCATTTCACTGCATGTTCACTATGTGTTGTATGTCACAAAGAAAATTTGTATTTATTTGACCAGAGATTGTGTTACTGTATCGTTAAGCAACAAAACCAACCAAGACATTTCATGACTCGTTTTTATACTCTTTTGTCTTTTGAGATTAACTTAAAACATACGCAGGACAGTGGCCCAGGAGGTAAAATCAGACTGTATCAGCACTTCCAATCCCTACCTCTCCAAACACTGCTTTTTATTTATTCATTGCAATTACACCTTTGGTTAAGAGATGAAGGTAGAGAAAGGAAGAGAGATTACCATAAAGCAGATGGACTTTCTGCAGTTTGATGGTAATTAGTACATGCAGGCTCTTGTTCTGATCATCGAAGGCTGCCTCTAATTTGACTGTGCTTCTGCATGCTTTGAAATGCAAGGTAATAGGAGGGAGGTAGTTGCACTTTGTTATGGCAAACATGATTATGCAGCTAGATTAACTGCTTGAATCCATTTACAACAGATATGTACATGCTCTGTCACTGCACGGGGCTCAAACGATGGCACACAAACGGTAACAGACAGCTCTGTTATTTTGGGAGCTGAATGTTCCCTCATTTGATACTGCTAGTAATCAAAGAAAACCATTTCATATTCAAGCAGAGAGAAGTAATAAATTCAATTTTTCTAAGCAAGCTCGTCGTAGCCATCTTACCGCATTCTTTTTTGGGCTCGTCTGATCGGTCCTTGCAGTCCTTCACTGAGTCACACACCTTGGAGCTGTCAATACATTCTCCATTCTTACATAGAAACTTGAGGGGTCCTTCACATTTCGTGGCTGGAACAGGAAAAAACCAAAAACAGATCACAATCCACACTAGACACTTCATGAAACTTTATTTCATTTGCATACTCATTCAGAGCCTTGTGCATCAACAAGTGTGAAGTCAAATTAAATATTTCCAGTCGCTGAATTACTGAAGACTCATTTGAAACCAGACGCAGCAAATATTCATATTATGCCCCACATAAAAAAAGTTTAAAAAAAAATATTATAATACCTACATTTTAAATTTGGTCCTGTTTCACAGTGCCAGAGTTTAATTTCCTGCAGTTTAATTTTGCACTACGTTTTTAAATTATGCAACACAGTCAGATGAGGGAGCGGTAAAGAAATTCGTCCACAATAAGCACTGGGTTGGATCCACACAATGTAACACCAGCTGCCATTATAGCAAATGATTCATACTCATGCAAGTTTCTTTGAAGGATATTTCTTTCCATGAAATGACAGCCAATTTTTCACACTGTGGTCTGCATATGGAGGAAAAGCTGCTGAATAGCCAAATACTGTACCTTTCCTCACTGTGTTGTTCTCTGTTTTCTAGTCAGAATGATTTATGTGCAGAGTTCAAGGTTACAAGGCCAGAGGAAATTTGCTCTTAGCTCATCTCCAAAATTTGAAGCCAGTCACAGAAGTCTGATATGGAAAGGAACAACTTGGAATGGACTTCATAGTGAAATGAAGGAAAAAAATGAAATAGAAAAGTGAGTAAAAGTTGATGTGCTGTGAGCAAACAGTGACCTGGAGGGCTGAAAAATGAAGAAAAAGTGGAAGTACCAAAAGCTGCAGTTGCTCAAATCCCCACTTATGGTTGGTTCCATAAGTATGGCAAGCTAGGAAAACATGCTAATTGTATTAGTGTATGTCTATAAATTAGATCTGTATTCATTACATATGAAGTGAATTATTTTAAGACTTTGTTTAAATGTTGATGATTACTGTCAGGGTCCTGGGACTGGGCGACCCAGGATCCCTGAGCAGTTATGTATTATATTATTATTATTATTATTATATGTATTTTGGTATTGCTGCTGCTCTCCTCCATGATTGTAGATGTGAGTGTGTGTGTTTATGTCTGCGGGGATGCTTGGAGGATGGAGCTCAGCCACCTGCAGGCCTGAGGGGTGTGGCCCTGCGGAAGGACTGGCCACACCCGAAGCCACACACCTGCCGCTGATCAGGGCTCGTCGGGGGAGCTACTTAGGAGAGTCTTGGAGCGCCCACCGACGCGGGATCATTGCTTGGGACTCCACGTTAGTTACCCAGTTTAGGTTTTGGTCGTGTAGTGTATGCCTGCCATTGTTCAGTGTCCTGACTGCTGCCGCTATTGTTTCCCGCAGGAGGAGCGTGGAGGGCTTAAGGAGCAGCGAGCACCGGGAGTGCAGACACGGGAGCAGAGAGCACTTGGAGGACACGACACGGGAGTCTGGGGAGAAACACGGGGATTTATTGTTGTTTGATATCACCCTCTGTAAATAAACACTGTCTATACGTAGAGCACCGCGCCTGGGTCCTCCTTCCCCACTCCTTCCACGGTGTGCCATGCCACACCGTGACAGAATGATCCCGTCACTTATGGACCCAGCGGTCTCCGAGGAGAGGCTCAGGAGGGAAATTATGGACAAAGTGTACCGCATGTGTGACTTATGGTGGGAGAAGCCTGCGGAAGGTTTGCGTCACGCCGTGGAGAGGCGGCTGCAGGAGATGCTTTTTAAATTCCCCTGGCTGGTGGACTCCCTTAATGCGGTGGTCCTGGACTTCCTACTTTCCACCCTCCACCTCCACTCTCCTCCTCAGGCTGCCCACCAGCTCGGACAGCTGGTGGATTCACTGCCTGAGACGCCGGCCCCGACACGGAAACGACGTTCGCGCCGCCAGCGTTCCTCACCGCAGCTAAATCCACAGACATCTCAACAGCCGGCTGTGGTGAGTCATATGGACAATTCATCGTCACTCACCTCAACTGTTTACTCTGGGGCTATGTTTATACGGTCAGCTGCCCAGCCGGTAGCCAAAGCGCAGCCCGCGGCCCAGCTGGTCGCTGTACCTCAGCCTATCGCCCGGCTAGTGATCCAGCCGTCACCTGCTGAATCATCCCCCGCGACATCTACCTCACCGCTTACCGTTTCATCCTGTTCACCATCCACATCACACGCTCAGCCATCTTCTCCACCAGCAGCAGCCTCCATTCCACTGCCCACTCCAGCGGCCTTGTCCGGAGAGAGCGACCTCACCCGCGTCCAACGCCTGATGGACTGGGTAACTCACACCACCAACGCAAGGGCAGGAGTGGTGGGGTTAAACGCCATCGAGGCAATCCTGGAGGGAAACCCCTACCTCGGCCAGCTCAAGGGAGTTTCCGCCTGCCTTTGCACCCTGCGTAAAGCCCGGGGGGTAGTGCAAGCTCGGGAAACCTCAGACTTCGTCCAGCTGCAGCAGGAGCTCAGCATGCCCGAGCAGGAGCAGCTCAGCGAGCAGGAGCAGCTCAGCGAGCCGGAGGAGCTCAGCATGCCCGAGCAGGAGCTCAGCGAGCGGGAGGAGCCCGCGTCGCCAGCTGTGGAGCTCAGCATGCCCGAGCAGGAGCAGCTCAGCGAGCCGGAGCAGCTCAGCGAGCCGGAGGAGCTCAGCGAGCCGGAGGAGCTCAGCGAGCCGGAGGAGCTCAGCGAGCGGGAGGAGCCCGCGTCGCCAGCTGTGGAGCTCAGCGAGCCGGAGCAGCTCAGCGAGCCGGAGGAGCTCAGCGAGCGGGAGGAGCCCGCGTCGCCAGCTGTGGAGCTCAGCGAGCAGGAGCAGCTCAGCGAGCCGGAGGAGCTCAGCGAGCGGGAGGAGCCCGCGTCGCCAGCTGTGGAGCTCAGCGAGCAGGAGCAGCTCAGCGAGCCGGAGGAGCACTGTGAGCCGGAGGAGCTCAGCGGGCTAATGCCGGAGGAGCTCAGCGAGCCGGAGGAGCTCAGCATGCCCGAGCAGGAGCTCAGCGAGCCGGAGGAGCCCGCACCGCCAGCTGAGGAGCTCAGCGAGCCGGAGGAGCTCGGCATGCCCGAGCAGGAGCTCGGCGAGCCGGAGGAGCCCGCTCTGCCAGCTGAGGAGCTCAGCGAGCCGGAGGAGGAGCTCTCGCTGCCGGCCGAGGAGGTCAGCGGACCGGAGGGACCTCCACGTCTAGCGCGGCCTCCTCGCCGTCCACGTCCGGTGCGTCCACGTCAGCGATCGGCGCGTCATGGACCTGTTGCCACGCCTCGCTGTTGCTCACCGGAGCAGCGACGTTGCCATCGGACCCGTGGCAGGCCGCCGGAGGGGCAGCGCCGCCGCCACCGGACCCGTGGCAGGCCACCGGAACTGTTCCACCGCCACCGGACCCGTGGCAGGCCGCCGGAGGAGCAGCGCCGCCGCCACCGGACCCGTGGCAGGCCACCAGAACCGTTCCGCCGCCACCGGACCCGTGACAGGCCACCAGAACCGTTCTGCCGCCACCGGACCCGTGGCTGGCCGCCGGAGGAGCAGCGCCGCCGCCACCGGACCCGTGGCAGGCCCCCTGAACTGTTTTGCTGCTGCCGCCGGACCCGGGGCCGTCCGCCGGAGCTGCTACGTCGCCGCCGTTGGGCTCGAGGTAGGCCCCCTGAACTCTCTTGTTGTGTTGATGGGCCGCCTGTGACTGTTTGTGGCGTCTTTTCGTTTTCTTTTTGCACCGCTGCGGGATGCGCGGTCTGACTCTGAGACTGTGGACTGGGTCGGTTTGTTGTTTTGTTGTTTTTGCTTGTTTTGGTTCTGGCCCTCCGTCCTGGTTCCCCCAGCCGCCCGCCCTGGGTTGGTTGTGCTGTTTTTTGTTTTGGTTTTGGGGTCGTCGGGAGCCGACCCTTAGAGGGGGGGTACTGTCAGGGTCCTGGGACTGGGCGACCCAGGATCCCTGAGCAGTTATGTATTATATTATTATTATTATTATTATTATTATTATTATATGTATTTTGGTATTGCTGCTGCTCTCCTCCATGATTGTAGATGTGAGTGTGTGTGTTTATGTCTGCGGGGATGCTTGGAGGATGGAGCTCAGCCACCTGCAGGCCTGAGGGGTGTGGCCCTGCGGAAGGACTGGCCACACCCGAAGCCACACACCTGCCGCTGATCAGGGCTCGTCGGGGGAGCTACTTAGGAGAGTCTTGGAGCTCCCACCGACGCGGGATCATTGCTTGGTTTTGGTCGTGTAGTGTATGCCTGCCATTGTTCAGTGTCCTGACTGCTGCCGCTATTGTTTCCCGCAGGAGGAGCGTGGAGGGCTTAAGGAGCAGCGAGCACCGGGAGTGCAGACACGGGAGCAGAGAGCACTTGGAGGACACAACACGGGAGTCTGGGGAGAAACACGGGGATTTATTGTTGTTTGATATCACCCTCTGTAAATAAACACTGTCTATACGTAGAGCACCGCGCCTGGGTCCTCCTTCCCCACTCCTTCCACGGTGTGCCATGCCACACCGTGACAATTATGGCTTAAAGCCGGAGATGTGAAGTAAAGTTAAAGTACTTTTTGAATTTTTCTGCAACTGTACTTCTGTATCTGAGTATTTGGGGGGAGGGGTTATTTATATTTTTACTTGTTACATTTTTTTGACAAATATTTCTAAAACAGATTTGTTACTCTAGGTTTAAAACATTTGGGGGGGAAATAATCTCTAACATGCTCCCCTCACCAGTCCATGAAATGTAAAATACTGGCGACCGCCTTGTTCTTTAATGATCGTGCTCACAAACTTGGGTGGACACCAGCTTTTTTATTGCTGAGGGGCAAAATTTTACTTTTTTAATTTCACCCCATCAAAACTTTTTATTAATGAGTAAATAACAGCCTTATAACAATGCCAATTTGGACTGTAAAAATTAACAGCAGCCTCATTTGATCCAGACTAAGCATAAGATTTACGAAGAATTACATTTTTACTTATTTCACCACTATAGCCTTCAAAAAATGACAAAGGATAGCGTTTTAATAATAGATACAGACTGGTCTAGAAACAGGAAGTTCCAGGATGGAAAGTGTTATGATCCAGTGAATTTTATTATAAAGGTATAGGGGAGGGGGGGAGTGCAAAAGCTGTAAAATGAAATCAACAATAAGTAAGAAACTGAAGAAAGAAGGCAGCAGCAGCAAAGGACAGAGAAGAGAAGCTCAAAATCCTCAACAAGCAGCTTCAGGTATGCGCCCTCATTTTACGTCACAATAAACCATGTTTGATCCTAACAGCTTGTTTCAGACTGTTTTGCAGTTTAGTAGAATGTAATTTATAGTGTTTCCTTTTCTACATTTACAAAGAGTCAGAAGAAGAGGGCAAAGACAATCAAAGAAAGGAGGATAAAGAACAGATAACAATAAAGGGTGAAGACAAGGTAAAGGACAATGCAGGGAGACAATGTCTGAGAAACTGAAAAGATGGCACAATTAAAGAGGGGCAAAAAAGAATGGGTTAGGTTTCATCCTAAATCCTTACCACCTTTCCCCCTTCCTACCTTACCCACTCCCTCCTCATTCTGCCACTTGTTTCCCAGCCCTAACCCTTACCCCACCTCCGTTACTTTCCCTCTATAAAAATACTGTAAATAGTTCAATAGCATTCTGGTGAAATACGTTTAATTTGCTTTTGTGTTCATTTTTGTAAATCTTATTTATGCAAGCAGGAGTCTCATGAAATCAGTCCAAATAGTTTACATGTCTGTATAAACATTGTGCCTTTTAAGGGGATGTTTAGAGTGTCAGTCTTTGTTTTTGAAGGGTTCTGATGTTTCTAGGAGTGAGTTTTATAAAGTTTCACCTGCCTCTGTCTGCCCAGTGTCTATCTGACTGTTTAATCAGGAAAGTCAGTCAAGTTAACTTATCAAAGCAAAGCACAGCGTTAGCACAAAAGCTAATGCCAAACTGTAGTCCACATGTCCATCTTTCTAATCATCTTTGAATTGGACTTTTTTGAACACAATTTATTTTTTAAAAAGTACTTTTATATGACATTAATAGTTGTGATTCTTAAGGATTAGACTATTGGCTGTGATTCAGGCTTCACTGGCTTCAATGTAATCAGATTACTAATGATACTTGAGAATGAGGTGAAAAATATTTACAGCATTATTACAGAATAAATAATTTACAGTAGAAGCAAGTCTTGACTCAGTAAAACTACACAAATATTGCAGGTCTTTTAGCCAAAAAAAATCCTGGTGGGCTTATAAAACTGCTCGTGTTGAAAGGTATTTCACATAGGCAGACGTGCAAAAGGCAGAGACTGAGACAGATGCATGAGGGAAGAAGACGGAGGAGCAGACATGGAGGAGGACAGACACTCACTGCCAAACACAGTGACAGGTGAACCCACCGTTAACGCATCCAGATTCATCGCTGTGGTCAGGACAGTCGTGGACCTTGTTACACTGCTTGGTGCCGTGTATGCAGGAACCATCACCGCACTGGAATTCATCAGGACGACACGTCAACAGAGCTGTAACAGGCAAGAGATCGAAATTTTAAATTTGATTTTAATGACTTCAAGAGGAGCATAAAATCATGTGGTCGAATCCAATCCAAGACCAGCTGTGGCATTTTAATCACTCGGTTTCTCTCCACATTTGTGTCCCATAAAGAAGAGGAATTGCTTTAAAAACTTTTCTTGAAACACTGAAAAATATTGAGAAATGGCATATACTGCACTTCTATTAATTCACAGTGTGTGTAAGGCACTGCCGAGGACAGAGACAGTCAACCTGAGGGCGTGTGATGAATGATTTTCAATATAGTAACACAAAGATGGAGGCTCCAAGAAGCCACACCAAATTTTATTAATATCCCAAGCACAGACAAGCTTTTCATCAACAGTGCCCGGTATGCTCATATAACTCCCTCTAAACCGCACTAAAAAGCAATATATGTGACAGAGGGATATGATTAAGTGTTATCACAAGACGAACAGGACACAACGAGCCTAATGGAGCCAGGGATGCTGTAGTCTGGACACGCATGTCCAGACATGTATGCACATAGATATGATCATCCATGTTTCTGTGCATCTCTCAGGCAAATCTAGAGATTTGAGTGAGCAATAAACTGGTGGTGCATACTGGTATAGATACATGTGCATGTATATTCATAAGAGAGCAGAAGCAACAGTGTAAAACTGATGAATCACAGCAGGAGCATTTGTCCTCTGCTGACAAGCTGGAAGAAAATTCCATTTTTTAGGCAAAGAAATCCTCGTACAGACATAAGGGTGTGCGAATACACCAAAGGTGGTGAACATATGAGTTTAAATGTGTAGCACGGGAACTTGTGGACAAAGATGAGGTTGTGTCCCTAACCACCCCCAGCCTTCCTCCCCTCTAATGCAGATATTCTGTTGGCTAATAAAACATCAATCTCCTGTAAGTGCAGCTTATATGACAGACCACAGAGTGAGAGCTGTGCGTTTGATGTGTGCACCGCACATCTTGATAATGAATAGTGGGACTATCTGGGCTTCACACTCTGGCTTAGTGAGACAGGAGCTTCAGGGCTCCCCCATCCATGACCAGCTAATAGGAAAACCTGTCTTATCACAAGGCCCCATCTTCACACAGTGTTTATCAACAGAAACACATTCTTTACCTGACACATTTAGGAGGAAAAAACTCAATATCAACTCCCAGCAGAGAAGAAATCTGCTAAATGATAGAGCGTCACCTCAGAGGAGAGAAGAAATATTGCTGTTGAAGATTATCTATTCCACCATCTCAAAGCAAATAAACAAAAACAAAATATAACGTTAATTTAACAACTTCACAGTTTCTGGATTCATCTGAAGACGTGCAACATGTTTAATAAAAAGTGCCCACCTAGTGAATAGAATATTTGCAAAACTACTAGAGTTTATTCAGAATCAACCAAACTTAAAAAATAATCAAATCCATCCATAACCTCTGAGAATATATATGAAAACTGAATAGCAATTGGAAAGGCTGCAGTTGTACCCAAGATTCTAACGGTTGCCTTAAGCTGGATAAAATACTTCTGCTTATACAGACTTTGATAATGTAGTATTATTTTGTAATGTATAGCACTGCTTTACCACTGATTTAATAGTATACAATAAACCTATATACTTTAATATTGTGTATTAACATAAAATGAGGTAATTCAAGAAATCAAGAAATGGGTAGAGGCTGGCAATTACAATTTCCCGAAGTGGAAACATCATGCTTGTTCTGAGTTATTTTATGTTTTAATGGGTTTTTAGAGTTCCTCACCGCTCTCTCAGATTGTGTCTCATTCACTAATGTGGGTGTAGAAATGCTATTACCGTGTACCCCAGATAGGTCCACATTCAATATTACTGCTGGATTCATCATCATTAACTATACCAGCAGGAGTATGTTAGTGAATCAGAGTCATTTAAAATTGCTCGGTATGTGCTTTCTGTTTTCTGCAAACTGGAATGCCCTTATTTCTTTATTAGCTAGCAAATGCACCTTGAGATGTATCATGGAGTGAAACGTCTGAAGTTAAAGCTGTGAAAGTACAAAAGCCTAAAGCAAAAAAAGAATAATTTCATGAGAAAATAAAGCGAAGCAATCATGTTTGGGAAAGAAGACAGAAAAAGTACTGCTTTCAATTTTCTTTACTTAGAAGCGACAACAGCTGGACACAAGTAAGATTTGGGCTGCAGTAACTGAGGTGGATGCTGCATGAGCTGTGAAACAGCCAGTGACCTGATGACCACCAGGTTTCCTTTTTCTACAGAAAGCAGAAAAAGGTTGACATCAAGGTTAATGGAAAAGGAAGGAAGCAGGTGCAGGACAAGGACCGACTAAACTGTCAGTCCCAAGATAAGAAACTTACTACAATTATTGAAAAGACATGCATAAATGGGACATGTTTCATCCAACAAGGATGAAAGCATTTGTAATGAATGCGGTTTTGATATGCTAAGTATTTAAGCCTGAGGTACAATCCCAACTGTGTGCAAAATTAACTTTGTTTCTTCTTCTGTTTTGGCCTTTGAATTGGTGAAAACTAGTAGAGAAACAGGCTGCTTATTAAAATATGTAAAACTGTATGTACAGCGCTGATTGCTTTATTAGAGCACTTGTCAAAAAAACCCAGAAAACACAAATATTTAAAAAATCTGTGAAAAACTCGCTAGAAACATAAGAATTACTGAATTCACTAATCTATGAGTTTCTGGCTAGACTGACACATGTAAGTAGCTAAAGTGAATTTCTGTGTATAAGATGACAACAGATCTGGAACAGACGGCAGCAGATTTGCAATTTATCCCACACAGATTGTATGTAATTGCCAACTTGACCCTATTCAATCACAAACTGATAGCAGATTGACTCCATCTTATTACTGTCTTGATCCAGCAAGACAGCAATAAGATGGAGTCAGTCTTCAAAGTTGCTTTGAAGATGACGGCTGATTATAAGTGGCCGTTATTTATGTAAACATGTGATTCTGAAAGAGAGATTTCTGCATGAACACTTTTTGAATTAGACCTTTTGAGTGTCTATTCCTCTATGTTACACAGCATGGGACATTCACATTATCAAATTTAATGTGGCTGCTCTTGTCCAGTGGTCTTCCTGCATGTGTTCTCCAAGCCAATCAGCTGCTAGGCCCTGTTTTTTAATTCACTCTCATCTCTCACTCTCCCCATCTCTTGGCGCTCGATCTCATCCGGGTTCTCCAACGTGTCTCAACTAATGTCTCCATCAGCCATCTGCTAACTCTGCTTCACCACCAGATTCTGCACTCCAGGGGTTCGGCCACTATCTCCAACTTTCATCTGGAATTCAGCATTATTATGTCACTTCTCATCTGAGAATAAGCGCAAAATATGCTTCCATTTTGCATGCTTATATTTCTGCAATAGATGTAGCTCTTTTTTCTCCTTAATTATCTGTAATTAACAAACTATGAATATGAATGTATATTGCATTGTGGGTTTAACAGTGAACATCAAAGGCGCACATAAGCATTTCTGTATGCTAGCTGGGATGTTATACGTAGTTTATTCCTTTCACGCTTACATGTAATCTCTCTCAACCTTGCTACATATTTTATATGTGCCAAAAGACTTTCAGACAGTGCAGCGTTTTCTGTTATCACTGTAAGCTGAGAAGACAGCCTTGAATCGACATAGTTATACGCAGCAGAGAACATATATAAGCTACTGCAACATTAAAAAGAGAAAAAGGTTACATATGTAGGAGATTACAGTTGTTGGGAGACAAGCAAACACATAGAAAGAAAGGAAGCAGAACAAGACACTCACGGCAGTCTGACTCATCAGATTTGTCTTTGCAGTCAGGATCTCCATCGCACTTCCAGGTCAGTCGCACACACTCGCCATTGGCACAGCGAAACTCCCCACTGGTGCAGTTAGCTCTGCGGTTGGGCAGGTATGGGGCTCCATCACCTCCGCAGCGCTCAGGCCCCTCGTCTGAACTGTCGGAGCAGTCGGGGTCGCCGTCACAGCTCCACATGAGCGGCACGCACTCGGAGGTGTTACAGCGGAGGTGGTTGGGCCCACAAGTCAGAGGGGAGGTGCACTTCAGCTCATCGCTGCCATCGCCGCAGTCATCATCACCATCGCACACGTAGACGGTGGCTAAACATTTGCGGTTGGCACACATGAACTCACCGCTGGGACAGGCCTTGGCATCTGAGGACCAACAGAGACAGCAAAACTCACACGAGGGACTGCACGCTTGGTTCTCATGACAGTGAAGCAGGGACGGTGTAGCATTTATTATCAGATTGCAGTTTGTGCAGCAGAAACCGTTACCCTGTCTTCTCTAGCTGCTGAAAAGGAAATCTGAGGAATCTGTTTGAAGGCCGTTGCTTTTAATCTTTTGCAGACTGCCTTCACACAACATAAAACTACACTAAAATGCAATGCTTTCATAACCAGAGAACTGTACACTTTTAGTCAAATAAGTAAATATAAAAGTTTCAGGTCTTGCTACAGCTGCAGAGCATTGAGAGCAAGTAAGACCGAAGACTTATTGGCTTAAAGTCATTTCAAGCAGATGGGCACAGACACAGAAATAGTTTCCCAGACTGGCTAAAAGTCAATAACATAACAGAGACAAAGAGAAAGCTGGGAAGGATAACGGTGATTAGGAAAATGGTGAGAGGCTTTCTCTCCTACCTTTTCCAGGGTATTTTTTCTGTATCTAGTCATGTCTAACTGAAAGCACTCTGGATGCGAAGAAAGCCAGGGAACCCGCTGTTCGCCCATAGGTGCTCAGAGGCCAGCACGGGGAGAGGAAGGATTTGATATTCACACAAACCACAGGGAGTTCAGCTTTAACGCCAGTGCCTTTGGCTGCTGCAGCTGGTTACTGGAAAGGATTGCTGTTTTGCTACATTTTACACAGAATCAGCAAATTGTAAAGCTGTAGCATATTGTCACTGACCTGCAGCAGACACCGTGTATTTTTTGAGTATCAAGCATACATGCTATTTTAAACTATTACTGATCAAAGCAGGGGGAAGTTTTTAAATAGCTTCAGATTAAACTGCAGCATTTCTGCATCAAAAGTATCACTGCTGTGAAAGGTAGTGATCAGCTGAACAGTTAAACAATGCAATAAAACAGCATGAAAAGAAGCTTATAGCATAAAAGAGCAGAAATTAAACATCTTAATATACATCATGAAACATCATGAAACCACTGCTTCTCAGTTAAACTGGGTGAACACATCTTAAGCTAGCAAAAACACTGGATGCAAGACAGTGTCTTACTTACTATCCTACGTAATCACACCATATGTTACAATTACTATCTCTTCTTTTCTCTGCTAACATCACTGTTAATTAATTCACTGATATGAACACGACTGCCTCAGAAGCTTGGGAAAAAGCAACTGATGTGAACATAAGTGTCATGGATTCAGTTCAGCGACAGGGTTTATAGTTATTAATATTAAAGACTCTGCATCTGATTCTCATGTGTCTGCTTTCCCCGGTATGCCTCTGCCCACACTCTATACTAATTTGGCACTAAATAATTAAAGAGATTCAATGAACAAGTGCGTTATTACACAGGGGGAAGGCCATTAGCACTTTACATCAGTGCCCTGGTTGAATTCCAGTTGGGACAGAATTTCAAGATTTCTGAGCAACTTTGAGCCCACAGACCATCTGCTGATGATGTTGTACAAGGCAGTGGGTTTTAAATGATAAATAAATCACAGAGGGAACAAGCACTTCACCCAGTGGATGTTTAGTAAGATTTATTATACGATTTTCTTTTTATACAAGTAAAAGCAGAAAAGATCATTAAAAAATGAATTTGCAGCATTTTGTTTGGTTATACATCTCATGGTAAGGTCATTTAAATGACAGGCCAAGTACAACTAGTACTTATAGCACATTTCTACTCAACTATAGCACTCAAAATGCTTTCTACACACACACACACACACACACACACACACAAACAGGATCAATACACCAAATAGATCCATCGGGTGTCAGGACATTTCAGAGTTTAATATCTTGCCCAACGATACTTTGGCAGGTGGACTGGGGCAGCCAGGGATGGATCCAGATTGGTGGATGACCTGCTCTGCTACATTAGAGCAAAATAAATAGAACTGTCCTTTGACAATGCTGTCAAAGTGGTGCCTCCAGGTATACAATATTAACTGCATTCACTTCAAGGAGCTTTATCTCAGCTTTTTTGCAAGTTGAATTGTTTTGTTCTCCTAATTAGAATATTGAGGCATTGATGAGGCTAACAATAAAATATTGGCTTGGCATAGAGTTTTATACCAGACTCCCTCTATGATGCAACCCTCCCATTTAGCTAGGCTTGGAACCAGCAGTGGGAGCACACTAGCCTTTTTTGTTTACTTGACACAAACACGACGTTCTTGTTACGCATAGATGAACAGTGGCACCGTTTTGGGTGCATTTCAGTGAAATTGCTCTCTTTTTTAAGCACCCGGGTCAGACGCTTCTTGAAAGAGGCATCACTGCTGAGTGATGCAGATATGTTTACCTCACTTTAGTACTACAAAGCATGTTTGATTTTGCTCTATTACATTGAAGGGAAAGCAAACACATTTACAGACTATCTCCAAAAGTGTACAAACTCACACCAAAACAATTTAGATGGATAAACAGCACTACAGGCCAGAGACAAAATATATATACGTTTGATTTGGGGGTGAAATGTCCCTGAACCCTTTGAGGTCTAAACGTATCCTGTTCTATCAGACTGAGATTTTTTGTTTTTATTTTTTATTGTTTCGGAGTCATCAAGTCACTGAGGACTTTATACTATACTGGTGGCACTCAGCTACATGCTACCACTACTTTTTAATTCCTTTGCTGGGAGAAGCTTTCCTCTGACTACCATTCTGGTAGTCAGAGGCTGGCAGCATAACCCACTTAACTTCTTCTGGCAGCTTTGATGATGGGAGATTGTTGCCAGCGGCAACCAACGGCTCAGATGTAGTGGGAAGAAATGACTGGTCGCTCTACTCATGTTAGCATTACAACTGATAAGTGTGGACCGCATGTGTGTGTGTGCGTGCATGCGTGTAAGTGTGTGTGAGATGAGTCTGAGTGTGTTGGAGGAAAAAGGTGAAATGAAGTGTGAAAGGTAAGGAAATTATTTTGAGTGTAGGAAAAGAGGGGGAAAAAAGGGAAAAAATAAGAAAAGAGATGAGAATAAAGTCTTCCAGGTTTTATGTTAGCATGCAAAAGCTTTATATATTTTTATCTGTTGACACAAATACCTGTGACCGTGTCCATCACTTTCTATACAGCTTAATGTCCTCTTAGCTTTCTCATAGATATTCATAACTTTAAACTTAAGAGATGACTCAAACCTGTCAGCTCTGCTTAGAGAATTAAGGTTCACTGCAGCAAGGTGACTCAAAGACACACACATACACAAACTCACACTGCTGGCTAGTTCACATGGGTCACAGTGGCTCACCAGGGAAATATCTCAGTGACTGCCCTTTCCTGTAATGCCACACACATAATAACTGAACAACCACAGTTTTAACAACGATGGGGCAACCCTCTCATCCGGAGAAACAATCAGGACATGATATAGGGTACAAGATGGGAGTCAAAGTGTCCGTGTTATCGTTACTGCCTGAAAACGTAGGTTGACTGAGGGCCAATAGGTGAGGACAAAAGAGACACACAATGAGCACTGATACGAGACAAAATAGCCGCCGTTTGGCCAAATTGAAAACCTGTCTAGATTCCGATTAACAGAATGTAATTGTGAAGAAACTTTGTCAGTACAAGCCCCTTTAGATGTGTTAAATGGTCTTTTGTGAAGGCTTTATCTCAGTGTTACCCAGTTCAGTTTCACTCCAGGGACAGTGAGACGGCTGTGAGGAATGCAGGATTTGTCTGTTTGCTTCATACTGTCCAAGAAATGTTGAATTTAAATAAAGACATCAAGCGGAAAGATAACTGTAAAATAAAAAAAAATCATATTCATGCACCAGGCAGGCTACCCAAGCTGACATTTAGCACAACTGCAAACACACAGAAGATGAAAACACAGAACTCCAGACTGGTTCCAGTGCCTTGCAGTAGATCCCAGTTGACAGACATACTCAGAAAAATGCTTGGGGAGTAAATGCACATAAATCTTCACATGCTGAGAGTTGAGGCTACAGTCCAGCTTTCTTGCGGAGCCTCTCCAGAGTTACTGCTTAATGTAATGTTGATCAGGGAAAGCTTTCTCTGGTGAGGGCTAGATTCTACTTAATACATAATTCAGCATGTGGATGACTCAATTAGTAGGATGCCTCTGTAAGATTTACTTTTTCCAGTCAGCGGCATGCTATGCACTTCGTAAATTTCTACTAATAGCGGAACATGCGGGAGCTGACTGAGGAGGTTCCAGCTTAGTCTGTTTTGGAGGTACAATTTGCCTGCTTATAGCTCAGTAAATACAAGAGTTGGAAAAGAAGAAGCGTGTTCCTTGTGAGCATGCTCAAAAGTATAACATAACAATCACAAAATGGAAGTTTGTGTCGAAAGTATTTCTCACAACTTACACAGAATATCCAATCAAATGTGAGTTTGCCCCTCAAAGCATCTATTTTCCGAGTCATAGTGTGGCACAAGACAAACCTCACATGCTCTCTGCTTTTCAGATATTTGATCACACTATTAGATGCAGCTCCATGTGATTAATACTTTCTTTGTGAACCTTTTGGACAACCAAATAGGATGCTACAAGTGCAGTGAAGTTAATATGAGTTGATATGTGAGTACTAGAATGAGCTATTTTTAATTTTCTCCCAGTGGGGTCCAGACAGGGCTGCAGTATCCCAGCTCACTAAGTTTCTATTAAATGATTCACCAGTTAGTCCATGTAGGTTCATGTCAATAATTCAATAATAATGCAGTCTAAACAGAAACCAGAGCCTTTAAACGTAAACCGTTAAGAGTCAGGTTAAGTAAGCTTCACATCAGGTGCTTAGCTAGGTAAGTTTAGCAGGCTATGTGGCTTAGCCCCTGTGGTTGTCGCGCAAAATAGATGAACTCAATAAACTAACAGCAATTGTTTAAATTCGATCCAATTCAGTTCAATCAGACGCCAACAATCAGACGACCCCTGATGAGCAAGCACTTGGCGACAATGGGAAGGAAGATCTCTCTATTAACAGGAAGAAACCTCCAGCAAACCAGGGTCAGTGAGAGCGAGCTATCTGCCTGGTTGGGGGTGAGGGAAGTGAGACAGAACAAAAGACAAGCAGTGGAAGAGAGCCAGAGATTAATAATAACTAATTATGAGAAATAAAGATCCTGGACCTGGTGAAAGGGGATTTTTGGGCACTCAAACAGTGTAAGAACAGCTCTAAAGCAGCACCTAAACACATTTTGGTTTTGTTCAGAATCCGCTTAATCGGCTCCGAAAGTCTAATATGATCAGTGATGGTAGCAGAATTTGTTTGCACTTGGTGAATCTGTTTAACTTTGGATGCTCAGTGGTGCTGAAGGGGTTTCAAATCTTCAATTTATCGTTTAAAATATCCAATTATCGCATGTGCACTGAGAGATTTAGAAATATATTTGCAGCCCTGCTAGCTGAGCTGTTGGGAGCAAAATGTAACTGAAAATACATAGTGCTGATTAAAAACTTTTACTTTTAAATCTTTGAAAGGTCATGAAAAAGTAGGTCTTGACTGACACAGATTTAATACAAAAAACTAAAACTGTAAAACAAACTAAACGATCTTGATCTTCTGTATTAATATTCCAATATTATGCATGTTCTATTGTCTTTATTATCATGGTCATAGCGTATTTATGTATATACGTCTTTATGAATACTTCTTCCTTAACAAACTGGCCAATCTGAATAAAATTTTGTATGAACGTTATCACACATACAGTGATTATTAAAATCTATATGTAAAAAAAAACAAAAAACATCTATTTTACATCCAAATTGTTTTGACTTTGTTGTTTTGATATCAGTTGGAGGACAATGTTGGAGCGGACTATAATCTTTTGTGGAGTGGAGATGAGAACATTACTTTTACTTTTATTGCATTTTATTTTTTTTGAGCATGATGGTAAAGTGTAAACTGCGCTAGATAAACAACTGCATTATGCTACAAACACAATTTCAGCTCTTCACAGACATCTACACAAACAGCATGCTAACACAAAGCTAGTGAAGAATCCAGAGTGACATTAAAGCTCAGTCTATTCTTACAGCAGCCCAGCAGCCAAAGCTCTTTAACAGGTAAGAAAGGCAGTGATGAGCCGTCAGGCTTGAATCCTCCTTTTCTGTTTCTACAGTAGAATCACAGTGGAGATCGTTTTGAAGTCTCTTTGGGCTGGTTTTTGTTGTTGGCTTTGTGTTCAAATCTAAATACCAAGAGAAAGCTGGTATGTACGCTCTCATTAGGCTAGGTACAGGGATTTGTGGTGTTGTCAATAAAAACTTCTATTGTTAACTTGTAAATATGTAACAATGCATTTCAGTCTTGTTATGGAGTAATGTGAAAGTATGCAATACGTAATCTAATGAACTGCTTTCTCACAGGAGTAGTTGAGTAATGTAAAGCAGTACTTTAAGAAAAAAGTAAATATCCCTTATTGAGAATCCCTGCAGTAATAAGAGCAGGATAAACACTATTTACTAATGAAAACTGCCAAGCAAACCTCAAAGGTGAATGTGTTAAACTGTTTTGTGAACATCACACTACTATTAGTGTTGTTACTCCACATCAATCAGGTATAGCCCAACACTGGAATCACTGTGCAGCTCACTGAGATGGACTAAAGACATAACACTGCAAAATCAATGGATAGTACCTCTAGAGCAGATCAGCTGCAAGGTTACATTTAAAAGCCTCGTGTCCTTGATTTAAACATCATCTTTCAGGTTGGCATTGGGCCCAATCATCAGATAAACTGGCCCGAGCAGCATTTAATAGGCCTAATTTGTGATGCTATCTAGCACTGTGCTCTGCTTGTACTGGAGAGAGCTTATTCTAAGTGGTCATACTGAGAGGAGTTTCCCTCTAGAGGTATTCTGGCCTCTGCCTGGGTGGGCGACAGCCTGCTGCCTGCCCTCGTGTCACTACTGAGAGGCTTAAGACTGCCACATCAATACAGACATTAGAATGAAAGAAGGATTAGCCCAGGCTAGACCGGGCCTCAATGGACAGTGCTATGAAAAGCCATCTAAGAAGGCATTAGATCTAAAGTCGATGCAGTGAGTGTGTGGGGCCTCTTTGAAACCTTGAGTCCATAACAAGCTACTCACAAGCTGATCATTGAAGAATAAGTCAAAGCCATAAGGAGCTGAGTATTAATACATATGCAACAGTTTCTATTTATGCATTAATTTTCTGCCAGATTGATAAGGCTTCCTTTCCAAATAAAAACTCAAAATTGACTGTGTTCTTAACAAATAAACATGAATGGCTTATATGCCAGGCAGACGTGATCTCAACACCCACACACACCCAAACAACCGAGGAGTTAAAGATGCCAGAAAAAGAGGAACATCGTCATTAATATAGGATAATAAGGAGATGGCTTATTTCTCTCCCTCTGCGCATTTGCTACCACGTGCCATCTTCAAAGTCTAAACATCACACCCCCCACGGCTCTGCTGCCTCAATCATTTCTTCTTGACGTGAAGAGGCAGAGGAGAGAGAAAGAAGGAGAAGAAGCCAATTCTTCATGGCTCCTCAGAAGTAGGGCAAGGATAGTCCCTGCAGGGGACTGGGGGTGGGGGTAGTCGCACGATTGAGTTGCCTGATTGGCTGGGCATGAGGTGATGTCATTTTTTAAGGTTGTGAGGGCCCTGCAGTGGAAAGACTGAAGACTTGAGGTTTGGAAAGGACAGAAACGTCCAAAGATCACCGGAAAGCTGCGAATATCTGATGGTTTCACACCAAAGATCATTCCACATCAAAGGGAACGGTTGTCAAGTGCAGCTGGCTTTAATTCAAAACTCACTTCAAATCCATCTAATTATAATGAGTGTTCCCCACTGCGCTTTAATGTCACATGCCTTTGGATGATAAGTGAGATCAGAAAAGATAAAACCCTATGAAATACAAAACGGGAATCTGGGTTCTCGTTATTCGGCTGCTTGTCGAGTCATTCGCTTCTGCACATCCATCACTGGTGAAATCTGGACCAAAATGTCCTCTACAAATGCACTCAGCGGTTAAACGCGGAAGTAAAACCATCTGATCGGGGTATTTATTTCATTATGGTAAGTGAACTGACTCGGATAAACTCACCAGACGCACAGTCCTCCTCGTCAGCGCCATTCTCGCAGTCTTTCTCCCCATCACATCTCCATGACAACGAGACACACTTGTTAGTTGATCCCCCACAGTCAAATTTCTCTGGAGGGCACGTCTGTTTGCCTGTGGGCAGAGATAAAAGAGATAGGGAGATTACTGTAGTTTTATGGTCCATAAAGGCAACAACAACAACTACTAGGAGACACAGGACTTGATTTTTATCACCCCCACAATGCTCTTAAAAAAATTATCCAAAACTCCACCACCCTGGCCAATTGATTTTACTGCGTGGGCTGCCTCTCAAGAAACATGTAGGAAGATCATGAAATACAGCAAATGCACGGCTGGCTATAAAGCAAAAGCTCAACCCAGCCCCTCCTCCTTTTCCTGCCAATCTGCTCTAGTTGGCACAGGGTCGGTTTGATCCAGATTACAGTGCGTTTAATATGAAGCATGTTGTTAATTATACATGTTTGCTTACAGTGCAGCCTTAAGCCTTCCAGAAAGAAATCAGACGCGCGTGCAAATTATCGATCTTTTGGAGTGTTTTTATTATATTTAAAATGCCAATTAAAAGCCTTTTTGACACAGGGTACGATATGATGTTACCCTGCATCAGCTTCACTCATTAAACACACAGATATTGGTACAACTGTGCTTTAGTTGCTGGACATAGTGTGACAGAAGCTGTTTTAACCGTTTATCCACTTTTTTAAGTAAACTATTTATCCTCATTACCTTTTTAGCTAATTGTATTTTAATTCAATTAAGCATAATTCTTTCCACATATTCTGTCAACTCCATTAGCAATACAAGGTGTAATTTTCCAGCTACACATCATAGTTGGTATTTATATTCTTGCTGTACACAAACTGACAAACAATGGTATAACAGGATCCTGTGTGGTGTGATAAGTGAGAACAACATCCTTAACGAATACCAATTTAAGAAGCTAAAAAGAATCTCTGGTGCTGTCACCAGCAATGTTAGGTGTGAATTGCATTGTGGGTAATTGAACCAGAAAGTGAGAAAGTCTCCCAAGATTTTCAAACCAGGTCCATATAGTTAATCTCGTATTGTCAGAAAGCCGCCTTTATGATCAAATTGAATTCTTTTTATTTGATGGGGCGATCGTGGCTCAAGAGTTGGGAGTTCGCCTTGTAATCGAAGGTTGCCGGTTCGAGCCCCGGCTTGGACAGTCTCGGTCATTGTGTCCTTGGGCAAGACACTTCACCCGTTGCCTACTGGTGGTGCCAGTGTCCGGCAGCCTCGCCTCTGTTAGTGTGCCCCAGGGTGGCTGTGGTTACAACGTAGCTTGCCATCACCAGTGTGTGAATGTGTGTGTGAATGACTGGATGTGCAAAGAGCTATACAAATACAGGCCCTTTAATGTCAATTCAATATCCATCCATGCACTCACCTATTCATCCATCCATTTTCTTCTGCTTATCTAATTCAAGGTTGAAGCCTATCCCAGCTGTCATAGGGTGAGAGGCAGGGTATACCCTGGACATGTCCCTAGTCTGTCACAGTGCTAACACATAGACAGATAACCATTCACATTTAAACTCACATAGATGGGCAATTTAGAATCACCAATTAACCTAACCCCACTACCTGCATGTCTTTGAACTGTGGGAAGAAGTACCTGGAGAGAGCCCACACAGACACCGCCGGAACATGCAAACTTCACACAGAAAGGCCGCGGCCAGACGGGGGACTACAACCCAGGACCTTCCTGCTTTGAAGCAACAGTGCTAACTACCGCACCACCATGCTGTCCTACGAATCCAATAATCAGAAGATTTTAACTATGACAATTGCATGTTAGTCCTTTTTTTAGTACAGTATATGTATTGCAGTGCCAGTATCACTATCATTTCAGCAACACAAATAAAATATAAAGCAGTTATAATTGTATTCAGTCACCCTGTATTGTGTTGAACACTTCAAAGTCACAGCAATACGGGTTATCAGAAACACAAATTTACTTACAAGGATCTCTAAAAAAAATGGTCTTTAAATAATAAATATTATTATGCAGTTTGGCCACTGTGACTTCAACAGGAAGAAATGCAATAAAGGTCACATGAATCAAACTTTGGAAGCTACATATTCCCTGCAGCTAAATCTTTTGGGGCAAAAGGAGCAGACTACCTAACACTGGACACTACATTTTAAACTGAGTGAACATTGAACTATATAAATTACAAATAACAATAAGGTGTCACAACTAATGTCAATATGCTGATCCTGTTTGAAGCTATTTTTCCTCCAGAATGAGGAACTCCTCCTCATTGCAGTCTGCAGGGTTTCATTATCTCAGTTATTGCAACACGTCCAACTTCAGCAGGAGCTGAACTTTAATTTATTGGCTCCAACAGTTTTCCCTCTGAGTTTATTACACACCAGCAGCCTCAATTTACAGTAAAGTGAATGATCGTCTCCGAGGTGAGTTGTGCTCATTTGTATATAAACAACAATAGTCACTTCATTAATTACTCAGAATGATCTATTATCCCAGACATGGAGATAGGACCTGTAAGGATCGTTAACGATAATTGATGTGTGTGTTCTTTGTCAACTACACAGAAGATTACACTGAGGTATCGCCAGAAGCTTTCTTGATCCATCCATCCATCCATTCGCTTCCGCTTATCCTTTTCAGGGTCGCGGGGGGCGCTGGAGCCTATCCCAGCTTTCTTGATCATTTCTTACAATATAATGTCAGCATTTAAAACTATTTGTTTATTCTTACAGATTCCTTCCCTCTGAAAATACAGAAATGACCATGGTGCGTCACGTATTCATCTATTTTATTTGTAAAAATGCTGATATTTTTGTTGATATTATTTTTTAATGTGATGACAGGCGGGTCTCAACATTTGCCGCTCTCTCCTGACAGCTGGTGGCGGGGAGAGTGAGCAGGGAGGATGGCTGACACAGCAAGGTCCTCACCCCAGATGGAGAGAAAAAGTTTGTAGTCCAGTATTTTTAGGCTGTTTCTAAAGAGTGGAGCAATGACATTTACCTGCAATTGTTTTTCAGTCCACAGACAGTGCAGTGTGAGGTAAGTGGATAAAAAAGCTTACTTTGTCACTCGTCACTCAGCAACACAGACATGTAATAAACTAAAAAATATCCTAGATAAAGCCATGCTATTAGACTGGAATAAGTAAAAAATAAAAGGAGTAATCAGATATGGCCTCTTCTACCTCACAGCTCTGCTGTGCAAGAAGTCTGAAGGTGTACGAGCTGTGCAAAGCTTTTCATTCAATCATTATGTTCTGTGATATGTTTAATGAATCACACACTGTATGTGTTTCTTTTCACAGCCACCTGTCAAGGACTGATCACTGAAACAATTATAGCGGAGTAAAGTGAAAGAGCGAAAGGCTGGATCATAAAGAAATACATGAAACATGAAAAGATGAAAAAGCAGACAAGGTGGAATTTTTGGCAGAGGAAATAACATCCTGTATGAGGGAGCTGGACGAATGTCAGTCAAACAGAGAACATTTTTGAAAATGTTTTTTAAAAGTTAGCAGAGAGCAGCAAAAAAGTAGAGAGAGACGAAAGCGTCAGAGCATGAAAGAATCTATAAGAAGGGAGCTGTGCACAGAGCAAGACACTGTATATAAGGAAGAAGGGAGAGACAAACTGCTGCATGACCTTTCAGATTTTTATCCTGAAGCTAAATCAAAGCCATCCATACAAAGTAAGTGGAAGGAAATGAAGGAGGACAGGCAGGCAGAGCACAGTGTCGAGCAGAATGTGAATCCACCAAGCGGAGGGCGAGCTGTCCTGTCCTCTTAACTGATGACTCTTTAATGAAGCGTGAGCTCCACTCCTCCCAAATCCAAACAAAGAAACCAGACTTCACTACAACAAAGCAGTGGTACCTCACTGCTCAGTGTGACAGCTACAGATTAGCGATTTTATAAAGACGCGTAATGAGATTTTTTTTTTGCTTGTAAAAGAGGCAACTTAATAAAAGCCAATTACTCACAGACAAGCTGAGAATCAGACTGTTGTTTACCATCTGAGTGAAAAATGAGGTTTCGTCTGCACTGTGTCATCTTGGCAGAAGATGCGTTTAGAATTTATCACCTTTTACAAGACCCAAAGGCTGCATTCACTTCAACCCTTCAATGGTGTAATAGCTTTATTTTTCCTTTTGATCGTCATAACTGACCTTGTTATTACTGACAGCTTTTTACCTGAAACTTGGCTTCGAATGGAGAAAGTGCAGAAGCTCTTCAATTTGTCAGCTGTCAGTGGGAACGATACTGTGATAAAAAAGGACTGAAAATGTATTCACCTGATTTGATATACTGAACTGCACCATCATAATGTTACATTACACAACAGCGTGCCATGCAAGTAATCATTTGTAGCACATTTGTATACACGGATGTCTCTTTTGCATATATGATAGCAGATAATGTATAGCATCGATTCATCCTGCAGCCAGCTCATGACAGCTTTGTAAATATGCACTCAGCTTATTGTGAAAGCATGTCTACCTAATATAGATGGTTGCTGTTTGTAACGTGTTCCAATTAAACCCTAGAAATCATCATTCAAAATGTAGAGATTTTTCAGAAGCCTGTTTCTAGCCCTTTGATGTGTGCATCCATTCGGCTCTATGTGCTTCAGGTGAGGTCTCAGGCATTAGCACCTGTGTATGTCAGTGTTGGGGGCTCTGATGGTGAGGAAGATAACGCAGTCATTCTGGCTCAGAGCTAAAAAAGACAGCAAAAAAAGCTCAGATACCGTGAGTCATTCTCAGATTCACTGCTTCATTAAACTGGGTTAGCATGGCCGTGTGAACTTGAATTATAGATTTGGTACAGCAGAGAACATGCTTGCTTCTGGCCGACTACAAGATGGGAAACTGTTATTTTCAGTAACGTACATTAGCAAGTAATGAGCTGTGGCATGCACTATTGCTTTATATTAAGTGCTGCTGTGCTCCCTGACTGTTACCTCATCAGTTAAATAAAGCCAGAATAATACGGTAAAATTAAATAATAATAAATATTGGTACTTTATTTTATTTTTGGTATTTTAATATTTTGGTGTCAAATCCCAGCAGATAGTGGATGGTGGGTAGAGGGTGAACTAGTTTGGATGCCATCATAGAGCTAGCACGTACAAAAGACCATTTACAGCAAGCCAGATTTAAAAAAAAAAAAAAACTACATGAGTGGATTTATAAACTTGGTATATTTGTCCTTCAAATGGGATTACTGCCAATATTGCACATCTTCACCTTGTTCATATTTCTCAAGGACTTAAACTGTGACTTAGTGAGATTTTGGGAAACTGTGATAGACCTTTCTCTTTTCATTTTGACACACTAAAGAAAAATAGAGTAGAACTACTGAGCTCGTTTCAGTTCTAAAATTATATTCTTGCATTTACAAATAAACCACGATGCTGGAACTTGGTGCAGCCTTAGTTCATCCACTGTCTAAAAAATGGTCATTTTGCTTCTCTCCCTTCAAGCAGCTAAAATGGCTTAAGCCGACTTCTTCCGACTGGTTGTTCCTTGTAAACAGAAGGTTTACACAGCAGGTGAGTGAGGCTGCTGTGCTCACAGCGAGAGCTGTGTGCCTGACACGACCATGTTACGGATATCCTTGATAAACCTAAAACCTAAGCTTTCTGCTCATAGGGATTACTTGCACACATGCTCATGATAAGCATCCAGTCAAACCACAACTGTTTGAGTCTAACTAAGGTGAAGTGCAACTGTTTCCTCTTATTAAGTCTTGGGACTGTGTAATACAGAAAGTAACTGCAACATGGATAAAAATATAATTCTTTAAATCCTGGAATTATCAGACTCTGTTAAGAGTTAAACCTCACAGCAGCTTGCAAATGAAGCAGCTATGACAACAAACCCACTTTTAAAACTGGCAAATCGCTAACAAAGTATAAAAAAGACAAAAGGATCAACAGAGCAAAACAACACACAAATACGTACATACTCAGCATTTATGAAGTCCTTTCTAAACAGCCTAAAGTAAATCTACCAGCAAGTACTTTTTCTTCATAACTAACGATACAAGGCAATTTAAATGATTCAATTAATAGCACGCAGTATAAGTAATTCCAGTTTCCCTACTATAAAGTCAATAAATAAGCCATGCACTGTTATTAACTCCCACAGAAAAAGCTCAATATCTACAAAGTGGTTTGTAGAAGAAAGTTTTCATCAAAACCTCCTTCAGAAAAATATCTATAATCCACTCAGAATACTAAATTAAGAACACAATATTGTGGGTTTAAAGGGGAGAGTTCTACCTGTCTGAACAATCCACATTGTTAAATATGCAGCATTTCAAGGTTCTGTCACCTCATATTCAAAGAATCCCAAAGGAAGAGGAAACACTGTGAATGCCTGTCAGTTTTCAGAAATTTAAAAGCAGAGAGGACAAACAGACATGCAGAATCAAGTTGGTCTCAGCAATATTGCCAGAAATCACCAAGAAGCAAGCATTTCCTTCCTCCCCTTATATCCTAAAAAAGTGTCTCTGGTGGCTGAGAGTGCATAAAATGTCACTGCACTGGTGAGGAAGCAGAGAAGCAGCTGCACATCTGCAGGGGCCAACTTCCATTTTGACTACACATTAATCTAATACAAAAACTGTGAGCCCTGATGCTTCACGTGCTCCTCCAAAGAGTCATGATTCTTTTTTCAGGGCTTGCAAGTAACTAACTCTGTGTGGCCCAAATTTGAATTCTTAATACAGCAGTGTAAACGCTACTCCAGCGTGTAATTGGGAATCCAGTCAGTGAGCCAGAATGATTCTGGCACAGATGTCCGCAGCACGGATGAAAAAATGTCTTAGTTATATACATCTGCAAAGTTGACTGTACATCTGCGAGCACATGAAACTGAAACAGAACATACAGGAGAACTGGGCAGGAGATCTGAATGAAAAACAAGACGAAGGCTTTCTGTGAGTATAACTTGCCTGACTCATCAGGCAAGAGAATAACCGAAGCATGATGTTTTAAGCTGTATGCCGTGCTATGTGTAAGGAAACTGTGTAAAAACTGCAATGCTGTGACTGCTCTCTGCTGTTTATATAATGGTAAATTGTATATCTCTGTCACATCGAAGATTGAATGCAGTCTGTGTGAAATTGCAAGCTTCTGTTTGTTGTTAGACTTTAGTGCAGCCTAATTGACTGATACATGTGACGCTTCTGATTTCAAAGTATAACATGGAAAAGGAATGTTGATCAAAACACGGATGTGATGAGTTTGTTTTTTCATCTTTACCCTATTCAGGAAAAAGAAAAAACACGCTGACTGTTTTTTTCATTGGTTTTTTTGCCAACTGATGTAAATTTCTCATTATAGGGTTGTAACTGTATCAAGTGGATGGCACAGATAAGTACTTTACCAGTGAAACAAGGTTAATGTGACACCTGATACGGCAGCCACTCAAGAGCGGGTTGTTTGCTGTTGGTTAAGATGCTCCGTGCATTTTTGAACAATGTCCATCCTTGAGTCTTTCTTCGTTCCGTTTTCAGAGTGATAATGACACAGCTGGATTTACTCAAGCAGAAAAACAGCTGTGATGAAGAGGCTCTCATTAGCAATCCTTCTGTTCAGGATGTAGGCCTGATCTGACGCTTCTCTTCTGAACATATAATCAGCAGGGCTGCGGGCTGCAGGGTAAGCACGACCTGAAATGCAGGAAGAAGGATGTTTCCCTCTTCCTGCACATGAAGTATCAGTCTAGACTGGCAAAAATAATATATTACAAAGAAATAACCTTTTTTTTTTTGGAACAGGTTTTTGTTTGTAGAGAAAAGCAAAAAAAATGCAACAGCTGATTTTTTTTTCTATTACATAATCTGAATCCATATGGGATTTCCATATAAATGGCTTTCTTCTCAACCCAGATCCTTATCTCTTTATTCTGCAGCCAAGAGATGAATCCTTCCTTCATTTATCTTTAATTGGATTTCCAATATAAACTTGTTATCCATCAGAGATCCCTTCGTGCCTCCCTCCTCGCATTCAACTTTTCAGCAAGTGACATTAGATGCTCTGCTAGGCTGCTTCATTATTCATCAAACCGACTCACAGCCAAAGAAAAATGTAACAAAACTAGAATGAACGTCCTCTGAAAGATTCCTTTGGCTTTTTCTTTCATTTATTCCACACTCATTTGGATTCACTTTAACACCATCCCTGTCAGGCTCAGGAGGGACTCGGGAGTCAGACCGTCACTAAAGTTCACGTTTTATTTACACACACAGACACCAGGTGTGAATATATACAGGTGAGGGGGCACAGGAAGAGGGTCTCCGGGAAGCACAGGCACGGGAAGAAGAGGGCTATGTACAAAATCCACTGAAGCTCAGGTAGCTCGGACTCCGGCTTTAGCTCACCAACGGCGGTCCTCAGGCTGGCGAGAATCGAGTGTTACACAATAATCCAGCGAGGAAGCACTCTCAGCAGCCGCCTTAAGAAGTGAGTGAGATGATTGCTTGCAGGTGTCCGAGCCAGGGGCTGGAGCCGTCATGACTCCGCCCCGGTAGAGCGCAGTGCAGGGGAGAGAGAGAGATGCAGCACAACAAAAACACTTGTAGCCATACAGAGTCAGCCGAGAAGGCACAGGGTCATGACAATCCCACTGTAAATTTAAGGCAGAGTTTAAAGACATAATGCTTGATAAAGGTGGGTAGAATCAAAGTAACACCCTCAGACATCACATCATTATCAGCTTGAACCAATACCAGCCTGCCCCAGTATGTCTGAAAGCTCAGAACATTGTTATTAAAGGCATTGTATATATACAACCCCCATTCTAATAAACTCGGGACATTTGTGAAATGTAAATAAAAACTAAACCATTTGCAAATCTCATAAGCCCATATTTTATTCATGGTAGAAGACAGAAAACATCAGATCTTTAAAATGAGAAAATGTACAATTTCAAGAAAAATAAAAGCTTATTTATAGCCACAAAGTTTTTGTACACTAGAACACAACAAAAAGAAAAAATCCATCTAACATCATTAGCCAACACTAGCATTATAAAATACACTGAATGACCCTGATATGTTACAGTAGAACAACTGATACTGAGCTCATGATCATGAAAACTGCTGCTGCAGTTTGCTCGCCTCTGCTCAAAACCTTGAATAATGAAGCTCAGATTACAGCAAACACAGAAGTGTGATGAAACAAATCTTACTTATAGAACCTTTAAACCCCTCATGGAAAAACGAACCACAAAATTGAATGCATGAAGGCCACGAAAGAAAACACAATGTTTGCCAACGTGAATTGGCCAACACCAACTCAGATGTTTAAATAATCCAACCAGCTCATAAAGACAAAGTGAAATCATCAGTGCACTCCCCAAAAATATGTTCAATGAATACAGTAAGTAACTGAGGTTTCAGGAAAATAGTCACCTTACTTGGAGGAAAGATTATCCCCTTGCTCGGTTATTTCTCCAAAGTGGCAATACTGTATGCAAAACGAGGGCTGTTGAGGACTTTGTTTTATTCACATCTATCATGCAGGTACAATGAAAGAGAAATTTTTTATATGTAGCTTGTAGGAGATGTACTTAGGCCACATGAATAAACACCTTATTTAATAAAAGAACTTTTCATTAACTGGCACGTACCACAATGTAAAAGTGAACACAGTTCCCCATTGATTTATTTTATGCTAATTTATATATTTTTTTATTGTTCTTCTAAGACCTGCACTTTATGTAGGTAAAAAAGAGGGACCATTTTTTAATGCAAAGATCTAACACAAACTTAAAATGAATGTGAATGTGTTATGTTTACATGAAAGTTCAAATAAACTCAAATCAATGATTAATTGTGACAAATAACTGTGATCTCAATATAATTGTTATTATCATTTTGATCATAATCATACATATAAACATATTATGTGCTGATTCTGTAATGTTTAAACTCTAATACAGTTTTATTATTAATGTAATATTACTGAGGATATCATTTGCCCAATGAACAGATTTTTGAAGCTATATTCCGTTGTGCATTTATTCTCTACCTCTTCTTAAGAGCTTATTATGTATGAGTGAGGTTATTTCTGTGCTTTGTCTGATGTTTGACCCCAAGAGAGTCTCAAGCAGCAAGGGGAGAAAGAGAAAATTATCAGTCAAAGACGGAAAACAATTAACGGGCTCAAGCCTCCCACACTTGAGTCCCTGCTTGGATATCGAGTCAACTCACTTTACGCTGTCAGTATCCACGTGTGGGAGAGTGAGACTGGCAGGGTCTACAAGTGAGCCAGCCAGATGTCCCAGGTTCTAACAGCTTGGCAGAAAACGAATCAAGGCCTTTATTGCACTCAGCATCAGACACTGCTGAATACTGAAGTGTGTGGGCGAGTGGAGGCAGGGGGGATAACTTAACTGCCATCACAGCCATGATAACGAAGGAAATTAAAAACTTGAGTACAGGTTTAACAGGAGGCAACACCACAAAGAAGAAGGTGTGATTTAAATGCAGCACACAAAATACCCCCAAAACCCCACTAGCAATATACTTTGCTAGCCACGCCTTCTTTTTTGCACAGTGCCAATGAGTCTGACTGATGTTACAAGTCACTGGAGAAGTTTAAGTTAATATTAAAAACAGTGAACTGTTTTTTGTAGTTTTGATGCAATTTTCGCATTGACATAATTAAAGTCCAATATGGCACAAACACAAACTACACCCAAAGTATCCAGAACTATTTCTTCCTCCCAGGAACTCCAAAGAACTAAAAGCTTCCTTCGGGCCACTGACTGCAGTCCCAAACTGCGACATGGAAATTTAGACAAATCAGTCCACTGATGGTAGAATTTTACAAAAACATATAGTCAGAACTTGACTTTCTTTATCTCTTTTTTGTGTCTGTATGAAAGATTGTACCACACATTCTTAGTGACAGGGTGATGGTGGCCCTCTGACAAAACTTTGACAGTCTGGCACCTTCCTTCCAGGCTGTTTGGATGCATTTATTAGCCTTTTAGAACACTACCACTGTGAAACAACCTCTAGTTCTGTGCATTAATTGACTAAACTTGGCTTGACTTGGTGTGTACAACGTTCATAAAGTGACCATGAAACCAGCTGTGCTATAAAACTAAGTTGAAACCAAATTTCAAATTGATCTTGATGGTGAATGCTAAATGGTCTGGTTCTTGAATTCAAAGTGCTTTATACTACAAGTAATGTGATCAGCTGAATGATGTCACTTACTGCAAGTCTCCTCTGCCTCATCGGACCCATCCGGACACTCTGGTTCCCCGTCACAGCGCCAGCGTCCTGGGACACACTGCCCATTCAAACAAGCAAACTCTGCTGGGGCACATGTTTTCCTGGCTGCTCAGACAGAGAAGCACAGACAGAGCAGAAAAGAATCAAGACAGGATGTTAGAAAAATAGTTAAAGCCATATATAGTCTGCAGCAGAACTTGATTTCTGTCATGAAATTGGTAGAGTTATCATAATCCCTGCAATTATTCCCTTCATCAGAGATCAGTCTCATCATTTCTTACATTATTCCTGTGCAGTTCTCTATAGTGCATGCTCTCCTTCCAGATATCCTCCACTAATTATCTACACTTTCCCCATTTTCTTGACTTTTATTCATTGCACTGCCTCTCCCTCTGCGTTCTTCCTCCCCCTCCCTCAATCTGCTGATCTCCAAAAACAGTCTAATCTCTCCTTCAGGTTTTCCATCACAGAGCAGTGAAATGGATGTTGATTGCCGAACACTACAAGCTCAGGGAGGTTAAACCTTTTACCTCGCAAACCTGTTTACGATGGAAAGTTACATGCCAGCAAGGCCACGGGCTGATAAACATGTCAGGCGTGCTGAGAATTGGAAATCAAAAATAAACACGAGTCAGGAAAAAAGGCCTGTTTAAGCAAGAAGAAGAAAACTTTCACCAACAGCCGAGAGCTTTTCACTGTTACCATCCAAAAAATTCTCATCAACTTTGTTTAAAGTGTAACGTAAAACATGAACTCTTGACACAGATACACACACACACACATAAAATAACATTTTTAAAAAGTACTCTCCACTCGTAGCACCTAAGCTGCTAGTATTGCAAGAGAGTCGGATACAGGCAGAGGGCAGAGCCATTCAATTTCCTCAGCTGGACCTGTGCTACAGTCTAATAAATCACTGGCTAAAAGCCCTCAGCTGCGATCTGTGGTGCTGTTACACTGCCACGACTGTTTCAAAGCTGGCTCCAATGTTGGCACTGATGTTTCAAATTAGATATAGCATTTAGAGTTGTCCTGGGAGCTTAAATCTAGCTGAGGGGCTGTAAAGAAATAGAGAAAGATATTTCAAAAGGCTTTCCTAGCAGTGCTCCTACTACTGCAGCTTCTTTCTTGACCTTGGTTTTATTTGCTGTCGTCAAACATTGGGCAAAAAAGGTTTCTCTTGATGTCCGACATTTCCTTCTCTATGCCACAGCTATAACAAACCTTTAGGTCAAACACTGTGAAGGACTTCAACTTCAGCTCCTGCACCACGAGCAATATGCCTGTAGTTCCAATTAAGAGGTAAGATGAGTCTTTAAATTTAAACCTCTCTTTGAGCATGTGTAAATAATATCCTGCTGTTTCCCGGCAAAATGAAATTCCCAAATTGTTGGGGAGCAATGGTAGAGGAGCAAGAGTAACATTTAAACTGCAAGCACATTCCTGGGACACACTGCATTACTTTACAATGTATTGCATCATGTACTGTAACGTAGCATCATGCATTGTATACTGAGCAGTGTGCAATTTGGATGCTCGGTCCTGTGTGTGCACTTTTATGGATGACAACCTGTGAAGTATTATATTATTTAAATTTACCACCAGATGCTGTCTGTGTCCTTTACAAATTCACTTTGGGAGAAAAGGTGGATTTTATCTTAGTGCTGACACTGATATGCACACTTACCGTTGTGCTGAAGAGTGTATGTTACTCAGGATAAACTATGGCAGCGCCTGAATATTTCATAGTATTCATTTGTGGGGTAGGTGTTCAATGTTGTTTTTCACAATCCATCAGAGCAGCGTGCAGCAGGTTGACTGCACACCCACCTCAAAGCAGTCAGCTGTCACCAAGAAGCACTTAAATAGGAACCTGCTGTTAAGTCTAATTGTTGAATGTTGCCATTGTGTTTCTTAAATTTGTACAGTCTTAGTTTAAGCAGTAGGATCAAAGCCATTCCTTTGATCCTGACCACCTTTCCAGCCACTCTGTGCTGGGGGAGGTTTTATTGTAGATACATCCTATCTGAAAGATCTGTTTCTTTTGATGTAAACTTCCTGGGTTTATGACCCTTTGGTCAGCAGGAGGTAACACACACACACACACACACACACACACACACACACACACACACACACACACACACACACACACACTTACATACAGTGCCTTGTCTATGTAACCAAAGGGGGGTTGCAAGGGGAGGTGCTTTGTAAACTATTGTTTGAGGATTGTCAATAAAAGGCAGCGAGAGGAGGCCACCATTGGGGTCATTGTCGTGCTGGACACAGACGAGGCCTCCCTTGCGCAAGTAATGGATCGATCGACTGTCTTGTTTTCTTCATGATGAATAAGTCTCTAGAATTAGCGGGGTTTGTGGAAACACAGACCCAACACCTGCTTGTCTCTAATGTATTGTAATTGTAAAACCTGTTAATTACCCCGTTCTCCAATTTCTCCTGCGCCTATAGTCGGCGTCAAACCAGTAACAACTCAACCCTGCTGACGTTATTAGAGGAAATTATTAAGTGTGTAACAGGGTCGCTCCAATAAACATGCATTTCAGCAGTGAGTGTGTTTATCACAGACCGCTGTCTCATTAACTTGAAAAAATTCTAAATTAACATTCGTTCTCGCCTTTTCTTGCAAAACGTTATGAGCTGACCTTATTACATTACTGAGAGAAACACTCCCCTTTCTCCACGACTCCCCCTCTCTACTGCTTTTGTTCTTTCAACCCTAGGTCATTCCTTCCTTTTTTCTCAGCCTGTGTAAATCCCAGGCCTCTAAGTTTACCACAAAACAAAGCGGTGCTTAAGTAGCTTAAGTGACACACGAGTCCTCATTAGTAATGTGGGCTTTCACTAAAGGTGAAGACAGACAATATGTGGCAAACAGGGGATTGTGATATCCTTTTAACCCATCTTCCCCTCAAGTGTATAAACTCATTAGCAGTGTGCGCACATCACTTTTAAAGATGCAAACTGTGTGCTTCCTGCAACACACATGCATATTTCTAAAATATATCATCACTCATGTAGGTTTGGCAGGGTAAAGAAGGAAAAGGAACACACAGGGTACCCACGGGCACAATACAAGCTTTAAAGGTACCACACCTCCTGCGACAGAATAATTAGACTCATAAGATCTTCCCTACAAATCCTCGAAAAAGCCACAGTACAGTGAATGTTTTATTCAGTACCAAGTTGAACATTTTTAACTTCCCAAACAAACCTTTCATTCCTCTGCATTCAAATCTCTGGATGGGTATTAATACCGTGTTAATTAGTCTGACTCCCATGAGATGAACGAAAAGAAAGATGGGGCAGGATGAGAGCGTAAGGCTCTGTGGTATGCTGGTTAAGGGTGTACTTAAGACTGTTTTTGATCGCATGACAAAGTCTTTGAAAATCTCACACTGATCCAGTATGTGGCCCCTCCAGGTCAAGCGTGCCCATGTCATGCAGTTTCTTGCTGAGATGCTGAGCTTCTTACTCAGTACAACTGAGCCTGCGACTCATTTCAGTCAAGGTCTACAGGGGCCATGGTTCACTTGGCAATAATTACTTAGGCCAGCTCATGCCATCTGCTTGGAATGACTTTCTGCTTTAATTAGGAAACATTTTAAAAATGTTAGGCTCGTGGGGCGTGGGGACCATGAGGGTGGGCTGAAGGGGAAAGTGACAAGGGAATCAGGAGGTAGGCCATTAGATGGAAAGCTGAGAAATAACAAGTGAATAATAGCGACAAAGACTAATGGTGACAAACAATAATAATACTTTATGGATCCCTAATGGACACTGTTTACTGTATAGGAACAGGCAATATTACTGTACTGCATTTGCCAAAGAAAGCACTTACTGAACTTAAATCCCCTTGACATGAATTACACACAACTACTCACATGCATTGCAGAGCTACACGCTGAAAACAGTACATCTCTTTGTTTAAGTATAAATGGCAGACAATTACACAGCGGCACGCCTCTCGTGCATCTGAGAAAATTCAAAAACAAAAGCAATCCAGTGTCGTTTGATTCTCGTGTCGTGAGCATTACAAATGGGACGTGACACAGGGAGAATGAAGGTGCTGTACAGGGGAGTTCACCCAGCCATGTTATGTCTCCTAGAGGAGGTACAGTGGGAAGGAGCTCTATGCTCTGGCAAACCCACCTGGAACCTCCTCCTCTGAGGCTGATGTTGTCAACATTTCACTGCTCCAGTTCCTTTTCATCTTTCTTAAAAACCATTCAAGTGGATGTGTTTGGCAGGCCTCTATGAAGTATTGGTTTTGCTGTTACATTTGGCTGATGCTGAGCCTTATATGAATAAGATATAAGTCAGTTTGGCTCACTGCTGATGTGACTGATATATGATTTTCCTCAGCGGTGGGGGTGTTAGTGTATAAATTGCAATGAAATATGCTCTATCATGCCTTGAGGAGCTTCTAACAAGCTTTAAACTTTTTATTTTTTTATTTTTTTTGCTTTTAATGTAAGATAGCTACATGGCTAAAAAGATAGCAACGACATGGTTGGTCACTCAACTGGCCCAACATGTTGGCCTGGAAAGGATTTCCCCCCTCTTTGTGTTCCTATTTCAATTTTAAATTTTAAATTCCATCTCCAGGCAACATCTTTTACCTGCAAAACTAATAGTATTTTTGTTACCCGAGTGTCATGTCAGTGCTGTCATGTTAGCATCTCAGTTTAACAAGCTAAAAGTTCGCATAGCTGGATAAATAAGCATTTAGATTTTAGATTCTGAAATTACAAGGCTCATGAGCACTGTTGGCTAATGGCTAACTAAGCTTCATGCAGTTGCTAGCATAGTAATAAACTCTTTCTATTCTCCCTTTAACTCTTCTTATTGTCAATTTCACAAATGAACGGCATGACTATATTGTCAGAATCAGGCCAGATCTATAGATTATCTAGATTAATATGGCATTTGAGACTTCATCTCGTGGACGGCACATTTAGCCACCACCATGTTGTATTTTTTAGAACGACATGTGACAATATTTGGTTGAGCGGGCGCTTCCCAACTTGGCTACCAAGCTGCATCTAGAAGCTGTACAGGTGCAGAGATGCACATATTGGCTAACTAATGCTAAAATACTAACAAAACACTAGAATTTCACTCACAGAACTCACAAAACTGAGTCACAAACTATACCACACAAGCCATGTTATTAGTCAAATCTGCTGGAAAAGCTACAAAATTTAATTCAAGTATCCACATATATGATTTTTAAAGGGCTCCATAGAGGTTAAAACAATTTTAACATGGAAGTCTATGGGGATTGACCACCTTTCGGGGCCAGCCTCAAGTGGCACGTAGAGGAACTGACGTGTTTGGCGCTTCTGCACTGGCTTCTATTTCAGCCCTATAAGCAGCCCACTGGTCAGAAGATGTTTCACTGAGGCTTGTTGTCATGTAGCAAACATGATACAATCATCACCAGACAGTCTCATTACTAAAAACACTTGGCTGGTAAAGAAGCTAATCTTTCTTCAGCAAAATCGAGCATGGCAGAGACTTTGTGTTAGAGACCTGACAGGTTCAAAACTGTTTAATATCTGATCTTACTGTGTAAGCGATTTGTATTTTCACATGTACCTCTGTTGGGAAATTGGGAAGAAAAGTGTAGCTTCAGCAGATATGTGATAACATCTTATAACCCCAATTCAAAAAAAGACCAGACACTATATGAAAAAATTTAAATAAATACAGAACTCAAAGATCTGCAAATCTCATGAGCCCATATTTTATTCACAATAAAATATAAAAACACCAAATGTTTAAACTGAGACATTTTACTTTTTCATTGAAATATTAGCTAATTTTGAATTTGATGTCTGCAATATATTTAAAAAAAAAATGAGACATGGCAACAAAAGACTGGAAAAGTAAGTGGTAATTTAAAAAAATAAACAGCTGGGCAAACATCTTGCAACTAATTAGGTTAATTAGTAACAGGTCAGTAACATGACTGGGTATAAAAAGAACATCTTAGAAAGGACAAGCTTCAAAGATCCAGTTTACAAAAAGCTGGATGTCCTTGGTCTTCATGCCCCCAGGATGGTTTTATGGTCCTGCAAACGCATCTGTTCACATATACTTTTCAGCCAGACAGAGTGGGGAGATGAGTTTTCAACCACCCGAGACTCTCCGATGCAATTCTCCAAGATCCTGACTGCACGTTGTCGGATGCAGGTGACTTGAGCGACTGCTGAATGTTGACTGATTGACAAGTGGGCTGGAACAGAAAGGGGGGCGACAGCGGAGTTCACCAGAGCGCCACCAAAAAAACTTCAGAAGAAATACAGTATGAAAAACACAGACAGTGGCTGCAGTGCACACTTTTAATAGCTTTTAACACTCGGTTTCACTTCAGCTCTTTATATGTTATAACTTTACTTTCCTTCGCAACTGACTGACGTACCAACAACAGCAGTAACATCAATGGCCCAAAGACCGGTTGTAACACATACTTTTTACACTGCTTCCAACTGACAACAGAGCTCAGTGCAGGCAGACGGGCAGTCCCTGGAGTGGAGCGGACAGCGAACGCAGTACCTTTGCTCGACCATATAATCGGCTTCAGGAAGCTCAGCGCTAACAATAAGGCTGATTTTGCCATGGAAATTACTGCATGTGCTCAGGAACCGTTTGTTTGTGAAACACAGCTCACTGTGACATCTACAAATGCAGTTTATGCAAATGCAGGCTCTAACGTGTAAAGAAGAAGCCATATGTGAACATGATCCAGAAATGCTGCTGTCTTCTCTGGGCCAAAGCTCATTTAAAATAGACTGAGGCAAAGTTTCATCATCCAAAGTTGAAATTCTATAAATTTCAGAGAAGAGAAACAGGATGCATATTTCAGCAAGTCAGTGCTAAGCCACATGCAGCTGTGTCCTTCCTGCAGTCCAGACCTTTCACCATGAAATGATACAGGACTGCTGAGAAGCTACAATCCTGTATCACAGAAGAATCGGGCAACATTCCTCTCCCAAAAGTCCAACAGCTGTTCTCCTCAATTCCCAGATGTTTATGGATTGTTGTTAAAAGAAGAGAGGATGCAACACCGTGCTAAACATGGCCTGGCCCAAATCTTTTTTGCAACATGTTGCTGCCATCAAATTCAAAATGAGCTTACATTTTTTAAAAATTGTACTTCTGCTCAGTTTAAAAAATGGATATGCTTTAAGTTTTAAATAAAATGTGCATGAGATTTGCATATTATTGCACTCTGTTTTAATTTAAATTTATGCCATGTCACAAGCTTTTTTTGGTACAGGGGTTGTGCATCTTTAAATACTGGTTCAGATGATTTGTCATTTCAAATATTCACGACCTAAATTTGATCAATTTTGACTATTTTTATTAACATGCATTTATTTGTATGTATTTTGGGATGTTTGAAATAGTAACAATTCAAAATACCAAGTATGAAGTTTCAAAATGTAAACCTTTCTGTGGGGACACGTGGTCGTGTGACTGAGTGAACATATTAATGTGCCGAGTCAAGAGCAGAGCACACTCAATCACTCAGTGATGCTCTGGAGCAGAAAAGCAGACAGCTTTCAATCACCTGACATTCACATGCATAAAAACACACACACACCCGGCCCCTTGGAGAAGAATTATTTTCTTCCTTCTGATTTTTTTTCACCGTGAAGGATATTAATGACCGCACTTTCATTTTGGGGGCCATGAGAAGCTTAATAGGTAATGCAGTGATAAGCACATTCTCCTGTGGATCAGAAGACAAATGGCCTCATTAGCTCAGAGTGAAGTAGGGGAGTGTTGTCGAAGCAGGAAACATTATGTATCCCGTTAGCTTAAACCAGCATGCAAATGACTAAGCCTGCTAAAATTAATGGGATATCATGATAGCATACAAAATACAGCGTAGCATCGACAACACTTGGGACAAGCTGTTCCTGAAATTGTTTTTTCGCAAATAATTTCAGGATTTAATTAGATTAATTCTGGCATTTACATTACCTTTAACTAAGATACATGCCTGTGCAGAGAAACCTCATGTAGCTTGGCTAAGTCTCCTCAGAGCAGCAAACAATTTCTCTTGTTGATTCGATTTATCTGTTGTTATCTGTCAATAGAGGATGTCATTACGTATTTTCTCCTGTCACTCAGGTCTGTGTGGTCAGTGGTGAGCCACTGGAACCAACAGGAAGATGAAAAGCCACACAGGACTAAGCTCTAGCTCAGCACTGGTTGATAGAGTATTGATCCAAAAAAACACAGAGCCAAGTAGTGGCATCTACAGATGAAATCTCCCCTTTTCCCTCTTGTGTGCTGTGCATTTCATCCTTTTGGACAAACTGACCAAATGAAATAAGATAAAGCCAGGAGAATGGATTGATTACCCCTACCATGACCTACATTTCTGGGCTGCAATTAAAATAGCATGTGATAAATGATGGTTGTTACTATTCAAAGTTATGGTGATTTAAAGCTTCATTATTTGGGTCTAATTGGCCAGAAGATGGGCCTTGAGTTTTTGATTACTGATATGACATTACAACCTGTGGCAGAGGTGTGGTCCCTCACTCAGCTGCAGGGGAGGGGTGGTGCAGTGAGCTCAAGGGGTGGTGCCAGGCAGGTGAGCGGACAGGTGATGGTGATGGCACTGACGAGCTCTCTACTGCTTTTAGTGACACTGGAGTGGAGAGGAAGCAGGCTTCGTCAGGAGGTGTGCGCAATCTGGGAGAGCTGCAGTGCAAGTGTGTGTGCCAATCCAGAAAGTACACGGCTGTACACGCTGTGTGTGTGTGTGTGTGTGTGTGTGTGTGTGTGTGTGTGTGTGTGTGTGTGTGTGTGTGTGTGTGTGGGTCCTTCTACACAGCCTTTATACCATTCTAAATATTAAGACAGAAGCTGTGATATCTAAACCAACAACAAACATTTTCTTTAAATTTGTAAGGGAATGCCGATCCCCGGGAGAGGAGGCTACAAACACAGGGCGCAGAAAAAGATCCCACAGTATCCTCACAAAATCGCAAACTTTAACTGAAAGCTTAGCGTAATACACAGGAAGGCACCTGGCTGGGCAAACAAAACAACAGCAACAAAATATATATAAAAAATAATAATAGAAGACATATATAGTGAAAAACGTGAATGATTTCAAAATAAAACAGGAAATGATTAAAAACTAAGGGGTGAAAAGAGTTCAGGATTTTTATACAAGAGACACTGAACTCATTAAAAGAAGATAAGCATACAGGCCAATAAGAACCACTTTGTCTGTTTCTAGGCAACTGCTTGTATCTGTGTTGGTTCAGTAATACTGAGAAAATAGTCACATGAAAATAAAGTTTCAGCAAAGCACTTCTATTTTAAGAATGCAGTCTATATTTAATAGATGATCCAATACTTTTATTTAATCTCTGGCAAATTACATTTAATGTTCAATACTCATCACGTCAGTGAAGTAGCACACAAGTGCAATCACACTTGCCTAAAAATTGCACACTGACGGACGAAGTATTGTGAAAAGCGTGAACTCATTTCAGTGCTCAGTTTTAATCGGCAACATTAAAAAAATCAATAAAACTTTGATTGTAGGTGAAATAGCCATGTAAAAATAATATGGCAAGAAAAAGTCATGTCCGATTATGTAAAGACTACCACACATCTATAATTACTAAACTCACAATGCTGTAATGCAGAATGCCGGAGGTAAGGGAGGCTACTTATTGCTGTTCACTGCCCAGCTTTTCTTCTGACCTTGTGTACTGGCCAAAGACTTACACTGTGCTAATTATAGCCCACAGCCTCCAAAAAGACATATTTTCTCTCCCTCCCTGTCAGGTCACATTGACACAAAAACCACCTTTATAAGCAAAAGACTGGGCAGCCTCAGCTTAAAAAGCTCCTTAGTCACCTTTAGGAAGCCCGGGAGTGATATTTTTTAGTGAAGACTTTTTAGGTCCAGCTTAGCTAAATCCCTAGAGATTTACCTTGAAGCCAATAGTATCATGGAGCAACATCACACTGAAGTATAGTGGATTGTGCACAAGCATCTGTAAGAAAGCAACAGGACACATCTGTATCTCAGTTTCTCAAGAGGTTTTCAAGCCTTTTTGGAGCTTTTTTTCACGCTCCTGCGACAGTCTGCTGCCTTTTGATCTTCAAGCTCATATATGAAGTATACACGTGGGTGGACAGGCACACTCCCGTGTACACCCTACCACAGAGCTGACACACTGACAAATGTTGCAGATATAACGCATACATTGGCGCTTACAAGACAAGCTTGCCAAGAGAAGCAAACACACAAATATAGGACGACACACATACACACGTACACCAGCGTTCACTGCGTGACGCCTTCTCCATGTGTCTGACCTTCTGTTAAAATCCTTTCTTCCTGTGTGTTTTTCCTGGTTTAGAGACACAAAATATGGTTGATCTACAGCCATATGTCAACAGTTTCATCCTATAACCTGGCACTGTCACTGGAATACACTGTGCCTTTATACAAACTAAAGGCAAGTCCAATTTTGCAGAGGACTCAGCATGTTATTCAGTGAAGCATGAAAAAGTGACATGAGCCGGTAAGATCTTACTGCATTTTAGAAAGCAACTAATTTCTACAATTTGTTTGCAGACACGCAAACAGCACCTACAGGCTCTATTTACACTACATTTATGAATTTATGGGATTTAAATTTTATGTATAAGTTGTAATTTAGAAAAAAAAGATAAGAAAAGAGATCATATCAGACACCAGAAGGTGAATCTAAGAATACAGTTTACACCTTATTTCAGGCTGCACTCTACCTTCTTTGAAAATGGTGTTTTAGTGCTCATCTCATTATGGAGTTAAAACCATTACTGTACAAGTGGTTCTGCAGTTACACTTGGTGGTACAGGTACTTCTCTCCACTGTGTTCCCTATATTAAATCCAGCAGCCAGCTAATGATTCAGCAGGAAGAACAATCAGACCCCAGGAGTGTCAGAGAGGAGCCCAGAAGACATTACCAGTGAAATATGAAAGACATAGCTTCAAGAGTAAAGCTGCTAGAAAAAGTGATGGGGACCACACAAGAAGAGGGTGTAACGGAGGGAATGAAATGAGTCTGCACCGAGTAGAGAGGAGTACATCTTTGATGAACTACCTTGTTTCATGTGTTGAATGTGGTTTGTGTTACATCAACGTGACACGAATGTCCTGCAGGCAAAGTTTAAATAGGAACCAGCCCCTACTGCTGTCTCTAAGTCCACAGCAAGGGTCAGATTATGCACACTTTTCCACAGTTAGAGCTAGTGAATGCAGCCCCAAATCCTACTTTTATCAGAAATGAGCAGAAAAACAGGAGCCTTCAGAATAAATCTAATCCTACTAGACAGATGGAGTGGCCTCTTGTGTTAAGATAAAACGGTGAAGGCTTAACTTTTGATAAATGGCTGATTCTCTGACCGTTCACACACAGAAACAACAACCTTCGCAAACCATTTAAAAACATTACATAAGCAACCACTGCAGATAACAGTGCAATGTCAAAGAAATGCGGTAAAGCACCTGCTTATTGCGGTAAACTATCTAAATAAGGTGCCCTCCAAATGAACGAAGACAAGCTGGTTGCTGTAGTCTGTCACCTGCCCCAGAGTTTTTGGTTAATAAAGTCTCCCTGGCAGGGAAACACACACAGACACACACAGTTTTAGGACAGGTCCCTCAGCCAAACAGCTGACACCGTCACTGCTGCTCTTCCCCCAGAGCCTCTCCTGCATGCTTCGATAGAAATCAGCACAGCAGCCAGATGCTCCTTCCTCATAGCCTGAAAGAACACAGTCTGCGTAGAGTTCAAACCAAGACCCCGATGAACATAACTTATATAATCTGTAACGGTCATAACCTTTGGTACTGTGTTGAGTCCCTGGCCTTGCATTCCCCATCACAGCCTTATAACAGTCTACAAAGAACTTTTCCTCAGATATGTATTGATCACTCAGCAAACCTCGACTGCACACATAAAATCTTTCTTTGCAATTTTTTGCTTCAAATTAAAACTGTCCACACACCTTAACCTTGCAGGTATTCAGCAAAGGCACAGTACTTTACTATCAGTTGCTAATGGCACAGCAGGGGATTCAGAGGTTTGCTTGAAGGAGATATTCAAGGATATCCCTGCATAGAAAAGGACAGCATTTCATACTCTCCAGTGTAGAGCGAAAATCTCTTATCTTGGAAGTCCACATCTATAAAAACGCAGTCGATCCAGATTTCAAAACTATAACATGAGCCTAAAAAAAGAAGCAGGAAGATTGAGGAAAGTTAGCACAGTGAAAGCAGTTCACTTAGGAACATCAGCACTGCGAGTTTAGTGCTGTAGTTGGATGAGATGAAGAAATAAAAATATATATATTTATCTTCGCCTGAAAATGCGGTAGCAAGCTCACAACAGCCCCCCTGTTGACCCCCTGTCGCTCAATGACTGCGACAGTGCACACGCAACAGCATCATAGTGTTTAAACATCTGAGCTTTAACAAATACCACCAATACAATGCCTATAGTCCAGCACACAGTAACAACAGTACTTCAGCCTTTAAATGCACATCAGAATCACTGTAGTCAGTGTTATCATCAGTGTAAGTAGATACAGTGGCTTTTAGAAATCTGAGAAAAAAGCTGTGATTCAAAAATGAGAGTCTGACCTGCTGAGCAACAATCTGAATGCAGGGTTTTCTTTGTCTTCTTCTTCTTCTTCTGTCTTTCTTTCTCTTGGCAGGTGACAACACAGTATGATCGCTCTATGTACACTAACAAAAAGTCTACGTTGTCTTATTGGAGAAAATCTATGCCCTGACCTGTTATTTTTGTATTCTTGGGTATTTTAAAGCCAAATTAACAATTTTTATCATATTGCTGATAATCTTCCTTCAGCTCTGACTAAATCCTCTTTGGGGGGGGGCTATTCCTTTATGAAGTAAAAAAATAATCATGGAATGGAAATTAATTAAGTCAATCCCAAAGCAATTTTGCCCTTCACTTGAAGATTCTCCTCTGAGTTTCAATGTGGCTGAAACACAGGAGACATTCCTCTTAACAATCAAAAGTAATTATAACTCCAGGACCAAATGCTATCATTCACTATTACAGTTTTTTACAGTCGCTAACAAGCGTTTGTCCAAACAGTTGTCACATTTACAAAACTCTAAACACAATTAGCACAGGATCGGTCTGTTGTGGCCATACCATTCACACATTTCATGTCGTGTTCACCCAATATGCAGTCAGTGAACACATTTCCACAATGCTTACATTTTCTTAACAGACAAGTTATACCTCCCAACAAAACTATGGACTGTTCTTGTAGTATCTACGAATGTTAACACACAACATCCCACAATAGCAAAAACAATATTCCAAACCGTAGATACAGTATAAAAACCTCTGCCCCTGCAATGATATCAGTACAAAAACAATATCAATATCAAAAATATATCTCAGCTGTAAACAAACAAACAACTGAATAATTGAGACACAGCTTATTTATGTTGGGTAAATTGGGCCAACCACAGCTTCTTCCATTCTGGCTTAGACTCAGTGGGGTTTATAAGGCAAGACCTTGAGGAGTGATGTTTTTGGAAACAAAAAAAAGACAAACACTGTAATGTCTGGTCGAGGAAGAGTAAGAGCAAGGGGCCCAGGGAGAAGAGCAGGCCCAAGGAGAGGGCAAGGTAGAGGTGTAAGAATGCGTGGTGGTGGCATTCCAAGGGCTGCAAGAACAGTAGTCAGTGATGAAATCCGTGCCACTATCATTGACCATGTAATCAACCATGGTCTTTCACTAAGAGAGGCTGGTGAAAGAGTGCAGCCCAATTTGAGGCGGTCAACGGTTGCCTCCATTATACGCACCTTTCAACAAACCAACAGGTAAGTATTGCATTTTACATGGATTGTTTCTATTCTCACTTGACATGTCAATATGGTCATACAGTAATGCATATGTTGAATTGTCTGTCTTTCTAAAGAATGCAACGTCTTCCACCCTCTGGGGGAAGAGGAAAGCTCCTCAGTAATGATCAGGAGCTTGCCATTGTGGAAATGGTTACTGCAAATAATGCAATAAAACTGCGTGAAATACAAACCAGAATTGTGGCGGACCATGAGATATTCGACAATATCGATAGAATCAGCCTCACAACCATTTCGCGGACATTGTCCAAACATAGAGTGCGGATGAAGCAGCTCTACACTGTTCCCTTTGAGAGGAACAGTGAGAGGGTCAAGGAGCTACGACGACAATATGTCCAGGTACAGTGTATATTCAATCCAATGTCCAGTTCTATAAGCTTTGCACTTTGCAAGTAGGTAACCTACACAATACTAGGTTACAGTACAGTATGGTATACAGTACTAACATGACTTACATAAACTTTGTTTCAGAGAGTTATGGAATTGGAGGCCAACCAGGCCCCTCATGAATTCATATACATCGATGAGGCAGGATTCAATCTGGCCAAAAGGCGTCGACGTGGACGGAATGTAATTGGAAAAAGGGCCACAGTTGATGTGCCAGGACAGAGAGGGGCAAACATTACCATGTGTGCAGCAATTGCAAATGCAGGATTACTCCTTCACAAATGTCAGGTTGGACCCTATAATACAGAGCGCTTGCTTGCCTTTCTCAATGATCTCCACCAGCGCCTGGTTCCAGAGCAGGGTCAGGAGGGTGAAAACATGAGGACCTTTGTAATTACCTGGGACAATGTGGCTTTCCATCACTCGCAAGCAATAACAACATGGTTTGAAGTCCACCCAAGACTGGTGAGTCTCTTCCTTCCACCCTATTCACCTTTCCTCAACCCCATAGAGGAGTTCTTTTCTGCATGGCGGTGGAAGGTTTATGACCATCAGCCACATGACCAGATGTCCCTCCTTGAAGCCATGGATGCTGGCTCCAGGGACATCACAGTTGACGATTGCCAAGGGTGGATCCGACATACCAGGCGGTTTTATCCCAGGTGCATCGACTTGGCTGACATCAGATGTGATGTTGATGAAAACATGTGGCCTAACCCTGAAGATCGCAGAGATTAGATGCAACTTTTTTGCCTTTTTTTAGCCCCCCTCCCCCCCTTTTTATCTTGGCTTTTTGCTGTTGTTTTTTTGTTCAGAATGCTCTTGTGTGTTTCATGGATATTTTGTTCACTGTAAGCAATACTGTAAAACTTTCTCTGTCCTATCATACCGTGTTTCTACTGTACCTCCTGTGGTAAACAGTAAAGGAACAAAAACTTGTTTGCTTTTTACTGGAATGCTTTTGAATGTGAACATTACTGTACATGTGGTCATACAGTTACCAACCAAGACATTTCTGGTGTCAATATGGTGGATTGCATGTTTCGCATGCAAATACCTGTGAAACTGAAACATAAAAGTCTATGCAGTTTTTGTAATGTCAATAATAGCCAGTATTTTGAAACCTGGTGTACTTTGATTGACTGCATGTACCTTGTGAAGTGAAAACAAGTGTTATTCTTTGACAGACTAATTTCATTTTGAGTCAGATTTATAGTGTTTTTGTACAGTTAGTGTGTGCAGAGAAAGATGTGTTCTAATTTTGAAATGAGGAGTTAGTATATATTTAACAAAGTGTATTTTTGGGAAGGATATTATCCATTTGGCCAATTGTGTTTTGTAGGTGTGGGTCTGTGTTAAGAGTTTAGAAAAAGTATCTGAAGTATGGGTAGGCGCTTGTTAGCGACTGTAAAAAACTGTAAGATCTGACTGCCACAATTCATAAAGTGGACCTATTGTTCTCAGGCAGATTTGGTAATGGGAAATATTTGCAACCATAACATGCAGCCATGTTAGCCTGTCTGTCAGGCTGTAATTTGGCAAACCAGTACTTTGATGTAAATACTAACCATAGACTAGTATTAAAGATGGCTAAAAAATAAAACAAGAACTTGAATTCAAGTCCCTGCAATAGCCTTTCTGCATATGGGAGTGTGATACCTGCTGTCGTAAAACACCTTCTAGTCCTATAGGACGCTATGGGAAAACAGCCCTGGGCACTGAGCTAAGTAAACACCTGTCTCCAGACTTGTGATTTACTCGCTGTTATCCACCGAGTATGCAGTTCCACAGTCAGCCCTGCTTCACGCTCATCAAATCGCGATGGCGTAGGCTCATGAGTTCAAAATAGTCCTTCAAAAAAATCAGCGTGTGGCCATGTCTAACTATGATACTGTACCAGTGGTACAGTACAGTATTGTAGTAAGAATTTGGCACATCAACAGAGATCTGAAAATTTTATAGCACTTAAATTCATATCAGTATCCTTGCAGACAATATGATACGGCACAGCCCTAATGCTAGCATGCTAACAATTGTGGCCAATTTTTATAGCAGTCCATGTGTGAGCTGTTCAAGGATTTAAAGTCACAGGATTATCATTTGGATTCATTATTTGGGACAAAATTTCAGGACAATGTATCCAACGAAAATATAGACCAACAGAGCTAAACCATAACTAAAAAAGCTGAAGTGAAAAGAATTTTTGGCCAGATTCAAGTAGTATGATTTTATCCAACACACCAACATTTGTATAAGATCTTACTCTTTTTTTAATGTAACAAGGTAAGTAAGTGATAAGTAAAATAAAGAGCTCCCTTGGAAATATGTCGCCACAATCATACGTAATATTTAAAGTACAGTTACTCATTGTGTATAGTGTTTCTGAATATAAGAAGTGTATGAATAATCTGAGTAAAACAACACTTTAACTTACAGTCAAACGTGTTTATGTGTCTTTTTCAACAGCTCTTAGCTACAAAACTAAAATGCTTTGTTAATAGACCTCTAAGCTTGACTTTTTAGTCTTTTGAGTGATTTAGTGAGATGTTATGCCAAAGCCTGCAGCATGTTTCTCAGAGCAGCACCCATCATTGCAGGAATAAACTCTCTTATTATGTTAAGCATAGCTTCAAGGACACCTTCAGGTTAGGTTTCAGCTATGAGGAGGAGAAAACATTAATTGAGAGCAAAATGATAGGCAGACTAAAGCAGGTGCAATCAAGATTGTAATTTTTCTAAATGACCTATTTCACAGCAGCCAATTTGATAAGAAATGGGGAACACTGGGTAACATTAATCCAGCTTCTGCTTCAATTAGATACAGAACCTTAATGCAGTTTGGTAACGTTTGTGATTGCCCAGTATTTCACTTTGAAAGGGAATGCTGGGAAATCTGTCTATAACATGAAAAGTTGCATCTGGGTTTTACATCAATACAGGATCCAAGTGTAAATAAGCCCCAGAGCTATTTGTTACGGGCATTTGAGTCTCTGATGATTCTCTCATTTAGAATGCGGATCTTGTACTTTATAAATTAATCTACAAAAGCACTTGCGGGCAATCTATATTATTACATTCCTGTTTCCGTATGTCTTTAAAAGCCTTTAGAAGGGATGATGTCTGGTCTCATTAGTCTACTTTCCAGTGGCCTTCCATTAAGCATCTTGAGTTTATAATACTGGATTTAAGAGTAAGTCAAAGAGTGACTTGTCACTCTCGGTTACACAGCAACCAAACGTATGAAGCGAGCCTACACCATAGTCAGTCCCGTATAAGGAAAAGTGTGCCACACTGGATTTTAATTTCTATACTAACCAGGGGGCTGTAATGAGAAATGGGAGATTAGCCATTTACCCTATGCAGAGAATGAGCCACATCTCTTTTTCTTCTTCTCTCCTTCCTTTCTCTTGCAAAGACCTGATTCCAATAGCACAAAACACAAAGGCATCTGCAGACCAAATTTTCAGAAACACCCTCACTGGCCTGCAGACTAAGCCACTGAAATTGCTGTGACAAGGCACTGAGAGCAGATTTTACATTTCCCACTGCAGACGAAAATTAACATAACTGTAATAGTGCCCGAGGTCAAATTTCTTGTTCTAGAAAGTCTGCCCCTAGCAACAAGAAAGTGTAATTAAGACATGCTCAGACTTTAATCCCAGCTGCTGTTTGAACATCACCCGACAGTTACATGCAAACATAACACGCGCTCACGCATATTCGCCCACTTCTGCACGTCTGAGTAGGCCGTCTGTTTCTCTGTTTCTAAATGCATGCATTTTTTTCTTTCTTCTTCTTCTCACACACTGCACACTGGAGTCAGGCAGGAAGAACAAAGTCACAGACACCTATTGATGGACCCTGTGAGAGCTGATATTCTTAAGTGTGGACCCACCAAATACCCACTGTCCAATCAAAGAATCCTGAACCAACCCACCACAGAAACAGATTACTCAGACTGTGACTAAAGGCTTCCCCCCTCACCGCCAAAGCTTCTCTGTGTTAGCAAAGTGGCACAAAGCAACTTCTCCTCATGCCATGCGCATGATATAAGCTGTGAAATGCTTTAAACGTAATAATTATTAAGAGATTGAATACACCTCGAAGCACAGAGGATCACAAGGTTAGATGTGGTCTGGATGTTTGCTACCAAGCATAGAAAATCATCTGGAGTTGTAAGTACACTGGGTAAATAATTCATAGATAAATCCAAACACCTCACATTACTCTCAAAAGATGCAACGCTACCTCAATGCTCTGCTCTGTTTCTCTTTGCAGTAAAAGACTATAATATATATGCATCAGCATGAGCAAACTACGTCTTCAACTGAGTGCCTTTGGAAAAGCTGAAAGTGACAAAGCAGCTACGCTCTTTACCACAGCTTCTTTCATGCATGCAAAGCTCAGATGGTTCCATTAAAAGCACGGTACACTTGTTACAGATCAGAGATGTAGCATTTCGGTTGGCCTCATTTAAACTAATAGTAGAGAAATGAAATGATTCATTAGCTGTTTTCATGATTCTTTCTTAAGCCGTACTGAGCAGAGGAATATTACAGCAGACTTGGTCTGAATTCCTAAAGACTAAAATGTCACAACACTGATTTCATGCCAAACTGGGCAGATTAAACAAGTAACCACACTCCATCACCCTTAAGGCCTATGGGAACATGCCAAGACTGTCAGTATAACATTGGTAATAGTTTAATTTGGGACACTCATCGGAAAACATGTAAGTCTTATACGCAACCCGGATTGGTTAGTCTTTGCATTTACAAAGCCAATTTTACAAGCCCGTAGAATAAAGCAAATGCAAGCTTGCACATAGAGCAGGGCGATATGGCCAAAAATATTTATCATGATATATATTTGAAAATTTGCGATAACGATATAACCGACGATATAATTGATGCGAGACAAAATACAATTCCACAACATTACTAGCGCAAAAAGACAACCTTCCATTTATTTTCACTTAAACAAGAAGCTGGTTTTTATGTACATTAAAGCTTTATAAAAATGTAACAGTGCAAATGCAAATTCCTTGCTGAAAGTTTAACCAAAAGGCATTTCCAGTAGAAATGGGCTGACATATCCTGAGCATAACCATGTATAATATCCACTGAAGTTAAAAAGAGGTGCTTTGCAACATTAAACTGCAGTGTGCAGTACGCATTTTTCGGACCATAAGGTGCACGGGATTATAAGGCACATTAAGCGAAACAAAGCAGTCAGATAAATCAAACTTTATTAAACTCATTCTTCTTGCTTCCTCCACTTCTGTACCATTGATTCATTAATGTTGAATTCTCTGGCAGCTGCTCTATTCCCATGTTGTTGCAGTATATTAATGACTAACCTCGTATTGTGGATGGATTATCTCAGTTGTTCTCCTGACTGAAGTTTGGTCCGTTTACAGCATCCTGCCATGCGATTGCATTTGTCTCTAACCATGAAGAACCTTCACGTTAACTTTTATAAGTGGAAAAGTGTTAGTGTTCGTCCTCCAGCTTCACTGTTTATGTTATGCTAACATAGCTGTGTCGCTAGCGATCACGTAGCACATCATTATATACCAGCTAGCCCAACTTCAGTAACCCTACAAACGTCAATGCTGTTTAGTTTCCTGTCTTCATTTATGTTGGAAGTGATAGCAGAGCTGCACGTTTGATTTTTTTCAGAAATCTCTCCGTCAGAACATGCTATATCATTCTTAGGTAACTAGCGAAACTAGCGAGCTAACTTCCGCTAGCTTCCTGCTAACTTCTAACTCCGTTAAATGTAATAACTTTTGTTTTCATGGATGCCTGGAAGTTAAACTTTATAGTTACACCTGGTAAAGCAGCAATGCTGATCGTTTTATTAAAGATGAAAGAATTTAGACAGTTTTTAACTCTAAGTGATGCTGCAGTGTTGTTTGACCTGAAGCATACGGAGTTTAGGACCCAGATTACTCCCAGATTTAAGAGCATCTTAGTCCGACAAATATGACAATAACAACGGCCGCTTGCATGTTCTGCAAAAAAATGTGCTTTGTCGTGTATCTGACGGACAAACACCAAACCAGTTCCACATCACTGAAGTTGCACCATTTTTACAAACCAATTCTGGTTCATCTGTTTCACTCAACAATCGGCCATGTGCGTATGAAAACAAAGGCACTGCGCATGCGCGTTTTACTCCCATTCTATCGCGATATTTCATTTTCCTATCGTTGCCTAACATTATACCGGTATTACCGTGAACGGTATAATATGGCCCAGCCCTACTTGCACATTTCCTTAAACACCATGACATCATTTCCAGTGGGCTGTGTTAAATGTGTTGCAGCTTTACGATGCAATAGCATCCTCATGTTGCATGAGGCAATTTAATGAAGGTTTTTTTCTGGGACATTTTCACTCCTATTTCTACCCTGTAAGAATATATGTGGAGTGGATATTCAAAGTAGGCCAGGGTACTGTACTATATGCAAAAGTGTGACTTCTGCTGTGTGGATAGAAAAAAGTAATAGTTCACTGCACCAGACTTTGCAGATTAGTGAGTAAAAAAGCACTGTAAATTATTGATGTCATGGTTTAGGAGGAGTCACATACAAAATGGGTACAAAACAAAAGCGATAGATGTGCACACTGTAATAATCCTGTAAGAAATACTGTTTCTTAGAGGTCAATATTTTATTTTTTAAGCTTGAGCTCACCAAACTGTATGCAGTTAATGGGTTTCCTGCTAGGCTTATAACTAACAATAAACTACAATTTGCTAATAAAAAAAACTAAATCTTTTGGTAGAAGCCACTTATTTGTTTCTATAAAACCGATGTTGCAACATAATCTAACACACATACATGCATTTTGGCTTTAGCACTTGAACCATATAGACAGTACTCTCTTCAATCAGTTCGCAGATCCAGTGCCCCGCTTGTACTGTTTGAGAGAGTTTGGAGGGAGAATTCAGAGATGACAGGTGGACTGGTAACATAAAAAAGAAAGGGGGGGGTTTACCTATATTAATATCAGCAAGGCAAAGCATCAAGAGGAAAGGTTTTATTGCCTAAAATGAAAAGAGTGGGTTGTCTGGACTGATTGCAAACAGGCTGATGGAAGCACACAGTGCCTCCATCAACCTTCATGTGCAATCAACAAATGGACCAGGCTAGCATTTTTAAGACACAGGCTACACATCACTATTGGTAAGCTACAATGTAATCAGGGCTGGAAGAAGTAGTCTTGTCCAAGCAAAAATACTAGCACAACAATCCAGATTTGATTGCTTTTTGTGTATCTAATATTGTAATCACCATCTTACACATCATCTTACAAGACACAACATTGCTTCTTCAGAAATGTTCCCTATATGTTCCATATAAGTGAAAAGTGATAGAGTAATATTTTGAATAGAGTATCCCTGTTGATTTTGTAAAACAGAGATATAATAGCATGAATGAAATATAAATAAATAGCACAATGACTTTATATATTTATATATTTGAACCCCCAGTGTAAGCTGCTTTGCCACTCCTTGACTTAAAGTTAAACACAGAAAATCTGATTCACACAGCCGTGTTAGAAGAGCAGGAAAGCTGCATTAATGCCAGGTGTTTCCAGCAGCCTGGCTGCCTGAGCCTGAGCAGATGTTCTGCAGTGAGTGGCTCTTCTTTCAAACCAATTGGCATTGCTTTTAGTTTTGTACTCATGCTTGAGTAAGAGCTTTGTCTCTGTTAACTTTGCGATTTAGTTGTCTTCTTTCTGTGCAGAGTGCAACAGAAAACTCAACCTCAACTCTCACCTCTCTAAAGGAGAGACTACAGCTGATTTCTAATTGGCTGTGTGTCTTATCGGCTACACTTTATCTGATCTGCATCTGAACAATAACACAGCAAAACAACCACTCTAAAATCAATGACACTGCAGCACTCTTTATCCCTGCCCCCATGCCTTGCCCCGCTCCGCAACGACACCCTCCTTGGCTCTGCCTCCTCTTTCACTCCTTTTATTTCTCTAAACTCGGCATCAGTGTGGTTCTTCTTTTTCTGGTGATCCATGTCACAAGAGATTACATCATTACCCATTCACAAAGGGTATGCACAAACCAATAAAATAGACCACGTTTTCATTTCATGTGAACTCAATGCCTTTCAGTGTGCAGCCAGGGTGTGTCTTGTGCATCCATACTATGTGCATACGTGTGATGGGCCAATGGCTATGCATTTGCATTTAAAACATATCTATCTCTAGGCAGAGCTTAGCCGCTCAGCTTTGATCGCAATATTCCTGCCGGAAGCACACGGGGTCAAGTGCGGCTCAGACAAACCATCTGCTAGCTAACGTTTCCCACTTCTCTGCTTGCATTTCCAACTACTTCCAAGAAAACTTTTGCTCGAATACTAAGCCACAACTTTTGTGTTAACACACACAGACAGGGTGAATAATGAATAAGCATTATGTCATTATATATGATTAAATTAGAAAGCTTATATTTAAATCATATCTATGATTTAAATATAAGCTTTATAAATTAAACAGGCATGACTGACCTTTTCTGAAATGAGATGTACTTTCTCCTTCTGCCTGCAGAAATCTATTAAAACCTCCACACAGCAGTGTGATTAAACATGAAAATAATGGTAAAATAAGTTTCATTACAAATTCAAAACCAAGTTATAGCTACAAGATTTTGGTAAGATTTTTCACTGTGTGTTTTTGCGCATTCATAGTTAATATCTAAATCAAAACACACCCAAGCAGGTTTACACAGCCCATTTTTTTGTGTGCAGACAGAATATTTCAAGGAAAACTAAATAATCTAATTGGGTCTGCTGCTGCTGTTTTCAAATGCAGATTTCACATGAGCGAAAGCATCTTTCTGAAAATCTTTGATGTAAGAAAGGCCTGCGGGGGACAGCAAAACAAGTTACTCTGAACGGATGGTTATGTTACATTCCTCTAGTCAAAAAATGGCAAATCTTTCTTTGTTCAGATCTACAGTACAGATCTAGCAGTCTAGACATTTGATTAGCCCATGTAAAACCATTTTCCTGCTAATTGGAAGGTCATTGTTGAAGAGAAATCATTTGATAGTCCACGTCTGTACAGATTCAAGGCTTCTCTTGTTTAAATCTCTACTGCTGAGAAAATTAGTTCAAGTCTCATTCTAATTTGTTATGACTGTTCAGGTAATGCAATGCCTGACACAATAAAACCCTCATTTAACTTAGGCTTAGCTCACACATTCTGCATTTCTGCAGAAATTTAATTATATGTCATTCCTTAAGAGGAAAGGGAAGCTAATAGCATTTCCTCAGGCGATGGGAAATTAAATATAACTGAGTGATAGTATTTAGGCAAAACTAGAAATTTCAGAACCTTACTCTGATATTTGAGGCTTTTTTTACAGCAATTTACTTACATTTTGTAAACTTACTTTAAAAAAAACATGATGTATGTATGATATATGTTCCAACACATTTCAATAGCAAAATTCTGAAAATGTAATAGTACTTGTTTTCTTTGTTAGGACAGGTATTGTAGGCAGCATATGTCCTAAGACTGCAATTCTTACGGCACTGGCAGGGCAGCATACACCTACAAGTGTTCATGTCTGTCCTTGTATGCTGAAGAAGAAGAAAGAAACCCAGAAGCACAGGAAAACTACCATATAGTGTAAATTGTGCCATGATAGCTCCAGCCTGACTTTGAATCAGCTATGTTCCACAGGGTAAAATGTTAGCAATGGCTAACGTTGCATAAATGCAAAAGCTAACTTAAAATGACTTACATTATCTCAAATAGTAAAGTCAGTATGCCACTTATCAGCCTTTCATTGCGTGTCCACAAATTGTAATGTTAACATTTTTAATAAAGTTACTTTTTAATAAGGGAGTTTATGTTTGCTCAATTCTGCAGTTGACAACCATGCAATAGGATATTGCTTGTTATAAGGATAACCACTGTTTGCGCCCTTTGTCTGGAGATTTGAATGGCTCTTTAGGCCAGCTGGATTGTCCACAGTTCATTTCAAGCTACGCGCACTGTTCTGATGGTTGCTGTAAAGGTGGAGACATGTAGGCAGGTGGTATGATTCAACGCAGTGACAGCCCGCATGCAAAGCTTCAACACTGTGATGGTGGCGATGTAATGAGTCAGTATGTAGCTGGGCAAAAGGAAGCGAATATGGCCTGTGTGAGCAGAGGTGACACTCATACTTTATCCGGCTACATTGAATCATCAATAAAACGAAAGAGTCCGAGGGCTATGGTTGCTGTGTCATAGCTATTTGCTCATCATTCCAATTCACTACCGCACACAGTGCTGACGCTCTGTGTTGCCCTGGCCTGACTTCAGAGATGCATAATATCCTCAGTAGTTCTGTGATGAATATGTTTACTCATCCAAAAAAAAAGATAAATCAAAATAAAGTAATACTCACAGCCACAATCATCCAATCCCAACATTGTCGCAGCTGTCAGAAGAGATTCATGAGCACGGCTGTTGTGTCACATGAAGTCGCATTTTTCACCAAAATGAGTCACAAGTTGCTAAGTGCCACAGCTCTTGGAGTGTGTGCCAACATCATCCCTTGTGGGTCTGGTTTTTTTTTTTTTTTTTTCCTGACAGTGATTCTGGATGAAAGGCGCTGTCTGCCTGGATGCCAGCGGCCCCAAGGCCTGGGTTCACAGAGCAGGCAGCCGCTCTCGAACATCCAGCATGTGTCTTATCGATTTTCAAAGTGACCTGGGTTCATTTCACTGCCACTGAATCACTTTTACAAAAAACTACAGGGATGTGTAACAGAATCACTTTATCAGTTAAAACAAGCATCCCAGATCTCAAACACAAAGTGCCCTACCTCACCACCATATGTAACTTCCAGTACTTTAAGAACACTGCTCTAGAGTTTACAGGATACATTTTACACCATTAACTCACAGAAAAGCTCTAAATATGAGCTAAATATCTAAATATTTTGGGTTAATGACAGCCTTTAAACGATATGATTAAAATTCCAGCCCTGTAAAGTTTTCATTGATTTTAAAACAGTTAAATATTGAAACCAGAACCCAGTGTTAACTCCATAATAAAGATTCTCTGCACAGACTTTAGCTGATGAAGTTATTTTAGTGCCTCAGCAGTATTTCGGTAGTTCAACAGAATTGAAACAGTAAGTTTCATGAGGCGAGACACACTGCTAAGAGTGTCCTCGGAGAAATATCTGCTTTTTATCCCTTGAAATAAACACAGATTTCTGGGAGGTGTAATCTTTAAAATGATGCATACAAATGGTTTTCACTGAGGTGAAGGCACTAAAAAGACAAGTGGAAAAAGGGATAAATATGTGGCAGATGATGGGAAGAGGCTGAGGCTGAGTGATGTTTTATACCCCCACATTAATCCCCTCTCTCTCGCTCTGCAACGTTGTGTAACGACACACACTAATCTGAGATAATAGCTCAATTGGAGCTGCAGACTTCTTAATGATCACTTAGGGCAAGCTGGCTTGGAGACATGCAGATACAGGGCAGTAGGCCAGTAGCACCAGCAAACAAGCAAATAGTAATACACAAACACACACACGCACACACGTCGATAAGTTAGCATAATGTGGAAGAAAATATCTGGTTAATCTGTAAAACCAGAGACATTATAACAGAACGACACATGAGCTTATCGTGTTCTGACGCTTATGAGCAGTCGAGGTTCACAATAATTATAACTATATAGCAGCACGTACATTTAGTTCTTATCGTAATAAAGATGTAGGTAAATATACGCTTCTCTTTTTTTGCCACACTGTAGTCTTGGAAGTAATTAGTGTTGCATTTGTTCCAAGTGTGCTGTTGGGTTGAACCGGAACTGTTGAGTTAGTCCTTTCTATTGGTGTCTACACATGCAGAGGAGAACTTGGGGGGGGGGGGTTAAACACCTATTATTTTCAGTAAATTCATCAAATTTGCAAATCAGATTTTTACTGGTGAGCTCCTTTTTTTAATTCCGTTATCCACTGAAATTAAACCACGTTCATTTAAAAAGGGGTTCTAAGATAACAGGATTGTAACAAGCTGTTTCCAGAAGGACTGTGGTTTGACTGAAGGCTTTAAAACATTTTATAGCATTTTAATTGCTCAAGATCGCTGTGAATGAATGGCCTGGCCTGTATCTATATAGCGCTTTACATACAGTCATCCACCCATTCACACACACATTCACACACTGGTGATGGCAAGCTACATTGTAGCCACAGCCACCCTGGGGCGCACTGACAGAGGCGAGGCTGCCGGACACTGGCGCCACCGGGCCCTCTGACCACCACCAGTAGGTAACGGGTGAAGTGTCTTGCCCAAGGACACAACGACCGAGACTGTCCGAGCCGGGGCTCGAACCGGCAACCTTCCGATTACAAGGCGAACTCCCAACTCTTGAGCCACGATCGCCCCGTAAATGAAGGTTGGACCTGATTTTTTTAGACTACATAAATAAATTACATAATGAGGAAAACTTTTTGCTTCTAAGGAGCTTGCTTTCGCAAACATTATCCAGGCTTTCTGAAGGTCTTTCAAAGTTCTTCTTTGAACATTGGCTGCTTTTTTACTCATTTTAACTCCAGTCCCTGTACCTAAACAAATTTACAGGAATGTTTTTCTTTGTCAAATCACTTAAAACGTACCTATGAATCAGTCAAGCATAGAAAAGACAACTCAAGCGATGTACCAGTGAGTCTCTACACATAACAGACAACTTAGAACCAATTTTTTTTTGTATCTTTAGGCACTTTGCTACTAGTAGCCTATCACAAAACACCAATTTTTTTCCAATTTCTTTAGTTGATTTGGTGATTCCCAAACAGCTAAGATGTGCAGTTTATGTTTTGTTTAGGAACCTGGATAAGTAGAGGACAACAGAAGAACTGCCAGGCCTAAAAAAAAAACTATATAAAGAAGATGAACAGTATCTGAAAATCAGTTCCTTGAGAAACAGGAAAAAATCCATCAAAGGTCTGACACAGGACCTGAGAGATGCATCTGGCCTTTCAGTTGATCCATCTACTGTTCACTGAAGCCTCATCAGAAATGGTCTCAGTAGACGTGTGGCTGTCAAGAAGCCATTCTTAATCAACGGAAACAAGGAGAAAAGGCTGAGGTATATTCAGAGGGTGGGAGAGAGGTGCAACACTGTGTGTCCACAGCCATCTGTAAAACACAGTGGGGGCTCAGTCACAGTTTGTGAGACTGCATTTCAGCCAGTGTTGTTGTAGATCCGAAAAAATTGATGATGAAGTAACTTGCATATTGGGACAGTAGGAATCTCATTCATCCATTCATGTCCTTTACTTATTTGATCATGAGGCATTTGGCTACTTTAAGAGAATTCTAGCTACTACCATCATCTTCATTAGCTACAGCTAAGTTTCTCACTTTGACATAAACACAGAAAAGTACCATCAGATTTTGATCCAGCATGCAATACCATGTGGAAAGCATTTCATAATTTAATATATTCCCAAACACACTGCTAATGCAGTAAAAGCATATCTAGATAGAAAAACATTCAGTGGAACGCTATAAGCAACGATTGTCCTCCCCAGAGCCCAGACCTCAACTTTATTGAAGCAATGTGGGATCATCTTGACAGAGAACTGAACAAAAGGCAGCCAACATCCAAAGAAGAGCTTTGAGTGTCTCTAGAATAAATAACTATTCCTGGAGACTACTTAAAGAAATGTGTTGAAGAATAAAGGTAGTTATACCTTCATACTTTCAAGCTCATAAGAATTATACAAACTCTGTTTTTGTAAACAAGAATAAAGCTCTTAAATGCTCTAGTAAGGTGCATCAGGGGACTTGTTGACATGTTTTTCAACATAACAGGAAATAGAACACTACTGCTGTTATTCTCCTTAAAAATGGGAAAACACTTGCTATTGCAGTAATACAAACATTATTTTGTTTTTCTTCTTTAGGCAGAAGTTTTCAACTTCCACAACTGCTTAATAATCTCAAAGATCTTCCACAGACTTTGTTTCTTGAGGAAAAGATCAAGTGGACAGATCAGAAAGATCAGAAGATCAGTTTGTTTACCGAACTGACATGTTTTAAAAGCCATACATTTTTGCAATAAAAACATTTGCTTTATCGTAGCTTTTCAAATTGGTGACTAATTGAGGCATTATCACATCTTTGTGAATTAACATAACATAAATTGACCACAGACCCGACAGAAAAAATGCCTCATAGCTTGGAGAGATAAAGGCGTAATCCTTTCCACGCTGTGTCTGTTGACAACAGCCGTGGAGATTATGGGGAGAATTTGATAGGAACACAAAACAACCTCCCAGACTCACACTGTAGGGTCATAATAATTTCTTTTCCCACTTTCTATCACTTCAACTTCACTCAATCACTCAAGCTTCAAAGAACACAGACAAAAAAGATTCAGACACTGTGGGGTGAAACACACTCACTCAAGAAATGTTTTTAACTCTGATAAGCCAAAAATACAAGGCATCTTTTTTTTTTCTGAAACCTCAGCGACACAAAGCAGAACCTCACACAGAATGGTATTATTTTTCTGAATTTACAAGTAGATCTCAGCAGGTGGCAAAACTGTTTCCTCGTGTCTGATCAGTCGGCATTACTTTGTGAAATATTGCTGTCAACTAGCCTGGGTGGGTGATGTCAACACAGCTAGGAGAAAAATAACCTGTCAGAGCAATAAAAACAGCCGGAAATACCCAAAAAGTAGAGCTGGCGGGAAGCGTGTTCGACCAGCCGTCAGTGCCAACAGAAACAGAGAGTCATGAGGCTGTAGAGAGTTTTAAAGTGGAGTCCATTTAGCTTTCTGTGGGAATCTGCTGCGTGAGTGCAGAAAAAGAAGTGAAGATGTTGTAGATAGGCCAAAGTTGTTCCAAAAAGTATGTAAAAATAGTTCGCCAAGTGAGCATTCAGAGATGTGGATATTTATGATAACAAAGGACTTTTCCCTTTTTGAAAGAGGAAAGCCTTGAAAAATAAAATGCAGAGGATAAGCGGAAGATGACTTACTGCTTAACAGATAGTTTTATTTGCAGCCAAAGAAATACCATAAGCATAATAAAGCAAAGAAAAAGAAGGAAGGATTTCAAAACAAAATCCAGTGAGCTATTTTGAATTGATGACAAAAAATACTCTGTCAGCAGGGGAGGCACTGTCTGCCTTCAAGAACTTAGCAAGCAGCCAAATAAAAAAACAATAATATTGACTGACATAATCTTACCTATTCTCATATCATAAAACCAATTTACAGATCATGCACGAAGTAGACCATATTAAAAAATATTGACCGATTTCTTCGCACTCAAGCTATTAAAAGGACCTCAGTGTGCCTCAGATGTGTGAGTTCTAAGGACTCTTAATAGAGCTTTAAACAAGCATTTATCAAGCATTGAACAGAGGCTTCTTAATTTCCTGAAACTTGGTGTGTTAGCAGGCCTGTGGTTTCGACACTATAGCAGAGAATCTGCATCCACCGAAAGGCTTTAGAACAAAGAAATAAAAAAATGACTACGGGAGGTTTGGAGGAGTGCCGGCAGATTCAAAAGTGAGTGTGGCAATGAGGGAGTGGTGGAGGTTTATTAACTAAGAGAAGACAAAGAGAGGAGGCATGCAGCCTGTTGCTGACTCTGCATCGCGGTGTAAAACAACAGAAGACTTTGAGCGCTACGTGGCGATGTGAAATGCCTCCCTGCAGGTGTGAATGTTAAATTCATGAATGCAAATGAAATAGATTCCTATCACATCCGAGGATGAGAGGAGAGTCAAGCGGACACTCTGGACTTTGAAGGTAGCGCAGATAGATGGCAAGTGGGCGATATGCTGCTATAATCAGGACGAGGATTAAACGCCGACTTCGCATCAGAGTCGGCACAAATTGGACTTTAAGAATTCAAGGAGGAATTCTTTTGTTGCCTCCACTGCTGTCAACTCCAGATGCAGCGAGAGGGAGGGAGGATTTGCGTCTCATCCTCACCCAGGAACTTATGCAACCAGTAAACAAAATGTACAGTTTCTTATATATGGACTGAACTTCTCTGCTGCAGAAATACAGTGTGCACATGCATTAGTACTCATGTGATTCTGTTTATTCTAACATGTGTCTGGCCCATACATGTGTCTGTACATAGTTAGGGACTGCAATTATGCATGTATGAATGTATGGGTCCCCGCAGTGAGTGAACGGTCAGTGGGGAATAGTTTGATAATGGGGGGATGGTAGGGGTGTACTGAGTGATAGGGATTGCAGTCTCGGGGGTGAACTAGTGGGGGATGGTGTTAACAAAAACAGGGTAAAGGATGGAGAAGCACCATGGTGCATAAAGATTACTGGTATGAGAAATTCTGGTGTGTTTTAGACACCTGTTCTGCCAGCGACAGTCAGGTTAGAAAGAAAGTGACACTGGCATGACAAATAAGGAGCTGCAGCTCCTTCCTGTCAGCATATTTCATAACCATGGTCTGTTGCACACATTCAGTCACTGAAATATCTGGCTTGGCATTGTGTTATGAAATATTATATTTTCAGCAAAAAAAAAAAAGTGAGACAATCCACTCAGCCATTCAGAAACTTAATTTAAAAAATGCTACCGCTTCACAGCCAACGAGAACCAACGGTGTCATTTCTGAACAGGATTTGCTGTATTTACAAGCTAAATCCTCAGCACCTTCTCCCCCCAACGCAGCATATGTTGTACAGGTTTTCACCTCACCGCCTAACACCGGCTGACTTCTGTCTTTTCACATGGAGAAAGAGAAAAACGGCTTACAGAGGCAACCTGTGAGAATGACTCAAAGATAAGTAAATCATTCTTTAACAATTGCCAGAGTACAGAGGAGTACAATTTTAACAGCCAACATCCTTAGCATCTCTCTGATCACACACTACAGAGAAGCGGGTACAGAAACCCTGCATCTCTGCTCAGGGAAACAAGCGCCTGCCCAGCAGATACAACAGACCACACAGGAAAAGGAGATGGACACAGAGTGAAGGCCACACATGTACCGCTCTCTAATAAAACAACATGTAATGCTTTACAGTCATAATCATCAAATGGTGGGCTGACAGTAAGTCTCAGCTTAAAAGGCTTTCAGAGGGAGTGTTTTCACTCAAACCCTAAATGTGTCAGAAGCTCCTCCTTATGGAAAACACACGAGGGGGTAATAAACCCACAAACAATTTCCTATGAAAGAAATACAGAGGAAATAAAGCCTGGCAGAGCAATCACTTTTCTCCAAACGTCAGAATTCGTGTGCGTGTCTGAAACAGTGACACATGAATGTTTTAGGAGCAAACACACTGCAAAAACTCAAAATCTTACCAAGTATATTTGTCTTATTTCTAGTCAAAAGAGTTTTTGCAGTGCAGGCTCCAAATGACCTGCTTTTCTGCGTGCCTGAGGACACGTCCTGCTGGGACGGAGACGAGAAGCAAGGAAAGAACAGGGAAACACCTCCATACACGCATAGGAAGTATAAGGTGGTTGTATACAACAGGTCTGTGTGGGGGATGGAGTTTTGTGGAAGAGAAAGGGAGAGAGAGAGAAAACATAAAAACAGAGAGATGCATGAGAAGAAAGAGAGAGTGTATGCATTATGAGATCGCGTGGGGAGGTGTAGAATTTTCTCCCGAGCCACAATTAACCCAGACACAAAAGAAGCTGCACTGCAAACACGCAAATCTCGGCTTCAGCTTTGGCACAATTTCACTGGTTTCAGCACGAGCATTCTTTCAAAATATAGGCCACTGGTTTGCTGTCAAAAAGGAAAGCAGAATTCTATTATTTCCACCCAGAACAACACATCCAAGATACCTGTCAGAGCTTTGTGCACTGGAGCGATGCACCACGCAGTCTGTCCCTCACCTGGACAGCTTTTCATTTGAAGATGATTGGAAAATGGTTCCACCCAATCAACCCGCATTTTAGGAAAACACGCTTGTTGAGTGCTCTATTTATAGGAGGAGAAGGGATGAAATCACCTGCATGCGCTCTTAGCCTGAGGCGAACGCACACATCCTCACTCAAAGCATGATTGCATTTGTGCGTCTTTGTAAACTCTGCTGGCTTTTATGGAATCAGGGCCGTTGTGAACAATGCGTGAGTAGAAAGAAAATTGATAAAATCCTAATAAGATAGCAAAGCCAGCAAAAAAAAATCTAAAGCTATGAAATGGTAAAATGGCCTGTATTTATATAGCGCTTTACTAGCCCCTAAGGACCCCAAAGCGCTTTACATATCCAGTCATCCACCCATTCACGCACACATTCACACACTGGTGATGGCAAGCTACATTGTAGCCACAGCCACCCTGGGGCGCACTGACAGAGGCGAGGCTGCCGGACACTGGCGCCACCGGGCCCTCTGACCACCACCAGTAGGCAACGGGTGAGGTGTCTTGCCCAAGGACACAACGACCGAGACTGTCCAAGCCGGGGCTCGAACCAGCAACCTTCCGATTACAAGGCGAACTCCCAACTCTTGAGCCACGATCGCCCCGATGAAAGGGCAGAAACCTGGTTCATGACTTTTAACACAATAAGAAAACACAACTTAAAATACACAGGCTGAAGCACACACTCGAATTGTGATCAAAATTGAAAGACTAGCTCTAATGAATACTCAGAGCTAAACTTTTTCTAGTACTATTGATGGTTAGGATCACACTGACTGGACTAATCCTCATGATAATACGGTGGGATGTTTTTATGATTAAGCAGGGATGGAGGGGTTGCACTGTTATAATCATTAATATAGTTAATGTCTATTTTCATCATGCTTTAACATGTTATTGTGTAATAACGCCTTAGTCGTGGCAGGTCCACAGTCAACATATTTAATCTGTGTTTATTTCTCCTTTAATTTTAACACTTACGACAGTTTTCTTCATCACTGTTGTCTGAGCAGTCGTCATCATCGTCACACCTCCAGATGGTCGGTATACACCTTTTGTTGCTGCACTGAAACTGTCCATCCTCACACTCATCCGTGGCTGCAAGAAACAAAAACAAAAACAAAAACAAAAGGAGAGATAAGAGTCCAGATGGATGAGCAACAATTGGATATAACAGTAATCTCTTGTAGGCTAGTTCAACTGTCATTTGCAAATGAATGCCTAATTGATATTCAGTCTTCATTCAGGTCAATTGGGTGAAGGGCTAGAGGCGTCATGGTGCATGCTTTCTTTCAGATAGCGGTCTCCTTTTTCCCAGGATATTTAACAGTTCAAAGACAGAAGGGCTCAGAAGAGGCCCAGGGTCTGCACGACTCAATTCTTCCAAACGTAAAGACAAAGATTCAGTCAGTCAGTCTGTGCTACTACAGCTACTACCTCTGATGCAGTATGGATGACAGATGCATGACAGACACGCAGAGGCTTTTTCCTATCCTGAAACCTCACCTATTACATTTTTAAAGTGAAATAAACAACACACTTGCGCATTAATTTGTTTTTAGAAAGTAGTCCCTTTTAGCCTTTTTGCTCTCTTGGTATCACACGGACGCTCGCGCGCGCCGAGTAGAGAGCGCTTCCAGTCAGCTCAGCATCACACACCAGCCTTTATCTACTATTTCAATAGCGTTTCGCGCGCAGAGGGGGGCAACGATTTTCAACTGACCTTTTGTGAAATGAAGCCTGAGGACGAACAAATTAAAAAGTAGCAATATCCTTAAATCCGTCAACATTTCTGGAGAAGGTGATGGAGCTCATTCACATCCACGAAACAAAGCCCAAAAGCCGCTCTTGTTGTAGCGCTGCGACGCCGCTGCCTGCCTCTCCGCCGTGTGAAACTCCCCCTCCCTCCGCCTCACTGGCTACCCGGCGCGTGACGACAGCGCGCGGGGCGGGGACAGTTACGCTACACAATGCGATACAGTAGGACAGTGACCAAAGGCATGAAATAATACAAACTATTAAGGCAAATTTCTTGAACTAGCTTACTTTAAAAATAAATGCATTTATTTATCTTTTGCTTGTGTCTTGTGGTATCTTCATTTTTATGTGTGGTTGTTTATTTTGCGATTGCGGCGAAATAAAAACTGTAACTAAAAACTTTTTTTGCCTCTCTAGATCACAATGTCATACAATAATGAAATCTTTGAAGGCAGATTTTCTAAAAAAAAAAAAAAAGTTGAGTAGAATAGAAATAAACGGCAGTTCTTTTTTTGTTTTTTGTTTTTTGTCTTTGCAATGGTGCTTTCTTATCCCATACAGTTTTAAATTGTATTTGTGACATTAGGCAGAAAAATCAATTTTTTAACATTATTTGGACAAATAACAATAATAATACAATACAATTTGCCGCTTGCCTTACATGTTAAAGAACCCCGCTTCAACCTGGGAGGAGATACAACCCCATGTCTGAAGGGGTCACAAGCTATTTTACTCCTGATGCAACTCCCGAACCTGGATAAACAGGAGGGTTATCTCAGCTATCATATCTGGTGTAAAAATTGTGCCATACCAAACTTACAGATACTAACTGTGCAGCTTTTAGAGTAGGGAAAAAACATTGGCCTACAGGGGACAGACCAAAATAAGTGTTGGGCTATTATGACTAGGTGATGGGACAAGTCCAACGCTGGTGTGATTCTGGTGTGATTAGCTCAAAATAACACCATAAACCTAAGCTCATAACAAATGTTAAATACAAATATGCAATTTTTTTATTTCAGTATTGAGCATTCCTGGGTTTAAAATAGGTTGAAAAAATAGTTGGTCTTTTTTGGGGAATATAATTACATGTTTGCATATATAAATTCAGGCCAAACTGGGGGGGTTTCTCCATATTGCTCCATAGTAAGAGTCTAATCTGGCTGATGCGATCAGTATATTGAGTCCTGGTGATTCCTGGTTCTCTCCTTCATGGTTATGCTAAATGCAGTGCTTATTATGTGTGTATTATTATTATTATTATTATTATTATTATTATTATTATTATTATTATGTCTTGAAAATATATGTTGCTCAAAGAAAGCGTCTCTAAGAAAGCATTTTTATTGTTTTGAGTCTTTCATTCAGATCCCTCATTATTTTCTGGCTTTTCTGGACATTTTTCTGGCTATGTGAAGTATTGGTAAGTTATGGAACTTACCTGCTGGGAACAAAGACGCTGCAACCAGGGGGAGGGATGAACCAAATGATCTTTCCTGTTGAAATGTGTAACAGATTTTGATGTAGCACATTTATCAAAGCCTTTTTTTTTCTCTGAGTGTTCTAGTTTTGCTAATCAAGGGCATGTATGAGTGAGAAAGAGAGTGAAAGTAGTCTGAGAGCTGCCCATGTCATACCCACTGAGCCAGTGAAATCAATTTTGGAGCATGACAGACAGGTAATAGTGGTACACTGCTGGGGACTAGCAGGAGCAGATTGGTAGGGATCAAGAGGTCAAGCAATTTTGCATCCCTGTGGTGTATTTGTGTTCACTTTGAAACAGTTTTGGGTATAATTTCAAAATCCTCCACAATGCAGCCAGAGCTCCACACATGTAACAAATCCTTAAATCCGTCAAAGTTTAAACAATAGAAAGGGGGGAAACAGTTTATGGCTGATGGAAAGCAAAGGGAGGTGAAACATGTGAAACATTGTGGTCCTAGTGAGGCAGATTTCAATGTTTTAGAGCTCACTTGTTTCAACATCTTTAACACACTATTGTACAGTACACCATCCTATTCAACATCACCATTATTAATACTCCCCCTGAGCAATAATTTGATATGAGTATCATCTATATGCAAATTGCAAATGCTAAGGTGAACTGCAGGCTATGGAGTTTCTAAAAGTAGCACCAAGAGAAATAGGCTCCTGTACCACTTATTACTCTTACTAAACACAATGAGGTAATATTTGTGACAGATAAAAGTGCATTGGTAGTATTTACAAGGTCTAGTGGCTCCCAGCCAGAGAGAAAAAAAAGGCTGTCTTTCAAATCTAGGCCATGACCATTACTGACAGCATAATCACTCATTTTAAATGGAGATAAGCTCAAGGATAACTTAATCCCTCCTATTCTCAGTTTACACACTGAGATACATGCACACACATAAACAGTCGTGTAGCTGCACAAGCAGTTGTGTTCACAGTCAAAAAGTCGCGGCACTGAAAAGAAAAATGTAGCAGTTAAGACTTGTTGTCATGGTTTCACAGCAATTGTCCAGCCAGAGCAAGACAGCAGGAGCATATTGAAAGGAAATAACACAGATGTTGCTGAACAGCTGTTTGAAGCAACAAAAGTGAATATGATATTAGTTTACTCCTGACCTGACCAAATTCAGAGTTTTATCTGCGACTAGTGATGCAGAAAAGCAAGTCGATACAATTTCCTGATTTTTTGAGTAGCTAGGATTCATTATAACCATCCTGCAATAATGGTTCATTATGTACAGTAACACACTGTGGAGTTCATAAACTGTGGATTTGCACTTTGACACAAACCTACCATACTTAAAGAACAGTATGTGTTCTCATTCATGGCTTCTTCAAAATGAAATGAAAGCAATGGGTATTGCTGTAGTACAACAAACAGACTTTTGATGTAGTTACAAATTTGATTCTCATGCATCAGAGACAGCTCCAAGTAAATTGAGTTTACAGTCAATTTGCTGTGAGGGGTGAGTCATGACTAAATGAAAATGCTTTTAGCAAACTGGGGATTAGGAAAGAGGCAGGGCATATCAGAGTGAGTGTGAGAGTGAGAGATTGTCAATCAGCACTAATATAAGAACAGATTTTGCATATCTTAATATGTGCAATGCTTTTTTACTGCTTTGACCTCCTTTTCAAATGTCTATGACTATAAGCCATAGTATAAACACTTAGTTGCTCTAAAGACAAGAGTTCACAAAGGTCCTCAGTAACCTTTTGTGTGGGCTGTTGGCTTAGTTTAGTTTAGTTTGTGCTCAATGTTGGTTTAACTTAATGTAACATTTGTTTAAAAAAAATTAATCCAGTTTTACTGGTTTCTTCTGTTATCTGTCTGGCAAAAACGTCTACTCCTCCATAGCCCTGTATGAAATTGCTCTTTTAATTGCTATGGCTAATAAAAATGGTCCTCCTGTAACCTGTCTGGTGGTATATTCATGTCTATCTAGACTGAAATACAAATGTTTGGAATCTTTGTAACAATAACAGTTCTGATGAAGAATAAAGTAATATATGTTTTATAGCTAACCAGACATTTATACATTGTTACAATATTTGTTCTTTTGTTGTTTCTTAATTTGAGCCAATATACCACCAAATCATACTAATAAGTGATGACCACGTAACTGCCTGATCAATTTTAGTGTACAAAAATCTTCATATCTTTTCATTACTGAGATACAATTTCCCATTTTAACAACCTTTTTATTCATATGTTCTGTCCAGGATAGTTTAATGTCTAAGACTACACACAGGGCTTGGTCTCATGGACTTGATCAACACTCCATTAATGGAACCTATTAATAGTGGCATGACAAGGAAAGAATTTACTGTACACGTCCTTCATCCATTTCATGTAACATAACAATATGGCAACTTTTATTTTAGAATCACAAGCTACCCACCCTAAAGCTTAAGGTGCTTTAATTACCCATAATTAACTAAATGAATGTTATGCAGTATTACATAAGACCTGTTACTAGAGACTGTGCACTTAAATCCAAGAGGAAAGTGTTTACTGAGGTCATAAATGAAGGGCACATTAGGGTCTTTTTCTCACAGGCTTACAGTCAGCTACTGGAGTTGCCCTCTGCTCACCATTAGGCGGAATACAGTGTAGAATGCTCATACACTGACTTCACTTTTCAAATCTGGGAGCGAAATCTACCTATTTTAAACAATTTTTAGAGTATTCCATCCAACAATTGTTGAGATATCAGCTAATATCATACATATATCAACTTGCTGGTTGTATGGGAGGAATATCCAGAAACGTCATAAAAGGATGCATCATGTTGTGAGACCTGGTCAACTTACTTGGAGTAAAAAACACTACTGGATGCCTGAACTTCTTTGACTTGCTGGTAGCACTAGATGAAATATCAGGGTATATTCAAAGTATCTTGTCTGTAAACAATTTCATGTCAGATCAAACTGCATCCCCATCAGTCATGCCTCGTGACAGATAATTATTGGTTATTTGAATCTCCTCACTGTCAGGGTGCATAATTTTGGAAACTTTATAAGCAGCATCAAAATACTCAGTATGCTTAAGGTTTGTGCGAGCCTCGTTGTGTCATGAGTTGTCAAGAAATTGGCCCTTTTATTTGTCACAGCAGCCAGTTTGGAGGATTTGCTACATTCTGGAGAAGCCGCCATCATCCTCTCGCACAGTCAAGGAATTAAGAAATCCACAGCTTGTCGTGTGAGCAGCATTTCAGTAAGTAGTGTGGTTCTTGTTGCATTTCTTATTTAATTAACCTTTAGGGGACATTTGCTGAGCAGGCATACGTTTTCCTTTTTCAGTTTTCTGCTCCACATTCACTCAGCTGTAGCATCTTGCATTGACAGGCTTCATGGTTCGGTTACAGTGTAACTATCTACTGATTGGCCTCTGAGCACTCAAGCAATTAAATATAAGTACCTTACTCAAGAACACCTTAGCAGCTGCTGTTGAGAGATGAGAGAGTCAAGTTTGTTCTTGTTTTCGCCTACCGCTCACCAGCCTATAAGGGAGAGTGCAACAGTGATGCTGTTTGTCTAACCCAGCGGTCTGCAACTGTGAGATTAGTTCATCCTCACTGGTTGATGCTGTCCCTGTCAGCAAAGTGAGTCCATGAACGAGAAACTGTTTGCAGGGTTTTGCACAGCCCCCTCACCATAATCTTAACCATACACTGAGATCCCTTTTTAAGTCTCTGAGCTAAATTCTTCCCTCTTCCGCACTCAGAGTAAATCTTCCTACTTTAAAGAGTAAATGTGTAAAACCTGGGTCTCTGTATAATTGCTCCAATGAAACACACTTTCAAGCATTTTTTGCAATAGCCAATTGTTATCTATTGCACACTATCATCAGGGTAATGTCCAGAACTATACTTGAATACGCCAAAGGCCTCAAACATGCAACCAGAGTCATAACGAAGCATCTTCCACAATAACATGAAGGAGGAGCTATGACCCGTGACATGATGACTGACTGTATTCATCCTTTATTTGAAAAGCAGATGAGATGGTGGAGCAATTCTATTTATCAGTTTGTCACTCTGTAGGTTTTAGGTGTCAGAAATGAAAAAGCATTTTAAAAAGACAGTTTATTGCATCTGTGTTGATAAACTATAACTACAATAATGCTACATCCACAGAGGCTGGCTTTCTTCACAGTCCCTACATTTATTTTTAATGTTGTTAGTACATTTATATGCTTATGCCTGCGTATCTATTAAGTAAGTAAGGCTGTATTTTATTTGGGAATTTTTCCCATTACAGTGTCAATAATTTTTGCTAAATGTAGAGATTTGAGTGCTTATGTTGCATTTAAATACAGGTGACAAACCCGCTGCCTTGGGCACAAAAAAAGCCTGCAAGGTTTTGGTGGCCTATTAACAACAAAGAGTTAGACATCCCTAATCTAACCCCATATGCAGCCTTCTAATGTGGGCACCCTCAGACTGCTTCCAAACCTGGAGGCTGCTGCCACCTGCAGGATGATCTTTGTCCACAACAACGTTGCATACTCTTTTATCAAACACATATATTAAACATGACTGTCCTGTTGTGGTATCATTAGAGCAAAACGCACATGTTGTGTTTATTAGATTGACAAAAGCAAAATTTAAGCCTTAACTAGAAGCCTGTTGAGTTTTTCTTAAAATGTATGAAATATGGTGGAGTCTTAAGCATACTGCATATTATTTGAAGTATATTTACAACCTTTGACATTCTTGTCATTTTAAAGTTTTCCTCTACTTTATTGTATTAGCATGATTTGGCTTTTTTTTTTTTTTTTTTTTTTTAAATACGTAGCTTTGATCTTTCAGATTTTCTAATAATTGCCCAAATGATAATTGTAGAGAGACACTTAATACAAAAATGTGCCTGGATGACATCCTAGGTTCCTTCAGTAAAGCATGAAAAGCAAACTCAGACAGTATCAACCTCAATATTAACCCCACAGACACGTGAAGTGAATAATGTTACCACATTATAATGCAACGTCCTGCTTGCTGCTGATGTGAATGCTGCTTTGTATATGTCACTAATGTTGTAAACCAGTAACACTCACCCATGGCACCCTCTGACATCAGTGGCCAGGTTACTGTGCTCTGTCACACCATAAAAACTGCTCTGAAACAGACCGAGCACCAGCATCCAAACCACTGTGTGTGATCAAGCGATACACTGGAACAAGTTCAATCCAGTGAGGCCCATTAAAGGTCACGGCTGCTTTGGTAGCATGAGGATGGCCCACACAATCTTAAACAAGTGGTTTGGTTGTTGCTGTTGTTGTGGTTCATCTGTGTATTTTATGCAGAAGAATTTATAATGCAGCCTTTTTTTTTCATACATCTGTTCATCGATTTGTCCGTTAGTTCACAACATTCAGTTTTTTTCTCTCTGAGCCTGATGAATTTTGGAGTCACTCCCAGAACAGCAGGCAAATGACTGTCAAGGCTATTCTGTCACAAGGCAGAACAGACAGTAAACAAGCACATACAAATACACATTCACCAGCTGTACAGGAGCATGCCAAATACATATCAACCTGTCACAATGATTAGTGCAAATATTTTCATGCTTTGCCTGATTGCTGGCTTAATTGATAATTTTGGCGTTCTTTGGTGGAGGTTATTTTAAAATAAATAGACACTGATTTCTCTATCATATTAAAGTAAACAAATAAATAAAAATGAAATTAAAGCCCTACCGTTGGCACCGAACAACTATGACTACATGATGTTTCATCAAATCTACAAGAGTAATTAACAGTGAGGGTAATTATTGCGAATCAATATGTCCCGCCTAGTGGCTGTATTTAAATCGCTGTACAAGTGCATTAATTGCCAGCTTGCGGTTGAATCACATTGAGTGGGGACAGACTGGTAAATCACCTCTATTGACATCAGAATGGGTTTTTTTATACTAACTGTAGCTTCATTAATAAATACGAATCTGAGAGGCGTAAAATCAAGCTTTTACAATAAAATATAAAGGTTTCTTACAGATACATTCATTAATCACATACTTTGGTGGGGGTTTTTTGTGTTTGGTGTGAGGAGTGGAGATTCTACTCTAGTCCAGCTGCCAGCTATTTGGATTTGAGTACAGGGAGCAGCTGATTGGGAAGGATGGGAGCCATTCTCTATAAAGGGGAGAGGAAACTGGAAGGCTTTTACACTGGTGCAGCAGGGAAGCCTCTGAGACTCCAGGGTGAAGTGTGCACATTCTAAGGCATAGGTGTCAAACTCTGGCCCGCGGGCCAAATTGGGCCCGCAGCCTAATTACATTTGGCCCGCGAAGCCATACCAAATTACTATTACCCATATGGAAAACAAATAGTAAAAACTTATATGTGATTACTCATGAAAGTGGCCACTTTCTCATTACTTTCATACATTGTTTTAATAAGTATCCAAAACATACAAGTTTCATTATATAATTTTTCAAGGGATCTTATATCTGTTTTCACTCTTATATGCTTTTCATACAAGTTTCACACAAGACAGATACAAACTTTATAAGATTTATATATATCTTTTCCATATAGAGCTGGCCTACTGGTATTATACAGCTAATATATATATCGTTTAGTATTAAGCTTTGCTTGTTCCATATTCAGTTTTTCAGCAAAACTTGTTTGAGTCCATAAGAAAAGATTCATTCTTATATCTGGAGGAAGATTTTGTTATTCAATAAATATTAATGTTAGCCCGCGACTTTGTTCCAGTTTTGAATTTTGGCCCACTGTGTATTTGAGTTTGAAACCCCTGTTCTAAGGGAAAGGATTTTTAACCTGGCCTGGTTTTGCTTTTAAAACAATCTGAGGATGTTGGAGGGAGGACTCATTTTAATTAGGATTTGTGTGGATCTGCTGGGAGGAAAAACACTGGATTGGAGACTGTCCGTGCCCATGGAAAGGAAACTGGCCAAGTTTAGGGAAGCTTCAGCTCGAGAGTGGAAGCCCCAGGATTTAATGTGGAGAGCCACCCTTGAACGACACCAGGCTTGAAAAGGTGGGTGGCAAACCTTTCTGAGGAAGATGCAAGATTGATATGTTTTTGGCTGCTTGTTCTTCCAAGTGACCACCTTCCCCTGTTTGTAACCAGGCTAACAACCCTGACCGTGGTGGCTTTGGGCCTTGGACTCCTGGCCAGAGTTGTGTCTTCAGCCAGTAGTTTGACTCTGAGGAAAAAAATAAACCTTGTGTACCCCATTGCAGTGTGGGGGTTCCTTAGAGCTTACTACTTTCTTGTACGGAGGCCATTTTGGGCCATACGTAACATATACACAAGTATCCTTGAGTTAAATATAAGACCATCTGACCAACATCTAGAGCTTGGCCCAAACTGTGTCATGCAACAGAACAATGATCCCAAGCGCAGCAGCAAATCTACAACAGAATGACAAAAAAGCAGAGAATCAAGTTGTTGCAATGGCCCAGTAAAAGTCCAGACCTCACCCTGATCGGAGGGACTTTCATAGCTGTGTATAAACAAATACCCACATATCTCAACAAACTGAAACAATGTTGTAAAGGATGACTGATGACTACAGAAAATGATTACTTAAAGTTAATGTTGCTGAAGATGGTTGTACAAGCTACTGAATCATAGGTTACACTTATTTTTGGTAAATAAATAATGGTATGGTGCCCTGTGTTGTTATTAATCTGAGGTTGTATTTACCTAATTTTAAGAGTTGGTAAGGACCAGATAATTTTTTAAAAATAATTTTTGATGTGTAAAACCTCAGAATTGAAATAGGGTCTACTTTATTACCTTATTACTCCACTAGGGGGAGAAAGTGGCATTTATGTACTGGTCTCAGTACTTTGGTCATGAGAACGACTGGTCCATCAGGGGTTTCCAGACAGCTGCATGGGTATATCTGAGTAAATATGCTGACTTCTCTGGATGGAGAAGTTGAACAAGCAGATGCATTTATAAATGCAACCAGTGTCACCCAGCCTTCACCATTGTGACTGGAATTACACTGAAAAGCTTCCAAAAGTGCATAAAATATACACTGCTGCTAAGAGTTTATATTTCTGTGAAGAAATTAATATCTAAATCTAAATAAAAGTTCATCCATCTTTCCCAACAGCTGATTTATTTATATTTTATTGCTCATATAGAATAAAAATGACTCAAGATGAATTTTAGTAAATCAAAGGTCACCATGCTAACACCAGCAAACTCGTTTGTTTATTTTTCCCTTCATAACTCATATTGATTCAACTTTGTTTCAATCTATACTTCCTCTCTAGTTGTTAGCGCCCCTGCAGTGACTCCATTATAGCCTCAGCCACTTGTCACTGAGTCAACACACATGAAAGCAAGATCATTACACTGGAACAATTGGGGTTGGGGGCATCTTTAATTATGTTAGATGTAACTGCATCAGAATACACCGCTGCACTACACTGCATTAGCCATCACCCTCAGCCGACAGTTCTACTCTGGCTGAGGATCTAAATCTCTTTTATGCCCGTTTTGACAGGGAGAACACCGACCCTGTCCTGTCCCCTCTCCCCTCAACCGACCCTGCTCCGGTCCTGAGCACTCATGAGCTGAGGCGTGTGTTCCGGAGCATTAACACCAGGAAGGCGGCCGGGCCGGATGGAGTGCTGGGCCGGGTGCTAAAAGACTGTGCTGCGGACCTGGCGGACGTCTTCACCTCTATATATAACACCTCGTTGTCCTGTTCACTGGTACCATCCTGTTTCAAAGCAGCAACCATCGTTCCCATCCCAAAACAGTCAAATGTCACATGTCTGAACGATTTCAGACCTGTGGCACTCACCCCCATTCCCGCCAAATGCCTGGAGAGACTGGTCATTAAACACATCAGAGCTGCTTTTCCACCATCCCTGGACTCGCACCAGTTTGCATACAGGGAGAACCGGTCAACCGAGGATGCGATCGCCACAGTGCTGCACACATTACTGAAGCACTTGGAACACAGGAACACCTATGCACGGCTCCTCTTTGTAGACTACAGCTCGGCTTTTAATACCATCCGGCCATACAAACTCCGTCCCAAACTCCACCAACTGGGACTTAACTCCTCTCTGTGCAACTGGATTGTGGACTTCCTCACTAACCGTAGACAGAGTGTCAGAGTGGGTAAGAACACCTCTTCCACCCTTGTGGTCAACACCGGTGCCCCTCAGGGGTGTGTTCTGAGCCCTCTGCTATACACTCTCTTCACCCATGACTGTATTTCCTCCTGCGCGTCCAATCTCATTGTTAAGTTTGCAGATGACACTACAGTGCTCGGACTTATATCCAACAATGATGAGACAAACTATAGGACAGAGGTGCAACAACTAGAGTCATGGTGCCACGACAATAACTTGGTCTTAAACACCAAAAAGACCAAGGAGATCATTGTAGATTTCCGGAAGAGGGGTCATAACAACCATCTGCCTCTCTTCATTGGCAGTGAGGCGGTGGAGAGGGTGAGCAGTTTTAAATTCTTGGGGGTAACTGTGACCGAGGACCTGTCCTGGGGCAACCATATCACCTCAGTTGTACGGAAGGCCCAACAGCGCCTCTACTACCTGAGGAGACTGCGGAGCGCACACATTCCCAGATCTCTGATGTTGAACTTCTACAACTGTGCCATCAGCAGCGTTCTGACGTATGGATTTCTAGTGTGGTTCCCCAGCTGCACCAAGGCCGATCAGCAAGCACTCCAGCGGGTGGTGAAAGAAGCTGGCAGAATTATTGGAACAAGTCTGCCAGAGATCAGTAATATCTTCCCCACTCGCTGTCTGAGGAGGGTGCACAGTATCCTGCGGGACCAACATCACCCTGCGCGCCACCTTTTCCATCTGCTGCCCTCAGGGAGAAGGTACAGGTCTATACAGGCCAGAACATCCAGACTGGCCAACAGCCTGTATCCACAGGCTGTGAGGCTCCTGAACTCTCTGCCCCCCTCTCACGGACAATAACCATATCCAACTTCTTAATAGCAATGAACTGGTCTGCATTGGTGCATCATATCTTTATTCTCTTCCCCCTCCTGCCCCCCCCCCCTTTCTTAAATAGATAACTATCATATCTGATATCATATCTCACAGTACAATAATATTGAATGGGTTGCATTGTTGTATTTTGTCATGTTTCTCAGGTCTTTGTCTGAATTTCTACGAACATTATTGCTAAGGATTGTCTTATTGCATTGGAGTCACACTGGGTTAAATATGTACACTTGGGTTTTAAGGGGTATTTATTATTTTCTTCTTTTTTTTTGGGTTGTATGGAAGCCCCAAACGCAATTTCATTGTTCTTGACAATGACAATAAATAAATAAATACTAAATACTAAGCATAAGCCAAACCTAGCTAGTGGATGCTATTAGCTTCTCCTATGCCGTATATCTGAAAGATAAATGTATAAGTTTGCCTGTTTGGCTATTAAATAAACATTTACATGCTTTTGTCAAGCGTTAGATGAGAATATTGTTACAACTTTAACAGTTTTACATCTTAAATGGGAAACAACAACTATAAGACAGCTAAGCAAAGACTGTAAAAACCTAGCTAGCCAAGCTCTGTCCAAAGGTCAAAACCTACCTACAGTAAGAGCACCAAGCCCAGTAATTAATATGCAGACTATTCCTTTAAGCACACACAGCCACCTAAATAGTAATAAAACCACACCTTGTATCTTTTTTTTTTAACATTTTATTTTGAGCTTTAGAGGTGGCAGAGCAGGAAAGCAAAGAAATATACCTTTTTTTTCTTTTTTAAAAGAAAAGAAATATACCTGTGAAATGGTTTTATGGATAATGTTCAGTATTGCCAGGTGTGTAAGAAATAGATGAGATGCCCAGGTTAGTTAGCACCTCAGTGAGGAGATACACTATTCACTGAGACCTATCCAGCCCAGTGTCTGAGTGACGCTATCCTTGGGATCACAGAAACACCATTATCAGTGCACACTGACATCACTCAGCCCTCCAAAGGAGCAACGCAACACCCATCCACGTCCCCCACACACCATCACCCACCCTCTGCAGCACAGTCATTGTGTTCATCGGTCAGCCCATTGTCTGTGATGGAGCGTGGTGGACAGTGTCGCCAATCTCTGTCCAAACCATGATCCAACACTACTATTGTGACCAGTCTTTTTTCCTGCTTAACTTGACAAGATGCTGGTCCCGTGTGATGAGAAGAGAAGTTGGTGTCTGTTCTGCCTGGCACAGGGCTCTAAAGAGGACACAGATTATTGATCTGTGACATGAGTACAGTCGCTGTGGTGATGAAGCCTTGATGAAACGACACATGCACAAGCTACGTAACTGCCATTACCTCTCTGCTTGCAGGAGTTTCACACTGTGGGAGCCCCTGCTTCTGTCTCCAGTTTGACTCAGGACACTTTTGGCATCTACATCCACTTTCATCTCTGAAACCAACTTCAACAAATGAAGCAAAGTACCTGAAATACTGGAAGTTTTCCTCATAGCAGTTTTTTTTTCTTTTTTTTCTTATTTGCTCAAGGCAGAGATCACTTTCTTTACAGAATGAAACAACGAAACCAAACAACTGTGGGATCTTTCACACTGACTTCTCTGAGGTTTTCAGATGGGATGCAGATGGATGGACAGCAATACAAGACACTCATCTAGCACAAGTGAGTAAGTGTTTACAGGAGGTGAAGCACAGCGTGTTCTCTGTACAGTCATGGGACATAGAAAAGTTACTTGTGCTTTTGGAAATCTGTGTCCTCTAATATTCTAATAGTCTTAGTTAGCGTATTGTCTGTCTTGTCTTAATGTTGGTTTAAAATGGAGCACTGTAACAAAAAATAATTTCCCCCAGGGATCAATAAAGTATTCTGATTCTGATTCTGATTCTGATTCTGACAATCAACCCATGTTCTCCACACTAATTTAAGGTGTCGTCTTTGATTTTGGCTGTCTGAGCTGTGCCATACCTGACATGGAGACCTTTTACTACCCCATACGTCGGTCCTCAAGCCTCTACCTGGACCCTAGGCTTATACAGCGACGTATCCTGGAAGATCAAGTGGAATTATGGTGGTCCAGAGACCCACAACGCTCCTTGTTGTGTTACTGTGCCTCTGTTGCCCTCATACTCGGACTGGGCCTTGGTGGTGTGGGGCTCCTCTCCACCACCACAAGCCTATCTGGGGAATGGCGCCTAGGGGTGGGCACCACCCTCTGCCTCTTGGCACTTGCTGTCCTGCTCAAGCAGCTTCTCAGCTCTGCCATCCAGGACATGAACTGCGTGCGCAGCAGGCGTCGGATCGACCAGCTGAAAAGTGGTGGGAGGGCCGACCCCGCGCTGATTTTAGCTGTAGGGCTGGCAGTCATGCTGTGTGGGACGGTGCTAATCTTTGTGGCCACCATCGGCAGCCAAGGTCACGACAGCAGGGAAATGTTGGTTTCTGGTCTGGTGTTGATGGCTGCAGGGATGGGCATGTCTCTAGCTGTAGCGGGCTATAGTGTGCTGGCATACATCAAAAGAAGAAGGGAGCAGAGGAGGAGGATGAGAATGAGGAGAATGAGGAGGACAGGGAATCAAGCTGTCTGTGTGTTCAGTGTTTCTGGAGGACAAATGAGTCAAGCCAGGAGAGAGACCTCGTCGAGCAGGACCAGCCTGATCTGAAAGGACTTAAAATATCTGAGACTGGATGAAGTGGTTTAAAGCTAAAGGAACTAATAGTAGAACCGAGAAGGTTGTGTCAATATCCAAATCAAGTCTTCACAAATTTTCTTTCCACTCTCTTTATTGTTTTCCATTACCATAAAAACTGACTGCTGAGCTCTAAACACCATCACTGCAGTGCAGTCACATCATTTCTACAAGAACAATAGGCTGCTGTCAACAATGGCTCTGTAATTTGATAAGCGAATATTTCCCTCCTTTGTACTGTCTGAAGGCTCATTTATGCTGTGTCTGACTGATTATAGTTGTAAATAAAGAGCAGATGTCACATCAGATCAAAACATCGCTGTTGTAATTTCAATAAGAACGACTTTATTAAAGACGTGAATGTTCAAAAAAGTAATTTCATACAAACAAACATTCAGACTACAACAAAGATGTGTGAGTGTGAAGTTGTTTAACTCTTTGATGTTCACTGTCAGCAGAAATGTAATAAAAAAACAAAAAACTTAAAGGTAACTTAAAGGTGAATAATTGAATGGCATGTGTGAAAACAAATAGCATTTAGCAGGATATAAACATTAACATCATTATTAGCAAATAAACTGAATGTTGTAATTTTAAATATTTTCCATGTAGAGTTACATACACAGCATATGTAATATGTGAATCCATATCGATATATAGTACATTTGAGCTTTAAGAACAATTTCTACACAGCATAAAAGAAAAAAATCAAAGGTATTCTGATTGCACAACGAGTCAACATTACAGAGGTCAATGCAGCACTTTAAATGTGTTTTGTATTAATTTTGGCCCCTCTTAAGGTCGGTTATCTAATAATAACGGATAATTTGGTCAAAACATTTGCGTGGCTCAGAAGTTTCTGCAGTCAAAAAAACTTTACTGTTCAGTAAGTAGGTTGGGGCCCATGTTGGGGGTCATATAATAAATTTAAGGGTTTCAAAATGAGCAATATGAGCAGGCCAAAAAAGAAAGAAATTCTGATTTACTATTTCTTGTCAAGTTTATAATCCTGTCTTCTTTAAGGGCTCATGAGGCACAAAAGTTTTAAACTTTAATTATGGAAACGCTGCGTCCTGATGAACAGAATCAACTTTTGGAGTCTCATTATTTTTGTTGTAAACCGGTCACTTTGGAAAAATTTATTTAATCACCCTATAGTGAACTGAAGATCGTCGTCACTGTCATCTGTCCCCTCTACCTCGTCATCCTCCCTTTGTCCCTCTGGCATGTGCTTCTCACCGGGCTGGATGTAGTTGTCCTCAATGAAGCCATCGTCGTCATCATCCAACCCGGGCTGAGTCCCTCTGACTACTCCCATCCTACCGGACACATTGTTAGGGAAAGACATGTCCTCTTGACCGTACTGGCTCGCCCCATCCGACTCCTGGAGCAGGGAGTGTCTGTAGCTGGCCAGAAAGCGATGTAAAACGCGAAACTTAACAACCAACACGATGAAGAGTGAAAGGGTGATGACTGTGCCCAACGCTATAGCCAGATAGGAGAATTCCACCTTTGGGCTCTCAAATGAGCTGTTTGTCTCTGCAGGAAAAAATTTGGTTCATCAAAATCTAACAAGACAGAACCCAAAACATTTCCTATGGATTAGGTATAGTAGAATATTAAACCCCTCAAACAAGAATAACACTGAAATAAAAGGTTACTGTTTACTTTGTTACTTACTTGGTTTGCCAGTGCTATTAGTGTTGTCTTCGAGCTCAATCAGATGTTTCTGGGTGCCTTTTTCTCCGACAGCGTCTGATATAGAAGCAGTATATGCAACGTCACAGAGAAAAAGCACCACACTGATGCCACAGCTCCACAGACCCATCTCGCTGTACAAGATCTACAAAAATAAATACAGTAGTAACCAGGATTGTGATCCAAACAAGAGAGGAAATTTGGAGTCAAAAGAACAGAACTTTGGCGAATACCTTGAATAAGACTTGACTTGATTAAACTCAAATGTCAGCGGGACTGAATGCAGTATTACAAGGCAGACGATTTTGCTAAAAATTGCATTTGAAAGGATGATTGCACAGGCAGTAAGAAAAAAAAAAAAGACCTGCTAAAGTAAAGTAAAGTTTCACAGGCCTGTAGTTACAAAGTGCTGCACAAAATATAAAAGAAAATGAAACTACTGTTAACAGTGATACAAAGCCAAGTTAAATTTTGGGCCATAATTTTTTTTAAAAGCCTTTGTCCCCCTCAATCGGTCCCAGACTCGTACGAGGAACAACCAACAAATACCACGTCAGTGATCGAGGAGTGCAGGAGCACCCTGAGGAGCTGCAGGGTGCTCAATAGGAAGCAAAGAGAAATCGTCTGGAGCTTGTCCATTTCCAAAAGATGCGTTTTTCACTAAATGATTTCGTTTTATGACACCAAAGCAAGGCATCTTGTGAAACATAGAGCAGTGAGAGTGACATGAATAAAGTGATAACAATATAACATCATTTTACAGTTTTAAGATGTTAAGCTTCCATTTGACAAACTGGACACCTGTTCTTACTCTTAACTATCTTACCTATCTTATCTATGTTACTCGTTCTTCCCGTTTCATGGAGTACCATACATTTACACTGTCTGGTTGGGACGAAACATAAATTGTCAGTCATCATCATTATTATCGTAGCACGGAAGCATCAGAGATAGTATGAGTATAGTATCTGAAGCCTGCTCAGATTGTATAAGATAAAAGATCACAAATGATTTGACCTTAATCACAACATTAAGATAAAAATATTTAAGTTCTCTTCACATAGACAGTCACATGATGTTGTCAGGCCTTTAGTAACGTCCAGAGAAATTTTAAAAGACCTTAATTTCTTACTAATTACCTTCAATCTTAAAATAAAAGCACTCTCTTTATCACCCAACAGCAGATGTGTGTATACCGACTGTAATGTTCTTTACATTGTGTCACTAGCCTGTTTTCTTTCCAAATATAAACTCGGTTTACCTTCTAATGCTGGCCAGAGCACAGTAGCTGGTTCACTGAAGTCATATGACCACAACATACCTATGTTCACTCAGTAGTGTCACTTAATATTATCATTAACACAAATGTCATGTTACGCACACTGCAAAGCACACAAAAATCTATGTAAAAGTCCTTACCTGTGCCAAAACTGATAGAGAAGGTGTATTTTGGTCTTCTTAGCTTAAGATTTTGTTTTCCCCTTCCGTTGCTTCAAAAACAATAAAAGGCCTGTCTGGGCAAAGGTTACAAGACACGCCATAATGTCTCCCTTCTTGCACCATATCCTCAAGACAGATGTTAATGATTAACTTCACTGGGTTTATAATTTTTTCTTTGCCCTGTGTAACTACTTTCTTATATATTCAATCAATTCAATGTTATTTATATAGCACCAGCTCACAATACCAGTTGCATCAAGGTGCTTTATATTGTAAGGAAAAGACCCTACAGCAACACAGAGAAAACCCCAACAATCAAACAACCCCCCATGAAGAAGCAGTGGGTGTTTTTGTTCAGAATATAAAATAATTTCAAAAGTCAAAAACTCTACTGCTGTTGGAAGTAATGAAAAGCCTGCTGGCAGGAAACAAAGAGAGTTAATGAGTAAAAGGACAGTTACACTGATGCATCTGTGCTCTTGGGCCAAACAGTGGCACTGTAATCACATCAGACATAAAACAAAGACACTCCACAGAGCCTCCACAGCTCTGTGTGGAGGGGGCAGCTGTGTTAGCTCACAATCGCTTTTGTAATGTTAAAAATCATGAAAATAACAACAACATGCACTTAAAATATCTCCTTATACAAAAGAGAAAATAATACTTAATATTTCCTCTTATTTAATGTATAACGGTGTGTTATTGTGAGCTCCTCATGACTTAATCTATGTATCTTGAATTACTGTGATGCATAACAGACGTCGGTGCTGGATCATCAGGCAGTGAGGTGCCTGATGATAACTTAACTAATGTGATTAACTTGAACTGAACGTGAGCAAAACCAAAGAGATGGTGGTGACCTTCTCCAGTTGGCAGAGGGATCTGGCTGCTTCAGTCACCACCACCATCCACGGGAAGCCAGTGGAGGTAGTTGAGGAGTACAAATACCTGGGAACCATCTTTGACAACCTCCTGAAATTCTCTGCCAACACAGAGGAGATTCTCAGGAGGTGCCACCAACGGCTATACCTCCTTAGGAAACTCAACTCCTTTGGAGTCAGCACACCCATCATGATGACTTTTTACTATGCCTTCCTAGAAAGCATCCTGACCTGCTCCATTACCTGCTGGTTCCACTCCCTCAGCCAGGAACAGAAACAGGAACAGGAACAGACTGCAGCACACTGCATCAGTGTCTGCCTGTCAGAACTCTGCCACAGGTTTTCAGTCAACAGGCCCTTAGACAGGCAGCCAAAATCATCCACGACCCCTCTCACATTCTTCACCCCGCATTTCAATGGCTCCCCTCTGGGCGACGCCTCCGCTGCATTTCCTGCAGGACTGAGAGGAGGAGACCCACCTTTGTCCCCAATGCCACTCTGCTTTTTTAACTCCAGCAGACCATTTCCCACACCAGAAACATAAACTACCCCACACTCTTTTTATACTACCGACACTTTATTCACTCTTAGTCACTGACAATTATTTATTCACCTTTCAGTCACTTTAATGTTAAACTGTGTAATTTTAAAACTGTACATACTGTATATTCTGTTTATTAAAATGTATTATACTAAAATTCTATCTCTTATAAACAACAACAAAAAGTTTAATCCAATTCAACTGAGTTTTATAAAGCACCAATTCGCAATACCTCAAGGTGACATTATGACACATGAACTACACCCTTCAAAGACAAATTCTAAAAAGACAGGTTTCAGTACAGAAGTAGCTTCTTGAAAGTATGGAAATTGACACAAGACCCCTTTAGGTGCTGCTTCAAAGTGACATACTCAAAGCGCTCAGTGGTTCTTAAGCAGCGCTGGTTTCTTTGCTTATATCAGCTTTATGTAAGGAGTTCTTTCATCTTTGATGAATGTTACTTTTCTTCACTGATTTTTTTCTTTTCTTTTTAATCAACTCCAGACAAATTTTTTCACTTTCATCTTAGGACTTTATGAAAATTATGTCCTTGTGGAGCAGGTGGTTAGTTTGTAAATTTCAGGTTTTATTGGAAGATCTTGCCAAGCACGATTATTATTTTATTTGGATCCTACCCGAGGCTTAGCAGATGTGCTCTTTCCTCAACAGAGCTGGATTCATATAAAAACTGATCGGCATTAACAAACACCTGTTTATTTAACACCATTTAATTGCATTTTGTTTTAAACGTTAACATAACAAATGTGCATGGGCAGCTCGTTTTCTCAATTTCCACCAAAGTGCATATTTAACCTCCTAGGACCTGGCATCCACATATGTGGACATCACATTTTGGGTTATTTAGAATAAAATACTCAATTTTGCTCTACAAGGGATGGATGGATGGATGGATGGATGGGCCCCAATATGCCCAAATACCAAAGAGAAATTAAAAATGCATGCCGTGGAAGAGTTCGGGTCTTAGGAGGTTAAGGTTTATCTAGGAATACCGAGACATATAGTAATTATAACAATATTTCCATTCATGAAGGCGTCTCTTTCAGTTGTAGACTTTATTGATACATCTAGCTTTTCTTGACTTGGTTACATGTTGTCAAGTTGGTTTTCTTAACCCCTGAAATAATTCTGTCATCATTCACTTGTCATCTGTTGCTAAGCTGGTCAGTGCGTGCTTTATTTTTAAAAATATACCAAATTGTTGATTTGACCACTCCTATTGCTCCTTCACTCACATCGATATTGAGAGTTCCAGTGAATCACTACCAAATGTAAGTTCAACACTCGGGTTTAACTCACATCTCTTGATTTGCCATGAAATATAATTAATACTATACCAACAGTCAATTATCCAATTATATTTGAGCCTCTAAAAACTGTATATGAAAATGTCTGTAATTCTTAGACTCATAGACAGATTTTGTAATGTAATGTATTCATGTTTAAATAGTTTTTTCTAGTCTTACCAACAGCTTATATTGGAGGAAAGTGGCCATAAATAATATAGATACTAATGGTTTATTTTAAAGACGGTTCATATTCTCAGATGAGGATACACTAACAAGAACATAATAAAAATAATACATATATAATTATGAATATCATATTCTGTTAATAGGTCTATCTGAATCCTAAGCACTAAAGTGGAAAATGACTGCAAAGCACACAATTTAAGAGAGTAATGACTCAGGCAATTGATTATACACGGTCATGCCTTCCCTTCAAAAACTCAGATCCCGAGGCTTTAGCAGGGATTTGAGCAGATTTCATGGAGCCCAATGACTTCTGTGTTGGTCTTCTGATGCCTTCAGATCTTTAGATGTTCACACAGTCTTTAGGCGTGCACAGTGTTGTTCCTGTTTGAAAATTCTTTCAAACAGAAAAAGTTCAGAATTTCTGTGAAACTTTTTTAGTTTTAGTTTAGTAGTTAGTTTATTCAATAAAAAAAAAAGCTTTTTTATATTACCCATCCATCCTCTTCCACTTGTCCAATTTAGGGTTGCTGGGAGTTTCTTTCTCCTGTGATTCCCCACAGCCAAATCTACAGAAGAGCTATTAGAGCAGATTATGAAATGATTTTTACACAGTGCAGCACTTAGATGTGAGCTACAAATGAAGTCCTCCAAATACATAAAGTATGATTTTTACAGTAGGTTTGCATTCATTTAAACCAGCAGGTTTAATTGGTTTGCTGTCACTTGTACCATTATGACAAACATCTACAAAATGCTTTTACAGTTGTCCATTTGCCATCTAACAGGTCTTGCAGATCAGCCCTCCCAGGCAAAAGCAATCGGTTTGAATACATGAATCTTTGCAGTGTGAAGCAAGTAGATGCTAATGAAGGTCCTAAAAGTCAGCTTGTTCTCTATTACAGGAATACATTACTCACTCAGATTTGTGTGCAATTAGACTGTAAAAAGAATCTAAAATATAAGCCATTTATATTCTTTGTCATTATACTCAGAGTGAGCAAAATGCCTTTGGTGCTTTCTACACATACAGATTGCTGTACCTGTAATTGATGGCTGTTATGGAAGTATAGTTTTATTTACAACCCAAATAAGGTTAATAACCAGTGTGCCTAACTCTTTGAACTGCAGTGCACGATGATCAAAGAGGGCTTGTTGTCACTCCTGCTGGCTTTCAGAGACTTTGCCTCTCTGCAGAGAAATGATTAGAAGAACTGAGAGCCAGTAACAAATCTGTCTAACTCGGAGTCTCACTGACCGTTCTAATCTGTGTCTCTTAATTTCTTCAACCACCAAAGCAGCCTGCAATATAGAAAGTGAGCCAGACAAAGGCTTCATCATCATCAGTCGCTCAGCTGAACACATTTAATAGAAAAACAACAAACATTAACTTTAAGTATTTCTTTGAAAAGCATGTTTGTGCAGAGAAACCTTATGATCACCCAAAGAAAATGAAAAGAGAATAAGAGCGCAAGGAGTGGTGTTATTTTTAAGATAAATAATTTCCATGTTGTGCACTTAAATAGTATTCACATTGCAGTTGATCAGGCACCACGTCTGCATGACATATGATGTGATGTACTTTCATTCAGGTTTTACTGATGCTCTTTGAAGAATAGTGTGAATGTGTACATTCAAGTGAAGCATTTGAAAGCCATTCTAGTCAAACAAATATGGATGAAACTTAGTAAACATCTCGTTTTCCTCTTTCATCAAATGTAAATTAATGTTAAATAACAGAGCTCACACTTACATGCTAGCAAAACACAAAAATTCTTAAAGGAGGCTTTTTAAATTCTTTTTTACGTTTAGACCACGTTTTAACAGAGAAAATGGCACAGTGTTGAAACAGGAATTTTAATTTGGTTACGGAGCTCGGTAACCAAATTAAAACATGAACAATCAAAGCACAGATATCGGACGTTTTGCATTCATTTCGCATCAACATTCAGATCATCAACAAAAAAACAAAAAACAAAAAGCAAGTGCACTTGAAAGGTTTGATTATCCAGAACATACTAAGAACAGCCTTCTAGTGAGTTCACAAAACAGCAGCTTCTACAATAACAGTGAAAACCGATCAGAACTCATCACACAAAAGCTTGAAAGCCAACATGATAAGCGAAGCTGAAACTCATCAAAGCTGACTGTGTTTGTATAGGGCTTGCTGTCTGCACCATCTTGCTTGAGATGTCCTAACAATAAAAGCTTTGTATACATAAAAAAAGACTAACAAATTGTTCTTGACTAAATGGCACGGTGGTCAGAAAGCTTTGATTTTGTCCTGGAAAAACTTCCACCTTTGATCACAGATGTTTTTCACCTCGGTTTGGTTAGATTTAGGCACGAAAAAAACTTGGTAAGGTGTATGAGGGAAAAATGGCATTAGGTTAAAGCAGACCTCTTCCATTGTAGCATGTTACTGTAATCACATTGAATTTTTCAGTTTCACAGTTTTTGTTTTTTGGGGGGTTTTTTGTACAAAGGGACAAGAGTGCGATGGTAAAGTGCAAACTGCATCCATAACAGTTGCTAACACAGCTTCGGCTCTTTGTAGGCATCTGCACGGACAGCATGTTAACACAAAACTAGCCAAGAACCCAGAATGCTACTAAAGCGTAGCCTCAGGTTTATGTTGTTATATTGTTGGTGATTATGTGACAGTGTGTTTCAGGTCACGTTACAATGTGACAAGAAAGTAATATAACAAGTAGTGTAGTTAATTACTTTTTCTGACGAGTAATTGAGTAACATACTGCATTACTTTTAAGAAAAGTAACGACTAATGTGTAATACATTCTTTTCTTTTTTTCTCTTTTTTAAATGCATAACAACCCCAACACTGCTTAGGACCATTTGAAAGTACAGCATTATAGCAACCCATCCATCCACCCTGACCTCCTCCTCTTCTTAGTCATTATTACTATGGCCACTAGAGGACACTCTTACAATAAAATGCATGCTTCTTTCCAGAAACACCTATCTATTCATCCTATATTTTAGGTTTCCGAACCACATGAGCCAGTACTGGGGGAACATTCGGCTTAATGTCATCCATTAAATACAGCTGCAAAGTGCCATTTCAGTAGCAGATGCATGAATTTGAAGGCTTTTAATGTGCCAAAACACTGGACAGCGCTTAACAGTACTCAGACAAAATTTTACATTCTAAGCATTTGTTGCCATCACCAGTTAATAGATCTTATGCCATAATGATCACAGTTTATTAGTGGAAATGTACTCCCCCAGGAATGTGTGCTTGCATGTGATTCACTGATGTAGCACCTCACTATTCCATTCAGGTTCAGCTTTTTTAATCAGAGTACCGTCTGTGTTAGATCCTCTTCTGCCTCCCAGATTTTATGCAATAGAAGAGGTTTTGTTTATGTGAGACTGTACAGCGCACACCATACGTTGACTGGTTCATTCTTCACAATAATAATGAATAACAATGGTATCCTTTAAAAGTGATTCAGGTATACAGTGATGCGATTTTAACTCTAAAATCTGTGAGAATTACGCTGCCATCAGACTCCTTCATGTTAACTGATTCAGCAGAATCCTTGTTGGTTATGTTAGAGAAACATGATGACTGTGGTTATAAGAAACCTGTACCGGACTGCCAGCAGGACACAGAATATAAACCACAAACTCCAGTGTCAGAATAAGAGATACCCAACAATTCAAGCCCGCCTCCAGCCATCACAAAGGGTTTTACTTGAGGTTGCTTGTCCAGAGAATGTAAACATAAGCCACTTTAAAGATCTGAAAAGTCAACTGATGGTGCAGTTCTGTGTTGTGCTGGGAACGTTTCACTCCCACAAATCGTTCAGTCTCTGAGTAAAATGTAGAAGATTCAAATCAGAGTGCCTCCCGACTTAAAACACTAGCTTGGCTTTCTCTTACCCAAATGCAACATCTTCAGCACATAAATGTGCTTAAAACTGTATGTCCTCACTGTAAACTGCATATGACTCAATGATTCATGTGTTCAAATGAATCTTTGGCTTTCAGAAAGCCAAATTTATGCATTAGTTTCCAAAAAGATGGAGGATAAGTAATTTCCACCCGTGAGGAGGCCACGAGGAAAGACGACTTTAATGCATGAAAAATGTCAACAAGGCAAGAAACGTCACAGCCTTCTGAGCGTGTGCTTCTTACTACTGGTCTAAAGTTGTGTTACTCAGTATATACTCCTTTCAGCCACCGCTCACACTGTATCAGTTACTTTCCTCTCATTCATAGTTGTCCACTTGTACCACAAGGCTGTTTCCTCGTTGATTTGCCTTATTGACAGAGTGCTGCTGTCCTTATGAAGGACTTTCCACTTTCACTCCAGTGACTGTGGGTGTAAAACACCTCTGGAAAAGGTGCTCTGGGTCTGGCGACTGATTGTCACAATCCACCTTCCTGTTCACAAAGGGATTTTTGAATCTTTGTGGAGCAGCGGCGCAGGGCACCCTCACATGACTCGGCCCCTCACTGGGATCTCCTGCCAAGAAGCCACAGACAGTTGCACAGAATAAAATGATTTATTTCGAGCTCTCTGTAAAAGACTTCAATATTGATAAAAATAAAAAGTAAAAGTGTTGAGATTTTGTCAGAAATTACACAAACAAACAAATTCCTATCATCAGAGGGAATTCAGGGGAGGATTCATACTAACCTGGCGCTCTTAGGGGTAGGCCGTTGTCAAGACGACGAGTGGGTTTGGTGACGATAAAGAGGTAGCAGAGGACACACACAGTGATGAGGAAAGCAAGGAGGACGACCGCTGCTATAGACAGACCGACCAGAGCACCGATACTGAGAGGAGAAGAGAGAAAAACATCTTTTTAACCTGATCCCTTAATGAACAGAGAGGAGAGGACACTGACTGATGTGAGGATTTAAAAAACACAATGAACGTGAAAAACAACTTTTTTATCTGCTAAATGTTTTAAGTGCATTCCTTAGATGGGTCTTACTCGCAGAATTAAAACGAAAACGAGTTCTTTATGCAGTGAATGGATGAACTGAAGTCTTCAAGGAACAGCAGGAACAGAGGCAATTGGATTTCTCAAAGATTAAGGGTTCAATAATGTCAGTTAAGTGAGGCTTTTATTGCGCAAAAAAGTAAACATTAAAAATGAAGAAAATATTGTGATTATTAGTGATTAGCTCATCCACTGATAACAAGCACATTATTTTATTTTTTAAGGCAGAAAATAAAATAAAATTGCACTTGCCTGAGCCACCACATGTACCCGTACTCATACGGGAAAAAACTGTTTGCATCATCACAGCAATATTTAATATCGTTAAATCCACAACAGTAGATGGCAGCGGCAGCATTCCCTGGTTTAGGACAGGAGAACGAGTCCACGAACACCCCGTCAGCGCTGTAGTAACTGCTGCATTCAGCGCTCATGTTGCAACAGAAAGAGGGGGGGAAAAGAAAATGAAAAAAAGAAAAAAACACTTAATGAGCGGCTGGAGGAATAGAAGAGGAAGGTTCCTGCGTGGGAGCGCGCCCCGCGGTTAGACCAGTGGAGCAGCGCGTTGTTTTTCATCGGCAGCGTGTTTCTCAGTGAGTGAACGCGCAGAGAGATGGAGGTGAAAAACTTTGAATTTGAAGAAAACTGCAGCGCCCACCAACCTCCTACCTCTCTCTCTCTCTCGCTCTCTCTCTCTCTCTCTCTTCAGTCACACACGCAAACATGAGAATGCATATCCTTGACTTCGTGACTTTCGAGTTGCCTGACCATAACCTTACTTTAATACAGTGTTTCATTCATTGCATTTACAATTTATGACGTGTGCTATAATGTGATAGTGGACTCTCCCAGCTGTGATTTAGCAGATTTTGCACCCTGGACGGTTCACAAGCTAAAATTGAACTGAACATTAGGCTGGAGATCACTGAAGTCAGAGAGTCCTTTTCAGGAGCTAATACGGGGATGGGAACGCTAATGAGATGTGTCAGCACTGCCTTTAGTTCTTCAGTTCACAGCAGATGAAGTGTTTACTTCTTACACCTAACCCAGCCTCAACCATACAACATTACCGAATAACATCAAAGGGACTTGCTTTTGGTTCCCATAAAGAAACATGTCCCCATTATGTGACAAGTTCAGGGCCCCACAACATGAGAAAGACCTGAACACACACACACACACACACACACACACACACACACACACACACACACACACACACACACACACACACACTGGCTCACTCCACTTACTCTGAGGTTTTAAATAGTATGATTATTGTTGGAATATTTAATTTAAGATACAGCAATGCAGTGGAGAGCATGACAGAGCTCTGTGCCCATCTGATCATTTTAGCTTCACAACGCTGAACAGCTGGTGGGCAGAATATTATCTGTAAGTTATGGCAGCAATCAAGCAGTGCTGTGATAATTAAAGCAGGCTACTCCACTGACTTTTAATTCTAAGTGATGTTCCAGAGGTGTTGCTTCTACACTGTGGGAATAAAAATATAAATAGGGTGCAAATACAAAAACATTTTGTTCCCAACTCCATATATGCTCAACCAGGGAGCAGCTGCACAGAGAGAGTTTGATGCATATAGCTTTTTCCTCGAGCCTTATGCAGGTACGTGCAGCAAATACCTAACCATTTCTTGAAGCACACACACACACACACACAGATATATATACACCTGGCGACACCTGTGTTGTCAGTTTGGCTACATGGAATTGCACGGGTCTTCGACTGATCTCAACAGCTAAGATATTATCAAGGGTTTGAGAAGAAGAAAGGTTTAAGACATAGATTTTGGAAATGTCTAATAAAAGCAATTAAATCCTTCAAAATATCTGAGAAAATGCTCATCAGCACATCTAGTGACCGAAGTGATCTCAATCTTAGTCAACTAAGAGACTGATGGTGATAAAAAGAACATTCCAGTATGCATATTAGAGATGTTTCATTCATGCTATGTTTTTCAAGTCACCAAATGACCAAAGCCAGAAGCTAACTGTGTCTGTTACCTTATTGCACAGACTAAATTACAGAAAATTGTTAGCTAAATGTAATTATAGACATTGATTGCTATGTTAATTTTTGTATTTTAACATTTTTCTAGTTTTTGCTTCATAGAGACAATCCTGGGCATAATGGCAGAAAAGGAGGAAAAAGCTTTTGTACACATGATCTTTTAATGGCCCCCTGTCAAATGTTTCCATGATTTCAAAAAGATATAAATGGTTCATCTGTTTGAATCATTTCTTTCTTGAATAGACCCTCAGACTCTGTATGACTCATTTAGAGTGATCACAATTCTATGTCATACATCTCAAGCTTTCGAGGATATTTAGTTCATATTAGAAAGTCATTATTGAAAAGAGACTGCAATAGAACATGTTCACAACTATCCTGTCTTTGTCTTAATGACAAATTATTCTCATTGCAAAGAAACTTTTTAAATTGTAGCCTAAGTTAGTTAGGTACGCAATTTGAGACTTAAATGTACTTCCTGAGTCATCATCAAGAGATATGACATAAAGAACTGTAAACCTGACCACATTTCTAATCAATAGTACTGAATACTTTTTTTTTTTTTTTGGCGTGTCTGCTATTGATTGTACTGTAAAAAGGTCAACAGAAGCACAGCGGCTGTATGAAAAGGCTCATTACTGGTGCAAAGTCTTCTGTATCTGCTTCTCAGTAAGACTGCTTGCATTGAGTGTCAACCTTGGCTAAAAATGAAGCCAGTGCACAGCTGCCAAATTTGTTGTATGACTTTCCACATAAGGCTGTTTAAATGTCAAGGTTTTTTTTATTTATTTATTTTTTTAAACCAGAAATAGGCATTAATTGCCTGGCTTATAAACTATGTTAGCCATTAGATCATGACAACTAAAGTCCCCTGCAGTATTCTTGAGCTCCTTATTTTTTATATTTTGTTAGGAAATTGGAAAATTGATGCAGTGATTTATTAAAGTGTGCAAACATACATAGAAATGCCAACCACTATGACAAAGACTCCACAAGGTTTTACAGATGACTGTAGACACTCACTGTTGTACCTCTCTTCAGACCTCCTCCTACATACTTATTGATAACAATTTGAACCAAGTATTGCAAATTTAGATACATCTATAACTCCACAAACTCCCTGTTGCCACAGATTTTCAGTCATTTTTTGTGTAATTTGGCACAGCTCAGCCTTTATTTCCCGTTTCCCTTTCTTAAGAATGTTTTTGACAGACTCCCTTTTGTTGCAAATGTTTTTTTAGGCTTGCCATTTCTTCTTTCATCCTCCACTTTTCCAGGTTCCTCAGATTTATTTTTAATGATGAAGTGCACATTATGCTGAGATATGATATTTTAAAGACAAAGTATTTGGTAAACAACTTTTTAGGAATGACTTAAATTACTTAAAAATTCTATTCCATGCCTGTCAGACTGTGTTTTCTTTGGTATTTTTCATAGATGGAAACAAACTAAGCACCTAAAGATACAATTAAATATTACTTCTTTACTGGTTATTGGTTCTATGTGTAGTGGGAATGCTGAAAAGCACTCGCATGGGCTGATTTTCTTTCCACCCGATCTCTTCCTGCCCGCATGATGAGTTTTTGGCAGAATTAAAATAAAATTTCTCTCACCTCACTCTGAGAGCAGCACAGCTAAGAAACTACAAAATATACAGCAGGGGAAGCGTAGTGTTGTGGAGTTTGTGACTGACTTTCGTACACAGCAGACGCCTCGTCTGTGTCTGCTGCCTGGAGAAAAACTCCCTGGAAGGCATAATCGGAGTAGCCAGAGGCTGGCTAGTTTTTCTCCAGGCCCTCAATGATCAGGTGAGGGATCATGTAGCCTCCCATGATGACCTTTCCTCTTTCAAGGATTTGATCTCTCTCCCTCTCAGGACAGATAATCGCTTGAAGGAAAGAGAGGCCAGAAAGAACTGTAAGTCCCACCGTGCTTTCTTCTGTTTGTCTCCAATTTCCATCTCCGCACCGCCGCTTCAGCCCACATAGCAGACAGATCTGGTCCGGATCTGGTGTCAAGCCGGCACTGCTGGCTGACTTCTGGCATGGTAACTGGTATGTCATCCAGATATGGGCCAGGCCTGGCGTAGATGGCCCTGTTTATGGCATGCCATATCTGGCCGGATTGTGGTTTGGTTTATGTGGCCCAGGCTCATAGAAAACAGGTCTGGCCCGGATCCGGCATCAAGCTGGCACTTCTGACTGACTGGTGACATGGCAGGGTGTATGTCAACCAGATGTGGGCCAGGTTGGCAATGATGGCACTGTTTATGTTCCTATTTTCCTATTTTAGTTAGAAGACCCAAATGCCATGTTGCTATACTATACTACTATGGTAGCCAACGATTCAAATGCAGGTTTGACAGGTTTGTGAGTGTTCACTTTATCCAAAACCTAGTGAGGGTTTACTCATGTTTACCAGTGGGTGGCTGTAGCTCAGGAGGTAGAGCAGGTCACCTACTAATCAGAAGGTTAGTGGTTTGATCCCTGGCTCCTAAAGTCTGTATTTCAGGACTGTGAATGTGTATGAATATAGCTAGGAAGCATTCAGTTTAGAGAAAGTGGGTGAATGTGGTATGTTTTATAGAGCACTTGAGTAATCTGGGAGAGTAGAAAAGCGCTATATAAGAATCAGTCCATTCACTGTCTGAACAGAGCTTCGTCATGTTACTATTATGTTCCAGTATTATTTGATATATTGTTAATTTTGAATTATATAAATTATTCCATTCAAAATAAATTTGCTGCATTACCTTTGTTGAGACATTTTTAATCTGTGCTAAATACGGCACATGTTGTTATTACCTGGCTTGATTAAGGTACACATTAGGCTGACATCTGGGGCCAGAGATGAAACTGTTCTGGGCCAGCATAGGGCCAGCAGTGTGTCTGCAACTGGCCTTGTGCTGGCCCATGTGTTGGCCACCTCTGGTAAACCAGATCTGGGCCACCAAAGGGCCATCATTCTTTGCGGTAGGTGGGCCATGTGTACGCACATTGTATGGGCCCGATCCGAGCCATACTAATTTTGCTGTGGGAGGTGTCAACTTCCGCTCTGTCACCTCCTCTCTCCCTCTCAATTGAACCGCATCCCGAGCCCATCCCAATAGGTAGTTCGTGGCTAACTGCAGAAGAGAAATGCTTGTATTGCAGGCCGCCTTCATCACCTCTTGCCCAGTTCATCCAAAAGGCTCCTCCTGCCAGTAAGTTCAAGGCAGATCCCTGACATCTACTAAACCCCAGTTATTGCTACCTGTAACTCCTATCCTAAACCATGTCACTCGGACACTACAGCCTCTTGTAGATTCTAGGGTAGAGCAAACTCTTATACATATTGAACTAGCTAACCAGTTGTGTCTCCCTTTTGTTCCTTTAAATCCCACCAATTCCTGCTACCACTCTAAACAATCAAGGATTCGCAACTATAATCCACCAAACTGAACCTGTCAGTCCAATCATGTCCTGCAACCACCGGGAGACTCTCACGTTCTTTACATTCACCTCGCAGACATTCCCGTGATCCTCAGCTACCTCTGGCTTCAAAAGCACAACCCTCACATTGACTTGCCTGATCATAGGATCTGAAGTTGGTGTCCTTTCTGTTTGGCTAACTGCGCTAGCTGCACTCACTTCTGCACTACCCACCGTGACCTGGAACTCCTGTGTTGCTGCCTCTTCCCCAACAAATCTCTCCACCGTTAAATACCATGACCTCCATGAAATATTCAGTCAGGCCAAAGCATTGTCTCTTTCACCGAATCGCCACGGTGATTGTACTATAGAGCCCCTCTATCATCCAGCTGGCTCTGCAATCTGTTTCGACACAAGAGAGAGGCCATAGAAAAATATATCCGAAATCTCTGGCAGCTGGTAACATCCGTCCATCTTCATCTCTGGTATTTGTTAGTTTTTTCTTTATGTCTAAGAAAGATAGGACCCTCCATATTGATTTCCGGGGGCTGAACGAAATTACAATTAAAAACAAATACCCTCTCTCACTTATTAATCCCACATTTTTGAGCCCATCCATGGTGCCACAGTTTTCACTAAACCTGACTTACGTAATGCTTATCACCTGGTTCACTTCCATGAAGGGAATGAATGGAAGGCAGCCTTCAACACCCTGTTAGGTTATTTCAAGTATTTCGTTATGCCATTCAGTCTCACTAACTCCCCAGCAGTCTTCCTGGTCCTTGTCAGCGATGTTCTAAGGGATTTTCTAAATGTTTTTGTGCTTGTCTACCTTGACGACATTTTGACTTTTTCCAAGACCCCAAAAGAGCACAGAGTACACGTCCCTGAAGTTCTACAGTGGCTGTTGGAAAACCATCTGTACATCAAGGCTGAAAAATTTGAGTTCCACTCTTCGTCAGTCACCTTCCTGGGCAATATTTTGGCAGGGGGACAGTTGAAGATGGACCCCACTAAGATCCTAGCATTCACCGGCCCGCTCCCACTACTCGCAGACATGCATAACAGTTCCTCGGCTTAGCTAACTTATATCAGCACTTCATCCATAACTACAGTCAGGTAGCCACACCCCTAACTCACCTCACCTCCACAGATTCCTTTCATCTGGTCCACTGAAGCAAAGTCCGTCTTTTCCTTACTGAAGCAATTATTCACTTCCACTCCCATTCTTGCTTTGGACAAACCATGGCCACTTCCACTCACCTGTCTCCCATCGACATCAGCATTTCTCTTTTTCACCAGTCCGTCAGCTACCTATAGTGGTAACCCTGCCTTTAGCTCCTTGTGATTCTCTCTTTTTCAGCTGTGTACTTACCTCCTGTCCTTGTGCCAGCAGCTCTTACCATATCAACACTCAACTTGCCAAGTTTGCAGTCTCGCGCCAGCTCCTCACCCACAATCTCCCCGCTTCGCTGTTCCACCACTGGAAATTGGATATTCACCTTCTCACCTGCTTGTCCTTCTGCCCACTGCCCATCCTGGAGTTTCCACAAACTCAGATTGGAAAAACACAAACTATCATTCACCACCCTGCTGCTCACTCAGCCCGCTTCCCCTGGAAGACTTAAACTGCTCCAGCTTCTAGTAAACTCATGCCTCAGTCTATCTCCCTCCTTCAGATGCTCTGTTCTCTTTTCCTCTACTAATCTCTCCCCTTCTGTGTTGGAGAGCCTTTCGTCTCAGTGAACTCCCGTTCCGAGCCCCAGCGTCGTTCCACACTATTCTCACCAGTAAATTGTCTTCAGTGTCTCCCGAGCCCCTATGTCATTCCACGCCATTCTTACTAGTTAATCGTTTACTGCACCTGTGTAAATAAAACCCATGAAACTGATCACTGTTTCAGTCTGGTATCAGCTATGTCTGGTACTGGCCTCCGGGCCCTGTGACAGGCTGGACTAAAAATGGCGTGATAAGCAGTCGGTGTCCAAAGAAAAACTTTGAAAGACCTTCAGCAAACTATTCGAGGGCTATAGTTTTTGAAAATTATTGCCTAAGTTCACTTCAAAAAATGTCTGTACTCTGGGAGTATTAAAGGCTGAAAAGAACAGAGCAAAAGGGGAGAAAGTATTGAATTTATAAAAATAAAATCAACCACTCTGGTTCGGTTTTTCTGTGTAAATGATAATAATCGCAAATCTTGAGCTTTACAAACAAAAGACATAAACTAAAAAGTGGCAGAGAAAAAGAGAATTTAGAAGGACATTTGAGGAAGACGGATTAGATTATTGAAAAGTAATTTTATAATTATTTAATATCCTTCATTGGTTACTCCTCCACAGCTTCTGGTTTGGTATGCAAAGCACCTGAATCTGCTAAATTTTGCTGATATGTCATTTGTAATGGAGTACACTGAAGCTCACAGCAAATGATGACCTGTAGATGCCGAACATGTCCGCCTAGTCTAAATGAATGAGAAACACACCAGGCCTGACTGCTCGCTGTAATCCCAGATTATCTCTGGCAGACCAATCCAGAAACAGGGAAAAATTGGCAGAAGAAAAGGGATTATTTGACAGTGGTTGGGGATTGTGGAGCAGTGTGGCAGCTCAAACACACACCTACATGTTCATCAAACTACTCACACATCTTCACAAACACAAAATGGACATATAACAGAATATTACATATTACAAGATTATGAACATACACAGCTGCATGTTCGCGACTGAAGCCCATTCTGCTCTCATTTCAGATGAGTTTGTGAGCATATCCCCGTGAGAGACAAATGATCGCAGCGATGCACTGACCTCTGCCACCAACACATCACCCTCATGCACAACTGGAATTCCATCCATCTGCTCCTTTTTCTTCTGCTTCTTTCTCCCATCCATCTCCCTTACCCTATTAGTTCAGCTTTCTTTACTTGCTTGGTAAACATCCTCCATCACTGCACTGTGCCACATGACTGATGATACTGACCAACTCTGTGCACACTGTGGGCTGCATAATAGTGACACAGTGCCACATGGCTTTGAACTTTTTTTGAACTTATGTATTCATATATACCTCTGTGTTTTCTAAAAACCCACAATTGGTCAGAGAAGTATTTTCTCAATCAACATCTACACACCTGCAAGTTGTTGGCATGAGCTGACTGAGCTGTTTGAATGTTACTTGATTTAAAAAAAAAACAATTTTACTCATCTTTCAGTATCAAAGACATGCCTGAAGTGCCTGGCTATTCTGCATGTCTTCTTTGGGCACATTCATCAGAAACATTCCCAAACCAATTATTTTAGCTTAGCTGAAGACTACTGTGCTGATTAAAAGAGCAATGCATTTTGGATGGCAAAAACATTTTAGCCTTTGATTATATTCTCAATGAACACTGTGTAATACTCTCATTACAGACCTATCAGAATAGAAAGAAAAGTGAGAGGCTTCAGTGCATAACGGAGCAAGACAACAATTAGATCCAATTCTCTTGTTTAAGGCACAATGTCGACTGTCAAGACTTCAGAGCCAACTCCAGGATGCTGTTGGAAAGAAAACATTATCTGAAACTGGCAGCTAGATGGAAGAGGTTATTATCATTATTATTATTATTATTATTCCAGCTGTCACAGGGGTACACCAAGACAGATAACCATATTATATATAATATTTTATATAAAAATATTCATTTATTTTAATAGGTCAGTATCTCTTTTTCAAGAGAGACCCGTGTCTCAAACACATGTGAAGCTTAAGAGACAAACACCTTCACAACACATGATACAAAGACACATTATAGATGTTCACAAATTTAAAAACAAGCATGTCCACGAGTTATTGCAGATACATACAGTGGGGCAAAAAAGTATTTAGTCAGCCACCGATTGTGCAAGTTCCCCCACCTAAAATGATGACAGAGGTCAGTAATTTGCACCAGAGGTACACTTCAACTGTGAGAGACAGAATGTGAAAAAAAAAAATCCATGAATTCACATGGTAGGATTTGTAAAGAATTTATTCGTAAATCAGGGTGGAAAATAAGTATTTGGTCAATAACAAAAATACAACTCAATACTTTGTAACATAACCTTTGTTGGCAATAACAGAGGTCAAACGTTTACTATAGGTCTTTACCAGGTTTGCACACACAGTAGCTGGTATTTTGGCCCATTCCTCCATGCAGATCTTCTCGAGAGCAGTGATGTTTTGGGGCTGTCGCCGAGCAACACGGACTTTCAACTCCCGCCACAGATTTTCTATGGGGTTGAGGTCTGGAGACTGGCTAGGCCACTCCAGGACTTTCAAATGCTTCTTACGGAGCCACTCCTTTGTTGCCCGGGCGGTGTGTTTTGGATCATTGTCATGTTGGAAGACCCAGCCTCGTTTCATCTTCAAAGTTCTCACTGATGGAAGGAGGTTTTGGCTCAAAATCTCACGATACATGGCCCCATTCATTCTGTCCTTAACACGGATCAGTCGTCCTGTCCCCTTGGCAGAAAAACAGCCCCATAGCTTGATGTTTCCACCCCCATGCTTCACAGTAGGTATGGTGTTCTTGGGATGCAACTCAGTATTCTTCTTCCTCCAAACACGACGAGTTGAGTTTATACCAAAAAGTTCTACTTTGGTTTCATCTGACCACATGACATTCTCCCAATCCTCTGCTGTATCATCCATGTGCTCTCTGGCAAACTTCAGACGGGCCTGGACATGCACTGGCTTCAGCAGCGGAACACGTCTGGCACTGCGGGATTTGATTCCCTGCCGTTGTAGTGTGTTACTGATGGTGACCTTTGTTACTTTGGTCCCAGCTCTCTGCAGGTCATTCACCAGGTCCCCCCGTGTGGTTCTGGGATCTTTGCTCACCGTTCTCATGATCATTTTGACCCCACAGGATGAGATCTTGCGTGGAGCCCCAGATCGAGGGAGATTATCAGTGGTCTTGTATGTCTTCCATTTTCTGATGATTGCTCCCACAGTTGATTTTTTCACACCAAGCTGCTTGCCTATTGTAGATTCACTCTTCCCAGTCTGGTGCAGGTCTACAATACTTTTCCTGGTGTCCTTCGAAAGCTCTTTGGTCTTGGCCATGGCGGAGTTTGGAGTCTGACTGTTTGGGGCTGTGGACAGGTGTCTTTTATACAGATGATGAGTTCAAACAGGTGCCATTCATACAGGTAACGAGTGGGGGACAGAAAAGCTTCTTACAGAAGACGTTACAGGTCTGTGAGAGCCAGAGATTTTCCTTGTTTGAGGTGACCAAATACTTATTTTCCACCCTAATTTACGAATAAATTCTTTACAAATCCTACCATGTGGATTCATGGATTTTTTTTTTTTTCCCACATTCTGTCTCTCACAGTTGAAGTGTACCTCTGGTGCAAATTACTGACCTCTGTCATCATTTTAGGTGGGGAACTTGCACAATCGGTGGCTGACTAAATACTTTTTTGCCCCACTGTATTTGGCCGCAGACAGCAGCACATCGCAGAGCTCAGCCACAGATTACACCGCAAACCCACAGCAGATGTGGCTTCTGGGATTACAATTAGAGTAATATCACCCATCATTTAAAAGGTTGTTGCGTTAATGAGAGAGCGTCTGGTTTTCCACATGTGCAACACATGGGGGATTGTTCGTGGAACTGAAATGAAGCATATCCGTTGCGCAGGACTGTAATCGTTGTGACAGAGACATGAGGTGGAGATGCACGGGCTTATGTCAGAAGTATGGGTGAGCTCTGAGACATAGACATGGAGAAATCAGTGAAAATGTTTGCAGGTCTCTACATCCCTACAGATTCCTGAACACTGTGAAATTTCATAGTTTATTGGAAGGCAGATTTTCTGCTACATGAATCTAGTAACTGTGGTCATGTTAATACCCACGAAAATCACAGGCTATGACGTATTGCAGCCATTGCTTTCCACTCTATACCTGCCTTGTTAAAGTCATGAAAAAAGCTGGAGGAGACAGCACACAAACAAGGCTTGGTATTGATTTTCTTCTTTGCCAGAATTCAAAAGTTTCATTTTAAATATATTACCTTCTCTCACATTGCGAGAGTAAGCAACACTGTGAGACGGCCATCTGAAATTTCTGACACCTCTGAATTTAGTCCCAGGCTATCTTGCATGATGCAAATCCAATAAACCCATATTTTATTCAGAATAAACATCAGAAAGCATCAAATCTTTAAGCTGAGACTTTTGACAATGTCATGAATAAAATGAGTAAAGTTCAAAGAGTTTCTCAGACGTAAAAATGGGCAGCGGCTTATTAATCTGCAAAAAAAACAACAACAGATGAATTTCAGAATAATACTCCTCGATTTAAATTTGCAAAGCCTTTGAATATTCCATTGTATACGCTACATACTATAATATGTTTTTATTTACATTTTGCACAACACCCCAACTCTTTTGGAATGGTGGTTTTAAAAGAGCGATACAAGCAGATTTTTATCTTCAGTACTGCGGCAATGAAAAAACTTCCCCCTCAGTACAGTCTGACAGTGAATTGTAGATTCATTATCTCAAACTGACACTGACCAACCATCTTCCTATTAATGATACACTAATGCATATGATAATGATAATCGACCCTCTTTGATAACAGACCTCACTGGATTCAGTCACACCATTTAATTGAGCCTCTGACTTCCAGCTTCAGCAGCTTCATATAATTTTCCATCGAGTAAGAGACAGCACAGCAGTGTCAGTAGGCAGGAGATGATTGATGGTGTGTGTGTGTGTGTGTGTGTGTGTGTGTGTGTGTGTGTGTGTGTGTGTGTGTGTGTGTGTGTGTGTGTGTGTGTGTGTGTGTGTGCGTGCGTGCGTGTGTGTGTGTAGGTGTAGGTTTTTTGTGTGTGTGTGTAGGTGTCTGTATGTCCATGTGCTTTGTAGTGCACATGTGGAGATGTGATGTTGAGAGGACAGTTGACTGTGAATCCCTGTTAAAAATCTTACTATAATCATCACTGCAACATGCACCTAATAATAATAATAATAATAATAATAATAATAATAATAATAATAATGAGGATGATGATAATAATGTTGCCTTAATAAGGTAACGCTATCCACGCAACATAAAAAGATTCAGAGATGTCAGAGAATCTCTGTTTGCAAAGGACAAACTGTTGACAAATGTTGAATGGTCTTGATGTTCTCCTGAAAAGGCATTGCGTATACAATTTGCCTTGGGTGGGCCCAAGCTCATTAACCTGGACTGAGCTACACAAGGAAAACTGCCTGTTGTCTGACCAATCAAATATTTTAATTCTTTCTCTGGCTGTACAATGTTACTGTAGTGCTTGTTGGACAGCTCTCACACTTCAGTCGCCGGCCACGTCTTCCTTCTCTGTGCACACACACACACCTACATCCCAGCATGTTACTGAGTAAATCTAGGAGAGACCTAGTTAATGATGGCTGCCAACTATGCCAGCTAGCTGCCCCTGACACTACTCCGTGAACCCACTGCACCACCTCTCACTTGCGGCTGAGCCCCAAACCACACAATGCCACCACAGGTGTCTTATGGTACTGTAGTGGCTGCTTTGATTGACAAATTGCGGTCTATAAGATACAGACTCAAACACATCACTGAAAGGCAAACAACATAGTTACTGAGGTAATCAAGGGAAATGGAGACAGGGGGGTAACAAGACAGAACTGAAATTAATCAAGACAATTACATAGGAAATAAAACTAAAAGCCAAGTACAAGAGACAAAAGGACTCAAATAACAACACTGGAATTGAGTAATACCTAAAACAAAAACGGAGACTTGAAACAAGACACAAAAGAACACAGAAGTGGCAGGAATCAACTAAAAAAAACTCAAGAAATCAAAGATAGTGATAAAAACTAAAATAAAAGCTCAAATAAACACATTGTTCAAAATGCATAAAAGTCCTAGCTGCAATTACAAAAATACAGAAAATTTCACAGCTGAAAAATATAAACTGTAGCCTGAGAACAACCAATGAAAAGGAAAAATATCCATAGAAGTCAAAACTGCATTTTGTATCAGGGTGTGAATGTAATTTAACGCTGTCAAATCGGGCATTTCAACATGAGAGTCAGTGAGAATTAACTCCTTTTTGTAACCAGCCTCATGTGTGACACCTACATGAAATGCTGTTTCTGCAGCCTCCACACTGGCTTCATTATTTTAGCTTTCACTGTTGCCCTTTGGTTCTTATGTATTGTATCCATACATTTTAGGATGTAAGCCTGACACTGTTAGCTGTTTGCTTAGCATCCTACAAACTGGTCTAAATATGGTCACATTGGGCTCAGAAAGCTCAAGATGGCAATGCACATAAAGCTGAAATGGTGGTTTTGAAAAAAATCCAGAAACCGGTGACTGATGTTAGGGTGGCTAATTCCATCTTTTATTGTATGGGAACCACTGTGTACATGGTATGGGTACAGTCCACAGTTATAGCATACATATACATGGCGTGAAAGCAACATATACTACCGTACTGATATTATGTTCTTCAGATAAAGACTTTTTTATTTAGCAAGAAATTCCAGAATTCATTAAATTCATAACATTTTAGCTCAGTTACGCCATTAAATATATTCTTTTTGCGGTGTTTTAAACAAAATCTAGGATTTTTATTGTTCATTGCTTAAATCCCACCATTCAATCCACTCATAGTGTTTCACAAAACACTATAACCACGTTTTCAGCGAGTGCTATGATCCCATTACAGCAAAAAATGATGACTAACTTTGACTAACATCCCCTAGCTGATGTCTATTTTCTTATCTTTACACCAAATGGTTCAACTCACTTTTAGGACTCATGTTTCTGAAGGGAAAAGTTAAGTTAAGGTACGTATTATGATATGCTATTTTTCCCAGTATCAAGTTATTTCATGCTATTTTATGATCGTTTTTCAAGTAACTAAGAGAACAGGTCATAAATAGATCATGTTTGTGCTATGTGGAAAGCTATAATCAGCAACAGTAATGACTGAAGTTCTTCTTTCCTGTTCCCCTGTCCTCATCCCCAATCGCTTGGGCAGATGCTTCCTCCAGTCTAAGACTGCTGGAGGCTTCTTCCTGTTAAAACGACGTTTTTCCTTCCCACTGTCGATAAGTGCTTGCTTATTCGGGGTTGTTTGATAGTTGGGAATGTACAAAGTATTTTCCTTATTTTAGTCTTTTTTGGCACTGTTGAGTTTTATAACTGTGAACTGTTACTCGAGATCAGTCTCAAATTCTGGATAGTGTACCAAGCAAGACTTACTGAGTAACTTTACATGCCCAGCTGTCCATATTTAATCTTTTTAAATCATATTTAATCAAGTCTATAAACTTGATCGGATCTTCAGAGAGAAAATATAAATATTTTTAAATATATTTCTAAATATTTTTCTCCAGCTCATATCAGTGTACCTGTAATATGCTGGACTTTGCATAATTTATAATGCTCCACATAATTTATGATGCTCTGGTACATATTTATGTACTCAGCCCAACTGTGCGCGTTCTTATTTCTGTCAGTGCGCATTCAGCTGGCATCATGTTCACTGTTAGTGCATCTCTGCAAAAACAGAGCAACAGTTCATCAATACCGTTGGGCATAGTTTTTACCTGAAACTGTTTGTTTACCTTATTTACCTTATGCAGGTGTATTTGGATTGTTTTTTTCTTTTTCTTTTTCCTGGTCTGGGAAAATCTGCTGTGCAATTGTTCAGAGAGCTCTCTAATCCAGCCTTTGATCTGAGTTGTGCAGTGAAGCCTAATAGGATCGTAGTATTAACCCCAATGACAATACCACCAGCTGTCGCAGAGCCCCCTGTTGGTCACCAGCTGAAATGTGCCTGTGGGGGAAGGGTAAGGAGGGTGGAGGGGTTGACTGACAGAGAAAGAGACAGAAACAGATTGACAGGGATCGGGAGAGAGGATCTGTGTGATGCTCAAAGTGAAGTAACAGAGGAAGAAGCTCAGAGGAGAAAAACTCCTGAAGTGCTTTATTTTTGGACGACTACCTCTTCAATTTTACTTTGAATCCTCCTCCATTAGCTAAATGACTTTTCTTCGTGCGTAATCTTCGACTTTTTTTTATATTTTTCCTTAAAAGCATACTTTTTCACTTATCAATCTCTACATTTATTCCCTTTTTTCCCCTCCCACCTGCTGCGGCCACACCCTGATATTTTTCCAGTGCTGTGGCAGCTGTTGGCTCTCTGATTTCTTGATATGGCTAAATAAGAGGTGGAAGGGTGGGGGGCTTGCCGGTGGTTTTCTTTGAGGGTTGAGAAGTTGAAGAGGGAACCAGGAGAAGAGGAGGAGGATGGCGGTGGCCCTGGAAGAAGTTTGGGGGCGAGTGAAAAATGTCTGCAAGCAGAACGGACTGCTCATTCTGTCTGTGCTGGCCGTGGTCATCGGCTGCCTGTTGGGCTTCTTCCTCAGAGGCAAGCAGCTCTCCGAGCAGGTCAGTTAGTCCTAGTCCCCCTACTCCCACCCCCAGCACCCAATATAAATGCGCTACCCTGCTGGCCCCCTTCTGTCTTATCTCCCCCCTCATTGTCAGCCCCTGGATCCTTCTTATGTGATAAAATCAGACCCTCACTCCCCAGTATCAGCCTCTTTAACTCCACTCCATGTCATAACCACCAGCATTTACATAAACATGCGAAAAGAAAAACAGTGACAGCGTTCTACTGAGAAACAATTAGACTCTTGGGCTTGGCCATATCTACTGCACACCTAACCCCAACCCTAAACCAGACTTAAGCCACAAATTAAATAATTAGTCATGCAGATTCCTGTTCCCAAATGCATACAAACCAATCAACTACACATTCGTTGTCATTCTGTCACTTTCATTAAATATACTTTCACCAATTCTGCCCACTGAAGTCAGAGCTGCACTGTAATGAATACTAAAGTATGTCTCAGATGTCTCAGTACAGACGAATCCAACTCCAGTGGCTTATGCGAGGTTTTGCTCTCAAGCTGCAATTGCAAAAGAGAGGCCAAAATACGACATGAAAAGGCCTCAGAGGTGACAGTATATTTAAAAAAAAAAAAACTCAGTCAAAGTGGTTTGATTGCTCCTAGAAAAACATCAAAGGTCAGACTCATTCACGATCCAATCTATAAGCTATATCAGGGACACTAAAATAGCAAAGGACTTTCCAAAGATGAGGGAATTGTATTTCTCCCTGTTTAAAATGTGAAACAGGGCTTTTCAGATCGTCTATGGCCTGTGTGAATCCATAGAAAAGGGATTGCTGGTGGGGAGATTAGTTGTCAGTTGCTCGCAGAAAAACGAAATCACATCAAGGCATGCCATTTGTTTTTACTTATATAGGTCACACAAGACTGAATGGGAAGAGATCTTCAATAGTCGGAATTCAGGAGATGCTAAGAGGCTGCTGAGAAAGCATGTCTAAACTAAATGTAACTGAAAAATGACTTTGATGTGCTTGAAACAGAATTTTTAAAAAAAATGTGAGTTGTTTGAAAATGAATGATGAGGACGTAGATGTGTGTGTGTGTGTGTGCTGTTGGATATATGATGAAATATGTTGACACTGTGGGCATTTGAACATCCGCCTGCTGTCAGAGTCAGCCGTACGACATCACGGTGCTTTTGTTTTGATCCATGTGGTGCAAAAAAAACCAAAGCTGTGCTTTGATGACAGCATCAGTCATCTGTTTTATATTTAGCACACAAAGCTTGAAAAGGTCCATACGTAGAATACCTTACTCTAGAATGGGCCACTCTTATTTGGCAATAGCCCACAGCAGGCACTCAGAATCCAAAGCAGTGCTAAGGTTTATGGCACATGTCCACCAGCAGGCGATCCAGTGAACTAAAGTGTTCAGGTTAGGACACTAAATTCTCCGAGTCCCACTGTGAGTAAATGCGTGTCCTCTTTCTTCAACTGCTGTCTATTAAGGGTTGCTGAAGACACTGAAGTCATAAGTCAGCTGGCAACTATAGTGCTGTATAGTCCGTAGATCCTTGAGACTATTTGGTAGCCACATCAAAATTCTTCATAAAGTAAATGAAAATAGAGAATCAGTTCAGATCATTCATAAAGTAATAGTTATTTTTATCTTTCTCAAAATTATGAAGTTGCCTTTACCTGGCAACAGTTGATTGCTGACAGTGTTGCCATACAGTAGTACACAAGTTGTCACATTAGTACAGTATGTAGAGATGGAAATTTACAGTAAATAAAGTCACGCAAAAATAACTCTACTTAGTATTTAAAGTCTGGTTAATATTTATGGTCTGAATTATGGTCTGGTGGAGCTTATGCCAGCTGTCATAGAGTGTGAGGCAGGATACTGTCTGCACAGGATTGCAGTCCTGTCAAGGGCAGGGCTCATTTTCTTTAAAGAAAAATCGTTTCTGTCAGATAAAAAGCCAAAAGATCACCATTGTCAGTTGGCTACACCCTCTGAGCATCATGACTGAACAACATTTTATGACAGTTCATCTTAGAGTCTTTGAAATCCTGAGACAGTGTTTGACTTGAGAAATAAAAATTGACAAATGCTCAAAAAAAAGAACGAAATCGCACTGCAATCTAGTCTGGCGTAATAGTAGTCAAGAAAAGCTGCACTGTTACACACAAATGTGACATGTCTCGTTCTACACACTGTATTGCAAGTTGCAATTTTGCTTTTAGTATTTCTGCTTGCTGATTGCCCAGCTCAGCATCCTGACACAGGGAGGAAGAATATGATGTCTTACGCTTGCTATAAGTTAATATTTGAAATAGTTGATTTGCTTGTTTAACTCTAGTTCAAGTAAAGAAGCAGAGCAAATTAATTCGCTGATAAACAACACTAAACAATTCAGTGTCTTTGACGGTCTTTGTGGGTTAAAATAATGGGAATTGTGTAAAACAAATAATATGAAATAAAATAAATAAATAAACCTTTACCAAATACAGTGAAGCAACAGAAGAAATGACATTTACAAAATATCACTGAAAATTAAACAGTAGGAAGATGTATACACTCATTCACACACCCACATGTATCACATGTGAGTGTGTGAATGTGTGTGTGAATGCGTGGGTGACTGGATGTGTAAAGCGCTTTGGGGTCCTTAGGGACTAGTAAAGCGCTATACAAATACAGGCCATTTACCATTTACCATGTAAGGAAATGTATTAATGGTGCAGATTAAAGGTTTGAGTGGTATTGCCGTTTAAAATGTAATTTTAATTAGAAGTTGTGGCTCACAGAAATGTCAAAAATAAATTACAACATGTCACAAAAACAGCTCTGTGCACACTGTAAGAGCACTCAAAGGCTGATTGTTTCCCAGATGGTCTGTAACCCTGCACCTCTGTGAGCACAGAGAATATTTAACATGCACTAATTGCACACGTTGTAGAAAGCTACTGTTGCAGAGCGATTCAGCTGCCCAGCTGCAATTTAGAAACACAATAGTTTGCCATAAAACAATCAACATCAAGACAAGGCTTTGACAAAAGCTTTGATGCAAGTGTTGATCATCGGGCTTCGTGGCTTAATCTTTGGGTTTGCATACAAACAAGCATATACGTATGCCAGCCCGTGGCTTCAGCGTGTGTGTCCGCAAGTACCACATGTCTAACAAAGAGTTTGCTCTGCTTTCAGCAGATGCCAGGACTCAGTGGCAGCTGTGTTTGTCCCTCACACGCAATAAAAAGTCTCACACACATGCACATAAACGTGCGTGCGTGTACATACTGCGTCCGCCCACACTGTTACACACACACGCGCACACGCATGGCCATTTAGCTGTAAAAGCTCTCCCACTTAAAAACAGAAGCAAAAAGCTTCTATTGCTCCATCATCTCATGCACAGATGTGATGTACTTACATTTCATTTGTTCCAACTCTTCACCTCCGTTTTGCCACATGCCCCCCCCCCCTCCCCCACCTCCCATCTGTTTGACCTGCTGATTAGGTAATCAGCTAAGTGCAATGTTTTTTGTGGGAGCTCTTCTGTAAATGCTGTTGATCGCAGTGATATCAACCAAAACAATGTTTCTGACATATCTGACTAATAAGTGATAGATTAACTGTAGGTATGAAAAGTCATCGCTGACATATTTATGTTAACATCAATGTACCCCTTTTTTCCAACAGATTTTCTAGTTGTCACATAAGATTTTTTTTAGGTTTCCACCTGTGTAGTTGAAACTAGTACAATATTAGTGTGAAAAACACCTGATGAGCTCCTGGTTTCTTTGCAGAGCTGCAACTTGACTTTGTATTTATTCTAACATGTTATTATACAGTAATCTTACTTTGAACACTGTGAAGTATTTGAACACCTGCTTTAGGGGATTCAGACACTTCAAATCTATCTAGTCTATTCAGACTGTTGATGCTTTTTGTCACTGCTTCAAAGTTTCTTGACATTTGCTTTTAAAGACTTTGTCACAGTGTGTGGAAGCAGATTGTGTGGAACGTGAATAATGGACCCAAACGCAGACACAATGGAACGTGGAACGTAGCTTGAATTTTTTTAAAAAAAAAAAAAGGTTTAATAAGGCTGATAAAAAAAAAGGTGCAAACAAAGGCCAAGGCAAACTGATGCAAAACTAAACATTAAACTAAACTGGGTGAACTAAAATACAACATGAAGAACCCTGACATGGATATGAACAAACCTGGACATGTATACATGAGACCTGGAAACATGGTGTGAAGGGGAAGTGGGAACACATGGGGAAACAGCTGATTAGAATGACAGGGAAGTGAAAGTAAACACAATGAATATGGGACACCAGACCTCTTCAAAATAAAACAGGAAACATAATGAGACTCAGGAATGAGACTTAAACACAGGGGTGAAGACACAAGGAGAATCTAAGAAACATTGAACTATAACGGCAACCTAGGCATAACGGAAATGACCCTGGATCGTGACTGATTCTTTTTTCTTTTCTTATACGTATTCTTTTTTTTTTTTCTTTTTTTTTTTTTTGTGTGTCCCGTTTGGATCTTTAGCCATCAGGATTGTTGTCTTAAGGCCAAGAAAGATGCCAAGCGGATTTATTTTACCAAGTGGATCATCATGGCCTTGCCATATTGGTCCATTTGATTGACCTTTATTATAATTATGAATTTATTTTATTTTCAGTTCCTACAAACGGGACAGACATGACTGGGGGATAGGACAGGGAAAAAGAATGAAAGAAAGAGAGGGAGAGAAAGAAAACCAAAGGGGAGAAGAGACTGTGAGAAGGGGGGAAGAAAGAAAAAAAAAAAACAAACAACAAAAACAAACAAACACCTGGGTCACCTGTATGGAGAAAAAAAACAGAAGAGAAAGCAAACAACAAAGAGCAACATAATAAAAAAAACGGCACCATCACAATAAACTAGCTAGCAGTAGATATCAGTAGATACTAAATAATAAACGATATTGTGCAGCACGCAAGATAGACAGCGCACAATGTGCTTTGAGGCAGCAGCCAAGAAAGCTGTAGTCCGCGTCTGTGAATACCCGTGTGTACACCCGTGTGCATACCTGTGTGGATCAGCGCGCTTGTATTCCAAAGGTTTCTCCATGTAACGATCTGCTAGGGAGTGTGGGGAGCCACAGCCCTGTCCTCCAGGGTATGAAGCAGGTATGGAGGAGATCAAAACTCCAGACATCCAGAGGCCCCCAGAATACAAGAGACCAAGGAAGACCAACAGAGGGGCAGCCGCGCCACTGTCCCAGAAAGAGCTGAGGAGAGTCCCAGATGAGGGCTCACTCAGCAGCCGCGGAGCAGAAGCCAGGGGGAGTTGCAGTGACGCGCCCGTGAGCTCCGCCGGCAGCCAGCTGTGCCTGAGTGACCGAGCCCCAGGCCGAGAGGCCGGGGGCACCCCACCTCCGAAGTGGCCCGAGCGAGCCCCAGGCTCCAGGCCCTGATAAGCGGCCGCCAAGGAGTGAGCCGGTGTGTACCCGGACGCCCACCCCCAGACACAAAGAACCACCAACGCACCGACACCTGAGGGAGTCCGCCACTGGCAGGGGAAGTGGTGGTGGGTGGAGATAGGCCTCCAAACCTTGGAGGGCCTGAGATGTCCCCAGAGAGGTGGCGTCTGATACCCAACCTGACATATAGGCACAGACATACAGGCACACACAGACACAAACATCCATTCCCCCCCTCATGCTCTCATATGCACTTACTCCACACTCAACCAACGTGGAGACAGACATAAAGAGACGCTGTACACACGATCACACTCCCCAAGCGTACTCTACGAACCGGGTCTAGGTACCCTTGCCCCTGGAGGGGGGAACTGCACCCAGACCCAGGTGGTGTTACCCTTTTCCCTGCGGTGGGGAGAGGCAGACCGCCCCGACTCCGCAGCAGCAGGGAGGCCCCACACTCCAGACCGCAGTCGGACGGCCAACTCCTCCTAGCCCCCCCGCTCCAGCAGGCCGCAGAGAACTTCTCTTATACGTATTCTTACATTTTTACACAACAAGTGGCTTTGATGAAAACTTGTGTTTGTTTTTGATAGCTGAGGATAAACCATAGGTGAGGGTAGGGACGTAGATCAGTTATGGTCACGAGCTGTGGGTAGTGACCGAAAGAACGAGATTGCGAATACAAGCGGCAGAAATGAGCTTCCTCCAAAGGGTGGCTGGACTCTCCCTTAGAGATAGGGCCAGAAGTTCGGCCATTCGGGAGGTGCTCAGAGTAGAGCCGCTGCTCTGTCACATCGAAAGGAATCAGTTGAGGTGATTCGGGCATCTGATAAGGATGCCTCCTGGGCACCTCCTGGGTAAGGTGTTCTGGGCATGTTCCACAGGGAGGAGGCCCCGGGGCAGACCCAGGACACGCTGGAGAGATTATATCCTTCGGCTGGCCTGGAAACGCCTTGGTGTTCCCCCGGAAAAGATGGAGGAGGTGGCTGGGGAGAGGGAGGTCTGGGCTTCTCTGCTTGGGCTGCTGCCCCCGTGACCCGGCCCCGGATAAGCGGAAGAAGATGGATGGATGGATGGATGGATGGATGGGTGGATGGAAAATAAAGGGATGAAAATTCTAACTCAACCTACGTCACTCAAAATTTTAGTTGAAAATAATGGAAAAATTCTTTGAATGTGGGATTACGTCAAATTATGATTCAGTGTGATTGGTTCAGTGCTTTTTAGCCGTACTATGAATAGAGCTCTAAAATAGTACATGTTTAATGCCGTCCTTGTCCTTGCTTTTCAGCCATTGTGCCATTTTTTTTAGCCAGAAAAATCAGAAAGATGGCAACACATGCACAAAAGACACACTGAGGCCTGTTCAGTTATTGAACGCAAAATGATGTTACTGATATTGATGTTGGATCTTGAAAACAACTTTAGCCTTTGGTTGAAAAAAAAAAGCAACAGATAACATGTAATCTGAAAGTGACTGAATATAGTGTTAAAACTAAAAGGTCCATACCAAGTGACCTAAGAGGTTTGCAAGGCTCGGAGCGTTTCTTCAGATCCAATCGGTTTTGTGTTGAAGTCATCTTTACATGGGAAAGTGTAATCTAAAGGGCAGTTGTATACTAAAAAGGGTCTGTTTGGTAAGTTACAAAAAGAAGGCAATGTCTGATTTAGAGAGGATGTCATTTTACAATTTGTGTTGCAGTAATAATAATGATGTTGACATGGTGTTTGACCTCAGATTTGTTGGCAAAGTAAAAAAAAACAAAAAACAGCTTTTCTCTTCTGCCTGCAGGAGGTCAAGTACTTCCAGTTTCCAGGAGAGCTGCTAATGAGGATGCTGAAGATGTTAATTTTGCCCCTCGTCGTATCGAGGTAAGGGCAACACAGCTCTGCACAATACAAACACATAAACACAACATTTCAGTGACACAAGTACTAAATGCTGAAGTGGATAAAAGAGCTGTTTAATTATCTACACTGATGTTGGCTTTCAGCGCTCCAAGCCAATCGTGATTAAGATAAACATTTTTACGGTACACTGAAGTTTTATATTATACATAATAACAATATTGTGCTGCAGTGATTAGTAAACAAAATATCTGCAGTCCCCATTTCGACATCAGTGTCACTACACTCGTCCCCTACCTCTATATGTACTGAATGATTTTACAGGTTGCACACCGTCAATTATGGTATTGATTATTACTCTGAAAATGGACAGAGTAAGAAATCAGGGTCTCTGTTCCTTTTCTACCATTAAGCTGTTATGTTATGGTGTGTTTACTGTAATCTACAAGAAGAGTTCCTCGTTGTAAAAGAAAAAAGAAATTAAATGCTGCATTATAATATAAAAATACACATCTTTCTATTTTCAAAGACATTTAAAGAGAGTGAAGCAATTTGAGAAAAATGTTTCTGCAAAAAGAAACTTGCAGAAATAGAAAAGCAAGAATTCATATTGCCATTTTCAAAGTAATTTATTGTCTCAGAGTGACACGATGAAAAACACCTCCTGCTGTCACTTGCTGTCTGGTGACAGCAGGAGGTGTGGCTTTTGTCCACAAAGAATCTGCACTGACTGCACACTTGAAAAAAAAATCTACCTTGAATACTTTTTAAAAAGCAATTTGTCAACCATTCATATGAAAACCCACGAGCAGATACCAGGTATGAAACTGCAAAGCCTGTCCACTCTACCTCCTCGGTTATACATTTATATATACAACACAGAGCGCAGATGCACAAGTCTTCTTTTACAAAGAAAACACACTGTGGGAAATTGCTGTGAAACAAGAAAGAAAAAGGCAATTCTGCATGCTTAATGTAATAAGACGTGTAAGGCCTTGTTTGATGAAATATGTTACCACTGCAAGGCAATGATAAAAGGCATCCACAGATAAGATTTAAAAGAGTCAAATGAAATAGAAGATTAAAATAAAGCACGTTTGAATAAAATGTATTAAACAGGAAAGTTGGCTCTGGCATGCAGTTAGACTGCAATGCAAAATGTGAACGTACTGCAATTATAAATGAATCATGATCATACTCTGATTTAAGTTTAAAATTGTGTTGGTTGAGTTTTATAGCCTACAGGAACCACGCCCCTGCATGGCTTCATGTTGACCGAGGCTGCTGGAAAAAGCACAGCCTGGATCTCTGTTCTCTGATATTTACTGCGCCCAATTACATGTTTCAGCATTAAAGATTAAAAAGTAATGTCTATACGCAAGTAAAGCTGTTGCCCTTTTGTAGCTTCAGATCCATTCTTAGTAGAGCACAGCTTGCCAGGTTCTCCAGTTTGATTATTTTAGGCCCAAAGCTCTTAGTTGCCTGCATGAGGTCAGCGATGTACTGAACACACACACACACACACACAAAAAAAAACCTCCCAAAACAAATCATGCGAACGCACCGGTTACATGCAGGCTGCTTTGCGCAATAAGCTACTTACAATCTATGCAACAGCAAAGACTGGATGAGAAGTTAATCCTCCCTCTCTCTGTCTCTCCCTGTCTGTCTCCCTCTCTGTCTCTATCTCTATCTGACAGTGTTTATGTGCCTTTCTTGTGTATTTCTCTCTGTCCATCTTTTTCTCTGCAGTAAAAGCGTGAAGCATTGTGCAGTGATTTGCTATTTATACACAGCCATGATCCATTCCCCCAGATTCCCAGATTCAGAGCAGGGCATCCTCTCAACGCAGGTTTCCTGCCAAGAGCGAAGCACGTGAGGACAAGAGACGTTAACTACACCTAATCTGAAACAGTATCTGCAGGCAGGAGGCCAAATGCAGCCAAGTACAACGCTCTGTTAAAGCACACAGAAACTTGAAAGCTATCAGGGCGACTCTATGATGCTCTGAGCGTGGAGATTCATTTGAGTCTGTAGCACACAGACCCTGATACCTGCCTGGATCTCGATGGGGGCGATACTGGATAATAAAGGTGGAAGGCATGACTTCTTACTGCTACACCTCCTGCCTTCATTTCTTTATAACTCTTTACAGGCATGCATACAGTGCAGTCACGCAAGCAATGTCCTGCTTTTGTCGGATAGCTACACTGGGATGCACAGACTGGCTGCACAGTACAGTAGGGCTTATGTAGGGGTGAATATCCTTCCCAGCCCTATGCCCTGTCTGTCCCCATTTTTCCCCTCCCACTGCCATCTGCACATCAGCCAAAGCGGAAACCAGATTATCCCATGAACGCGTCATGCTGAATCAATGGCAACTGCACTTTGTGCCTCCCTATGATCCCTGTTTATTTAGTTTCACGGGATTGAAATTAAATCTTTGTTTTAATTGTAACAAATACTGAAAATGCGACGTTCATTCGGTTCATTCAGGGCCCGCTTAAAGTGAGCATTTGCATTTTGATGAAGGCCTTTAGAATTTAATTAACTTTGGCACAGATCTGAAGGTCAGAGATGAAAAGCGTTTTTTTTTTTTCAAAATGTGCAGCATCCACACAACGAGCACTTTACAACCACAAAGTGAGTAAGAAATAATTGGCAGCAAAATGAGCGTTACAAAACAGATCTGAGTGGGTGTGCCACAGGTTGTTTACACAGCTTTCAGAATTAATTGTTTTTGTAAAACACACACACACACACACAAAATGAATTGGATAGAAATCCAGCTGTTTGTATGGGAGTTTAATGTAGCTCTCACTCTCTTAGACTGAAATCTCCGGGTGTGTTTTCTTAACGATAGTATCTGTTTTTGAGAATTGCTGTGATTTTTATTTTGCCCCACGATACGACACGCGATTAATTGCTCTTTGTGTGGCTCAATAAAATTGGCAATGCCTGATTTTTATTTTGCCCCACGGTACGACACGCGATTAATTGCTCTTTGTGTGGCTCAATAAAATTGGCAATGCCTGCCTGATTTCAGCTCTCATACCCGAGGCAGGTGGTCAGCTACGGCGCACTTAGGTCAGACAGTTCCCTGTGAATATTTCCCAGACAGAGACTATAAATAACTTACACGTCATAAGTGAATGACATATAAAGGACATGCACTCGACTATAGCACCAAATTCAAGTCCTTGCACCTTTTCCCTTCGTTGCTAGAGTGATTTAGTGTGTTGCATTTGGATGATTAACCGTCAAGCTACAGAAATCATGTTGCAGTTGTGCAGAGCTGTGTTCTTCTCTTTAGCTTGACTGTTTTGTTTTGCTGGCTGTCAGAATGCAAATCATTCCTTTATATTTCATCAAGTGCTTTTTTTTATTGTGGTATTTAGGAAATTTTTCTAATTAGCTGCAAATATGCGTTTAACCTCGCTGTGCTGAGACAGCTTGATGGTAAAGTGTGTCTCGCCTACTGAGTAAGAGAGAATCTGATGCTGGGCTAGTTAAATATATTTGAATTGAACGCCACTATTATAAAATTTGATTTCAAGGGTAAAAATGAACTTTACAGATCTATTTGGTGACCTGAATGTTTGTGCATTTAATCAACATTACGGTATTATAAATAAATAAATAAAAGGGTCAAGACAACATTCGCTTTGTTCTTGGACTCAATTATGGTGTTTAGGGGGTTTTACTAAAGCATCCCTGTGTAAACGGCTAAACAAGACTGAGCTCAAACAGTGCAGCGACCATCGTCTGGCTTAGCTTCTGTTGACAAGAGCGAATATTTTGGGTTTCTGGCAGATGCAGCAACCCTAGACCTGTTCCATACAAAGGTCATTGTTTGCAAATGCAGATAAGTTAAAATAAAATAACAAAAGTCTATCATTAGATTGTAGCCTGAGATTTTTAGTCTGCATTTCAGCAAGTGCCTTCCATGTTTTGTTTCCAGACTACAAATGAAAACCAGAAATCGTCTGGCACCCAAAGTCCCGCCTAAAGACTGTTTACAGAGGTTAAATCCTAACTCTGTACTGCCAGCTACCCATTTTACTAAAAGAGACCAACATCACAACATTCATTTTTATAGGATTCATTTTGCCATTGTCTGGTGTGCTTCAGTCTTGGCCCTGATCCCTGAACCCTGAAGGGGAGATAAATAGACCTACAGCTAAAATCCCAACCGCATGCTGTATAGTGATGTTAGTTTGCTGGGGAGGTCACACAGTGCACTTTGAGGTTTATAGAAAATTGGTTTTCTTAATCTCAGCATACAGTACAAAGAGTCAGATACCACAGCAATGTCTGGCAGCGCTATACACACTTTTCTTCCTGACTAACCCTGATGCCCATACAGCAATCCACCAGCAACTAAAAAAATATGAATTTGTTAATAAGTCATTTATTAATACATAATTCTACTGAGTAGCAATCAAAACAGCGTTCTTAAGCTTCTCCATGACTCCTTTTGCTCCAAAAGACACAGGCTTGTATTAACTTTCATAAAGTGGGCAAACGTTGCAGCTGTTCCTTAGAAAAATGTCTGGAAATGACTGCGGCGATGATTTCAACAACGTTAGTAGACTAAACTTACTGACCGTCTGATATTCAAGTCATTTCTCAAAAAGGTAAACATGACTTTTTTCTACATGATTTCAGATTGAGCTCATAACCCTCTCTGTCTAGGTGCCTCATTCTATTTTGAAGGCACAGACTGATGATTGATTTAAAAACCCTTTGAATCAAAAGTCTAAAAAGAACCATTTTGATGAGATTAATGTACCTATTAATGATTTCATCTTGTGGCAAGTATGCTCCTGGATAATTCTCGCCATTAAGAGCGACGGAGCCTCTTTTTTACAGTATATTGGCACAAAATTATAATGAATACTCTGAATATATTAAGCATTGAAACTAAACTGAACATTGATGCGATCTCCTGAAACACAGGTCATAGCATCACTGGATTGCCACCGATTCCAAGGAGTATATACTCCATTCCAAGGAGTTTCTGCCTCCTCTGTTTCATCTCGATGTGGGATTACTGTAAAGCTCTAGCTCAACGAAGGTAGAACAGGGAGGAGTGTAAGCCCCATATGGTCCAAAAATCTTATGGCAGATCTGCTCTGCATGTGCTTGAACCATCATGGTCAAGGCAGCTACACATGGCAGGCTGTAATCCTACCTTGGCGCAGATTTCAGAGAGAAGGACAAAGATCTCTCAAAGATTTCCTAGCTCCTAGCTTAAGATTTAATGACCATCTTTGTGTATATGTGACATAAATTCATTATAATTATCTCTTGCGACTCCAGTAATGTCTAGGATACAGCATTAGATCTTAGGCTGCCAACCTATGTACAGTATATGCTAGTGGTTTACAGCATGGTTGGTCCTGAGGAACATCTATGGGATACCAGGATGAGTAAAGGCAGTTATTCCCATTAGAGCACAGAGATGGAGCGGTGGTTAGCATTAGCTTGGTTCACAGAAAGAAGCTCCTGGGTTTGAATCCACCAGCTGGCCAGGGCTTTTATGTGTGCACTTTTCATGAATTCTCTCTGGATACTAAATACCAGCTTCCTCTCAAATTCTAAGCTTTCCATAGATATGAATGTGAGCCTAAAAAGCTGTCTGTCTGTGTTAGCCCTGCGATAGACTAATAGCCTGTCCAAGGTGTATCCTGCCTTTGGCCCTGTGGCAGCTGGGATAGACTCCAGCATTTACTGCTATAATCAGGGGTTAACATGGACTACAATGATCTGGAATGGCGCTGCAGGACCCTCAACAAATGAGTGCTTAAATCTCATTTGTTAATCTGATTGGCAGATTAGGGTAATGGTCAATACTGAGTTAGTTAATTTCTCACGTGCAGTCTGTCACTGCTTCCAGCTGATGATAAGGAGACGCTTGTTCAGTGATAAGAAAATGATGGCATCCAACGCCTTCTTTACATCAGCAAGGCATCCTTTTTCCTGCTCATTACTATAATGCATTCATGGTGCAAGTTGCAAGATTGCATTCACAGATACACTGAAGCAACATTTCCTAAGTAGAAGGTCATCTCAAAACACCTTAACAAATATCAGCAAACACAAAGTGCTTATGTGCTGTTTTTCATACGTTGTAACTTGGTAGCTAAATGCAGATTTGCTAAATTTCCCAGGGAGAGAAAAAAAGGTTAATGTGTGACACTTTCAGAGTTGGGGAGAGATACTGTAGAACATCTAAATAATACTAAATTGTTGTTATTCAAATGTTGCATGAAAATACTGTAAAAGACCATTTGGTTCAGTTTAGCGCAGGGTAAATAGCATTGTGGTAACATTTATAGTAATGCTACGGTGGCTCAGAAAGGTCAAACACACTGTAGCTTAGAAAAACACCAGAAAAATGGTCCAAAATCACAAAAAAAAAACCCTGAATAAATCTCACAAAACACAACACAAGTGTGTTTGGGGATAGCATAATGTGTGAGCAGCTGCAGAAGTGACAAATAACAGTAGGTTGCTGATAGCAAACATGTGTCTAGAGTATTTTATGATTCATATGATTAAAACATTTAATACCTGCATCTTTTTCTCCCTCACCATACTGGTGAAGCCTCCACTGTCACGGTTCTGGGTCGGTTCGACCCAGCATTTTGAGTTCTCTTGTTTTGGTTTATTTTTGAATGATCGTTTTGTTCGCTGGTGCTTTGTTGATCATTATTATTATTTATCTATTGTTTCTGTGATTCTGGTTTTGGTTTTTGCTCTCAGGTTTTGTGTTCTCATGTTTGCTGTGGGTTTTGATCTGTGTCTAGTCTGCGTCTTTGTGTAGTGATTTCTTGTTTCCTGTTTTATTGTGAAGGTCTGCGTCTCATGTGAGTGTGTTCAGTTTTACCTCCCTTGTCTCATCTCGTTAATTACTCCTAGCTGTGTCCCCCACCTGTGTGTAATCTCCCGGTGTTTCTCTGAGTGTATTTAAGTCGTGTCTTCTGTCATAGTCGCTGGCCCGTCTGCGTATCCACCGTGTTTCATCTGTATGTTCTCCCTGCTGTCCATCGTCACTTACCTCTGCTCATCCTCCTTCATGTTCATGTCCTGGTTTGTGTTCAGTAGTTTAGTTGTTCTCAGTTTAGATAGTCTTCAGTCCCGTTTGCCGTTTCTCTGTTTGCATTTTGTGTCCAATAAACCACCTTCTCACCTTCACGAGTGCCTGCGACTGGATCCTCCTTTGTTATCTCCACACGGCTCATCTCACTCGCCGTGACATCCGCTTCTTTTAAACATGTCTCAGTGCAGTCCTTCGCATGTCCTTCGCATTGAAACAGCTTTTCCGTCACAATCCTTTCTTTGTGTTTTGTGAGGTTTTTCACTACTTCTATTGTATTTTATTCAACTTCCATTGTGTTTTGCGAGCTTTTTAAGCATTTCTTTTTTATTTCATCTTGTTTTCTTAAGTCGCAGTGCATCTGCCCTCTCAGGATTACCGTGTAATTCACAATGCAAGCTGTGCTGTTTGTGGTCAACGTGAAGCTACATGACGGCTAGAAGATTTCAATGTAAATTTAAGCTGATGATGTTGATTAAATTCATTCATCAAACTTTAACTTTTATTGTAGCTTCATACATACAAATCCACAAAGGCCTGGTGTATATATACATATATATATATTCAGTTTAAACTGTTGTCTGCGATTATCCTGAAGATTAATGTTTTGACATGTTGCCAGTGCAATGCAGTGTGACATTCTACTTATGACATTTTGATTTTTCTGCTGGGGGTCATCTAATCCCTGAGCAGCTCAGGGCAAGCCCTTTAGTTATCATTTCTGCAGCTGCATTTGTTATCTGATGTACCAGTGGGTGCAAGGTTTATTCCCACGAGCGATGCTCCGTTCTGTGATTGCAATTCCAGTCGCATCACAATGTTCAGTTCAAGGAGAAAAAAAACAGAAAAGGGTAAACCACTGAGTTTTGTTTTTTTTTCTTTAATAGACAGAAAGAAATAGTGGGTGGAATAACCTGCCCATCAGTGCAGTATGTATGTGATAAGAATTAATATCACGGTGGTTGGTGAATTATAAAGCGTTATAACTCATAACATTCAGTTTTTTTCTTTTTTAGTTAAAATGCCAGATTTACCTTTGAGTGTCAAATCTTTTGAGATTTGTAAGTACAAGATGTAAGCAGAGCTGAGTGCACACGGGGTCAAACTGTCCAATGACAAAACAGGGTTTTCCTGGAAAGCCTTTAGAAGAGCAAAGGTCTAGACTGCCCTTGTGGAAAAGGAACTGGCAAAGGTTTTAGAGAGTACAGATTCTTACCTTTGCACTTTTTATTGGTCTTTTAAGAAAACATCTGCATATAGAAGCTTTTACTTTTTTGCTTTTTACTATTCCTCCCCACACTTTTAAACAAATATCTTTCTACTCTCTACTTCTATAGCATTTATACTCTTTCAGCATTCAGCAAACATCAGCAAACACACAAACTGTCTGTGTCCAGTTTGTCTCACAGTGTGTTACTAGCTAAAGGTCCAGCTGCTGTATTTCACAAGGTGAGATAAGTTCACTCAGAGATGGAGAAAGATGTAGAAAGGAAGGCGTGTTGGATTTGTATAGGATGTGTTTTTATAAAACAGACTAAGCTATGCTAACTTTGTGTTATTCAAACGTGGCATGAAAATACTGGGTAGTTTAGTGCAGGATAAACATTTTAGTTTGCAGTATTGTGGTGAATTGACAGTAAAGCTGTGTTGGACTGATACACAGTGTCTGTGGTGCTCATGGTCAGAGTTAGACGGCATCAAGTGTAGCAGAGATGAAGCTGCATTTAAGCAGATGATACTTAGATTAATTAACCGAATGGCAACTTTATATCAGTTTTATGCTGCCCAGTGTAAAGATAATATAAACAGTATTGTGTCAGTGTCGGGGATGGACGTCAGCCAGGATAGCTCGTGAAACTGCTGACAACTTGGATTCAGCTGTAGAAATCCAGAGCAGCAGGTCAGCTGATCACATCAAGTACAGAAGGAGAATTTACTGAAGCTCACATTAGAAATTACTGTGAGTCGTGTTTCTTTTCCCTGTGCTGAGACACTACACAGATCTCAGGGTTCGCTCACCTGCACTGTAACCCCTGACGTTACTCATTTCACTGTTTAGGTGTTTAGGCAAAGTCAGCCTCTAACAAGTAGGCGACAGAGAATCGTTACTTTTTTTATTCCCTTTCACTGCAGGTGTCTTTCATGACAGATTTAAACTAATTCATTAGAATTATTTTTTAGATAATAGCCAGTTTTAGTAATAACTTCGATATTTGTATCAAGGTAAAAGAGACTTTGTTAAAACAAATCACGTGATAAAATTATTGACACTGACATTTATACTCAGCTGCATTTTGAATAAGAAAGGTTAAAAAATGTTTTATTACCAGTTAATTGTTGTAGTGGTTTTCCAAAAAAACACAGAAATGCAGACAAAAACAGAGTTTGTACAATTCTAAGTTTTAAAGTCAGTATTTGAAATGACCATCTTTACTCTGCAACACATATTGAACTCTCTTAGGCAAGCTTTCTTTTAATTTCTTGAAGAAGTCTTCAGGAATAGTTCTCCAAACTTCTTGAAGGACATTCAAAGATCTTTGGATGTCGGCTGCCTTTTGTTCTCTGTCGAGATGCTTCAGTAATGTTCAGGGTCTGGCCTCTGGGGAGGCCAACCTTTCATTGACTGGTTTTCTATCCAGGTGTGTCTTAACTGTACTGGCAGTGCGTATGGCATTGTTGTCATGCTTAAGAATGAAGCCACTGTCAATCAAATGGTAAAATCTGTCTGTACATTTCTGCTTTTATAATTACATCAGTGATGTCAAGATCTCCTACACCACAGGCCTGAATGATTGGTCAGTGTTAGTGGCTGAAGTAACAAAAAAAAGTTCTCTGAAAATGATCAGGTATGAAGACTGAACTGAAGAGGGGCAAATTAGCCAATGACCAAAGAAAATCTTTGAGAGGTATCGAGAAAGCCAGCTCAAAACCATAAAAAATGACAAGCAAGTCTGAAAAATATAAAGAAATGAGCTGTCCAAGATGTACCCAACCTGTTGCCCTATGATTGACAAGTTGGGTTCTAATCCCTGTAGATGCATAGATGGATCGGTGCGAGGGATCTGCAATTCTGGGCTACTTATAAGCAAAATGAAACATTACATTAAAGGTTTCCTCACAGAGAGACTGTGCTTTCACTTTTAGTAACAAACCAGTTTCCAGCATTCCTGGTTGAGTCTAATTGTGAAGCATTTTTGCTACGCAGAAAAAAGTTGTAGATATTTAACCAGTTTAGAGACTACCAACACACCACCGTGACTTTGTAACCAGTAGTAATTTAACAGTGTTAGAATTTGCTATTATCCTGTACTTACACGTGTGGTTCTTTAACCATTCAGTTACATTTTCATTTTAACATCTCAACAAAGGTGAGTGATCTATGCAGATGAATTGACTGTCTGAACTTTAGTCCTCAGTAAATGTTTCATATACTCCGAACTGGAAAAGCATAATTTTTCCATTTAGGAAGCCAAGATTGTGCTATAGTTACCATAGTTACAGCAAAATCAAGTGAAGACGTGACTTTATTTATCATTCAAGCGCATCAGCGTTTTTGCAGCTGTGAAATTATGATTTGGCTTCAGTGGAAAAAATTGATCCTTCGCTTAATTTGAGCATTTAATAATAAAGTTCTGCAGCGTTTTAATGCAAGTTTCAATCAAATGCTTTCTCCCATCCCAAGAATTGATTATGTTATCACAAACACACACACACACACACACACACACACACACACACACACACACACACACACACACACACACACACACACACACACACACACACACACACACACACAGAAAGACGCAAGTTTCCATTCATGTGACCAGACTGGCTTTTCAAAGCACAATAGTCCCCAGTGTGAAACCTGCAGGAGATGGAGACTCTCTAGTTTGCATTTGAAAAATGATGGAAGGAGGCATGACAGTATGAGTTTCAGCACAGGCAGCGAGTGCACAGAAAAACTCAGCACATCCACCCAAACACTTGCCAAGTCGAACCAGATTACACAGGATGGGGAGAAAATCTTGTCTCCCCAGCTAAAGATCTCTCCACCGCTGTTTCTCTGCTTTCACGAGCATCACCCTCCACATCCTCCCACACTTCCCAAAAATATGTCATTTGCATTTATTTTTCACTTTTTTTTTAACTCACCGAGAAGCCAATTATGTGAATCTCCCTCATTCACTCCTTTTTTTTGTATATACGATGAGCGTCACCATCTTTGTACAGTGAAAACAAATATCTGAAAAGACGCTGTATTCAGAGCTGCCCATACAAATGCAAATTAACATCGACTGTTTCGAATGTTTGTAAGAACAACTTTTCATCCCCTTCACTGGCATAGAGGGATGAGTGCAAAGCTACACGGCTGAATTCACGTATCTTAAGGTAGAAGAAGCCGTGTCTTGTTTAAGACTGCAGAGGCTTACACGGAGAGCTTCTCAAAATTGAAACAGGCTGATTGAGATTGGTTAAGTGCTGCATTCATTTCAAAGCTGCACACCTAGTTAAAGCTCTGCTTGCTTTCATATCCACATAAAGCATGTTATTAAGGTGAATGCTGAATTTGAAGCTTGCCAGAATATTTCCTCTGGCGTTTCACAAATTTGGAGCCTGTTGAACCACCAGCGGTTTATTTTCACTTTAAGACCCAGCATACTCATTCATATGTTTGGGAACTTTTATTCTAATAGTCAAGAGTTTTAAAGTTAAATCTAGCATCAGTAAAGCAAGAAAATAATAAATAGTTGTATTTTGGATTGTGTAGTAGAGGGCCACTTGTTTGCAGGGTGGTTACAGCAAGGATCTACATTACACGAGTTGGCTGAACATTTGCAGCTGCATGTAGCTGATCACTACTGATTTTCTTCTTCTGCAGGAAAACTAAAAATTCAGCTTCAAAATGTTCACTCTGACACTGAGCAGAAGCATCTCTTCAGCCACAATCTCTTCAACTCCCTCTTGGTTTCTAACTCTATCTTGTCTCTTTCCGCCTTTGTGTGTCTCCACTTGCTCTCAGTTTGATGTCCGGTCTGGCTGCTCTGGATGCCAAGTGCTCCAGCCGCTTGGGAATAATGACCATTTCATACTACCTGTGGACCACCTTTGTTGCTGTGGTAGTTGGTATTCTCATGGTTTACATCATTCACCCGGGTGGAGCTGCACAGAAGGAGGATTCTGAGGACAGCAAGAAGCCAATGACCAGCTCTGCTGATGCTCTGCTGGACCTCATTCGGTAAGAGACCACTAATTATTTCCGTTATGCTCAGAGCGCTGCAAGTGTAGCGCCAGAAAATGCATAGACTATGTTAAAGAGAGTTGCCTAAGTGCTTGTTTTTATGTAGTCCCATGGAAGAAGGATGAAGGGAGTAAAAACTTGGCTGTATTTTGCTTTCTTTGGATTAAAGTAAGTTTGTGTATTTAGTGTCAATAGTTCAAAAGCGAGGCTTCAGAGAAATCTGAGTCATTAGATGAACAAGATGTTGGGAAAGACTTTTGTTTAACTCATTAAAATTCAGCCTGTTGTTGCTTTTTTAACCAACATGGAAATCTTGTATTTAAAAATGAATAAAGCTTAAAAAATGCTTATGTACAATTTCATATCAACAAAGTCATGGAAAATAATCTTAAGAAAAACAATCTAGCAGAAAGAAAAAAAATCCATGGAGAAGATCGACTTTATTCCAGAGCGAATCTAATTCACATGCCGTATTGCTAATGTGCGCATTTTGGCTTTTGCGGATTTGCAAATGAAACAAACGTGTGTAGGTTATAGTGCGAATGAAAAGCAGATTTGCTCTGCGTGCTCATGGAGGCAGAAGTCAAGGAGGTGCTTGAGGTCGGAGTGTAAAGCCTGGAACCTTATGTGCCAGTGGGTTATTGTGCTAAGCTAATTAGTGCTGCTGAAGGGCTGGGTTGTTGTGCTAGAGATAGACCTGAAACATGACAGAGACTCGCGGCAGGTCAGTAGACTAAAAGAAGAGCGGCTGAGGTGTGGACCTGTGCACAAGGATATCTGATATTTGTGGTTTTTTAACCTAAATGCACAGAATGGGAGGCAAACAAAAACATGGAAATTATGAATTATGAACAAATTTTGGTTTTTTGGAAAAAAAAAATAATAATGAACTTTTAAAAAAATATCAGGAATAAAATAGAGTTGGAAGACTCACTTCCAGTCACACTATCAATAAGAGGGAGTAATAAACTGGCCAAGCCTATGAAATCCATCTATGACCTGATCATGTGCAGTGGTGAAGCTTTGTTGTTCACAGATTCTGTGTGTGTGTGTGTGTGTGTGTGTGTGTGTGTGTGTGTGTGTGTGTGTGTGTGTGTGTGTGTGTGTTTGAGGGGGGGTTACAGAGCACAGCTGTGCTTTGGATTTATCCCGCAAAGCTTCTTTACAGCCTTCATCTATCATGCAGGCCTGCTGTATCACTCGACTGTCAGTGCTCGTGTGTGAATGTGTTGGATAAGCATCTATAATGAGCATGCTATGTAAGAATATGTGCATTCTTGGATTTATTAGGGGAACCCTGGGGTCAGAGTGTTTCATTAGCCAGCTTTGCTCTGATTGGATATCCCGCTGGTCCGATCTGTGCAGGATACTCACCGCAGTCTTGTGACTCACTCTGCAATGTTTCTGGAAATCTTTGCCATATGGTTTTTAACGTCACTCTTCTTAATGTACACGTACCCAGATGCAGTGTGGCTTTTAATCTCACTGCATCTTAAATGTGATGGTTGATTTCTGATTGTGGTTTAAATTCTGTGTCACTGTGGGATTTACCAGCAGTACTAATACAACGCAGACCTTGGACAGTAGTCTCTTTGCACAGAATACTACACAGGCAGTATCTGCACGTAAACAAAGGGCACCTCATAACTCTTTTGTATTTATTAGACCACTCACTCGTCATTCATTGTGCATTTAGTGATCCCAGCAGCTCTTGACTTAAAAAACAAATACTTTATAAGTTATTAGTCATGTTTGTGTAGTATCTGGGATTTCCTTCCTACATATCGTGGAACAGCAATGATGTGCTGTGAGGAACCTGACTTTGTCTTCTGTCCTAAAGACACTGTGGCTCAGTGGCTTGGTCACATTTTAGGTAAACCTGTTCAACTGCATCTTAACATAAATATATAATCAGCATATTAAATGGCAGAAATTCCATGCATTTAGGCATGTAAACTATTCAGTTCAGTTCAATTCAGTTTTATTTATACAGTGCCATATCACAAGAATAGTTGCCTCAAGGCGCTTTATATTGTAAGGTAAAGACCCTACAATAATACAAAGAAAACAAAGAAAATCCCAACAACTGTATGACCCCCCCTATGAGCAAGCACTGTGGGGACAGCGGGAAAGAAAAACTTCCTTTTAACAGGAAAAACTTCCTTTTAACAGGACCATCTTTTGCACCGTAGTCTTTGTCCAACTTTAATAAAAATCATCTGCTCATTACTTAATTTTTTGTTACAGATAATTCATAAACTAAAGCATATTTAGCTTTTTATATAACTTCTATTTAAATAAAAAAGAATACCTTTTAAATACCTGACCCTCCTCTTCTGTCAGGATATAGTGCTACTAGACACCTGTCGCTGTGCTGTCTCAGCTCTTAAATCAGTGGTCGAAACTGAATTACAGAAAAAAACTTATTTAAAAAACACCAAACTTTGACAATTAAATTACAGTGATCACGATGCAGGTCTGCTCACTTACTTTATATTAATCTGTGGTCTGCATGAACGTGGGGCCAATCCACATCCCAGCTTACACTGTGTAAGGATACAGTGACTCATTTGCTATTTATTACATGACAAAAACAGAGAGAGGACTAGTCATATTAGTCATACTTAGAGTTTATGATGCTCTATCAATAACTCATCCTGGAAATATATAGTCATTAACCAACGTATCTCATTTTATCTTTGATCCTTTGAATGAGTTTGTCGGACAACCTTTCATCAGAATCAGAATCAGAATCAGAATACTTTATTGATCCCTGGGGGAAATTATTTTTTGTTACAGTGCTCCATTTTAAACCAACATTAAGACAAGACAGACAATACGCTAACTAAGAATAGTACAATATATACATATATATACATACATACATACATAAGTCACTTATAAATAAATATTTGGAAAAGAAACATGTGTAGTTGTAGCAGCAAACAGTGTGTTAAGTGGATGCGTTGTACAGGGAGATGGCCACAGGCAGGAATGATTTCCTGTGTCGTTCAGTGGTGCTTTTCGGTAATCTCAGTCTCTCACTGAACGTGCTCCTGTGACTGACCAACATGTCATGGAGTGGGTGGGAGGTGTTATCCAACATTGTCTTTATCTTGGACAGCATCCGCCTCTCCGACACCACCTTGAGGGAGTCCAGCTCCATCCCCACAACATTGCTGGCCTTACGGATCAGTTTATTAAGTCTGTTGGCATCTGCGACCCTCAGCCTGCTCCCCCAGCATGCAACAGCATAGAGGATCGCACTGGCCACAACAGACTCATAGAAAATCCTCAGCATTTTCTGGCAGATGTTGAAGGACCTCAGTCGCCTCAAAAAATAGAGACGACTCTGGCCCTTCCTGTAAAGTGCTGTGGTGTTTTTAGCCCAGTCCAGTTTATTGTCAATGTGTACTCCAAGGTATTTATAGTCCTCCACAATGTCAACACTGACCCCCTGGATTGAAACAGGGGTCAAGTGTTTCCTGGTCTTCCTGAAGTCCACGATCAGTTCCTTGGTCTTTGCCACGTTGAGCTGCAGATGATTCTGCTCACACCACGTGACAAAGGAGTCGACCACAGCCCGGTACTCTGTCTCATCATCCCTGCTGATGCATCCAACCACCGCAGAGTCATCAGAAAACTTCTGAAGATGGCATGTCTCTGTGCAGTGGCTGAAGTCTGTGGTGTAGAGGGTGAAGAGGAAGGGGGAGAGGACAGTCCCCTGTGGTGCCCCTGTGTTGCTAATCACCTTGTCAGACACACACTGTGGGAGACGTACATATTGTGGTCTTCCTGTCAGGTAATCAACAATCCAGGACACCAGAGAAGCATCCACCTGCATCGCTGCTAACTTATCACCCAGGAGGGTCGGCCTGATGGTGTTGAAAGCACTGGAAAAGTCAAAAAACATGACCCTCACAGTGCTCGCCGGCTGGTCCAGATGGGTGTAGACACGATTGAGCAGGTAGATGATGGCGTCCTCTGTTCCGAGACGAGGCTGATAAGCGAACTGAAGGGGATCCAGATGTGGTCTTACTATGGGTCGCAGCTGGTCCAGGATGAGCCTTTCCAGGGTCTTCATGATGTGGGAGGTCAGTGCCACGGGCCTGTAATCCTGGGGGCCACTGGGACGAGGCGTCTTTGGTACAGGGACGAGGCATGATGTCTTCCACATCACCGGGACCCTCTGCAGACTCAGACTCAGCATAAACAGTTTATGAAAGACTCCACACAGCTGGGGGGCACAGGTCTTGAGGACAAGGGGACTCACTCCGTCTGGTCCAGCAGACTTGCCTGAGTGAAGTCTCCTCATTTGCATCTCAACCTGGTATTGAGTGAAGGTGATGGGTGGGGGAGGGGTGTCAGGAATCTCACAGGAGGCAACATGTGAAGAGAGAGGCTGGCACAGTGGTGTGGCTCTGGATTCCAGGCTGACTGCAGGTGAGGTTGTGGGGGTGGGAGCAGACACTGTGGTGTCGAATCTATTGAAAAACAGATTCAACTCGTCGGCTCTATTCTCACCTCCCTCAGCTCCCCTGCTGTTGGTTGGCCTGAATCCAGTGATGGTCTTCATGCCCCTCCACACCTCTCTCATGCTGTTCTGCTGGAGTTTCCACTCCAGCTTCCTCCTGTAATTGTCCTTAGCCTCTCTGATCTTGTCCTTTAGTAACACCTGGATCTTCCTCACCTCCTCTTTGTTGCCCCCTCTGAAAGCCCTCTTCTTGTTGTTGAGGAGGGCTTTGATGTCCTTAGTCACCCACGGCTTGTTATTTGGGTAACAATGAACAGTCTGAGCTGGAACAATGGAGTCGGTGCAGAAAGTTATGTAGCCTGTGATACACTCAGTAAGCCCATTGATGTCCTCGGCGTGAGGCTCACAGAGTGTTTCCCAGTCGGTCACCTCGAAACAGCCCTGTAGTTCCGCTATTGCCTCCTCTGACCACCTCCTAACAGTCCTGGTGGTCACAGGTTCCCTCCTCACAATTGGCACATAGCGGGGGGTGTGGTGAATCAGGTTATGATCTGACCTACCAAGTGGGGGGAGGGAGGAGGAGCTGTATGCATCCTTGACGTTAGCATACAGTAAGTCTAAAGTTTTCTCTCCCCTGGTGGGACAGTCCACATATTGTTTGAATGTTGGTAGTGTATTGTCCAGTGATACATGGTTGAAGTCACCCGAGATCACAATAAAGGCACTCGGGTGCTGAGTCTGTAGCCGAGCTATGGCAGAGTGGATAGTGTCACATGCAGCTGTGGGGTTAGCAGAGGGGGGAACATAAACAGCCACCAAGATGACGTGAGAGAATTCCCTGGGTAAATAATACGGCCTGAGTCCAACAGCACACAGTTCAGTGTCCGGGCAACAAGTCCTTTCTTTGATTGTTATGTTGGCAGGATTACACCACCGGTTGTTAACTAAAACAGCAAGCCCACCTCCTTTACGCTTACCGCTAGCGATGCTGTCCCTGTCCGCCCGAACAGTGTGGAAGCCTTCCACGGAAGCATTCTCATCGGGAATGTCCTGGTGCAGCCATGATTCGGTGAAACACATCAGGCTACACTCTCGGTATTCCCTCTGACTCCGTACCAGTGCTGAGAGCTCGTCGATTTTAATTGCCAACGATCGCACATTTCCCATCACGATAGACGGCAGACACGGTTTAAACGGTTTCATTTCACCTCGATGGATGGTGGGCATCTGTTTTCCTCTCCAGAAAGAGATTGTTCTCTATTTTTTACTGTCCCCATTCTTCCTGCTCCTCTGTCTTCAGATTTCATCTGTCCGTGCACCTGAGTCCACTCTGTGGCAGCTCAAGAACTGAAGAACTCAATATTCTTTTCTTCAGAGATATGAGATGTGGAGATTTTCATTTGTCAGGACTGATAGGACTGATGCAGAAAAGTCTATTTACCAACAAAGCAAATTTTCAGTGTAATTTTATTAGAGTAAGACTTCTTGCACAGTAGTAATGATGCAGAATCCATAAAGAAGCTGTCGTCCTTCTTTGAATTTCTGATTTAATCAATTCCAATTTCACAGGGAGGAGATGTACAGGAAAGATTTACCCCATGTTGTGGAAGTTTTCCATTTAAATAAAGCCTGCAGACGAGCGGTGAGCGGTAGCTAACATTCTTTAATCAAAACACACAAAGAACAGACAACCAAGCTTGTGGAGAGCCTGCATGACCGCGGGGCAGGTCAGCAGAGTCTCCCTGAGCCTAGCATGGCTCTCAGTTAAATACCTTCTTCAGGAACAAAAGGCAGTACACAGCTGTTTCACACCTTAAGGTTCACACTCCCTTGCTACCTCCCAGAGTCCTCGAAGAGACAAAAGTTTCTTCCTGTGCTTCCCCCCAGCTTCCTTACTAGACCCCCACCATTTGTCTTAATGTATGAGTGTGAGACTTGTTAAAATCCAGTGGCACCAAGGCATTATACAATAAAATAATGTGAATAATACATAAGTAAAAGAAATTCCTATACACCCGTAATATCAAAGCCAATATAAAAAAGAGGAGATACACAGAAATAGCTTTTGTTAAAGCAAAGTTATAACTGTTCTATTTCTCTGCATTGATTACATTTCTGGGATTGTTAACCTACATTTTACTTTGGATCCATTACAATGTGTCTGCTTTTCACTGAAAGATATTAACAAATTCCCTAAATTTTCTTTTATAGCAACATGTTTCCAGCCAACTTGGTCCAAGCTACGTTTCAACAGGTAAGCTCAAATACTGAAAGCATAGATTTCTGTTACCCCCTAATCTTTAATCTAAACTGCAACGCCTCTTTATATTATCTTCTATTGTCCATTTATTTCAACACATTTGCAAAAAGAATAAAATTAATCTGTTGCCGTGCGAGAATGCAAACACGAATGAGCGTGTTTCATTATCATGTAAGAGTCTGGTATGTCACGTTCACTGTGCTCTGTTTTGGTTTCAAGTATCGAACCCAGAGAGTCGCAGAACTCATCCCCAAACCGACAGTCGCTCAGCTCCTGGATGAGACAACCACGCGGAGGGTCTACATTTATGGCATCCAGGATGACAATGGCACCGACACCCAGAACTTCTCTCTGGATCTAACGCCACCTCCTGACGTCATCGTGAAAACATCTCCCGGCACCAGCGAAGGCATGAATGTACTGGGGATCGTTATATTCTCTGCAACCATGGGTGGGTGTTTGACATGAATCCCACACGCACTAACATCCACAATGCACATGCATAAATATATATCTCAAAAAAGCAAACTTAAGTGAGGCCTCAAAGAGCCGATGATTTTGGTTTCCACCCACCATTGGTTCAACATCTTCATTCATTCTGTGCTGTGCAGGGAACAAACAAATGTTTCCATTCTTATCACTTAATACTGTTGAAAACATCCCTGCAGTTGCATGCTTGCATATTTTTCTTTTCCTTTTCCCGTTCAGGAATAATGCTGGGAAGAATGGGACCCAACGGAAGTGCTTTGGTCAACTTTTGTCAGAGTTTGAATGAGGCGGTTTTGAAAATTGTTGCCATTGTCATTTGGTAAGAGCAGTATTTTACAAGAAACCCCTAACACAAGAAAAGTAACAACATTTGTGAAGTTTTACTGATCAACTATAACTAACACTGATAAAAAACCAGCACTGTTTGCCATTCACTCTCCGGCATGTTAAATTTGAAATATTCTGATATTAGTTAGATCAGACTTTTTCGTATTTAGGTAAATGTCTCAACAACAATTGGATGGATTACAAAAAAAAGGTGAAACAGACATGCCCCACTTTAAAGCCTTCATCTAGTGAAGGTTTATTGTAACGATGCTAGACTGGTCATTTATTGGCAGCCTTTTATCTGTCCACTACTTGCAAATGTTAGCATCCTACACATTATATTAAGATCATAGGTCCTTGAAACTAGTAACCACCAGCATATTAAAATTGTTTGGATTAAATATGTCAACATGCTAATATTAGTATCACTGTGTTCAGCAGTCCTTCCCTCCTCCTTTCTGCAGGTATTTCCCCTTTGGTATTGTGTTTCTGGTGGCTGGAAAGATCTTAGAGATGGACGACCCTTCGGCCATGGGGAAGAAGTTGGGCTTTTATGCCATCACTGTGGTAATGGGCTTGGTGCTGCACGGACTGTTCATCCTCCCGGCCATGTACTTCTTCATCACCAAGAAAAGCCCCATAGTTTACATAAGAGGCATTCTACAAGCCCTTCTCATCTCCTTGGCCACTTCCTCCAGGTAAAGCATATGACTTTGCAGATCTAGAGGTCCTAAATTATTGTTATTATTATTATAAAGCTTGATGCGCAGACAAATGCACACAGACTTTATTTAAAAACTGTGTCTGTAAATGAATCATCAGGACTTCTTTCACACATGTACCTACTACATTTAGTCAGTTACATTTTTCTTTGATGTGAATGCCCCACTACAATAAAAATCCTGTAATTTTAACACACTGTGGAGCTAATGTGGCTGAGCTGTGTCAGAATTTTGATGTGGGGGCGATCATGGCTCAAGAGTTTGTCCTGTAATCGGAAGGTTGCCAGTTCGAGCCCTGGCTCCAACAGTCTCGGTCGTTGTGTCCTTTGGCAAGACACTTCACCCGTTGCCCACTGGTGGTGGTCAGAGGGCCTGGTGGCGCCAGTGTCCGGCAGCCTCGCCTCTGTCAGTGCGCCCCAGGGTGGCTGTGGCTACAATGTAGCTTGCCATCACCAGTGTGTGAATGGGTGGATGACTGTGTATAGTGTAAAGTGCTTTGGGGTCCTTAGGACCAAGTAAAGCGCTATACAAATACAGGCCATTTACCATGTGGGGGAGTGTTAGGCTTTATGTCCCATATAAACTCAGCTGGCTTTTTTCGTAGCATTTTCTTGTGGTACATACACTCAACAAAAATATAAACGCAACACCTTTGTTACTGCTCTCATTCCCCATGGGATGGACGTAGAGACCTAAAATTCATTCCAGATACACAATATAACCATCCCTCCCAAACAGTGGTCACAAATCAGTCCAAATGTGTGGTAGTGGGCACATCTGCCATATTGAGATAATCCATCCCACCTCACAGGTGTGCCACATCAGGATGCTGATCTGACATCATGAGTAGTGCACAGGTGTACCTCAGACTGCCCACAACAAAAGGCCACCCTGGAATGTGCAGTTTTTTGCGCTATTGGGGGTCTGGGGACCCAGAACCGGTCAGTATCTGGTGTGACCACCATTTGCCTCATGCAGTGCAACACATCGTCGCATGGAGTCTATCAGATTGTCAATTGTGGCCTGTGGAATGTTGGTCCACTCCACTTCAATGGCTGTGCGAGGTTGTTGGATATTCGTGGGAACTGGTACACGCTGTCGTATACGCCGGTCAAGCACATCCCAAACATGCTCAATGGGTGACATGTCCGGTGAGTATGCTGGCCATGCAAGAACTGGGACATTCTCAGCTGCCATCTGCCTTGAACAATGTGAACCATGATTCATCCGTGAAGCACACACCTCTCCAACGTGCCAGACGCCATCGAATGTGAGCATTTGCCCACACAAGTCTGTTACGGCGACGAGCTGGAGTCAGGTCAAGACCCCGATGAGGACGACGGGCATGCAGTTGAGCGTCCCTGAGACGGTTTCTGACAGTTTGTGCAGAAATTGTTTGGTTGTGCAAACCAATTGTTCCAGCAGCTGTCTGGGTGGCTGGTCTCAGACGATCTTGGAGGTGAACCTGCTGGATGTGGAGGTCCTGGGCTGGTGTGGTTACACGAGGTCTGCGGTTGTGAGGCCGGTTGGATGTGCTGCCATATTCTCTGAAACGCCTGTGGAGACGGCTTATGGTTGAGAAATCAACATTCAATGCACGGGCGACAGATCTGGTTGACATTCCTGTTGTCAGCATGCCAATTGCACGCTCCCTCATTGCTTGTGGCATCTGTGGCATTTTGCTGTGAGACAAAACTGCACATTCCAGGGTGGCCTTTTGTTGTGGGCAGTCTGAGGTACACCTGTGCACTACTCATGATGTCAGATCAGCATCCTGATGTGGCACACCTGTGAGGTGGGATGGATTATCTCAATATGGCAGATGTGCCCACTACCACACATTTGGACTGATTTGTGACCACTGTTTGGGAGGGATGGTTATATTGTGTATCTGGAATGAATTTTAGGTCTCTACGTCCATCCCATGGGGAATGAGAGCAGTAACAAAGGTGTTGCGTTTATATTTTTTGTTGAGTGTATATGCAAAATAACCTCAAAGGGTCTCAAAGAAAAAGAAAGAAAAAAAATAACTGGTAAATGTTCATATATTACATTTTTCCATGCCATTAGGATGTTTCCCAGAAGAAAAGAAAACAATGATGACCACCTTATAATCTGTATAAGCCTCCATTTATGGTCCAGCAGAAATATCAACACAAAGAGAGGGCCAAGGCCAAAGAAAAATTGCTTTTATGCTCTATTAGGAACGAAAATAGAGGAAATTAAATGGATGTTTGTTGGTGATTTTTTTTTCTGTAACCCTAACATCATACTCCACCTCAGGGCTGTCTTTTACACTGTGTTTACTGATATATTTCTTTCCAACCACGCTGCAACTCGCAGCCTTTTAGTGTGTTTACTGCATTTAAGTCCACGGTCAATGCCACAAACATGTGTTCAGAATAGCCAGGAAATCTTTTTGTTACTTGTCCTCACTAAAACTAACAATAACAGTCACGCTGAGCAGTGTCACATCAGGGGTTATAAACTCATTAAGTCGACAGAGGTTTATTGAATCGCGAGCAGTGTTTGCAAAGTATGACCAAACAGAAAAAAGAGTAAGCCAGAATCCCAAACACCTACAAGGAGTTTGATAATATATAAACCAGTCTAAAAGCAGCAGCAGCACTGTGTTTCTCAGTTGTGAAGTTTACCTGTATTCTTTCAGCTACAGCTCTGGTGGTGTTCTGAGAAACTCTAAGGACTGTAAATGTTTGCTGCCTGCAGGAGAAAACAAAAAGAAAGCAAGAAATGAAGTCCAGTACACTAAAAATAATTTTTCTCTTAGTAGTGCACTAGGAAAGAAAGATTTTATATTGTCTCTAAAGGAGAACAGACGACCCTCTCACTATCTCCGAGGTCAGTCGGATCTTCCAGGAAGGAATAAGGATGTTATTTTCCAGTTAATTGATCGCTTTATTTGTTCAGTTTATCATTTGTTGGTTTGTGGCTAAAAGAAAGAAAGAAAGAAAGAAAGAAATCTAAAAACCTAAATCTTCATCCAGCATACTTGTATTATTTCCTTGCTTACAGGTTCCCACTTTACACAGAAAAATAGGAGCTACTTGCTTTATTCATGCTTTTATTGTTTGTTTTGTCAGTGGCTTGAACCCAAGAGACATTTCCTGCTAAAACACAACTGATTACACTGCCTACTTTTCTTTCCCTCCTGCAGCTCTGCTACTCTGCCTATCACCTTCAAGTGCCTCCTTGAGAACAACCATATCGACAGACGCATCATCCGCTTCGTGCTGCCGGTCGGGGCCACCATCAACATGGATGGTACGGCGCTCTATGAGGCCGTGGCAGCCATCTTCATCGCCCAAGTGAACAATTACGAACTGGACTTTGGGCAAATCATCACCATCAGGTAAGGGGCATCACAAGTCAAAAAATCTAACTCATAATGGGATGTAAGCAAGTAAATGTGCACAGTTGAAGTTGGTGGATCAATCCAAACATCGATAGTACTGATACCAACGCTGGTATTGGTATCGGATTGATACTGGTGCAATAGGATCGATATTTCGTTCAGTATGTAGCTCACTGAGTTGTGTTAAATAAAGCGTTTTGGGGGGAAATTAAACATTTTAAACAACAGAAGCTGACCCAAAGTGCTTTAGAGACAGGCACACTTACATTTCAGTTCTCCAAAAAGTAGAAGAAGCTGAAAGGTGTGACTATTCACTTCTTAAATCACGACACACTGCTCTCCACTACATGCTCTTATAGGTTAAAAATACTGGTACCTGGTATCTGCAATCCTGGCCCTGTATTTACTTGGTATTGGATTGATACTAACATACTAAACCATTTTCTAACAGCTGCTTCTATAATTTCGCTCACTTTCTTGCATGGCTTAAATAAATGTATTGGAATAAAAGAAGAGATTGCATTTTACACATCAAATTCAAATTCAAATTCAAATTTTATTTGTCACGTACACAGTCATACACAGTACGATATGTAGTGAAATGCTTGGACAACTGCTCGTGACCTAAAGAAAACAAAAAAGGAAAGGCTATGAATAAGATAGGAAATAAATATGAAAAATTAAAAAGGGTAAATTTAACTAGGAAGGAATAAAATATAAATTAAGGTTAAAAATGAAATAACTGTACAACACAAATTAGAATGAAGGGTAAATTTAACTGGGAAGAATAAGATAAAATATATAAATTAAAGTTGAAAATAAAATAACTGTACAACAAAATACACAATACACAATATAGAACTATATAAGAATGTATGAAGAAATCTAAATATAAATAAATATATACACAATAACAGCAGCTGTACAAGTATTAACCGGAAATGAAGAATATAGTGACCAGTGTTGTGCAAAAACAAAGTCCAGAAAGTCCAGTGTGTGTGTAAGAACCATATGTGTGGGTCAGTACTGTGTGGTGGTGTGATTGAGAGACCGTATCGCCTGCGGGAAGAAGCTCCTCCTCAGTCTCTCTGTGTTGGTCTTCAGGGAGCGGAATCGCTTTCCTGACCTCAACAGAGAGAACAGTCTGTTGTTGGGATGGCTGAGGTCCTTCACGATCTTCCTGGTCTTGGTCCAGCACCGCCTGCTGTAGATTGAGTGCAGGTCAGGGAGCTCGGAGCGGATGGTGCGCTCAGCTGACCGCACAACCCTCTGTAGAGCTCGTCTGTCCTGCATGGTGCTGTTCCCGAACCAGGTTAAGATGTTTCCCGCCAGGATGCTCTCTATGGTGCACGAGTAAAAGTTCCTGAGCACCTTGGAGGGCAGTTGGAAGTCTCTCAAGCGTCTGAGGTGGTAGAGACGCTGTCGGGCCTTTTTCACCACGGTGTTGATGTGACAGGACCATGACAGGTCCTGCGTGATGTGAACTCCGAGGTATTTGAAGCTGTCCACTCTCTCCACTGGGCACTCGTTGATGACGGGGGTCTGGTAGTTCCTCTCCTGCTTAGTGCTGAAGTCCACTATCAGCTCCTTTGTCTTACTGACGTTTAGAAGGAGGTTGTTCCTCTGGCACCAGTTCTCCAGATTCCTAATCTCCTTCACGTAGGCCGTCTCGTTGTTATCAGAGATCAGGCCCACCACGACGGTGTCGTCAGCAAACTTGATGATGGTGGTGGAGCTGGTAGTGGCCACACAGTCATATGTGTACAAAGAGTACAGCAGGGGGCTCAGAACACACCCCTGGGGGGCTCCAGTGCTGAGAGTGGTGGAGGCTGAGACATGTCTGCCCATCCTTACTGCCTGTGGTCTGCCAGTTAGGAAGTTGGAGATCCACTGACACATAGATGAGCTGAGTCCCAGATGCTCCAGCTTGGTGGTGAGTGTGGAGGGAATTATGGTATTAAATGCAGAGCTGTAGTCTATGAAGAGCATTTTAACATAATTCCCCCTTCTAGTGTCCAAGTGAGTGAGTGATGTGTGGAGGAGATGAGAGATGGCATCGTCTGTGGAACGATTTGGACGGTAAGCGAACTGTAGTGGGTCCAGTGTGTCTGGTAGTGAAGAAATGATGAAGTCTCTGACCAGGCGTTCAAAGCACTTCATCACTACTGAGGTGAGGGCTACAGGGCGATAGTCATTGAGAGAAGCAGGGTGGGGTTTCTTCGGGACAGGAACAATGATGGACTCTTTGAAGCATGTGGGGATCACCGACTGAGATAAAGAGATGTTGAATATCTCAGTGAACACAGGAGCTAGCTGGTATGCGCAGTCTCTTAGGATACGACCTGGGATGCCGTCTGGTCCTGCTGCTTTCCTGGTGTTCACTCTCTTGAAGGCTCTCCTTACTTCATGCTCGGAGATGACGAGCACGTTTCCGGTGCTGGCAGTATCTTCCTGTCTGCAGCCGTTAGCGCCGCTAACACTAGCATTGTTGGAGACCTTAGCTGCAGCCTCGAAGCGAGCATAGAAAGTGTTCAGCTCGTCTGCCAAAGTCACGGCTGCGTTCGTCATACCGGTTGTTGGTGCTTTATAGTCCGTTATTGTCCTTAGTCCCCGCCACAGGCTCCTAGAGTCACTCTGTTGGAGTTGTGACTCTAGTTTCCTCCCGTAGCGCTGCTTCGCCTCTTTCACCGCCCTCCGCACGTTATATGACGCGGCTTTGTACGGGTCCATGTCCTCCGTCATGAGTCCCGTGTTGTAGGCAGCGGTGCGGGATCTCAGAGCGTCGCGGATGGTTTTATCCACCCACGGCTTCTGGTTTTATCCACCCACGGCTTCTGGTTGGGAAACGTTGTGATAGTCTTTGTCTCCACGGTATCATCCGCTAGTTTCCCGATGAATCCCACAACCGCTTCTGTAAACACGTTGACGTCATCGTCGGAGCTGTTTCTGAACATGCCCCAGTCTGCGTCATCGAGTGCGTCCTGTAACGCGGCCACCGATTGATCCGTCCAGCAATCACAATGGGGTAATGAAGTCTGGTTGTCCCATGGCTCTGAGCGTTCTGCTGGAGTTGCCACGCTTAAAAATTCTTTTTCTGGAGATGTGTTACACTCTGACTGTGACACCTTAGGACACTACCTCTGCTCACTAATCAGACACAATAACAGTACTTTCATTGCAGTAAATATATATGGTTACAATAATAAAACTGAAAATGATAAATTACTTGACTCCTTAGAAGAAAGAATTAATTTCTGGCTCTCCAAATACCCAAATTCAGTCCTCTTAATTGGTGGAGACTTTAACATTGCTTTAGACAATACGGTTGATAGGTGGCCTCCAGGGCAGCAGTCTTCATACAGTGCAAACTTAAAAAAATTTATGGGAAAATTTAATCTTGTGGATATTTGGAGAGAAAAATTTCCAGATGATAGACTCTTTACTTGGAGCAATAAGACAGGATCCAGGCAATCACGTATTGACTTTTGGCTTGTTTCTGACTGTATTGATAAAGATAATATTACCGTTAATATACTTGCCACCCCCCTCACTGATCATAGAGCAATTCACATTAACGTCCAAATGTTTACACTGGATACTATACCTCATAAATTCTCTTATTGGAAGTTAAATAATTCTTTACTAAAAGATAAAATGGTTAACATGCAGATTAATAACTTAATTGTTTATTATTGGAACAAAGCTAACAGAGAGAAGTCCTTTTGTACCAATTGGGAACTTTTTAAATTTGAAGCATGCAAATTCTTGAGAAGATACGGGAGTCAAATTGCTAAATTAAGGAAAGCTGAAGAACAAGAAGTAATAAGCAGAATTGCCTCTTATTACCAGAAGTCCCCAGAAGAAATCTCAGAGAAAGATAAATTAAGTTTACTAGAACTTCAAAATAAATTGGACGGTTTATATCGACGCAAGGCTGAGGGTGCTTTCATAAGATCCAGGAAGAGGTGGCTGGAGGAGGGCGAACAAAATTCTGCTTACTTTTTCAGACTTGAAAAATACAGATCAAAAACAAACTCTATTCATCAACTAAATATTAATGGCATTGTCTCTGACAATCCTAGAGAAATTTCACATTTCTGTGCCGAATTCTATACTAAACTATACGACTCAAAATATAATGAGGCTGTCTCAACAGGATTTTTCAATAATATTAAAAACCTAAAATCTATTGTTGTGGAAGATAGAAGTTATTGTGACAGCCCTCTGACTGTGGAGGAAGTTTGTAATTCCATTTCTGCACTTAAGGCCAATAAATCTCCCGGCACAGATGGTTTGACTGCAGAGTTTTATAAATCATTTTCTAATCTCCTGGCTCCATTTTTACTGCAGGTTTTTACAGAAAGTATAGAGAATAACACCCTCCCCCCTTCTCTTACTCAAGGTCTCATAACACTTATTCCAAAACCAAACAAAGACTTACTCTTTATTGATAATTGGAGACCCATCTCCCTGCTTAATAATGACTATAAGGTTATGGCCTTAATACTTGCTAACAGAATTAAAGAGGTCTTGGAAACAATTATTGATGAGACACAATCAGGCTTTATGAGAAACAGACACATTTCTAATAACATTAGACTGGTTTTGGATTTACTTGATTACTCTGATCTGATACCTGACAATAGTTTCATTCTCTTCCTGGATTTTTATAAGGCTTTTGATACAATTGAACATCAATTTATTTTCCACTCTTTGGAAAAATTTGGCTTTGGCAAGTTTTTCTGTAAAGCTGTCAAAACCTTATACACAAATGGCAATAGTTCTATTAAAATGATTAACGGCTCCACCCCGAGATTTGACCTGAAACGTGGTATTCACCAAGGATGTCCTATTTCACCATATTTATTTTTACTTTGTACACAAATTCTTGCAACTAATATTTCAAACAGTGTTGTACAAGGAATCACCATAGCTGATAAGGAGCTCGTCATCAGCCAGTTAGCCGATGACACCACACTCTTCTTGAAGAATGCAAACCAAATCCCTCCAGCCCTTACTGTGATTAGTGATTTCTCTGAGGCCTCTGGTTTATGCCTAAATCTTAAAAAGTGTGAGTTACTAGCAATTAAAGACTGCCCTGCAAATACTATCTGTAATATCTCTGTTAAACAAGAAGTCACATACTTGGGACTCTTAATATCCAAAGACCAAAAATCAAGATGCTCTTCAAACTTCACTCCAATTATACAGAAAACCCTAAAAAAGTTCAACCAGTGGCTGCAAAGGGACTTGTCTTTGAAAGGTAGAGTGTTAATTACTAAAGCTGAAGGGTTATCCCGATTAACATATGCTGCTCTCTCCTTACATCTGGATAAGAAAATTAGTAAAGATATTGACCGTATGCTCTTTAATTTTATATGGAAAAACCGTACGCATTATATTAGAAAAACTGTTGTGATGAATAAGTACGAATCAGGTGGGCTTAACGTCTTAGACTTTTCTACTTTAAATAACACTTTCAAAATTAATTGGGCTAAACATTTTCTTAAAAACCCAACCTCTATCTGGAACTTTATACCATATTATATTTTCTCTCGTTTTGGTGGCTTTAATTTTGTTTTAAATTGTAATTACAATGTTGAGAAACTCCCTGTAAAGCTTTCATCCTTCCATAAGCAGGTCCTCTTAGCGTGGACCCTCATTTATAAACACAACTTCTCACCTCACAAATATCTTATCTGGAACAACAGAGATATTTTATATAAAAATAAATCACTTTTCCTGGAAACTTGGATCCAAAATGGGATCCTGTTGGTGGCTCAGCTGGTTAATAGAGAGGGACAACTACTTACTTACAACGACTTTATTGCACTATATAATTTTCCAATCAGTGTTCAGGAATTCTCAATGGTGCTTGGTGCCATACCCTCAGGGACTTTAATGTTATATAAAAACACTGACAGCTCGATCTCTACCTCAGTCACTCTCTCTGGTCCAGCTGAGTCACCAATAGGAAAAATCTGCTTTTCACAGGAACTTGGTAATAGCAATAAAAGAATACGTAGTTTATTCCAAGAAGATATCGTCTCTCTCCCATATATAATATCTTATTGGAACCGATTTGTTCCAGATATCAAGTGGAAGACAGTCTGGATGGTCCCCCATAAATATTTGATTGTAAATAAGGTAAAAGAAGTCTCATTTAAAATTCTACATAAATGTTATCCAGCCAGTCACTACATGGTAAAATTTAAAAGGGACATAAATACTAATTGTACTTTCTGTGGGGATCATCCAGAAACTGTGACACATCTTTTTTGGTACTGTTCTTTTACACAGAGATTCTGGAAGGAATTTAGCGGGTTTGTTATTGTCCATATTTTAAGGGAGTTTTCTTTACGATGGGAAAATGTTTTATTCTGTTTCTTTAAGTTCCCCAAGAAGCATGATAAATGTTTTTTTATGATAAATTTGTTAATACTTTTAGCTAAATTTTATATCCATAAATGTAAGTTTACTAACAAAACACCATATTTCTGTCATTATTTTAAGGATGTGGAAATGTACATACAATCAATATCAGACTCCACCAACAAAAAGGCTCTCAAAACAATTTATGTATGTGAATTTTTGCGTGTATTCTTATAATTGTTACCTTTTTCTTTTACCCCTGGCTTTGTGTGTTCATGTTCTGTTGTTTTGTATACTTCATCTGTTCGTATGTTGTATACTCATTGTTTGTTAAATAAAGTTTATTTAAAAAAAAAAAAATTAAAAAAAAAAAAAAAAAAAAGATTGATCCGTCCAGCGCGCGACCTTCCTCTGAACCGGAACTTCCTGTTTCAGCCTTTGTTTGTATTTTGGCATGAGGAAGATGGCGGCGTGATCAGATTTGCCAAACGGGGGGCGGGATTGTGCCTTGTAGCCGTCCTTGACCGTAGTGTAGCAGTGGTCCAGTGTCCTTTCACCTCTGGTGGGGCAGGTGATGTGTTGATAAAAGTTCGGCGCTGCGCGTTTGAGGTTGGCGCTATTAAAGTCCCCCGTCACAATAAGCGCAGCGTCCCGGTGTTGTGTCTGGTGCTGTGTGAGTGCCTCATGCAGCTTGCATAAGGCGGTGACCGTGTCCGCTTGTGGTGGAATATAAACGGCACTTACAATGACCGATGTAAATTCCCGAGGTAGATAAAAAGGACGACACATGATGGACAGTAGTTCCAGATTTGGTGTGCAGGAGCGTGTGAGAGGAACAACGTTCGCACTGTTGCACCAGTTGTTGTTCACCATTAAACACACGCCGCCTCCCCTTGACTTCCCCGAGTCCCGTGTCCTGTCCATGCGGTGAACCGAGAAGAACTCGGCCGGCTGGATGGCGTGGTCCGGCACCGCTGGGTTCAGCCATGTCTCGGTGAAGCAGAGGAGATTGCAGTCCCGAATGTCTCTCTGGAACTTTATCCTGGCCCTGAGGTCGTCAAGCTTGTTCTCCAGTGACTGGACGTTGGCGAGCAGGATGCTAGGCAGAGGTGTGCGGTGTGCACGAGCTCTCAGCCTGTTCCTGACGCCGGCTCGCTTCCCTCTAGGCCGCCGCCGCTTCCCTTTGTTCTCCCTCGAGATCTCACTCGGCCAGCTCGGATCCGGAGTTAAAAACTTCGAATTGTGAGTACATTGTATACCAATAGAAACAAGAGTGTCACTGTCATACCTAATGTACCCAATGGTGATGATTTTGCCGATTTAGAAACGCTGAAAACTAACTTAAAAACAAAGACAAAGAAAAAGTGGTCGGAGCAGTCGTGACGGCAGCCGACCTCACCGGCGCCATCTTAACTTAATGTTATGAATTTAATGAATGCATTCTGTTAAAATAATTACACAGTGGCTCCTGTCCATCTGGAAACATTTTCTAAAATGTTTAGTAAGATAGTGGTTGTGTAATGGTTTGTGTAGCGGATAGTGGTTGTGGACAACAACGTAGAGTTTAAACACATTTGCCTATATGCACACTCCAAAATTATTGTTTCCGCTCATAAACACGAAGCAAAAAGTTGTAGGTAAAACACAAATGAAATATATAAAATCAGAGGTTTATTTATTAAAATATTCAATCATTAAGGAAAAAAGGTGACAAGTACATTTTGACATGATTCCATTAAATGTAACATTTTATATTGTATTTATCTTACAAAATTACACAAACTTTATGTGTAATCCAGCGTTTTGGACTTAAATAATTTTTTGAGTGTAGAATTCATTCCTTGGGGATCTGCTCTTTGCCTAGGACTAAAGGTCAGGATAGTTCAAACTACAGATCCTTTAATCAAAATTGAACCTTCATGAAGTCACAGTGGTAAAATTCAAATTCATTTGGAAATCTTGTCAGGCTCACCCCCAGATTTGTAGTACTTGCTAAGAAAAAAGGTGTTTTCATTAAACGCAGATAATTTATCTTCTTTCTGTCAGCTGGTGTGCAGATGTCTGTTAAAAGGTACTAAAATCCACCACTACAAAAACTTCATTAAACACTGATTTACTCAGATTTAATTTAAGTCGTATTTAAAAGAAATCTCAGAGAAATTATATTATTTTATTGTTAAATTATAGAGTTGCCACTTAATGCCTGAGAATTAACTCTGTAACTGGGAGCCTGGCACTGATTGGGAGGAATTATAGAGCTATTACAGAACCACTTACTTTATTTCTTGTCTTAGTATAATTCAAAGTCATGGTAAGAAGTTGAATCTCTCTTAATTTCTCTTAATAAAACGGAATTTTAAAAATATGTTACATTCAACAACGAGATATTTATATCTCAGCAGTCGGGGAGAAATTTATATGGGTTAAAAATGAACAGCAGGCATGTTTTTGGTGCTCTGTCTGCAACGTGAATAATAATGTCACACGTTCAGTTTAATTCTGAATTAATAAAAATATTGTGGGATTTACTAGATACACATATATGTAAATGTCACAAAGATTACGCCTCATGTGAGCTTCTTAGTCTGATCTGATTTCTGCTAAATCAGTCTGGAAGCCCTGGGGGAAAACAGACAGACAGAAAAAATATTGACAGGCCTCATCCTACCAACACCACAGCTCTGTAATATTCAGTCAAAAGTAAGCAAACCACCACCAACCCCTCCAGGCTCGGGCTAAGGGAAACGTCCTGTCCCTCCTCTGAATCGATGTCCTACTGTAATAATGTTAAGAGCAGACCTCTTCATGGCTGCAGTCTGTGCACACTCCCTCATAATCCCTTGGCAGTAAAACCCATATGACCTGTATTACTCAGCTCCCTTGTCACGGAGAATTATAATATTTTTTCCCCCTCTGCATCCTGTTCGCGCGGTTTGGCTACTGACCACGTAGCTGCTCCATCTGCATGCTAGCCCAACCTGAACCCCAACCTCTTGTTCTTTCCAGGAGAAAGCTGTCAAATTGCACTCAAAAGTCCAGAAGCTCAAAACCGTCACTGTCCCAAAATATTTTAATTCTTTCTCCACAGTAGTGGACAAGGCATCTGAAACTTTACATAACTAAAATATGTAGTTCTACAATTAAGATTGTTATATAATATATCATTTTGTTGGATTAGCAGTGCAGCAGCATTTAAATGGTTGCAGTAGAGACAGATTGTGCTATTTTTCATAGGTACAAACTGCAGATGAGACGCTGCTAAGCTTGTTTCTCTGTGAGCTGAAAAAAATGGGTGGTAGGAAAGATGCTCTCTGCGTATAAATAGTTTAAAAAGAGTAACTGATACTAGATACTAGATACTTTCTTACTGGGAGCATATACAGGCTTTAAAGAGAAGCTTGCGATCGTGACAAGAAGTCACGTACATGGGTTTCCAGAAAAGTTTTAAATTCTGATGCCGTTCCTTTGGGATCTTCAGATACTGTAAAAACTTTAACACGATTATTGTTTCAGTTTGTTTTCTATTGTTTGAACATACATAGTTTTTGTTAACTTCTTATTAGTTTCAGTTTTAAATTAAGTGTATTCAATTACTTTGTCAGAGGTAGGACTTCGCAAAATGTTCCAATAAAAACACAGAACTTTTTCAAGCACCTGAGTCACACATGTACCTACTACTACACATGTACCTGTGTTATCGACATCTAGCGTCTCAATAACAAAGTCCATCAATGCCTCATCAGACAAGTTGTATTAAAATTTAACAAACTACAAAAATACTAAAACATCCCTGTATTCTTATTATGCTTTGTTTTCTAAGATCACAAAATCGTATCAGTGTTAAGCTTTTAGCTGAGTCTTCTCTTTGCCACATTAGTTAATTTAAATGTTTTCACATCTAGCTTTAATTTAGTTTAGGTTAACTGTAATAACCTCGCTGTCTACACAGATGACTAATTAATATTGTGCTGAACACAGTCCAAACGATTCAGTAAACTACATCAGTGTCTGCTGTTTACAATCATAGTCAAGTGGCTAACAGACCTTTTCACTATCCCTACTAATTGATGTTATCTTGTTGCATCTCTGTTGTGGTCAGTGCTATCCTCTATGCTGTTGCATGCTGGGGCAGCAGGTTGAGGGTCACAGACACCAACAGACTAAATAAACTGATCCACAAGCTCATTAATGTTGTGGGGACGGAGCTGGACTTCGATAGGGTGGTGTCTGAGAGGCAGAAGTTGTCCAAGATAAAGACAATGTTGGATAATAAGTCCCACCCACTCCATGACGTGTTGGCTAGTCACAGAAGTGCATTCAGTGAGAGACTGAGATCACCAAAAAGCACCACTGAACGACACAGGAAATCATTCCTGCCCGTGGACATCTCCCTGTACAACTGCTCCATATAAAGCACTGTAAACACTGCAATAGTTACACCCTTTTTACACACACTCTTTTCTACTCTGGAATATTCTTGTCAATTTTCTTAATATTTATTTATAATCACCTCTGTTAATCCTTGATTTTTATAATTGAGTGATCTGTATATATTAGTGCTATTTCTTAAGTGTGTAAAATCTGTAACATAACGTTGCTATTTTTACCATTTCTTCTTGGAGCAACTGTAACCCACATAATTTCCTTAGGGATTAATAAAGTATTCTGATTCTGATTGTTTCAGGATGACCTGCCATTATCCAATCGCACATCTGCTTACCTGCATCTTTTGCTCGTTTCTCCTCCTCTTCGTTTCTCTTTTTTTCTAAACTGAGCACCTGATGGCTTTGAACTTTTCTTGTCCATCTTCCATTTTAATTTTGCACTCCAGTATGAACACCCATCCTCAGCCCGAGGATCACCACAACATTTCCCTAATAGACCTACACCTTAGTTCACAGATTCGCTTTGTCTGGGGTTTATTTTCTGGGATTTCGCACAACCCAGGAACAAATCATGAATACATAATGGGCTTGGATTTACAACATTATGAATGAAATGTGCTCTACTTGGAAGCAGCACGGCCCCCCTCCCCTTTCGACAGGTTGTGTGTGAGACTTTAAATCATGAAACTGTAAATTTTAAATTGTTATTGATCCCTTTACCCCGAGTCCTAAAGTGTTTACTAATTTTCTAACTCTTCTTATATTTAGTGTTTGTTTACTTGCACTGCTGTAACTGGAGCCTCGTCTCTCTATATGCTGGACTGTATGTAGCAGAGATGATAATAAGGTTTACTTTGACTTCAGCAGCAGGCGCACCGAGGGCTCTCGCGCTCACTTTTCAAATAGAATTTCAAAAAAACATTGTTGCAAATTATAAGTCTGTATCATAATGTCTGGTGTTTTCGTGTTTGTTGTTTTGTTTTTATTTTGTTTTATTTTGCGAGCTGGTTATTAGATGCTGCTCCAGCCAGCCAGTGAATCCCCCGCTCTCTCCTCCCTGTGCTGCAACTGCAAGCAGCAGGCGCACCCTGCAAAGGGAGGGCGACCTTACTCCCAGCAAATGGGCGATAGAAAGCCGATCGGTGCCTATGCCATTCCCAAAATGTGCTGGCTGATGTCGGGGCAGCATGAGCACGAGCAAAAAAATTTTTGCAGATGCCGCCCTGGGCAACCGCACATGTTGCCCATATCAAAAACCGCTACTGGCTACACTAATGTTTCTTAGTTTGGTTAGCAAGCTAAATCCATTAACGGATATCCTTGGATATCCTTGTGAACTGACTCATTTTGGAGGCAGCCTCAAGTGGCCATTTAGTAACTGTTGCTTTTCACACTTCTCCTCTGGCTTCATTTCTAAACCCCAGAGGATGTAACGTGACTGCTACAAATAATAGAAAAAATATTAACCTTTTTAGGGATCTAATTTAAAGTGAGTCAGTTAGAAGCAAAAAAAAGAAAAGAAAAGCTGGAGGTGGAGGCAGTTTTCTAAGAGCGTGGTTATGCTGTCTAGCAATGTGCTGGGATAGTTTTTCTGTTGCTTAGAAAAATCAAAAGCTAGAAAACTGGAGCCTATTTTTTTCTACTTCTGAAAACAAGGACCCAGTGTTCACAGAAATGTTTATGTCATGCCACTTTTCAGCATCTGTCATGCTAGAGTAGAAAATGAGCAAACACTGTTTAAGGGGAGTGATGCGTATTTAAATTATCTTACCATACACCAGCTTTGGATTAGTTCATGCCCTTCTTATAAGCTGATCGTGTGTATTTGTGGACAAAATATCAATCTGCTGAAACTGCTGCTGCCAAGTAAGTACGGATGAGTAATTGGAGCTATATTGCACTCTGCACTGAAGAAGAAGCAAAACAGTTATGCATGGCACATACAGTATGTATTAAAGTAATTCAGAATTATAGTTCTCCACGGTCCCTATGTTTGCTTTATTTTTCCATCCCTGCGGTTTCAGTGCTCACAAACAGATCTGCACCTTCATTTCAGGGAGGTCATATATAAGGACGTGTTCCTGTATATCCTTTGAAGATAAACGTACCCGACTTTCTCTCTCTGTTCTCTCAGCATCACTGCCACGGCCGCCAGCATCGGTGCAGCTGGAATCCCACAGGCTGGTCTTGTTACCATGGTGATCGTGCTGACCTCTGTGGGTTTGCCCACTGATGACATCACTCTCATCATTGCTGTCGACTGGGCTTTGTAAGTAAAGGTTAATTTTTTTCTCTAACAGCAATCATCATAGCTAAAAACCAGTAACTCTTAGCTTCTTGCACAGAGGTTGAAAAAAGCAACAATCAGCAAAATATCAGGAATACACACTAACTTGTTATAGGGTGTATAAACCACGGTCTTCATCAGTCTTCACTGCGAATAACTTTTGACCTTGTCGTGTAGGGATCGATTCAGGACCATGGTCAATGTGATGGGCGACGCTCTGGCCACAGGAATCATGGCTCATATCTGCAGGAAGGATTTTGTGAAAGAGGGAGAACAGGTGAGAACATCTAAGGTTAGATCAGCGGACCTCGATGCTGCAAGCAATCCCCGCATTGTTTTCTCAAGGTCTTCCTGACCTAACTATAGTAGCATTTGTCTTCCTCTGAAAGACAGACAGAAAACCGAATGTGGCAATATTTCCTTTTCCGTACACTCCAAACTCCAAAACGAGTACAACAGATTTACCCTTTATTTACTTTCTTGATGAAAGTATGAAAGTAAAAACTAGATATTATTCTCATGCGGTTAAGTATTCTCCCTGGATAGCTTTTCTTAGCAGAAAGATTGGAAGCAGAGGAATAGGAACTGCAAAACCACAAAAACAAAACACAACTTTTATTTGTGATTGGCCACCAATTTCCACTTCCTCAAATTCTGTTCGATAATCAAGGCTAAGTAAATCACAGCTCTAGTAAAAAGAGCGCCAAGAGAGAGATATGACTCAGCTTATATATTAGCAGTGTATTAACATTATGAACAAATCATTTATAATGGATAAAAACATGTTAGATAACCACAGCATTTTACTATAATAATAGGCTAAAATGTACTTACTGTATCTGCCATCACTAAAGGGAGCCAACCGGGGATTATTATTAGTCTGCACATTATTATTCTGATAATGGTGGGCAGCAAAACAAGCAGCAAGAAAGTAGATTTGATGCTTATAGCCAATTCTGTCATAGCTGTCAATGCATTAACTCTAGCAGAGAGTATATGCAGTAATGACTAGCTATTCACAGATTACTGTGCAAACATCTTGAGCTGCCCCTTTTTATCTTGGTAGGAAAATGGAAAAAAAGCATTTACAAAAACAGATCGAAATACAGTATATGAAGAAAAGGCGGAGTTTTTATACTTCTAATGAGCTTAAGAGTCAATATTTGGTATGATCACCTTTCATCTTCAGCACAGCCTGAACTCTCTTAGGCAAGCTTTCTTTAAGTAGTCTTCACTAATAGTTCTCTGGGCCTGGAGGACATTCAAAACTCTTCTTTGGATGTTTCTGCCTTTTGTTTGGTTCTTTGTCTGGATGATCCCACGCTGCTTCAATAATGTTGAGGTCTGGCCTCAGGGGAGGCCAATCCATAACTGATAGTGTGCTATTGTGTGTTTTTGCATCCATCTCACTCTGTCCCTAGCATCTTGTTTTGTCACACCAGCCCTCTGCCTGTCCTCCTTCAATACACTGATCAATATCCTTTTCAATATCCTTTGTCCAATGTTGGTGCAATTTATTCAGAAACTGAAGAAATACAAAATGTCCATCAACCACTCTGAGTCTGGAGCTCCATGCTCTTGCCTGATGGGTTGTGGATGATCATGAGAAAGGTGGTTTATCAGTACAGAACTACATGAATGAACTAATGATCTGAAGGCAGCTGGGACCACAGTCACCAGCAACACCATTGGTGCTAATGGAGTGCAGTCTTGCAGTGCCCACAAGGCAGAGATGGCGACTTGCACTCGCAACACTTCAGACTTGACTTAGACTCAAGGTTTGGGACTCAAGTCTTGAAAACCATTTTTTATCCATGTAAAAGGGTAAAATTAAGATGTAAATAAGGGACAGACCACAGCCCTGAATTGCACATTGTTTCATGAGACGGTGCATTTTTCTCTGTTAGTTAAGGAAATGTTCTGAATATGCTAATAATTTGTGAATTTTTGTTTTTAAATTAATCGGCTGCGAGGACTCTAAATGTCATAAAGATTTTTACACAACCCTTTCCAAAGGTTGCATAGTACAGTAAATGCACAGTAAAATAAATGAAATGTTTCTTAAATCTTTGTTGTCCATACATATAGTAAGATATTAGAGACGTCCAGACACTTTTCTTTCCAAGCTCTTTAGACCACCATGACCTGGATGACTGAGAACCTTCACAGACAAAAGATATTAAAGTGTTTTTTTCAAACAACACTCGAGGAGAGATAGCAGTAACAAAGCGACAAAGACTGTTACCGGTAATAAGTCAGTCACTTAGTGAGGTGAAGAGATGCCTATGAATCAGAAAGTTGAGCTACAAACTAGGTTAGTTAACATCCTGCATCCGGTTGTAACAAGCAATAAAGTTTAAAGTGTAAATTTATCGACTTCAACTGAGCAGTTTTTCACTTTGCTTTACTTGTGTCTATTCTTTTTAACTGCAACAGCCCTCTTGAGTGAGTACGCTCTCATCACTTTAAATGCTGTGGTGCATCAACACAGCACATATAACACATAACAAATTGTTATAGTGGGACTAGTTGGTGTTTATCTGACAATAGAACGTCACTTTCATCCATTATACACTTGAGACTTGCCCCTCAAAGACTTGTGCACCTCTCTGCCACAAGGTCCCGCTGCTCAAGAAGGCACATGCACACTTCTGTCTTTAATTTTCCAGTGAACATCTGAATGGTCAGATCAAACCAAAACCGAGCTCTTTGGCATCAACTCACCAATCATGTTTGGAGGAAAAGAAATGCTGAGCATGACCCAAAGAACGCCATCTTCACAGTCAAGCACAGAGGTGGAAACATTATGCTTTACGGCTGTTTTTCTGCTGAGAGTATAAGACGGCTACACCACAGTGAGGGGCCAGTACCAGAAAATATTGGACAAGAACCTCTAACGCTGGGTCATGGATGGGTTTATTGCCCACCCTCCCACTCTTCATCCTCTTCATAGCTGCCCTTGCTTCCTCCGTACTAATCCTCTGCGCTAACTGTCCTCCATGTGCCTTCCTCTATCTTTCATTTTCTTCATTTATCACCTTCTCAATGTACTCCTTCCATCTTCTCAACACACTTTTCACTCATTAGTAAATATCCAGCTCTGTCCTTAATCACCCTAACCTGCAACACATCTTTTCCAGCACAATCTCTCCATCTAGCCAATCGATACAAGTCCTTTTCTCCTTAGTCCAGCCTCACATAAAAATCCCTATAAGCCTTTTTCTTTGCATTTGCCATCTGTGTTTGCCACACGCCAGCCTCCCAGTACTCCTGTCTACTTCGTCTCCCCGACTAACCAACTTTCTTTGCTAATGTCTTTCTTTAAATATCTCATTTTACTTTGTCATTCTACGAGCATGCCTCTTTTTCTATAGTTCCTAATCTCACCTGCACACAGCAGCAAATATAAATGGGAACGTTTACAATATGGTAGTAAGACCTGCTATTATGTATGCTTTGGAGACGCTGGCACAAAAAACTAAAACGCAGTAGGCTGATCTGGAACACTGGAGATGAAGATGTTAGTATCTTTCATTTGTAGGGACCAGAATGCACAGGATTCCAGTCCACACTTAAACGATACATGAGTCTGTGTTAAGTAGCTTAATAAATAAAAGACATCCATTGAAAATAGTCAGCTATAAGGACTGGATTGAAAAGGAGTGAAAAAACAGTCAAAGAAGACTTTCAAAAAGCCTGAAGAACAAAATAAAAAGAAATGAGGGGTGGCTCAAAACTTTTGCACATACTGTATGCACCTTTTAGGATCTGTGGTCAAGATAAAGAGTACATTGTTCATAATTTTAAAGGGTTAAATCCCTGGCTCTTCCAAGATCCTGGACCCTAAACTGCCCAGGATATATCAGCTGTTGTGTGAGAATGAATAAATTTGACTTAGCAGGAAGAAACCTCCGGCAGAACCAGAGTCAGAGGGGGCGGTCATCTGTCATGACCAGGTGCACCGTAAAAAAATTTTTTCTAAAAAAACAGTGATATTCCAGCAGCTGGGGCGCCAAAATAATACCAGAAAATACCAGAAAATAACTTTATTTTCAGTAATGATAATACATTTTGTTGCCCTAATTTTACATGGGATTTTGCCTTTTTCAAGTGCTTTTAAACATTAAATTAGGAACAATTTAATGTGATTAAACAATGAAATTACTTATAAAAAAGGTCAATGAATGCGGCAATATGAATAATAATACTTAAATGTACAGAAATATACAGTTAGCAGTTGGTTTAAATAACAATGGATTGCATTCATATGGCGCTTTATGAGACCCTCAAAGCGCTTTACAATTCCACTTTATAATTCCCCTCTGACCATCACCAGTAGGTGAAGTGCCTTGCCCAAGGACACAACGACCGAGAGCGTCCGGCAACCTTCTAATTACAAGGCGAACTGCCAACTCTTGAGCCACGATCGCCCTAAATAACAATAATGATAATAATTATTTAATGTAGAAAAAGTTTATACGAATCATTTTATATATTTTTCCATAGCATTACATTTGAATTTAACAGTTCAATCTTTCAAATAACGGACAAATATTTGTGAAATTATGATGCATTTGTGAAAGTATTTTAACAATCTAAATATGCACATGTACAGACAAATACATTTAAAAAACAAGAAAATTATGTTTTATTACATTACAGTGATTTTACGTTAATTTACATTTGACATGTAAAATCACAGTCTATTTATGTGAATTTAATGATATTCTGGAAGAACAGTACAAAACTGTAAAATACACAGTAAAATACTTTTATATTAAGATTTTTTTTTTACAGTGTGGGGATGAGGGGAGCTGAATAAGGCCAATAAGACCATAAAATCCTTTCCTGTTGCATAAAAACTCAGTTCATTCACAATTTTAATTTGCTGTTTATTTTTAGTTCTTGTGGGTGTTGCCTGTTTATTAAGTGATTCTGACACTTCTTTTTGTTCATTCTCATGTCCATTAGGTGCCTCTTATATGTGAGACCAAACCCATGATAAGCATCCAGCAGATGATGAACTACCAGAACCAGAAGAACGGCTGCTACCAGCCGCCTCCACCGGGCAGCAAGCAGGACCACCTTTCCCCTGACGTGGCTCGCCTGATCCAGCTGGAGGAGGGGATTCGACCTGTAGAGAAGAAGAAGCACGCTCACGCCTCTCACCACAAGAGAGAACACAGGGACAAGGACCACTGTTCCATTGACATGAACGGGCTGGAGACTAATGTGTAAAAAACGTTTGCTCTGTCAGAGTCTACCGGTACATCCATGACTGCAGGACCAGCAGGACAGGACGAAGCATTAAAGAGCCGAGGTGACCGAGTTCACATGCTTATCCCCTCGAGTGAGAGCAGCCATGAGTAGATGTATGCATGGAGGGAAAAAAGACTTTTTTTTCCTACATAACCCAAATGATGATCCACATTTGATTGTTTGTGTGTGTACATATTTATCATATATATACATATATTGGGTAGCAGCAGTGGCCGTGTGCTACTCTGAAGGACCTTTTAAATCAAGAACAGACCCTGTGTGAGGACTGACTGTGATCAGCAGTCTTAAAGGACTGCATATGGAGAACACAACCAACTTATATCCAATGTAATTTAAAGGCACCTTTTCCTCCGTGGACTGCAGACAAAAAACAAACGGACATCAACTTATGTCTCTTTTTATGCTTTCTGATCTGGTTTGTATTTAGCATAATATTGGTTTTCTTTTTCTTTTTTTACATTTCTCTCTTCTTTTTGTTGACTATTGCGTTATTTATGATAAATCAGGGCAAAAAGTTCCCCATTTGGTACATTTTTCAGCACAAAAAGACACAGCGGAACAAAATAAAACTGTTCTGCTATAGCTATTAGACAAACGATAAATGCATGAGTTAAGTCCATATTTTAGAAATATAAAGCTCAACCACAGAAGGCGTTTGATTGTGACGGGTGATTTGGGGTTATGGGATATCAGGGGACTGTTGGTGGGCTTTCTAGTTCCGTGTACTGCAATCGGGCTCGTTCCCAGTGGGCGGTGGATTCTGGCAACTTTGTGAATGATTCTGTTCATAATTTTATTATCAAAATTTCTAGACCCACCTGAGGGTGTCAGGTTTGGTGGTTTGGTTTTTATAGAAAATCACAGATGACCTGGTTTTGATGGCTTCCTCGAGCCTTGACCTGCAGCATGCACTAGGGCAGGTCACAGCTGAGTGTGAAAAAAATGAGCACCTACTGGTCTGAGGCCATGACGCACGAGCTTGCCAGATGGATTGATGCTGCATTAGCAGTGATGCAAAACATGTGATAGTCTAGTGTGGTGAAGAGAGGGCTAAGTGTTAAAGTAAAGCTGTTGATCAACTGGTTGGTCTATGCTCCTACAGTCAACTATCGTCACAGGCTTTGAGTGGAGACCAAAAGAATGAGATTGTGAATACAAGTTGTGGAAACGAGCTTCCTCCAGTGAACTTGTTCATTCAGTAGAGGCTCACAGTAGAGCCAGTGCTCCTCTGCACTGAAACCCCCCCCCCACCTCCACCACCATTTCTATTTGAAAGTTTAAGAAAAAACACAAAAAACCACTGTGATTCTTTTACCTTTCCCATATTTTCTTAGAAACAACTTTCCTTACACTGCTCTTCTCTGCCTTGTTGTCCTTAGCCTAAGTGGGTCCTCTGCCTCATACCTCCAGTGGTGTGTGTTCAAGGCAGAACGGTGATGGAAATCGCACTGAAAACAAAGACGAGTGTTTGTCCTTGTGTTGAAGTCACGCCACTTTATCTTTGCACCCCACTTTATTATTCCCTCTTTGCCTTAAACAACCAAAGGAGAAGCAACCGGGACCGGCGCGATGCTGATGTGCGCTCAGACAGCCGAGACAAATCAACACAAGTTATCAGCTCATACTCTAATGAACTTTCCATGTGATATATGCTGTACATGTAGGTATTTAAAGTTTAAGGAAAATGTAGATTTTACTATCATATCAATATGTCGCAAAGGCTGCCATTCTGTATATGTTTTAAAGAAACATTTCACTGTAGTCCACTATTTATGAAAATGTACCAACTCTGTAAAATGGAAAAGAAATGGGAAAATATATCCAAAAATATAGACAGACAGCACTGCCTGATTTATTTGTTGACAAATACAGATGTGAGGTATTTTGGATTTTATCAATAGGACCACTAAAAAACCATTCAAGGACTGAAAACTGCAAGTAAAAATTATTTTACTGCAGTAGCCTGGGTTCATCTGGAGCCCCAGGCCATTATCTTCATCTCATGCCCCCTCTTTCTACCCAAAATCCCATCTGTCGTTTATTGACACCACCAAATAAAACCCTGCAAAGCCCAAAAATGGACTTAAAAATGAAGCATTGTTTCATAAAAGTAGACAATGTAGTCAACAAATGTCCTACACATGTGTGAAAGAATCCTATATAAGTCTCCACGAACTATTCAGTTTTATCCTGTGAAGAAATAGTATGATGAGATCGGTCTCTTCTAGGCTGAGAATAACCAAGGACTCACCGAATGGCTGTTGAGTATGAATATGATGTAAATCATGTGCTAAGACCTTCATAGTAGCTGTAAACTATTTTCAAACTGACCTGTCGAATAAGGATAGACTGGGCCTTCATTTATCACACTGACAAAAACTAAGAGAGGAAAACTGGGTTTTGTGCGCGTGCACAAATTTGACAGGAAGTTTTCATCAAACTTCTTCCGCTCCTTGAAATTTAATGCTCTTAAATTAACGAAAGTCCTGCTATTTCAGAGATGAGTTTGGACGTCTGTGATGTTCAACAGGAATATTCTCGCCTTGTTTTTTTGTTTGTTTGGTTTTTTTCAATGTCTGCCCTTGTCAGTGGGAAATTAAATCCTTGCTATTATAAGAATAACACTCACATACATCATTAATTTATCACTATTTACATGTTAAATATAGGTGAAATATGTATACTTTTTTTCTTAGAGTTTCCTAACTTACACTCAAAAAGTATTATACATGTCGTTGAAGGATAAATTGTGTTGTAAAAGTGACGATTCTTTTACAATTTGCTCTAATTGGGAGTAACTTTATAAACGTGTCTTATCGCACGCGAAAAGTACTTTGCTAAGTGTAATTTGTGGAAGCTTGAAAAATACTGAACCTGCTTCAGCATTAAAGCAGCAACATTAAAAGAAGAACTTATAGGAGGCCTTTGATCTCATTCATGACAAACTGGGTTTATTGAGATTCAACTAAAATCTTCATATTGATGTGCACCAAGGCTCTCAAGTGACTGTCAAGCATAGCGTTTTTAGGCCTTTAATACACTAAAGAATTAATTATCTGTAGCACAGGATTTGCAAAACAGAGTTTAAGCTATACATTGAATGTTTGAAACTGAGTGCGGTATCCTTGCATACAAGCAGAGGAAAATGACATAAATTTCACTGCATGAAATATGCGGAAAAAATGTACTTCAGCTTATTATTTCAAATAATTGGGAGAAACATTTAAATTCCTTTGCCAATTTGTACAGAATCCAAAATGTTTTCTCTGAAGAGGGCTCTTCACATTTTTGCCGTGATGACACCAGACACTTCAGTACCAAAAGAGGCGAGCTGACCCTCAGAGTTTTAAATGAGACAGGTGTCACCCCCGAGGTTCTAGTCATTGGCACCTGCTCAGGAAACCACAGCTCCCAAATTTTAGGAATTGATGACAATGTGGTAAAAATGTGGAGGTGTAGTCATGATTTAAAGCGGGATGGCGGGTTGATGGTCTGGCCTCTTCATTTAGTGAGTAATTAAATAAATGAGTGGATTCATGCAAAATAACATCGAGTTTGTTTTTAATATGCTGCAGTTTGACGTCGTTTATTCCACTGAGAAAGGAAAATCATCCCTGCACAGTCTCCACATGTCCACGGGGCAACAGGGGAGATGAAAAATGGAGACAACATGGAGTTAGAAAAACTGTAGCTACTCTATGTCCCACTTCAGGCTGGTTCTAAAAGAGAGCCACTGCTCAGACTCCCATGTTAAAATGTCCTTCTTTACAACATTAAAACACTAATTTTTATAGCCTGACACAAAATATTGTTTTGGCCTTAGTGTCCTCTTGAGTGGGGTGATTTGTTTTTAACCTATCCACCTGGATATCTGAGTGTGGGGTGTCGTTGAATTGACTGACCGCAGTCTTCTAGGCCTCATCCACTATACTGGAGCTCTTCACTGTGTGTGTCTGTGCTGTTATGGCCTTTTGGAACATATTTAATGGTTATGACTTACTGTGTGGTACAGACCAACCAAGAAGGTTGTGCTTCAGTAGTCTGTTAGTCGGTACTAATTAGCCGATATTTGTCTCTGTGCACTTCACCCGTACAGTTTGCATTAGCATTCCACCTTCACAACTGGTTCCAAAAGAAACCTCAACATGGCAGCAGCCAAAGTTCTAAATTTGAACCTTCAAGAGAGTCTAAAATTCATTTGTGATGTCAATGATGCGGCTACAACCATCTTTTATGTAGTCAGAACTTCAAACAGCCACGTGTCAATCAAGAGGGGGGGGGGGGGGGGGGGGTCTTCAGGATGTAGATTAAGCATAAAGTGAATAGCTTGTCTAACTGACCACTAAAATGTAATTTCACTTGCTACTCTGCTGATTTGAAGAAAATGCTCTGAGCACGAGCAACAGGAGCAGCCTTGGAGCAACGCTCGGTGCTAAAGCAGCATCACCAAGGCAACCTTGCAGAGCAAATTACACGAATTGTGTGCAAATGCCAAACGAACGATCAGGAGAGATGGACTGAAAGGGCAGTGATCAGGATGCATAAGTATATTTAACAGAGCTTTATCACACGTGGCTCCATAAATACTTAAGTAGTAATCAAATCTGGATACAATCGTCCATAATAATGCATTTAACTTTTTTTTTTTTAAGCTTTAATTTTAAGAAAAAAATAGTGCATTAACTGATCAAGAATTATAACCTGTATAAAAAGAAGTAATGAACTGGAGACCAGAAGGCTTAGGATACCACGGAAAACAAGTAAAATGGATCAATTATTTCCTTACTGAAGGAAAAAAGCCTTAACTTCTTCAGCTAACATCATCCTGCTTTCACTCTCCACCTAAAGACCCATTAACCCACTGCTATCGGTCAGTGAGACAGGACAGGAGGGGCTACGCAGCTTGTGCAGCAGCTGAACGATTTGGCGAGTCAGCCACCTGGCAGAGAGGCAGTGTCGGGTGGGGCGGGGGGCTAAAGTAAGTTGGCTGGAGGCTGGATATGAGCAATTACGAACAGCCTGGATCTGGCAGAAGGGACGCTGTGGTGGGTGGAGGTGAGGGAGGCCAATGAGGAAAGGTCGGGATCAACTTGGAAATAAATGGACAAATGTGGAGGGGGGGGGGGGGGCTAAAAGGGGGAAGTAGGACAAAGGCTGAGACAACGAGGTCAGAAATATAGAAGCAGATTCCCTTTGTTCGGTTTTTGTGGAAAGATGGTAAACGCATGAGTGTGTGGATGACGCAGAATGAGTGGATATGCTCAGTATGATTTAAGCTTAAGAATCCTTTATTTCCTTATATTTTTCTAGTGCATATACCAGTTTACCTTTTAAACCTTAGATACAACTGCACACACAGAGAAGGTATTTCAAGCAGATTTGTCTTACACCCCCTTTACTAAACATTCAGTGACAGAGTAGAAAGTATCAACACCAGTTCTAATCATTCCTTTCTTATATAACAAAATGTTATTTTTGTTGCATGATTCATTCATCTTAGATTCTTCTACACGTTTCATACATCATGAAATAGAAATATGGACAATTATACAACAACTCCAAAAATTGTTAGAGATTTTATTCGTTTCATTTAAAAAAACAACAACCTGGATTTCATTTACAGATGTACATTTTGTGCAAAATTATTCCTCAAAAACCCCCAAATGCAATTCTTACAGACAGACTAGAGCACATTGAGATTGTGAATACATTAGTAAAGAAATTAAAGGAGCAGCGTGTGAGTATTTCCATAATTTGAACTGGCTGTGAGTAGTTCACACATCACGTTAGGCTTAAAGAACCGACATAATCACTGAACCATGCAGTGTGCTCTGATATCAAAGCTGCAGCTGGAAATGAAACTTAATAGACTTTCAACACCAAGCATGTCAAGGTATTTGACAAATCATCGGTCAGTTAGTTCAATTAAACAGTTTTTCCTACAAATTTGCGTTTAACATGAAGAAGACAGCCAAGGCTCTCACAGCTTGGCCTTCCCTGGTGCAATCTGCAGGTTCTGCAGCTTCATAGCCATGCCCATGTTCCCAGCGACCTTGAGCTTTCCCTTGAAGAATGCCTGATGGTAAAGCAGTTAAGCATGAGGAAATTTTAATTTTCTAATATCACTTAAAAAGTAGTGGTAGGTTTTTAATGACATTTTGTTTCAGTCTAACAAAATTTCAAATTGAAATCATTATCATCATCACTAAAAAAAAAAAAAATACCAATGCATTTAAAACCTTAAATCTAAGGTTTCTGGCTATATAGAAGAGTTACTACTATTTTTAATATTCAGCATTATCATGATCTTTGTGGACCCCATGCCTGTTTTTATGTGTGTCTCAATGCTCATTGGCCTGTGCGCTGTAGGGAGTAGTTCAATATATACAAAGGCACTGATGTCTAATTGATGGGTGGATATGGCTGCACTGGAACAAAAGCATTACACTTTGCAACTGACATTCACTCTATCAATATTAAATGTGGGGCCAGCACTCTATGCAAGCCTGGTAGTGAGACTTTAAAACCATTTTAGGAATTCTCCTGGGAAAAAAAAAAAAAAAAAAGGAAAAAAAAAAAAATTCAATACTGTAAACAAACAGCAATCAGACAGTGGGATTTGACCTACTACAGGCGCAGACAACTCTTACAGAAAACAAATTCTCTCTATGACACAACAGATGGGTTAGCTGCCCCAAAAACCTGCAGCAGAACGGAGCAGATTTTGTCTGCTGGTGGATGATGGTAGTCTGTCGGGTAGACACCAACTGAGGGAATTCAAAGCGCCTTCCTGCCAAATCTGTTTGGGTCAACTAAACAAACGCGCAGGGTGCATGTTCCTGTTTTGGTTCGCTTCCATTGGGGGCTGACGTAAAAGCTGTCAAACTCTGCTGTCACACTACAGTAAAAATAGGACGGCAACCTACTGGCGATTATCGGGGGGGGGGGGGGGGGGGGGGAGGAGGAAGAAGGAAAAAAACCTCCAAAACAACATATCTGAGTTTATAATGTAATATGGCCTATATTTGTATATTTGTAAGGACCCCAAATCACTTTACACATTCACACACTGGTGATGGCAAGCCAAACCAAATCATTGTAGCCACAGCCACCCTGGGGCGCACTGACAGAGGCGAGGCTGCCGGACACTGGCGCCACCGGGCCCTCTGACCACCACCAGTAGGTAACGGGTGAAGTGTCTTGCCCAAGGACACAACGACCGAGACTGTCCAAGCCGGGGCTCGAACCAGCAACCTTCCGATTACAAGGCGAACTCCCAACTCTTGAGCCAATATCATCTTCCAGGATAGAAGTTATGAAATCCAGGTGGTGATTTTATACCTGTTAACAATGTTCCCTCTAAGCTGCACACTGCTGGCACGGTCTCTGTGCACAGAAAATCTGCGTTGCGCACAAAAAAAAAAAAAAAAAAAAATCTAACTTGAATTGAAATTAAAATCAATACTTTAACAATTCTGTTTTGCAGTGTTAGTCAGTGAGTGACTGGCTGCTCCGTATGGGATTAGAAGGATGCCACCTTATCTCATAGTCCAGCCAATAATGCGATTCACATACGCAGCTAATCAACGTCGTCGACAGGCTATGACAGCGTCCTTATGTGCCGACACCGGTGTTGTAGCTAGCAAAGCGGCGTGGCTGATGTGGAGTGAAGCCACGTTAATGACAACGTGTACAACCATTGGAGATGTGAGCAGGACAGACGGAACAATTGACGGAAAAAGTGTGGACTTTATACCAGTTTTTAAATTGTGTTGATCGGCCACGTAAAACCGGAGTTATGATAAAAATATCTGCAATGTTTGGTTTTCTTCCTGAATACTGTCATTGTTTATATTTACTGCGGGAAGAAACGTTTTTACATTTTCATTGTAAGTGGGCTAAAGCAGTTAATTAAAAGTAGTCGAACATAAATGTAAATGCTGTAAATTGATTATTTTAATAAACCATGTAACTTGGGTGGATTCCATGCTGGCGTGACCACAGTGCACACGTCTGCTGTTGCTCACAGTGGTCCAAGGGATCGCTCAGGGAGTTTGTGTGTTCGCTCAGACACATGAAAAGTTAGAGGGAACATTGCCTGTTAATCTCTAATCTGGAGTCTAATGTGCTCCACAGCTGTTACCATGGTGATGTGCCTCAGTAAGAAGTGAACCACCTTCAGGAAACCCATGAAGTTACCTGGATAAGACGAAATCCTCCTTAATAGTACCGGCCTCACCGACCACGTGAACCAAACTGCAGATGTAAAAGCATCTTCACAGCACTTAGGAAACTGAGATCTACAGTTTCTGAAGAGGAGCTGGGGAGGCTAGACCTCCTCTTTCAACTTTTCTAATTCTCAGTTTTCATCACTCAGCAAATCTGCCTGGATTGCCTGCAGGCAGTTCAAAATGCTGCTGATTGTCCTTCCTGTTGGCCAGCCATACATGCCTCATGTCACTCCATTACTAATGTCCCTTCCCTGTCGCCTTGCAGCATTTAGGATCCTGTATGAAGTCCTCGGTCCTATCTACAGAGTACTGCATTACAATGAGGCTCCCTCATATGCAGCTGAGCAATTTCACTGCTCTTCTCGCTCATGCAGGTCAAGCAATCTAAAAATCTAGAAGAGATCATCAGAGGGAGGGTCGCCTGCTCCCACCAGGTTTACCAATTCTGTGGACTCTTAAAAGTTTGTTTACTTATGCATTTCAGAAACTTTTCATGCTTTTGTGGGGTCTACATTTTGTCTTTTGATTCTTGTACTTCTCTTAGAAAGTTGGTTTGAATAATTTAATTATGCAGTTTTGTTATACAACATTTTTGTGCCCATTAAATTCTTTCATATTTTTACAGCGTAGATTATTTCATATCCAAGACAATTCCTGTCTTTGTAAAGTGCTGTATAAATGAATAAATAAATAAATACTGTTTAATTCCAGTTCACAATAAATGAACTAACCCTAATGTAATATAAATAAATAAATGCTTTACTGTAAAAATGTTAGGAGCCCCACAGCATGAATTCACTTTTACAGTCAATGTAAAAATATAAGATATCCTTTCCCTTACTTAGACAAATAAACTTTATTTATAGTCATTATTATGCACACACCGTTTGTGGGTTCAGCTTTCCTGTCATCAGATCCAGCAGATCCTCGTCATTCAAGGATAATGTGCAGTCTGCCTTTTTACCTAAAACAAGACATTAAAAGATGCATTTATTATTTATCTGGCCAACAGCATTTCAGGTGAGCCAAAACTAAAAATCTGCACACACAAAAACAACTAACGACATACTCTACACTGAAGGAAGCAGCACGGAGGAATGTTTGTCTCCGCAATATAGTACAGAAAGCACACTTGGCATTTCCATAACACTGCACTGATCAGCCACAACAATAAAACAGGCAGGAGGAGTGAATAATTATCTCATTACTGCGTCGCCAGTCGAGGGCTGATGTAAAGAATAAGATGTGACTGCTCCCTTACTGCCTTTGAACAACAAGAATATAAGCAGAAAGTCACAGCCGCAGTTGGCTGCACAGCCATAAATCCAAGGCCAGAAGTGACTACACTGGCCATGTGAGAGTCAGAGCTCAACCATCGAGCATGGAAGAGGTCCGATGAGTCATATTTCCATTTACTAAGAAAGAGATGGCAGCATAATGCTCTGAGCAATGTTCTCCTGGGAAATCTTTGCTCATGCCTTTAATGCATATTCATCTGACCACATTTACCCCTTTATTCCCACTTCTATTCCCTGATGGCAGTGGCATCTTTCAGCAGGATAATGCACCCTTCCACACTGGCTCCACACACAATACTGTTTAGCGATGGCTTGAGGTGAAGTTGTGTTTCAAGGCGTCTTAACTCAATAGAGCACAGGTGCCAAACATGAGGCTCTGAGGGCCAAAATTGTGCGGGCAAAGACTGGGCAGCTAGGACAGATATGAAAGCATGAATTTTTAACTTTAACAGTATTTTCATAAGTTTTCCAGCTTTTCCATCCATGGTTATTCATACTGCACCACAGTAACAGAAAACTATTAACAATTTCTATTTCTGCTTTTTATTTTTCACTTTCTAGTGATTTAACAAAAACTTTGTTTTCTAATGACAGGACAGTCTGGGCAGTGAGCCACCAGAACTTCCTTTGCAGTTTTACACATTTGTTTCTTTCTATTTAAGCCCAAAGAGTCGTGGCAGCAGATTTCTTTCATTTAGTAGAGCCAAACCTCTTTCTTATGCAGGAAAACTGAGGTGTACAGCTGAGGCTGCACTTCCTTTTCTATTACTAGTGTATCTCGGGGAATAAAATATGCAGGTAAACTTCTTTACACTGACAAGGGCAGTTCCACTGGTCCGGCTCACTCAAGGTCAAAGTGGGCTGTATGTGGTCCGCCATGTAAAATGAGTTTGACTTTCCTGCAATAGAGCGCCTGTAAGATGAGCTGGACAAACAAACCCAATCCACAGAGGCTTCACTTCACAGCTCACAGAAGCTTTTGACTCAAAGCAGATTCTTTGAGTCTGTTACCACAGGACACCTCCAGAGACACAATATTAGGCAGGAAGCTTTAATGACTTGGCTGACCGAGGCATCCATTCAGTGCAATTTGTATCACAGCTCAGAAAGCATTATGACTCACTCTTTCTATATTGCATAACTTAATATACTACTTTGTACTGTTAACACACAATACATTCTGTTTCCATCATGCTTGAGCAAATAAAGATGGTGGACAGACGAAATATAAAAACTGAAATTTAGATGGGCACCATGTTTAAATCAGTCCAATAAGGGGAGATGATAATGCAAATTAAACCCTGTTCAGTCTTCAAAGTAAGACTGAACACACTGCCTCAAAATCTCCTGTGTCAGCTTCATTAAAGATGTTATTAGAGCTATCTGAGAGCTGCAGTATCCTAAAATCTAGTTCAACTTTCACTAAAAACAGCACAGCAGTGTGCTTGCAGAAGTTCAAATACTGGTCCTGCAAACCAGCAAGAAAACATTCAAGTGTACTGGGTTTAACAAGCCTGTTGTTCCCACTCATCGGTTCAGCTTTTTATGTGCAAGAGAACTTCTTTAACTGTTGTTATGATTGCAGCGGTTTTCAAATTTTGCTCCTAACCTAACTTTTAAATTCGTGCAGTAATGTTGGACCATAACGGAGGGGGAAAAAAACGCATATTGAAAACCTTTGAGTGGAACAGCTTGTACATCTTAGATTTCCCTGAACATTTCTTTCTATTTTTGAAACATTCAGTCGTATGGACAGAGTGGTGATTCAGAAATAAGGGCTTGGAAGTAGCACGCATTACAGGGGAGACCATCAAATGATGAGATGCCCATTTACCAGGATGTGCCTATGAGTACGGATGCTACGTGTGTGTGTCTGTGCAGAAATCAGCTTGTAAAATAAAAAAGTCAGAATGCAGCTCTTCTAGCAGTACCTCTTTTACACACATCAGGTCATTATTGGAATTAAGCTTGTTTGTTTCCATTTGGTTCATGTTTTGAAGTCCCCTGTAGCATCTGCATTTAAATCTAAATTTTAAGGCGGATAATGAAGTAGCTGAAACATTTTCACCGCTTCAGCTACTTAATTTGCGTTAGTTCTTCACAACTGCAGAAGTATCAAGCGAATTCAGCCTAAACTTTAAAACAAAAAATACCACTAAATCACAGCCTTTCCATTTTACCTCCAGCACTCTGCAATCTTCCACAACGATATCTACTGAAGATTATTAGTTTTTTTTTGAAACCTCTATTTATTGTAGGGGACTGAACACATTTCTTTTTGAGCTTCGGAGAAAAAGAGCAGAACACTTTCACTCCCACAATACAAGAGTTAAAAAGCTGACGCTCCGAGGTGTTTGCAGGCTCCTCAGGGAATAATAAAGCCTTTTGAAACGCTCTCTGAAGTCTTCAGACAATGAGGGCTTTCCTGACAGAGGTGTGAAACAAAATCAAGCTCAGCCACAATCGCAGCAGTTCGGGTGATTTTTATCTGCAAGCCGCTTTGCACCCCAACTACACCCAAGCCCCTCTCCATGCTGCTGCTGCTGTTCTTAAACTTTACATGTACACAAGAAGGACAGGGAGGTCCAAGAACAGAGCCATACCTCCCAAATGTAAAGTACTGAAGACGGGAATAATTATGAATATCCTAGCAGACCTTATCCTAAGGGTGTAAAGACTTACAAAATAATGATAATTAATCAGCTGCAAGCAAAATATCAAGAGTGTTACAGGACTTTAACAACAGCCTCACATACCTGGGTCGTTTGTGACAGAACCGTTACCATTTTTCACGTCAACAATCCAGGTCGCCTCTTTCCCACCTGGGCCGTCCTTCACTTTAAATGCAAACACTCCGCCAATCTTCTTAACAAGTTGCGCTCCCTCCTGCAACAACAGGGTTTGAGTTCCTTTTAATGAATGATTGCATACAGTAAGTGTAGACAGGCAGCAACAGCCCACACAGTGCAAATTAAATTCTACAGCCATCTATTTGTTATACACACAGCTTGACATGAATAGTTTAGATCATGTTTCGTGGTTTCGCCTGAGAAAACCTCTCAAACTCCATGGTCCTGATGGTGACCAGAATAATACACCACCACATCTGATTGAAATGGCTGTGCAGCTATAATTATTAAGCAGTTTCTGTCGCCTGTAAATCATCTGAATCCTGACAGATTCAGATGATTTAACGTGTAAAAGTGTGACAAAGAATACCCTACAGTTTACAGAGAATGTCTGCCTTCTTAACCATATGAGTCCTGGCAGCTAATACAACAGAAATTTATGGAGCAGCTAGCTGAGAAGTTTTGTTCCAGCTCATTAACTTTCTATACTACATGGATTTCACCACAATAAAAATGATCTCTCCAGCACAGATCTGATGCTCTTGAAATCCATGTTGCATTATGGCATGCGTGTTAGCTTAGTTAACACTGAACCGTCAGCTTTCTCAAAAACAACCTAAAGTATTCTGGGAAGAAGTGAGAACATCATTCAGAAGTCTGTTCCTTGAACCCAATGCTTGTAGACGTGGGTGAAACCAAAGTTCCCCGAGAGTAACTGGTTCTCATATTCCACTCATGAGCACTTCTTTTTTTGAAAATGTAACATCTGAGGGAGCGAGGGGTCACAGGCAGGACTGAGCAGAATGCTCATCTTTAAGAATATACAACGCTCAGAGAAACTGAACGGAGCACTTTTTAATCACATCAGTTAAACTTGGGGGATATTGATGAGGTCAGTTAAGTAGCACAGTTTTAGCTACTTTGGTATTAATGAATTAACAACTGTTGCACCAGAGGGGCAACAATGAGGTAAACCACTGACATTGGCAGAAGGTTTGCTGAGTCTCCCAGCACAGTCTCAAGATCATGGAAGTGATTCAAGGGGACAGGCAGTTACTCTAGGAGAGCTGGACCAGTATCTGCTCCTTTGTGCTTGGAGGAACAGGATGAACACTGCCAGAGACAAAATTGTCCTGTGCTTTTTTTTTTTTTTGAGATGCTGTAATGAAATTTCAGTTAAAATAGACTAGCATGCTGCATTTTCTTCCCACCTTTGATTGTCAGGGTGTCTTTGAATTCAACCCTCTGTAGGTTGATCATTTTCAGTTCCATGTGGCATCCCTTTATTACCCAGTCCATATCAGTATAGATATCCAGCATGATTTCCTTCCCCGTTGAGATCTGGTGTGTTTTCAAAGTGTTCCTTGATTATTTTTTTTTGCAGTGAATATCCTCCACATTTAAGAAGATACTGCTGCCATACATCATTACTGTGGAGTGGCTCTCCTCTGAACCAAGACCCAAAGTGTCAGCCAACTCCATGAGCATGTTTTTAGTAAACACATCAACATGAAACAAGCAAAAATAGTTTCTTGTGCAGTGGAAAAAGTCCTTACTGCGATGCACATATATAGAAAATCACAGTTGGGTAGGCGTTCAGGCACCTTTCTCTGCATTGTAACTCAAGCAGGTAATAGCTTTGCTAATGCACACAATTACTGATACCGCCTAATTTCTTCTGTTATGTCATTGCACGATTAAAAGCCTTGAACACCGAGTACAAATTCTTTCAAACCAACATCATCACACACGCTTCATACAAACACACCGTCAGTGTTTAAGATTTTGTATCTTTTTAAACGCATTAATCGCAGCATATCCAAAGCACAGCATGTATCACATGTGTCATACTGCTTTAAATTTGCTCTACAAATTCAGTTTACATTGCCGCAACACTGTATAAATAAACCTTTTTGCAACTATGAGGTCGTGCGTGTGAGTTTCATATCGACAAACTGCGATTTAATTTATAAGAAAAGAAAAAAGAGACCAACATATGAAACACGTTTCTATTAGAGGTTTGTGGTCATGTTTACATGTCACGCAACTATCAATAACGACAAAGAAGAAAGAAGAAAATCTAATACATGAATGGATTTAACTGGATGCGCACTCATCAAGTCTATAAGAGCAGACACAGAGTGGCTAATTGAAAATATCACAGTGACATGCTGTCACTAATAGGTAACCGCCTGCTGTGACACTACCTACCTGCTGTAGATGTTTTTCAATCTCTTTAAAGACAGGATAAGCTTTAAACCCTTCCAGACCGCTGCCTGAGCTGGTGAGAACTGCACCCACGCGGGACCTGAAGGAAGAAGAAAAAAACTAAACTGATGTATGAGTTAAAGATTTCCTTTAGAACCTGCCTCGGCAAGTTATTCTTTAAGATAAGAAGTGAAAATGCTCCTTGCTGTATGAGAGGTATCCAAGTGAACTAATAACAAATCATTGGCAACTTCCTGCTCACCTCGCCTCCTCTGGAAAACCCATCTTGTAAAGTGCGACAACCACTGCTCCTCCCAAGCCAATGTTGTGCTGCAAGGCCACTTTTGCCCCAGAGACCTGCCTTTGCCCGGCCATCCCTCGGAGCTGCCAGCATAGCTCTGCACACTGGGCCAGACCTGTGAAAAGGCGAGCACATGGTAAACTTAGTAAACGTGGTTAACCAAGTTTACCTCCTAGATCACACGGACTTTTAATTTAAGAAAAATTATTATTTACCCATGTGACATGAAAGTGAAGGTTATTATTATGATTTCTTTTTAAGATGATCTGTTTTAATTATTCTAAAATGAATTTTCATTTTTGTGGGCTTGCAAATTTTTTTATGCCTTTGTGCAACTTAATAATGAACATAAGGATACACTTAAGTATTCAAAAGTATTTACACACAGTAAAATCATCATTAATGTAAAGTATCATAGCTGGGAAGTTATTAAGAAACCCGCACACCCACAGAAAATGAATCCCAAAAGTAACCGTAACAACGTACCATACAAAACTTAACGGGTTCAGGACAAAGAAGCTGTTTCGCTGGATTTTCAAAATATCTACAGGTTGCAGTAACAGGAAGGAAAAAGCTGCAGTCAATATTTATTTTACAATTCTTACTGAGAGGGGTGACAAAATGACTCCTAATCTGTGAACTTGCTCCCTAATCTCACCAGTGGCAGCTCCAGCACCAACCAATGCTACAGCTAAGCATTTCATCCCATCTGCTTAACGAGCTTTCGCATTTCTCCATTATCCCAATGAGCTAAGGAACTTGAGGCTAAAAGACCATGGTGCATCTCTCACATTCTGCGGCACTCGCCTAATTCTTTTTCATGTGGACTTCTGTGAGAGTGTGACTTTGCTTGAGTGCCATTTGGAAAAATTGCCACATGGTTCAAATTGGCACTTTATCAGTGAAGAGCCTGAGGGCATCTTGTCAGATCCATAATTTTCATCCAATGTAAAAAACCTTCACGTTCAAGACTGTTTGTCGTCACGCCCCCTCAAATATGAACTCATCTGCAGTAAATTCCCTCCCAAAAGCTCTTTCATAGTACCAAATTTTCATCAAAAGCCATTTGATTTAATAAAGGATAAAAGGGTGTAGTCATTCACCAAATACTTCGACCTATGAAACAGTGACAGCTCAAGGTCACTGGATGAGATGTCTACACATTAAAAACTAAATAAATAAATAAAATATATCACATCCTCCTGAGGTGTAGGTTGCTTCAGGCAATTGGCTGTTAGCATCTCTGCTCACAGTGTTACTAGGGGAAGAGGTCAGAGACTTACAAGCAAGATTTAGAGCAACACCATGGATCAGACAAAGCTTAGCTGAGTAGGGCACTCGCACGCTGGGAGTGTGACCGAGGAGACACAGGGAGTGCTGATGATATGGGCAGGGCGAAGTAATGGAAAAAAATACAAGCAAAACAATTAAGATGATAATTCCAAGATATTTGGTAAATACGGGTGAAGTAATTAATGACGTTCGCACTGTTTGGCCTGGTTATCTGTCCTTAACGAGTGCATTTTTCCATGTGAGTCCATTACAGACGCTGGGCAAGCCAGCTGCACTGTTTGCTCAGTCTTGTCCCCCGACGATTTAAAACGCAGAGAGATTACAGGGGAAGCGTGCCAAAGTCACAGCCGGCTGCTCTCGCACATGCAGGCTTATGATCACTTTTACCCAGTGTCAGTGTAGGTGGCCATTAATGCAAGACACATGCCACCTGGTGGGCACGGTGGAAATCGCTTGTCAAAGTTTTCAAAGTGCATCCAGAGAAAACACTTGTTTGTTGAGCCTGATTTGTGAATACGAAACGCACGTGGCTACGAGACGTTTTTAGTTCAAACTTGTCGTAGCTGCTTTAGATCGGGGTGGGATCTTGTTCACACCATAAACCGTACCGAGACCACCTCCTCCAAAAGGTCTCGGTGTGGTTGTTTTGGTCTGTACCCGAGTGCAATTACTGTGTTAAACCTGTACAAACAAAACACGAAAAAGTGGGAAAACAAACCCGAGTTCGATTTAAACTGACTAAACACCACAGATGTCAAAACGCCCCTTAGATTCTTAAAGGACTGTTTATTTTTACTTTTGTCTGCAAGTAATCTTACAGCAGGTCTTTGTTTTATAAGTAAGATAATCATAAAACAGAGAACATTTAAGCATTTGCTCATTTAAAGGTTTGTTGTTTTGTTATTTACTCCTAGTTTAACCGAGTTGAAGCATTGAGACTAAAACTGCCTTACACACAATAAGAAAACACAAATTAATGAACTATAAAACACGATTGCCCATGCCTTTACGATTCATTTAAGTGGGTAAGTCTACTAACTTAGCACAGTCATCTTTTTGTCTTCGGTTTGCTAAATGGTGTTACAGAGAATGCATATACATAACTTTACTGGTTGTACTGATCAGTCAAAAAAAAAAAAAAAAAAAAGCTACATTCAGACACTCACACATCCACTTTGGCTACATCATCTGACTTGTTAATCTTTACACATTTCTAATAAAATGGTTTGCTCCTTGTTTTGTAAAACATGGCACTTTGCTGCAAGCTTACCTGCCCATGTTTGTGACATGCCCATTTTTATGTGAACGTCCTCATAGCTAAACTGATCTACTGAGTTTATAACCATCTTCGTGGATCGTGATTTTAAGTAAGTGAAGCTGGATAAAGAAAAGGTATCCTGTTGAACTTGCTTTGTCTTCTAAACCTGCTTTATGGAACATGTTAAACACATTTTCAGGACACCAAACAAGTTATATAACAACAATTAAATGGTCAAAGTAGCTTTTATTTTTTATTTCATCACTTACAAATGATTTGCATCAAGAGTCAGAGTCTCTTCTTACCTGTGGCACCAAGAGGATGTCCTTTAGAGATGAGGCCACCGCTGGGATTGATCACAAACTTGCCTCCATATGTGTTGTCCCCTCTGTCAATCAGTTCTCCAGCTTTACCTGTAGAAACGGTACATTTAACTTCTTAAAAAGTAATTTATCTGTAGGCGTACATCCATGTGAGGTAACATGACCTCACTGATACTGCACTACAAGATCATCTGGGCGGTTCAGTAAAGCTGAATTAGCCGACATTAAATTTAGATATAAAAACTTTGGGAATTGTATCAAAATCATTTAAGTTCCTTTGCTGCCAGTATGGTCATTAAACAACACTGCCACCTGCTGCTCAGTCAACGCAAAATACCTTAACATATCACCAGGGACAATTCAGGGGAAACACTGACATAAACTGTGATAGAGGCTCAATGGATATGGAGAATACATCAAGGTTTGATGAGATGCAGTCTTACCCTCTGGACACAACCCCAAGGCCTCATACGTGATGAGCTCATTGGCTGAGAAGCAGTCGTGCAGCTCGACCACATCAACGTCATTTGGCTTCAGACCAGCGGCCTCGAAACACTTCTTAGCCGCCAGCTGGGACATGTCATACCCCACCTGGAAAGGAAAAGTGTTTGTCACCATCAACCCAATTATTTGTTTGTTGTCACCAGTGTGCGTGTCAATAACTTTCAATTTCAGATTTCTTGCCATTTTAATGCAGCTGTTCTCTTCAAATGTGGACGTCAGATCGGTCACCATCTCCTGGGCCACAATCTCCACCGCCTGGTTCTGCAGGTGGTATTTCCTGACAAAGGGCTCGCTGGCCAAAACTGCTGCTCCAGCACCATCTGATGTAGGGCTGAGAGGAAAAGAAGACAAGACAAGAAAAAAAGAGGCATAGTTGTCAGAAAGTGAAATGATTATCAGTAACCGATGATAAGAATCTGTACTTCGATCAACACTTGTGTAAGTTTCTTACCAGCACTGCAGGAGCGTAAGAAAGTCAAACACCTTCCTGGATTTCATCACCTGCTCCAGACTGTACTCATCCTGGAACTGGGAGTACCTGCGTGTACAAACACAAATATTTACACCCTCGTTTGAACAAAAAAAGACCAATATGAACGCTGAATGCGGTCAGCTGTGTCTTACGGGTTATTGGTGGAATGTTTGTGGTTTTTCCAGGCAATCTTGGCAAAGTGTTCTGGCTTTGTGCCTAAAGGAGAATCAAAAATACTGCAAACACCGTAGAGAAAATGCAATAATGTAAAATGATGACAACAATGAAGATTTTACAATAACATTCCTACTGTAGTCTGTAGGAATTGCTTTGTTTGGATGATATGTTTACCATATTTCTCCATGTGCTCCCTGCCGGCATTTCCAAACATCTGTGGTGCTGCTGGCGCTGCTGCCATCCCATAGCGGTTGATCATCACCTCCATGTGCTTGTCCATGGGATTTGTCCTATCCATGTACTTTAGAAAAGAAAAAAAATGCAATAACAGACTAAATTTTCCTTCCACATATGGGCTCTCTAGTTCCAGAAGGATATAATTATTTGACATTTTCTTGAAATTTTTAGTCTGTCTCTCCCAGTTTGACCTGATATGGATTTGTAAAGACAGGAAGTGAAATGTAAATCTTTACCCATCGTGCAATGGTAAACAATCCTTTGCAAAATCTTTAGATCCGGGTCTGAATTGACTCCAAAAGTTACAGTATTTAGTCAGCCACCGATTGTGCAAGTTCCCCCACTTAAAATGATGACAGAGGTCAGTAATTTGCACCAGAGGTACACTTCAACTGTGAGAGACAGAATGGGAAAAAAAAAAATCCATGAATCCACATGGTAGGATTTGTAAAGAATTTATTCGGAAATTAGGGTGGAAAATAAGTATTTGGTCACCTCAAACAAGGAAAATCTCTGGCTCTCACAGACCTGTAACGTCTTCTGTAAGAAGCTTTTCTGTCCCCCACTCGTTACCTGTATGAATGGCACCTGTTTGAACTCATCATCTGTATAAAAGACACCTGTCCACAGCCTCAAACAGTCAGACTCCAAACTCCGCCATGGCCAAGACCAAAGAGCTTTCGAAGGACACCAGGAAAAGTATTGTAGACCTGCACCAGACTGGGAAGAGTGAATCTACAATAGGCAAGCAGCTTGGTGTGAAAAAAATCAACTGTGGGAGCAATCATCAGAAAATGGAAGACATACAAGACCACTGATAATCTCCCTCGATCTGGGGCTCCACGCAAGATCTCATCCCGTGGGGTCAAAATGATCATGAGAACGGTGAGCAAAGATCCCAGAACCACACGGGGGGACCTGGTGAATGACCTGCAGAGAGCTGGGACCAAAGTAACAAAGGTCACCATCAGTAACACACTACAACGGCAGGGAATCAAATCCCGCAGTGCCAGAGGTGTTCCGCTGCTGAAGCCAGTGCATGTCCAGGCCCGTCTGAAGTTTGCCAGAGAGCACATGGATGATACAGCAGAGGATTGGGAGAATGTCATGTGGTCAGATGAAACCAAAGTAGAACTTTTTGGTATAAACTCAACTCGTCGTGTTTGGAGGAAGAAGAATACTGAGTTGCATCCCAAGAACACCATACCTACTGTGAAGCATGGGGGTGGAAACATCATGCTATGGGGCTGTTTTTCTGCCAAGGGGACAGGACGACTGATCCGTGTTAAGGACAGAATGAATGGGGCCATGTATCGTGAGATTTTGAGCCAAAACCTCCTTCCATCAGTGAGAACTTTGAAGATGAAACGAGGCTGGGTCTTCCAACATGACAATGATCCAAAACACACCGCCCGGGCAACAAAGGAGTGGCTCCGTAAGAAGCATTTGAAAGTCCTGGAGTGGCCTAGCCAGTCTCCAGACCTCAACCCCATAGAAAATCTGTGGCGGGAGTTGAAAGTCCGTGTTGCTCGGCGACAGCCCCAAAACATCACTGCTCTCGAGAAGATCTGCATGGAGGAATGGGCCAAAATACCAGCTACTGTGTGTGCAAACCTGGTAAAGACCTATAGTAAACGTTTGACCTCTGTTATTGCCAACAAAGGTTATGTTACAAAGTATTGAGTTGTATTTTTGTTATTGACCAAATACTTATTTTCCACCCTGATTTACGAATAAATTCTTTACAAATCCTACCATGTGGATTCATGGATTTTTTTTTTTTTTTCCCCCACATTCTGTCTCTCACAGTTGAAGTGTACCTCTGGTGCAAATTACTGACCTCTGTCATCATTTTAGGTGGGGGAACTTGCACAATCGGTGGCTGACTAAATACTTTTTTGCCCCACTGTAATCACCAAGTTGGGCAGAGCCCCACATCTGGTAATGAGTTAACCAAACTACAAGTAAACCACGTAACGTCCTTGTCCACAGTTATTAGAAGTCAGTAGAAAATGCTAATCTCCACTCTCCACTGTGATTGTACAAAGGAAAACGGTATGAGCAGAAAGAAGGATCGCAGTTGCTGAATTGCAGTCTTTTATTGCCCGATGCTTTTTATCAGCCATTGGACTTTAAGGATTGAAACACAAAACTTGGCAGCCCCCAAAACTGTGGACAAAAAGTCCCCAGAGGCCAAGTCAATAAATGACAGTGACCGAGCTTTACACATGCAAAAACCCAGATAATGCTTTCCTTTTAACAGCTTTCATTCTCAATAAGAAGTTTCTCTGTATTATGTGACCTCAGCTGATTTTTCTCCCCCCTCTCATCCATCTGGTAAAATTTCAGCCAAGTCAAACATGAAAGATTGCAAAATAGCTGTGAGGGCTGACTAGGGGGTAAAAAAAAATGTTAAAACATACAACGTGATCAATTCCTGGATGAATGTGCATACCTTTGCAGACAGAGAGCCCCTCTCCATCTTCTCAAACCCAAGAGCAAGCACACAATCAGAAAGACCTGCAAGAAAACATTAAAGGCAGTGAATAAAACTACTGATTATAGACTGCGCTGAAAAGAATATGCAGGTTTGAGTCGGCTGATTTGATTTTTACGCTGGATCCTCTCCTGATGCAGCCCTAAAGGGCCTCGTCTCTCCACCGGAGACTGAACTGGGGATCTTTCGCTTGTTATACACCATCGAGCCACAGTAACATTTCAATACTTTGAATAACTAGAATCCAAAGAAGCCACGGTTTATCAAGTTTCACCACAGCCTTCAGGTGTTATAGAGCAAACTACCTGCCACTGTTAAAACCTCCTGGCTGACTCACCTCCCTGGACCAGCTGGCGTGCCATGAAGAGAGCAGTGGAACCTGTGGAGCAGTTGTTGTTGACGTTGATAATGGGGATGCCGGTCAGACCCAGGCTGTGGTAAATGGCCCTTTGTCCACATGTGGAGTCACCTGGAATAGAGAGGTAGGATGAGATGCTACTCTTCACTCATTTCACTTTAACTGTGCTGAAAAGTACATGAAAGAGGCTTAACAAAAAAAACAAAAACAAAAAAAACAACAATTTGGAGCATAAAAACAGGAAAAATAAAAAATTCCCATTTTCACATATACAGCAAAGTAGACAATGTGAATGCACATACTATATTGTTAAAAATATAAATATTTATTCGAGGTTTTACCATAGACGTATCCTACGCAAGCTTGTTCAATGGCAGAATATGGGATTCCTGCATCTGCTAGAGCCCTTTCACCTAAAATAGGATGTAGAGATACAGCAATAAAACTTATTACATGTTTTATAACAGCACAAAAACAATAAATATCAAGATCTGATATCTATGAATGAGTGGATGACCAATAATCTGTAAAGATCAGCACCTGCTTCCTTGGCCATATCAGGATAGTCACCTTCCCGTGCTCCAGGCTTGTCAAACTGCAGCAAACACACACATAAAAAAAACCTCAGGTCAGTGCGACTAAAGAATGATTCAAGATTTTATTTTCAAAAAAGTTTTCTGTAAACATTTTATTAAGTGTGGAGAAGTCTACAGTCACTCTGCTGATGCAACCTAAACATGCACCAGACAGCAAGAATATTAAAACCACTGACAGGTGAATGATACTCATCATCCTGTTAGTATATTTATATATTTGATTTATACATGCCTCCTGCTGCAGGTGTCATGATGTGAACAGACTTAAAGGACAAAGAGCAGATAAAAAAGCTGCGGTGGCATAATTGTAATTAATGTCATTAATGCACAGAGGTTTAAAATGATAGAAAATTATTTGTGTGCACTGTTCAGAGAGCAGAACAGTGCACACAAATAATTGTGTGCATAAACAAATATACCCTTCTCCACCAATATCACTGTGAGGGACATATTTAACTTTTCAGGGACCTGAAAGCATGAGGCTCGTTCAGGTTTGGAGGTAGAAGCAGCTTTTGGAATTAAAGTGTCCACCTTTAGCAGCCGGAGAGAAGACCTTTGGCACAGTTTGTAATGCTGTTGACCATGAACTGTGGACTCCACGTTTAGTCTCAGCGAGTAATGAATACAAACCAGACCTACTGCCATCACACTCACGAAAGCTGGGTAGGTTTTAAATTGTAAACATGAACTACAGCAATTTGACTTTACTTCGGCTAACTTAGCTAGCTAGCCTTTCAAAGTGTACTGACAGCTATGACACAGGGGTTTTTTTTAGACCTTTGGACACAGCATGAGCACAAATAAGCCCGACAGTCCCCAACACCTCGGATTTTGATCCAACTGTCCCAATGAGAGCAGAAAAGTCCCAGCTTAAGGTTTTAGATGGACCGCACTGAAAGAACCGAAATCTTGGTTTAGGTAATCGTGCTAGCCTCTCCGCTACACAGCGCCGTTTCTCGCTGTTTTACAGAGCAGCAGGGTGATAAACTGCTAAAAATAAAGTAAGATTACCTTAGTCATGCCAACTCCTATGACAAATACTCTGTTCTTCTTTCCAGGTGCCATGGTGCTTCTCTGAGTCCACTCACACAAGTGACGTGAAAATCCGTGAACACGGCGTAGTAACTGGGACATAAACGATCTTCAGCGTGGTGGCTCCTGATGTGACCAATGAGAGCCCGCGGTGAGGAACATAAACACGGAGAGAAGCGGGCCTGACAGCAGCGGGTACAGCAAAGATCGTCTATGCACAAGTAGGTGTGTCACTCTGTGGGAATACAATACCATTAGTAATAAGTTAGAATAAAGCTCTTAAACATCTAAACAAAAGCGACTTTTCTATAAATATGCGTCCTCAAACATAACGTCCACCAGATTGATAGCACTGCATATATATACAACTACCATGAGGTTTTTTTTTATGGTTAAATATTGGAAGTTTAAGAACTCACAAGCCTGTGTCCCCTGTGATCATTTGACCTTTATCGTTTGCGTTATCTGATTACTTTTTGTAAGGCGTTGTCGGACTAAATTGTTATGCTATGTTGCTATATCGTTATGCCAAAAAGTCATTTCCGATATTTAAACCGTTGTAAATGACTTTCTGGCCTATAGTCCATCAAAAATCCCTCTCATGTTTAATAACAAGTTATTTTGAGCTACATCCTGTCACAAGGTAGAAACTGGAGTTTTTCAACAAACTAATGCTTATATATCCTTTATTTATGCACGATAAAATGTGTCATTGATATTAAATGTCTTTTTTAAGAGCGATGTGCAGAAACAAATATATCACAATTCTACAGTTATTTTAAGTGGTCAAAAGGGTTATATCAATGCAAAGTCATAACGATGCTTGCAAAAAGGTCTTTTTTTAAATCTTATATTTAACCCCTTTAGAAATCCTGTTGACTACAACCTATTTACAGACATAAGCAAAGACGTTAGACGTAAAAAAACACAAACATCAGTTTTTGACACAAAGCAGCCTTATAGTTAGGTTTTGTTTTACTTTTACATATCTAGATAAGTCACTTTAAGGGTAGCTTTTTATTATTTCAAAAGTATACGCATGTGCAGATATTAAGTAGCAACTGTTCACACTGAACCACGCGTCTACTGTGAGATAAATCCTGACAGGAGAAATTAGTTGGAAGTTTGCAGCACTCTGCAGGTACAGTAAGACCTCTTCAGTGACTGATACTTTCTTTTGATAAATTCACCCACAATGGGTCCTTGTCTCAATCTGTATTGTTTATAAAGTCCAATTTAACACAAGAAAAGGATTTGTATGTTTTCCCGGGAGGAGGCCCCGGGGCAGACCCAGGACACGCTGGAGAGATTCTATCTCTCGGCTGGCCTGGGAACGCCTTGGTGTTCCCCCGGACAAGCTGGAGGAGGTGGCTGGGGAGAGGGAGGTCTGGGCTTCTCTGCTTGGGCTGCTGCCCCCGCGACCCGGCCCCGGATAAGCGGAAGAAAATGGATGGATGGGATGGATGTTTTTCAAGTAGAGTTGCGTCTTAATTTAATTCCCAAGGTTTAACGTTACTTGTCTTTTTATTTAACTCTGAAGTGAGTCATACATAATTATCTCTTAATTACACAAAATGTGTGGAGGACATTTCAAAGTGTATTCTCCATTAGCATCTTTAGCATATTATGTGACATACCTCATACTACACATCGTCAGTCTTGTATTGCTGTTTGAGGAGCAAAAGAAAAGAAAAACCTCAATTCAAAATGTTCATCCTTCATTTTTATTGAGGGACTGAAAAAAAAAACAACCAAAAAAAAAAACACCATCCTCTTAGCATGTTGATCAATCCAAGACACGCGTACAACAACCTGTTGCCTTAATCCGCACACCTTAATGTTCATCGTCAACCAAAGCGCCGATCACATCTCCGTGTCGAGGCATTCCCCGTCGCCAGGAATTGGGGCAGAGGAAGTTTTCCTGCAGTGTTCCTCTAAGGCTCAATGCATGGTGATATCAGCACTTGATGAACTGGTGTGTGACCTCATATATCCCCACAGACTCACTAATTTTCTCATCGTAGTCGGTCCAGTCCTGAAATGTTTTTGTTTTTAAAAACATGAGCGAGAGAAAGAACTGTAGGGATTATTTTCAGATAAAGTGCAGTGATTTTCACGAGTTCAGTGAAGATAAATGAAAGAGCGCACTACCACAGGAAATCAATCACATATCAGTGAATTGTATCCTGCTGTGCTAAACAAACAGCTGAAAGTCTGCTAAAGGTCAAGTTTACTTTCTCGCAGTGAGCGATTTAATTTCTCCTGTGCTTACTTTTTCTAGCAGGTTGATTTCAGGAAACGGCGTTCCAGACTCGGCTCCTTCTGCAGCAAAGCCAGCCTGGAGGAGGGTATTACAACAAGTCAAAGTCACGCCATTATCACAGTGTTACCTAGAACACACTACCAGATTGCATAGATAGCATCAGCTTCATTACATAACATAAAAGATAGAGCGAAAGAGGTTCTTGCAGGGTTGAACCCTGACACACTGTCACAGGCAAACAGCACTGGTGTGCTGGACATGTGCTCTACAAAGCAAGCCCAGATTTGGCCGATTACCCTCTCCAAATGTTTATGACATCAAATATTGTAACCTCAACTTTTTTTATTACATTGTTGTAATAAACGGGCAAAAAGGTGATCCATCAAAAACCTTTTTTCATACAGGATAAAAATGAACCGACATCAACTAACATCTGGATGACAGTTCTGGTGGAGAGTGGCTCTGGCTTCATGGATGATGACACAATCTGGGTTTTATCTCCTCCAGTTTATATGGACAGTTGTGGAAATAGGACAACAAAGATTCTCACTTGTGGCTGGAAATCAACGGGCTCCAGACCTCGACACTCGAACTGCACCATCGTCTTGAAGGTTTCGCTGTTCTCGGCCTTCAACCCAGCAGACACGACACAACATTAGAGAAAGAGAAACTGAAAAACCTGAGAACTGACCGTGGACGTTTGCTTACATTGTAAGGTGTGATTGTGTCTCCCAGAATATCTGTAAGGAAAAAGTTGACATTTCGTAAGCTTTTAACTCTGCAAATTAAGACAAGATGAGCCGGACGTCATGTCACGGCCTACCGATGGAATTTTCCCTGGAACAGAGTTTACACTTCTGCACCATGCTGGCGCTTCCTCGTCCTCCCTTGAGTGGCACACTCTCCTGTGAAGGCAAACACAAAGTACAGGTGGTATATTATATACGTGCAATTCTATAATAATAATAATAATAATAATAATAATAATAATGTTAAACTGAATAGAAAAATTGCCCTTTCTTCCTTACCACCAGAGTTACATACTGCCATTTATCTGGAATTTCTCCACAGTTTCCACACTTGAGCTAAATTTAAGGCAAAACAAACAAGAAACACATAAATGATCTTTTAAAAAATAATGTTTACATGTTTCATTATTTAGTGAGTATGTGTCAGCATTACACATGGTTAAATTAAGGAAATGATCAAAGATTAGCAGAGAGGAAAAGTGCATGATATTTTATTATGGATGAAAACAGTTTAGCATGTTAGCTTCTCATACCTTCAGGAACCAGCGGAAGTCGTCCCCCAATGGTCTAACATTGGTTACGTTCTCCAGGGTGGCTTTAAACTGCAGTCCAAATTTCTGCCGTGCACAGGACAGAATAGGTGGTTAAAACTAACATAATAACAGCAGAAATTACCCCTGAGACACGCAGCAGCAGTACGTACCACCATCTCGAAGCTTCCCCGCTGACAACTTCCTGGGGCATTCAGGACACCTCGTAAATTTTAACTTCCAAACCACTGACAGCTATTTTAAATTTTGCATTTTTTTCAGTTCATCTCAAAAACAATCATAACATAGAAATAAATAGTCGTTATAGGAATGAATGCACCATGCTTGCAGGTGACTAATAAACTAAAAATAAGTAATCTTTTATTACGTATCTGCTCATTTTGTTGCCTAAATGAGGCATTTCAGCTGTTTCTACTAAAACTTTGCATAAATCTCAATTACAAAATCTTTCGGCTCTGATGGCCGTCAGAATTTCTTCAGAACTATATCAAAAATAATATCAAAGTACATTTTAAATCACCAATGCTAAAGCAGGACGGACGTGCGCCATCTAGCGGATGTACCAAATACAACATGAACTGTTTCTCTGTGAAATGCATTTAAATTGGTAAAATAATCACAAAGCTACAAAAACCGCATCAGTTTATTAACCGTTCAAATATAAATCACCAAACAAATCATTATCAAGTCATCATACAGTACAAATCTTATGGTACAAATTATTAAATTAAGCACATTAAAAAATGGATCCAGCTGTTTGTTTTTTGTTTTTTTATTGTAACCTTTTCATAGTGGAAACTGCAAGTGTGAATACTTACTAGACATTTTAACCTGAGGCATCTTCACAGAGGCATTGTGGTGGATCTTGGTGGTTAATGGCCACACACCTGGGATAAGTGATATTGCTGTACCTGGCATTTCAAATCCATTGGTATCAACCTGAGTATATATACATGCCAGCTCGAACTCGACAACTTATTTGTCCATGTGAACGTGAGCAAATTGTAGAAGAGGGAGGAGTATAGAAAAGCAATTCACAGATTTGAACACTTTGCTCACAAACCAAAGTCTGTGCCATTGAAAACACAAGGATCTGTATAAGCTTCAGTCATTACACATGTGAGCCATTTAGACAGGAGAACTAACCCCATAATTAACAGTTGCACTAGACATAGTTATCAGAGCACTCAGTTGAACCCTCAGGCATTTGGCTTCATTGATCTGCTAGTCGTGTTATTCTGCACGTAGCAACTGGTACCGAAAAATAAAAAGAAATTGTGTTACAGGCATACAAAAGGTGCGGACACTACAATACACTTAACACAAACGAGAAAAACCAGGAACTGAATGAAAATTGTTGGAGACACTCCCAAGATTGTCAGTGCAAATCTAGCTAGAGTGCACCTGATTCATCACTTGTCTAACTTGCGTTCCTTTCAGAACACTAAACATGTCATCAGATTCCTCCTCCCCCCCCCCCCCGAGGGCTTCAAGTTTTATCAGACATAAGAAAAAAAAAAAAAAAAAGATTCCCCAATTTTATTCATTTACAGCATAAACTTTAACGGAGCAGCAGGGGATACATAAAAAGAAAGGAAGGGGAAAAAAGAGGCAGGGGTGAAATGCATGGGATCAATATTTAACCAATGGTCTCATCGCAACAAGAGCTCATCTTTACCCTCATGACAAAATAAAAATCAAATCCTTACAGTTACAATGAAATAACCAATAACATAAGAGTAGTCATGATATAATAAAAGGCATTTCAATTCTCTTTGCATTTCTTCTTCTTCTCCTCTTTTAAATACAGTGATGCCCACAGGCATTATTTACAACACCCCACACCCCTCTCCCTTCTGTGAAGAGAGGTGTGATGGGGTCAGTGAGGCCGACTGCTTGACTCGGAGGTCCGCCGCTGCCGTGGAGTGCTGTGGCCGTTCGTGCAGCCGTTGTGACGTTTGCTTGGTCCGCCGTTCAGAATGTCTTGGATGTGCTGTACTATCAAGTTGATGGCCACTGAAAGAGGAAATGGAAAGTTTGTTAAAGACCTTGAGATGCTGTGTGGCAGAGGTGTGTTATTTGTATCACTGGGGTCCGTTCTTCGTACCTCGATAAGTAAGTTAGCTGGATTTGATTGTTGACGATTTCGCGTGATCTCGGATCGTTCGGTTCTCCGAAGCTCATCCGGGACTTGCTGTCATAGCAACAGATCCGTAAGCGTAAACCTGCTCGGGAGCAGGTTTACTTTATGTAAACAAGATTAGATCGCGGCCACTCAGGTATGTCCGCTTCATGTATACGAAAGCAACAGCGATATTTTACCACTGTTTTACCATAAATAAATATTATCAATGTAACTAAAGATATTGCAGTACTTGATTCTTTTATTGATTTCATACAGATACATACAGGTCATTTCCTAAAAAAAGGGAAATGTACTATTAATCATTCTATTTCATGTATTTGATTATTTCAGATGTAAGTCATATGTTAGAGTAGTAATAGTAAATTACTTCGTGTAATCAAGATGAGAGACGACGGCTATAAAAGCGAAGGTGGATTTGGGAAGTCTGTCGCAGCCATGTCCTGTCCGTATACGCGACCAACCCATTGCGGAAGGTGCAAGATTGATAAGGAGAGTTCTCAGAATTCAGCGTATATTGCGGGATAGACAGGATCCTTTAGCTCAGCGCGACAGTGTGCTCATAGAGAGATATCGATTTTCCCGTGAGGATATTATTTACTTAACCAACTTGTTGACGAGGGGGTGCAGGACCACCACCTGTCTTTTGTTGCTCTGCCCTTTTCTTGGTTGCTGTTATAAACAAACAGATTATTCCAGGGTCTCATTCCAAGAGACTAAAAGCAATATAAGTGATAAATATTACCATTCTGTAGAATATTCTTATATTTCACTTTTACTTGTTCCCATGTTCTAGTGGGTCCTGTTGTGGCTCTAATGTGAAAGAGGATATAATGTAATATAATATAATAAATTTACCCTACCGCCTACTGGTGTTGGCCAGAGGGGCCGATGGCGCGATATGGCAGCCTCGCTTCTGTCAGTCTGCCCCAGGGCAGCTGTGGCTACAACCGTAGCTGCCTCCACCAGTGTGTGAATGTGAGAGTGAATGAATAGCGGCATTGTAAAGCGCTTTGGGTGCCTTGAAAAGCGCTATATAAATCCAATCCATTATTATTGTTATTATTATTAAATTACTTACGAGTTTAATTTGTCAGCAACTTTCTGCCAGCCCTCTCTCCTTGCTTTTGCAGCCTTTGCAGTGTTCCCTTGCGTTTTAACTAAACTCTGAAACTCCTGAAATCCCTCAATCAAGAGTTCTTGCTCTGCTGCCGAAAAATACCGAGCGCGCTCCTTCGACATTTTCGCCGACCAATCAAAGGGTTGCCGATCAATGTTTCTACTATCGATGCGTAGCCCCTGTTAAGCCACCCAGTGATCTCACATTACTCCATCCAGCTGTACTAATCGTCAACAACAGGTGTGTTCGGAGAACCGGAATAGCAAGCTCAAAGTTAGCGCGATGATTTGATCTTGGATGTAGTAAGCGAGGTACGAAGAACGGACCCCTGGAGCGCGAACATGTTTGTTTTGCCTCGCACGGGCAAACTCAAGCACAATCCAAAGGACAAGTTAAACACGTTAGTTATTTGTAGGTTAAGATGTCACGATAATCACTGAGGCCTCACCAAGATTATCTGCTCCTCGTGGAATAATGACATCTGCATACTTCTTCGTCTGGTAGAAATAAGAAATGTTCTTATGATTAAATACAGCAGCTCAAAAACATTATAATATGGAACAATTCTTTATTCTAAACAAGTACAAGCACACAGCGCTCTCTAGTGGGCAAATATTTCTTGTTACCAAAAAAATAATTGCCTGTATCAGTGTTAAAACTAGAATGGTGTCAGTCCTGGTTTAGTGTCTCAACAAGACAGGAGCACTCACAGGTAAACAGAACTCCTCGAAGGCCGGCTTCACAAAAGTGATGTACTGACTGAGCACTTGCTCCAGGTCTCTGCCACGTTCACTGATGTCTCTCAGAACTGAAATAGAGACATGTTTTACATTTAGACATGAAAAACAAAAGTACACCAATGTAAAAAAAGAAACAAGAAACAGAAACACAACACACACACACACACACACTATGTGATGATAACAGACTGTCCAAATGTACTTTTGAAAACCAAAAGCACTTTAACAGTGCACTTAAGTGACAATCGTTACACTAGTGAGTAGCAACCCAAATCACGCTATACACCTCGACGCGACAGCCGTGTGTCGGGATCTGTGTCAACAAACAGCTTCATCTGGAACAGATCTCTGATTTCCTGCGAGTAGAACATGAGGATGCCCTCAAACAGGACCACATCAGCCGGATACACCATAACAAACTCGTCTTTCCTGGAACACACAGAAAGGTGCCTCTTCTCTGTGAGCGACTGCATTTACACGCGTGTCAAAACAAATTTAAGCATATTACACAATCGAAGTTACACATCAAATGCTTTATTTGTTTAACTGCATAAAGCCTCTGTTGTGCTTCTATGATCACATGATGAATTGTGGCCAAATTAAACAGCATGGTAAACAAAGAGGCACTCACCTGGAATGAGTGACAAAGTCATAAACTGGGATCTGGACAGTTTTCCCCTGAAGGATCTGTCTCAGTGTTTGTATGATCAGCTCGCTGTCAAAGGCATCTGAGGTCAAGAAAGGGAAAACCGAAAAATGCTCAGTTACAATTGGTCACACTTAACCTCCATCACTACAGCTCAATGTGCACCCACAGACACGTGGCACCGCTCCCCGCACGTTTGGTAACCCAGGAATCGCTTTCGTATAACATGTGTTGTGTTCAGTCTGAGCCTGGCAGCAGCTGCCTGAGGACGGCTTGCTGATGGTGCAGATTTAAAATCAGCCCAGAAAGGAAGCGAGGGTGAAAAGCCTGACTCCAAAAATGGACTCCAAAAGTTCTATGTATTGCTGCCACTGTTAGGTGTCATTTAACATATTTTATCCTCCAATTGTTTAACCGTAATCCACTTTGGACTGCATGTGCACATGAAAGATGCCATTTAGTTAATACAATAAGCCAGGTAAAATGACCTAGCCACTAAAACCTGTAACATGTAGCAAAGATTTAACGTGCATCATACCTGGATGATCAAAGTTAAACTGGCCCTTGAGTGCCTTGGCTTTCTGCTCAGGAGTCAGCACCTTGTAAAAGCTGTCCTGGCTGAGGATCGCCACCTGCCGCTGATGGTGGTCAATCTTGTTCTGTCCCAGGAGCTCCATGATCTTCTCACACACAGACGACTGTGGAAATGATCAAGAACATGACTGTCAGGAGAGTGCACCAATAGGACTACTGAATACCAGTATCGGCCAAACATCAGCATGCTACATCCCATGTGGGCTAAATATCAACCCACATAGATTAAGATTTTAACCTAGAAATAATCTGGGTGAGTAAACATCCTGCATCACATTTGCAAACTGCTATAGGCAAACTGCCCTGTGGCCAACCTTTTTTGTCCTCACTGACCTCCCAAACTAAAAGAATCTCATGCCCAATGCTGACAGGGCATTCCCCCACTGCCTGAGGCTCTGCTTCCTTTTGTACCCATTACACTGTGCTACAACGAATTTAAACAGCTTCACACCAGAGCTGGAAGCTTGGGTCAACGCCCTCAAATGGGGTAGTTTCTGATAAAATGGACAAACTTTGAATGTACCCTTGAGCCACCCCAGTGACACAGCATCACTTTGAAGCTCTAACTTCTAAGTTTAGCCCTCTTGGAGAAATTCAAAATAAACTTTTTAAATACACTAAAGGGAAGACGTTTTACTTTTAAATATTAAGGGTATGTATATAATTTTATAATTATTTTTTTTAGTATTAATGTTTGTTTTTTTTAAAGAAAAATCATATTCATTATTTTGTTGCCATTACAGGCAGGGGGAGACCTTCAGCAGTAAGGCTAATGAATATGAAACAAAACTGGTATGTCTTCTAAATATACCAAACGCGGAACATGACATCACTCACACCCCGAGCAGCGTCAAACCGGAAACTGACAGGAAAACACTGACATAATGCCAATAACAGATGATACGGTTTAAAGAGCCAGAAAGAGGGCCCAAAGGAGATGAATGTACGACGGGATCACAACAAAGCCGCGAAAAGTAACATTCACCACCAATTTAGTATTGTTTACCTTGACTAACCGTCGCATTTAGCTAGTCTGTTATGTGAACTTTGATCACTGGTTTAATTCAAGGGGAGTTTTTTTCCCCAGCCGCCCACGGTTTAAAAAAAAAAACAAAAAAAAAAAACCCTAAAATTCATAACAAAGAAATGTGACGACGTGTTTGGAGAAATAGCCACGTCTGTGTTTAAGAGTCAGCGCCACCGTGTGCGCTGGCAAGTTTAGCTCTGCCCACGCGCGTGCTTCTTTGTGCGAGGCTTTTAATGCAACTCGGTCAAATTAAAATAGAATACAATAAGCTAAGCTAATACTTCTTGAATCGACGTGTGTGTGTGTGTGTGTGTGTATATATATATATATAATTTTTTTGTTTTTTTTTGTTAAAAAGGCATCTAAGGTTTCACATATTAAGGAGAGATGAGCGACATCTTTTTCCACAGTGATTTCCACAATGGGTTCAGTATATTATTATCCAGTAAGCCACCATGTAGGTTACCGTTATTTAACGTTAGCAGTTATCCCGGGTCAAAGGGGGAAAAATCTGACGTCAAACAACTATCAATTTAACGCTGCTAAAATATTATTCATTTGACAGATATGTGGCTCACACTGTTTACAAACACAGCCCACCTAGCTTAGAGTTAGGTTAGCACTAGCTATTGTCTTAGATCTCCCTGCACTGCTAGCATGTGATGGAATTTATCGTTAGCTCGGGGGCTAACTAAGCTAACATTATTACCATCCATTGTCATTTTAGTTTATCATTATCATTATTATTTCCGTCACAAAAAAGAAGAATATTGGACCAACTAAAGTCAGCGTTCAGCACCACAGACAGAGCACCAGTGCGCTAAACTATTGTGAACTGTCAATCAAGCCTCACTGCTGCGTCGCTGAAGCCACGCGGTCAGCCGGCGAACTCAGCTGCGAGCATCAGCCGTCAATTAACTCAAAATTCTCAACGTGTCACTACGTGAAACCCGTCAAATTAGCTCACTAGAACGCTAACCTTGCCGCTGGCAGTGCCACCGGAGACACCGATGAGGAAAGGTTGCCGAACAACCTGGGTGTTCTCGCCGCGGTCCCCTAAATGTGTCTCACTGTCTCCAGCCATACTTGTAATGTGCTCCTCCAGCCGCTGAGCTGGAACGTCGTTATGATGTAGCTCCTCCCACAACGCTGCCCTTTATTTTAAACAACTGCAATTTTAATTATATATTTTTATTTGCTTGTATTTATTAAGAAAGTTTTACAGCCATGCAATAGTTACTGACGTTTAATTATGTTTAACATATGAGAGTATATTCGTAAAGCCGCTTTAAGTGATCGACAGTGAAACTATCCAATCGTATAGTACGTTCAGACGCCACTGGCCTGTTAGCGCCGATTGGCTTTCGGCTGCAATTTGGCCCGCCCCTTGGTGAATCGTCAGAAAAGTACCGTTGTAATGGCAACTAAACACGATATTCTCAATTGAGTTGAGATTGGACTCTTCGAAAACAAATTAAACGTCTTATAGGTATGTTTTCTCAAAACTTAAATCCAATAATGACATTTTAAAAGTGACAGTAAAGTGAAAGAGTCGTTAGCACATAACTGTTTGGCGGAGTTGCTTGTAATCGAGTCAGAGTCCTTTTTAGATTTTCCAGCGTTATCGGTATAGTGACGTTAACCCGCATACTGCATGTTTTACAGTCATCAGTGACACTTGAAGCTACGGGACGAGCTCCAATATGCTCCGGAGACTCGCTAGTCTCCCTCTGCGGCGCCCTGCAGCTGCTCTTCTGGCTGCTGGAGTGAGGTGCATCTCCTCCGGCTCGGTGGAGATCACCCTCCCGCTTAACTTCTGGGCTGGGAAGAGGAGGACAGGCCCTGAGAAATGCAGCAAGGACATTGTTTACGAACCTGCAACCGGTAAAACACACAGCTCGTAAATACTGAAAAAAAAGTACTGACCCTGCCTTATCACCGGACTTTGGCCATTGCTGTGTGAATATGTATGTCTGGTAATCTTTAGTAGGGGAAAATGATTTCAACGTTACTTTCTGAATGATTAAAGTCTTTTTGTCAAATACACCTCTAAACTTGGTAACTAGTTTTTCAATAAAAGTAAACTTTCTACACATGTTGATTGATATACTGTATCCAGTTAGTCACTGCTATAGACCAGCAGTCCTGTATGGACAGTGTTATCTCTGCACAGCTTCATTGGAGCAGAACCAAGACATGAGAGCACATCATTATCAGTTAATGATGCCTGATAGTCAGCCTGCTGCTCCGTGCATTACACATTTTTAGTCCAATTATATTCTGATGCTCTTTGAGGCCCGGTCCCTGTTTTTAATTCAACTCTCTTAACTCCATCTGAGCCAGCACAGAGCCTGCATGCAGCCCCACCCTTTATGCATGGTGCTCTTTATCTAATCACAGTTACCATCACTGAAAATGACATTTCCAGCTCTAAAGTGTAAGCGAGCCACAAAATTCACAGCACAGTTGCCTGTAGCTGCTGTAGGCCGATAATTATTTTTCCTTCTCATCAAAGAACGACTGGAATCATAGAGATGACTGTGCCAAATGGAAACTGTGTGCAACCTGTTGTTTTCATGAAAGTCCGCCTACTTGGACGCTTGAGCTATCTTACATTCCATGTTGTAGGCCGTGTCCTGTGCCAGTTGGAGCCTTGTGGTGCTGTGGAGGTGGATCAAGCTGTGAAGGCTGCCAAACTGGCTTTCGGTTATTGGAGCAAAATGTCGGGGATGGAGAGGGCAAGGGTCATGATAGAAGCTGCACATATAATTGAGGTGTTTGTTGTTTATATGTTTTTGTTTTGTTTTTTAGAATGAAGAACAGCTCAACAAAGTTGTTGTTATATCTTGCAAAAGGAAGATCTCATGAGTCATCTAATATATTAGATTGCATATGCCCTGATTTTAATGCACAGAGCAAAAGAGAGGAAATAGCTGAAATGGAGGTGGTCAATAATGGGAAGTCCATCACAGAGGCCCGTCTGGATGTGGACTCTGCCAGACTGTGTATAGAGTACTATGCAGGACTGGCCAGCACTTTAGCAGGTTGGTATAGCTATCGTATATTTTTGCCATATTTATATGGCTTTATAAATGTCACGTCAGCCTTTGTTTTACCTTGTCAATGCTTCTGTTTTCCTTTATCAAGGCCAGCATGTCCAGTTGCCTGGGGGATCCTTTGCATACACTCGCAGAGAGCCGCTGGGAGTCTGTGTTGGCATCGGTGCTTGGAATTATCCCTTTCAGATCGCTGCCTGGAAGTCTGCTCCAGCCCTGGCCTGCGGTATGGGTTTCTTCCACGACCAAAACACCAGTGGCCTTTGTTGGTTTGCTACATTTAAGAAAATCTCTTTAAACTCCTGGAAAATGAATCAGTACATTTTCTTAAGAAGTTAGACTGTTTTAAATGCACTTTAGAACAGCACGCAGCAACACTACATATGAGCGGGCGGAGGGAGGTTTGGGGTCCTCACTCACTCCCGTTCTGTTAACCTTCGGGGCTGGGGGGCTGGGAGAAGGTGCTGGCCGTCAGATTGGGGTCTGGGATGCGGGGTCTCTCTCTCTCTACTGCACATAAGGAGGCGGTCTGCTTTGCTCCACCCCAGAGAGAAGGGTTACATTTCCTTGGTCCGGGTATGGTTTGCCCCTCTGGGGGCAGGGGTACCCGGACCTGGGATATAGAGTATGTTTGGGGAGTGTGAATGTGTGTACAGTGTCTATTTGTGTCTGTCCCCACGTCGGATGAGTGCCGAGTATTTGATTGTGTATATGGGGGTGGGAATGCACGTTTGTGTCTGCGTGCGCCTGTTCATCTGTGTCTATATGTCAGCTTGGGTCTTAGACTCCACCTCTCTGGGAACATCTCAGGCTCTCCGAGGTATGGAGGCCTATCTCCCCTCACCACACTCCCTACCAGTGGCTGATGCCCTCAGACGATGGTGGTTCTTGGTGTCTGGGGCTAGGCGCTCATGTATGTACCGACTCACTCCTGGTGTCCGATTGGCGGGGCCTGGCGCCTGTGGCCCAGCTGGGCCCCTTCCAGGGGGTGGGGTGCCCTCAGGTCTCTGGCATCTGGGCCTGAGGCTCGGTCCTCTCTGGCACAGCTGGCTGCCAGCAGAGCCCACGGGCACGTCACTGCAACCCCCTCTGGCCTTTGCTCCGTGACCTCTTGTTTGGGGCTCTCCTCAGCTCTTCCCAGGAGGGTGGCGCGGTTGCCCCTGTGGTGCTCTTCCTTGGGTCCTCGTACTCTGGGGCCTCTGGATGTCTGGGGCCTGGATCTCCTCCATACCTGCTTCATGCCCTGGGGGACGGGGCTGTGGCTCCCCACACTCCCTAGCAGATCGTTACATGGAGAAACCTTTTGAATACAAGCGTGCTGATCCACACAGGTGTGCACACAGGTGTACACACGGGTGTTCACAAACACAAACTACACCTTTCTTGGCTGCTACCTCAAAGCACATTGTGCACTGTCGATCTTGTGTACTGCACAATAGCATGTAATATTTAGTATCTACTGTTATCTACTATTAGCTAGTTTATTGTGATGGTGGTGTATTTATTATGTTGCTCTGTTTTGTTCGTTTTCTCTTCTGTTTTTTTTTTGTTTTGTTTTTTTTTATCTCCATACAGGTGATCCAGGTGTTTTGTTTGGTTTTCCTTTTTTTTTTTCTTCCCCCCTTTCTCACCATCTCTTCTCCCCTCTATTTTTCTTTCTCTCCCTCTCTTTCTTTCATTCTCTCTCCCTGTCCTATCCCCCAGTCATGTCTGTCCCGTCTGTAACAACCAAAAATAAAATAAAATAAATACATAATTATAATAAAGGTCAATCAAATGGACCAATATGGCAAGGCCATGATGATCCACTTGGTAAAGTAAATCCGCTTGGCATCTTTCTTGGCCTTCAGACAACAATTCTCACGGCTAAAGATCCAAATGGGACAGGCAAAAAAAAAAAGAAGTTAGACTGTGGGGTGAGGAAAGGGCATCTGAAGTTAGGATAACTGCACGTTCTAGCAAATGAACAGCAAGACTATGTTTTGTAAGGTCACTTGACATAAACTGCTGCGCTACTAAAACTAAAATGTGGGCGTTACCATCTTTAAATGTCAGCAATTCATTTGAGCACAAAACAGTTCAGAAAATAATTACAGCATTTCACCTTTAGATAGCATTCCACAGAGACTGATACAACTGAATGTGCAGACTTATTAAAAGAATTCAAACAATCCATGTTTTTCTTTGTCATCTTTTCTCCATATTAGGTAACTCCATGGTGTTTAAACCGTCACCGGTGACACCTGTGACAGCAGTCATGCTGGCAGAGATCTACGCCAAAGCCGGAGTTCCAGAGGGGCTCTTCAATGTGGTCCAGGGGGGCCAGGAAACTGGCAGCCTCCTGTGTCAACACCCTGATGTTGCTAAGGTGTCTTTTACTGGTAGTGTGCCCACAGGACAGAAAGTACGTGGTATTTTAGACTTCTTGTGACTAGGACATTTAATAGTAAACAATTGGGATTTGTAAATGTCGTGGTAACGATGCCGACGTCTTCTTTATATGTCCTAATAACTGGATGTTTTTCCATTTGCTTTTGTGCCACAGATCATGGAGATGGCATCTAAGGGGGTCAAACCAGTGACTTTGGAGCTTGGAGGAAAATCTCCACTGCTCATATTTAAGGACAGTGATCTGGAGAACGCTGTGAGGGGAGCTCTCATGGCCAACTTCCTGTCTCAAGGCCAGGTAGTGTATCTTTTTTTTCATATGCTGTTATATTTTACCATCACTCTATGGTTCAGCTTGTGTCTGGTTCACATTGAAGCCTGTTACTTGATAGTGTTGTATATCTGCATCACAGGTGTGCAGCAATGGTACGAGGGTCTTTGTTCAGAAGGATATTCTGCCTGAGTTTGTGAAGGAGGTGGTAAAGAGGACCCAAGCGATCGAAATAGGAGACCCTCTTTTAGAGAGCACCAGAATGGGGGCACTGGTCAGCCACCCACATCTGGATAAAGTCCTGTCTTTTGTTGATCGAGCAAAAAAAGAGGTAAGACTCGTTCAAGGAGTTCTTTTTATTTTGTCAGGTGTACACCAGTAGGATTATGTGCAGGAACTTCAACTTGGATTGCATTGTTACTAGGGCGCTACAGTGTTGTGTGGGGGTGAATCTTATGTCCCATCTGATCCCAAGCTCAGAGGAGGATACTACATGACACCATGCGTATTAGGTAGACCTTCTATAAAATACTCTATTTTTGCATTTTGTTACGGTGCTGGAAACTATCTCCCCCTACTAAATTTAACTGCAACACCACAAGTTTTCTGAAGTCAGTGGATTGAAATCCTTTAATTTTACCCCTTCATAGGTAACTGCACTGATGACATGACCTGTGTGAAGGAGGAGATCTTTGGTCCAGTCATGTCTGTGCTACCCTTTGAGACAGAAGACGAGGTGCTGCAGAGGGCTAATGACACTTCACTGGGTCTGGCTGCAGGTGTTTTCACCAGGTTGGTTTGTTATATGTGCAAATTCTCTTCTTCTTTTTTTTAAACCACATTTAAAGCTACAAACTAACCAGTAATTGAAGTCACTTAATCTGAGTCCCAGTGTATCACATACACATATAACACATACAATTCCCTAATCCCTCAAACAAAGTCATCTACACTCAGTGGGTCCCTTCTTTCCCATGCTTCAGCTCTCCAGCATGTTTCATGTAGTTGTTTGTTCATGTGGTTGTTTTGGCGAAACCTTGCTGACAAACAACCAAAAGATCGCGCATGTCAGCCTCTTATTTTGCTTTGGTGTCTGAATTTATTTATTTTAAATTTGTCTTGATGCATTATCAATTATCCAGGTAAGTAAATCTCCAAAAGTTGATTCTGTTCATGAACAGAATCAACTTTTGGAGATTTTAAATTTGCTTTTATGCGTGTTCTGCAGGGACGTGAGGCGAGCCCATAGAGTGGTTGAACATCTAAAGGCAGGCTCCTGTTTTATCAACAACTACAACATTACTCCTGTGGAGGTGCCTTTTGGGGGTTTCAAAATGTCAGGTACACTCTCGTTTTCAAGCTGGCCAAGAGCTAAATGTGAACGGCATATCATTACTTTGTTTTGTTTTTTTATTAATCAAACTCATAAGTAATTAACTGAATAACTCAGATCAGTTCTATACCTGGAAAAATGCATCATCTGACAACTACAGTAAGTAAAGTGGGCGTGCATTTGTGACCCTTATGTTCCCCAGGCATAGGGCGGGAGAACGGCCAGGTGACGATCGAGTTTTACTCCCAACTGAAGACTGTGTTTGTGGAGATGGGCGATGTAGACAGCCTCTTCTAGACCACCCAGCCACAGCAAGCCAGAGCTGTGCACTGAGACAGAGACTCTAGATCAGGAAATCTCTCTCAGTCAAGGAAAAACTATCAACTGTTTGTGCTCCAAATAACAACTAACAGTCAAATCATCCACACTTTTTTTCTAATTTACAGGAAAATATAACACATTGTAGGCACTAAAACTGCATTCTGAACCAATTCAATCTAATTCAAGCTCTTAGCTTTGTGATTAAAATCTAAATCTTGACTGATTTTAGCTACTTGAGTGCGAATGAGTTTCATATTGAGTTTCGTGCTTGGTTACCTTTTTTGGCCATTTATGTAAATGAGATGATTCTCAACGTATTTTACGCATTTGCACAACAATGTTTACAATCAAGCTTTATTTTATAAACTATACACATGAAACTATTTTTGTACACTTAAATGAAAACCTGAGTACTTTTATATGAATTATGAATGATATAGCGTGTCGTGTGAAATAAAACTGCAACAGCAATGTCTGGGTAGAGTGAACTATCAAAGGAACCTGTCTAACACATTTGATAATAACATGAATTGTACAATAACGTCATACTAAAATTAACAGGTTGTTCACACGTCTTTTGTCTTGTTGGTTAGATTCTTCTTTTCTTTCTTGCAAGATTTCTGGCAGCTGCAGTCCTCTAAGACAGACAAAAAAGTAAACAGTTGGAAAATTAATAATTATTATTAATTAAGCTCAAATATGTTATTTCTTAGATTTTGTTACAGTCTAGTACCACTGTACCTTTGCCATGGGTCGCCTTGGTTTCTTAAACTGTGCAGACTCTGTTTAGAGGAAAGTCAGCAGTGTAAGTCTTTTGTTCAATTTTATGTTTTGTTTTGTTTTAGGGTGAGGGTTTAAACAGCAGCAGCACATCCAGGGTAGGCGATCAGTTTTCCCAAGAGGAACACATGCGAAAGTGGGACTGTTGTGGAGGGCTGCATCTATTATGTGAACTTAATCCTGCTCAATATAGATTTTATCTGCCTTTCACAACAGCCCAAAGTTCTACAACAGAGTATTTGCGCCACATTAACAAAAAGAATATTATTCACTTTGAGAATAAAGTTGAAATGTGAAGATACAGGCTGTTGTTTCAAGCTAAACAACTCCCACGGCTGCTATACCCGATGCCCAAAAATGCCTTTGTAGTGGAGTTGGTGAAAAAACATTATCAGCTGTCTTACTGTGGCTTATGACACAGCATACGTCCTCTTTAATGCGAGAATGTGTAACCATTGATATCCTTGCATTTCTAACTTGACAGGCATGTCATTTTGCATAAATCCAGACAACTTTTCTGAGTTTGTGTGGTTTTTCCTTTGATCAGATGAGGCTTTCTGCACCATCTCTTCAACGTCCTCATACCCATCAGCACACTGTGTTTATGTGCTAAAAGAGAAATAATTTCCTTGCTGTTAAAACCAGTTCTGAAGTATGATTTCAGTCATTCATCAACACAAGGCATTTCGCAGAGTGTAGCAGCTGTGGCAGACTTGAAACAACAGCTTTAATCAGCTTTGTACTCTCAAAATGAATATTTTTTTCTTAATATAGCCCCCAATACTCCTTTGTACAGTTCTCATGTGGCTTCTTGGGAAATATGGATCACCCAGCCCTGATAGACTCACCGTCTTCAGAAGGCAGATCCTCTCCTTCATATATTTTCTTGGGAGGATTCTGTAACCAAGTGTTTAAGAATATTATGATAAACTGCCTGTTGCATTTGTAAACAGGATTGAGACTGTTATAAAGATATCATCCAGTACTTAAACAGTCCCCTTTCTGTAGCCTACCTTCTCAATTTCCTTCTCTGGAAAAGCCCCCTGAGAAACCTGCTTAGTCTCCCCCAAATGATTTCCTTTCTGAAGTTTCTCCACCCGATCCTGTTCTGCTGACACAGCTATTTTCAAGGTGTGAAAGGGCGTCTCCACCTCACCAACCCTGAAGTTCACGGCCACGCCTTCAAACCACAGACTGTCACATTCGCCCTCCTTGAAACCAGGCGGCTGGTAGTCAGCAGGGGTGACTTTGAAAGAAGAGCACAGTATAATATTTTTAGTTTTTAGTAGGAAAATTCTAGTCTAAAAGACACAAGGATATTCATTAAAAGTAAGTATCCTACTCTCATCATAGTAGTAGAGCTTCATGGTCAGGTAGACGTTGCTGGGGAGGACGTCCAGGTTCTGCATAAGCAGAAAGAGCTTCCTGATGAGAAGCACCAAAGCCTTTTTGGTGTCGTCCATGGTCACTTGCATCTTTATACCGTTGTTCCTATGGTTGCACAGAGGTTATATCAGCTTCAGCCAGTCAGCTGGGTAGGGCTCAGTCTGTGTGGCATGCTTAAACTTATTCCTACCTGAGTATGTCCATCTCTGGTCCCTTTGCACTGTATCTGAATTTGAAGTGGTAGGACTCAATTATCCGCTGCAAAGTAAGACAATGATTCATACGTTTTTTTATCATTTCCGATCAGGCCACATGCTGCTGTAATTTGAATATTCAGTAATTTAACAGAACTTACATTGGGTTCATCAGGATCAGCGCAGACCTGGATTGTAACAATCGTAAGTTTTAGACATGTCTATGTAACCGGGAAATTGTCTCTTTCATGTTACATATACACTTACCCCAATGAACACAAGCTGGAGCTGTCCAGAGAATAACATACAAAATAATAAAATTAACAAAAATATTAACGGCACCGCACATTATTACATATTTCAACAGTTGAACAATAGGCTCGACTTACATATTGTTTCTCTAATGCATCGAAACAGCCCATCAACCTGAACAAAACAAATAAGGACACTTGCAAATATTAACCAGGGTAATAAAACTCTCCTTCTATACATTTTCTTAGCATTAAAGCAGGGATTTTATATTTACCATTTCACAATTTTGGCTGCACCAGGAGTGTTGCAGTTTTCACGCAAGATTTTGATGCAAAAATCTGGCAAAACAACAAAAAGAAAACAGCCTTTTATAGTCAGTGAATAAAAGTAGTAAGACAGAGATTTGTTGGCTTCACATTGATGATTTGAATCTCTGGTAACACCACATCCCAAAAATGCTCTTTAGAGGCCACTGGAATACAGTGAACTCATTGTTATGTACGAGTTTGAAATTATTTGAGTTTTGTGGTAGGAACATACGTCAGAGACTATACTAAAGTAAGCTGTGTCATTTAAATTTAGCACACTTTGAGGGATTTAAGAGGCCCAAACAATAATACAAGGGAGGACGGATCCATGCTTTCATATTGTTGAAGCTAAATTCTGAACCTACCACCTGAAATTATCAGACCAGGAAACGTTTTTAATTGAATAGGTGTATTTTACCTTATGAAGCATCCAGTAAGTGTACATTTTTTCACCGAATACTGATTTTATTAAACTCCTAGCTAGTTTCTCTGAATGTTCACCTTCCAGATATCTGGATCTGTAGGCATCCTCTGGAAAAATACCCCTGAGATAGGTGATAGAGGAGACAGCCACGACCATCATCCTTTTCACAAAGAGTAAAGACTCCTGCGCAGATTTAAAGTCGTTCGGGAATAACTCCGTCCACTTTAAATAAAAGAAAAGAAAGGAGAAAACATATTCACAGTCATATCATGGCCACAAGATGTCGCCATTGACTGCCTTAAACATCTTCCAGCACAGATCCGTTAAACAGGAACTTAGAAATACAAACATTGAGTAAATAACACCTAAAATATGGCATTTTTATGTAGTGAATTCAAACCTCGGCAGTTTCCTCCTTATTTTTCTTCATGCACATCTTCCCAGCTGCCATTTTCTCCTTCTTTCCTTTGGCCGGAGGTTAGCTAGGTGGTACTACTAATCAATAAACGAGCTAGCAAGATAAACAAACAATATTAAATTTCGCCAAAGTATTCTTCTTAACAAAGCTCTTATGCGATTTTGGTTGTTGTTTCGGGAAGCTTATTACCACGGTGAGCAGGTAAGAAAGGAGTTATTAAATAATTAGCCGTGACCAGGCAGGTGTGGGGGGGGGGGGGGAGCGCTAGCAATTTCCCGCCCAAAACATGGCGCATGGCCTGTATTTATACAGCGCTTTACTAGTCCCTAAGGACCCCAAAGCGCTCTACATATCCAGTCATCCACCCATTCACACACACATTCACACACTGGTGATGGCTAGCTACACTGTAGCCACAGCCACCCTGGGGCGCACTGACAGTATTGGTATTGGTCCAGTTACTGACTGTATTGGTCCAGTTTTTCTTAACTTCGTAGGAAAGCAACAAGGTCAGGGAAACTGACCTTACTTTAAAATATAGGAATAAAAAAATTGTTAAACCATAAAAAAAGTTTTTAATTTTTCAAATTCTTCACAAATAATAGGTTTACATAGGTCTATTTCTTCGAGTCAAATACATTAAGACCAGACCAGGGGCGGCAGAACTGGCCTGTAAAGGTTCCAGTCCAACCCACTGGAATGTTCTGGAAAATGTGAAGGAGGACATAGATGTATTTTTAACTGTATTGTTAAAGGTTTTACAGCTGTTATTACTGATAAAGACCTCTCCTGTGGTCATTCATACTATGCTAAAGTAATAAGTGATACACAAACAATTAAAAAAAAAACAAAAAAAAACCCCCAGAAAATATCCCGTTTGTATGATGTAATTTCACAATGGCTCCTTGCAAGAAAAAAAGACATTTTCTGTGAATTATAAACTACTTTTCTGGGTAAAACTGAGACACACTGTTGAAAATGCAATTATTTTTCTTATATAAAGTGGGGTTAAAAATGTAGTCATAGTGGGTTCACCGTATATAAATGGGCTGTATGTAGCCCACGATGTATGAGTTTGACATCCCCGATGTAGACCAGTAGGCATGGCCATTACAGGCACTTTCTTTTTGCCAGCTTTACATTAACTGGATAAGTATGGTGTAACAATTATAAATAATAATTATATCCTTGTGTCTTTTAGACTAGCAAAAAAAGAATATGTAATAGAGAAGTTCAGTGAATCCAAAACACTTAGCCTAAACATAGCATTGATTTCACTACTTTTTCATCCCTTGACAAATTCAAAGTGTCTGCTGTGAGGTCTGTTGAAAGAAAAAAATAGATTCATTGTTAACTTACACTGGCATTTTCAGTTGTTTGGACAGTTGGTGTTAAAGTTTGTGGATAAACTGTGTTGTAATCAAACAGCTACTATATATTTATAATGTGTGACGTGGGTGTAAGAAAACTGACAATCAAGAAAAAATGCAAACTGTTGTTTGCTTTATTAGAGATCTTCATACATGGACATAATTCAGCATTGGCCTGTTTTTGTTGTTTAACCGTGTGTTATAACTGTTGACTGAGGAAAAAGATGCAATAAATATAAAGGAATCATAGACTCTCTTGTGCTATTGTGTAATTTATAACGTATCTGAGTAAATGTACATCATTCCAAAATATTCTTAATGTGCTTAACAATACCATAAAAAGTCGTGTAAGCGTGATACATAAATACATAATAGGCAGGTGAATTTCTACTTAATTTCAGTGAAATGCTTCAGACAGTTTGGTCCTTTGTATGTAACAAAAATGGGGAATGACATGAGAGAACAAACACACATTTGGTTCTGTCAGACCGTGAAGCATACAGCATACATAATTGCAGTGTTTTAACACAATTACATACTTTGGTCTAAGTGCACTGTTCACGCTACAAACAACAAAACACAAACAGCACATCAACTACAACAGCTGGCTCACTCGTCCACAGGCACAACGGCTTCAGTAAATATTGTTCGAAATGTAATCACAAAATGAAATCTCCTACAGCAGATAGCAGACTCGGGCCATGGGCTTATTACTGCTTGGAGAAGAAATCTTTGCTCTTCTGGACGTCAGGTTTGATGGTGTCATTTCCTGGTTTCCAGCCGGCGGGGCAGACTGAAAAGATAAGACTATAATGAGTCCTGGCTGGTAGATGAAATGCAGGTGTGCAAAAGTGACACACATATTGCACCTTAAAAATAAACCAACTCTGTTCTGCATGCAAAAACAGGCAACTAAAATGACAGTTTGTGAGATCATGATACATTGCGCAGATAAGAGTGCAAACCTTTGAATTTAAATAAGCCTCTGTGGTCTTTGCACTCTCTGCACACATTATTTCTGAAAAACCATTAGCTAGTTTACATTCAAAAGTTATAATTTGGTAAAAAGCTGATTTTCACTGCAAGTAAATGTGAGCTGTAGAAAGCAGGGCGAGAAAACAGAATTTAAAATCAAGACCCAGAATGCAGACATTACATGGGCACAGCAGAGCACCATACCTTCTCCGTGCTTATCTGTGAACTGAAAGGCTTGAACCAAACGCAAGGTCTCCTCAACAGAGCGTCCAACTGGGAGGTCGTTTATGGTGATCTGTCTCAGGGTGCCCTTGTCGTCAATGATGAATAGACCCCTGTAATAGAGAGAATTATCAGCTCCTAGGTCTCCTTTAAAAATATTAAGACCAGCCCTTTGAGGACTCCACATTATTAGACTCACCTGTAGGCGATGCCCTCATCCTCTTTCAGGACCCCGTAATCTTTGGAGATGGTGCGCCGTGTGTCAGACACCAGGGGGATGTTCATGGCACCCAGACCACCCTGCTTACGCGGTGTGTTGACCCTGCACAGTCACCAAAAGATAGTATGAGGACTTAATAAAAATGAATATGGTCACTGTGAATGTGTAAAATACAAAGCTTTTTAAATACCAAGCGAAATGGGAGAAGTGTGAGTCCACTGAGGCGGCAATGACCTCACATCCAATCTTCCTGAATTCATTGGCAGCATCACTGAAAGCGATTATCTCAGTCGGACAAACAAAGGTGAAATCCAGCGGGTAGAAGAAAAACACGACGTACTTTCCTGTACCAAAGCATTAAAAAAAACACCAATGAGACTAGTGAATGCATCACTTTAATTAATTCTCATCTTTTGTAGTGTAAATGAATCTCTGCTGAATATGCTGCAGGATCACAAAACAATGAATCGCAGAGAGGAGGACCATCAAAGCATGTCAAACAGAAGGTGAGACGCAGGTTGTCCTTTACCTCTGTAGTCTGACAGCTTCAGATCGTGGAACTGTCCATCCGGCATCACCGCTTTGGCAGTGAAATCAGGGGCCGGCTTTCCAATTTGTGCATTGCCTGCAGACATCTTGAATCTGATTGGATTACAGAAGAAGAAAGCAGTCGGTGTTACACTGTGCTGTTTCTGTGTGCAAAAGGTCTTCCTTATTTGCAGAACAAGGAAAAGTTTCTGTTATGTGAAACACCCACCAACACTGTTTTTATGTGACTAACACCTCTTCACTAGAATGTATATAGATATATATGTTATTTTTTATGTTGTATGTATGTACCGTCACAAAAAACAAAGTTTACACCGGTTCTCCTCTCCGGCTAAATTACCCAGATGGTGTTTTATCCATCCAAAGGGCGTTTGTGAAAGTAGGAAGGAAAATCAAAATCTAGAAAACAGGATTAAATGAATCCAAGAAGAGAAATTTCAACTACAGGAGAGATTTTTGGAAGTCCAAAGTGAACACTTTGAAGAAATGCACAATTTCTCATGAACAAACAAGACCAACAAATTAAAAATACGCAATACCAGCAGAACATTCAGATTATAAATGAAGGTTGGGGAATAATGTTTGGTCAAGCACGGCAGCAGATTATAAACCTGATGAGAGAAAACAAGAACAACAGCACACAATTAAGAGAAATGTCCTACCACCTTCAAGAAACAGAAGCTATAGTGGAATCTCATACAGTGGCACTGTAGGAATTAAATAAAACAAGCAGACAAAAAACAAAAGTAAAATTCTCGCCCTTTTTCCAGTTCAGGTTTGGTTTTAAATCCGTATTTGTGTCATTTAACCCACATTAGTTCCTTTACACTTAACCTAGGTTTCTTTAAGTCAATATTAGTCAACTCAGTTCTAAGTTTAGTCCAAATCAAAAACAAAGAATGAGCAGTTCTGAAGGTCGCGCTTCAATGGGAGACGATGGAGGCAACATGGGAGGCTTGGCCACTTGGTTGGTGGCGAGCTTGGAAGGAGCAGGACCTCACAACGGAGCGCACACTGCGGGCACGGACCAAACAGGACCCACCGGCTCAAGCTCAGGTGCTGGCATCCGCTGCCCCGGACCTTTGGGCTCTGGACAGGGTTCAGGACTAGACCATGTGGTGACCTCTGGCTCGGGTTCAGAACCAGGACCAGATGGTGCTGAGACTTCTGGAGCAGCACCAGATTGCTCAGGGTGGGGTGGGTGGGGAACTGGTGACTGAGGCTGATGCTGAAGCCTGACCACTCTCTCCCTGGGGACAGGAACTGGTGAAGGGACAGGCTGGACCCTAATTGCCCCCACTCTGGGAATTGGTCCAGGGACAGGGCAGATAGACAAAGAGGCTGGAGAGTTAGTGGCAGTGATGACAGCCTAAACCCATCAACTGTTATCGTTGGGGAACTGAGCAAAGGAAAGGCAGTAACGCTTGCAGCTTGGATGCTACGAGGCCCTCCTAGAGCCAGGGTACACCAAGCTTCCTCCCTCGTCAACTCACCCAGATAGGATGCCTGTTGCCGATTCTTTACTAAATTTGCTGGGTCCATTCTGTGGTCACGTCATACTGTCAAGAGGTGCTGGAATCCTCAGACAAACGTAAACTCAAAATGCAGCTTTATTAGATAGCAAGGTGGCAGCCTTAGCCTTCTCCTTTACAAGGAGGGGTAGCAGTTCTAGAGATGGACCGATCCGATATTACGTATCGGTCCGATACTGACCTAAATTACTGGATCGGATATCGGAGAAAAATAAAAAATGTAATCCGATCCATTAAATATCACGAAAGCACCTCACAAAACTTGCAACACGCCGTAACTCACCTCAGAACGTTAGCACGTCGGAGCAGTATGCATCACGTGATAGAGCGGCTGTGGCATGCGGGACCTGTCGGTGGTCTGGATAGCATTTGGAGCTTCGCTAGCAACCCGGCATTTCATCTCCGACAAAGTTATCCCGAGAGAAGTAAAGCAAGTGTGTAAGTCCATCTCTGAATGTTTGTAAAGCATTCCTGCGTTAAGCTTAACAAGCGACTGCCTCTTCTTGCTGCTACTTCAATCATGAAACTGCTTAATGATCAGCTGATCGGCTTTTCTGTCGCGAGTCCATCTCTTTTGTTTGTCTTTGGCCCACTTCGCGCCAGAAAGAGGAAACCAGCGGCTGAACAACAGCAGCACGTTTAAGCTTGATCAGCTGTTGTTAGAATGTATTTAATATTACTTTCTACTCCAGGATCTTTTTCTACCTAGCTGACGCTGGTAACTGTGCAGGGGCGGATCTAGCAAAGTTTAGCCAGGGGGGCCGATAGGGCATTAACAGGGAAAAGGGGGCACAAAGACATACTTTTCTTTCTTATTCTCATTTAAAATGTCTAGCTTTTAATAAATAATTATCTGACACCCAAAGTTTTAATTTGATGCAAAATGAATAGAAGTCCATTACTGTATATAGTGACTATTAAGTCTAATATATATACCCTAGTAAGCTATAGTACTTTTTCCTTTGGGAAGGTACCATCTGTGCAGTCTGCAATTTTGTTGAAGAAAGATGTTGAATCTATTTAATATTTCTTGAAAAATAATTGATTTCTGTGCATTTTTTTTCACACTGCATCAAATTAAGGTTGATTACGTCGATTAAGCATCATGAGGTGGAGCGTGAGGGGTGGTTCCCTATTTTTTATTTATTTATTTTTGTTGTTGCTGGGAGTTGGAACCCTATTAGTTAGGTTGCTTAATATGCTAAGTACTCTTTAAAATACCAGAATAGGGAGGATGGTGTAGGTTTAAGTTTATTAGATTGATCAGTATTGCTGAACTACGAAATATTTTTTTTTGCATACAGGTATAACAGAATAGCTTTAGTGTAGTTGTTGTTTTAAACTTGAGTATGAACTTATACAAAATGCAGCAAGATATTTAAAAAACAGTTTTGTTGATTAAAAAACACTATATCGGATTCATATCGGTATCGGCAGTAATCCAAATTTATGATATCGGTATCGGTATCGGACATAAAAAAGTGGTATCGTGCCATCTCTAAGCAGTTCTACTCTGAAACCTTCCCAAATGACTTAACTCCTCACCCTATCGCTAAGGCAGAGTCCATCTGCCTTTTGGATATCGATTAAAATTTTAACAGTTAGATTATAAGACTAGTAAGTCTGGTAGCGACTAGTCACAACAACGACAATTAGTTGCCTAGGCGACAAGTGGCGCACATCCCAAGTATAAAGCTTGCCACATTCAAAGTAGTTACAAATGAATCTTTTAGTCAACCAACCAGCTCAGTTTAAATACACTTATCACTGACAAGGTCCTTTAAACAATGAATGCATTTCTTGATGCATGCTCAATAATCCAAATAAGTAAACCTGAGTGATATGATGTGTGGAGCTTATAACATAGAAATCAGTCAATGAAGTGAAAACAAACCACCTTTTTTTTCCTAACCCTAACTGGCATTAGATGAAGTAGTCCTAAATCTACAACACTAAAAACGCTTTAGTTTCAGCTTCTCCGACAGGAGGATTTGTTGTTTTTCTTTATCCAATGTGATTATAAATAGAGACTGACTAGGCCAGTGTTAATAACCAATATATAACCAGTATGCATAGGTTGTTCAGTATGGGCCAGTAGGAAAGCTTAGAAACCTAACAGATGCTGGAGATAAGTTATGTTAGCACGTTTTATTTTCTGCAGAGCAAATCTAGCTGTGGTTTCCACTGTCTGTGGCATTTCTACAGTCAGCAGCTGTCTTCTTCTTTTTCTTCTTCCTCTTCTTTTGGCTGCTCCCTTTTAAGTCCTCCTTTTAAGTATATCTACTGTGTATATAGACACAATATTAGCTAATATATTAATACATTCAAAAAAATATATGTAAACACAAAATGCAAACTAAGTAATTTGATTGCACGTAAATCTTCCATGTAATGTGTTACTTAAGTACAATGTAAAACATTACATTTGGGGAAATTTGGTTAAATAAAATGCACTTGATTGGTATGCATTCATTCAGTTTATACCAGGCACATTTCCCTAAAGATTGATTATTGGTATGAATAAACCTTTGATTTAAAATATTTTCATTGCTTTTTACTCAAAATGATTGCTTCATGTTTATGGAGAGCAAAAAAAAGTGCACTTGCACTTTTTATTTATTTATTTAATTTAACCCCCCTCTTTATTAAAGCTCGAATCTATACACACACACACACACACACACACACACACACACACACAGATAGATAGATAGATAGATAGATAGATAGATAGATAGATAGATAGATAGATAGATAGATAGATAGATAGATAGATATAAATCACTGTGAACACAGTGGGATAGAACAATAACATACAAAATTTCAACATTGCAAACCGTTTAACTGTATAAGCTTGTATTATAGTGAAGTGTATAATTTAAGGCGCATGGCAGCTCACCACCTCAGCTCAAACACCTATTATTGGGCGCACAGCAAAAACATAAAACCGCAAAGCACTTCCACTTCGACTCTAATGTGTTTCCTTATATAAATAGTCACACCTGTTTTCTAACCCTTCTTTTGCCATATAACTTCCATCTTCAGGGATTAACCCACCTGGGTTAGCTGCGTGAGTTTGGTTTGCAGCTGTAGCAAAACTCTCAAATATTTCCTTGACTCTAAAATAAGCCACACACGGGCTCTTTCTTTCGTTCACTGAAACGGAAACAAATGATCAACGAGCCATCCTTTTCTCCGAGTTTCTGAAAGCGATTTTTTTTCACATGTGGGAAAAACCCACTTGTTGAAATATCGCTTCAGCTTCGGCTACACAACTGCAAACTTCACAACCAATAAGAAAAAATGTCATTTTAAGGTTAAGACTCTAAAGAACACAATTACATGTTCGTTAGTGTCACATACCTCACTTTTTTTCTTCACACACAGTCACGGCCCACGGAGTGCAGGAGGTAAGAGACTCGGGCTCGGGGGGGAAATTTATAAAACGACTCACATCTCGCGATAACTGCGCTCAGAACGTGAACTGAAGCCACTTCAGTCAGTCCCACAGAATGTGAAGCTTGCGCTTATGTAGCATGACTTTGCATTTTTCCCTCCTTTCCTCATGACTTTTCTGGGAATCCACGCTCTTGTGAAACCCAGAGGAGTAAGAAATAAAGGCTGGACTCCAGGAAATAACCTCAAGATTTTGCGTTTGGCGTTAAAGTTGTTTAATAATCTCAGAGGAGCTAACCCTCTGTGTTTGAACTATCCCCATTCACTGTAATACACTGAATTATTGATGTAAAACTAAAAATATATAAATGAACAGGTGTCTAATGGCTGGCACTTCCTTAATCCAGGGGTCATATGAGGTTCCATCATAAGACTCAACCTCTTTCACGATGTGCTGCCAATCCATTGTTATGCACAAGCAGTAAATAATAGTATCATATTACTCTTTCAGCTTCACCTCACTTCTGCTGCCTTTTTTCTCATTACCAGTAATATGCAAAGTAACTTACTAGCTCAAGAAACTAGTGATACTCAACCGATGGAGCATATTTTTTTTCCAATTGTCTGTGGACTCATTTCAATGAGGGCTAAGTTCCTCTTTTTCTTTTAAGTAGAAATAACACTTCCCCTAGAAAACAATAGTAAATATACCTGTTTTATACCAAGTACAATAAATCTGTTCACGATTTAGGTTTCAACTACACATGATGTGTTTTAGAAGCACTTCCTTGAAGTCTGGACTTGCCTTTAAATTATTATTGCAACATCTTATTGCTTCTATCCAGTGAGCTGCCAGAAGGTATTTTTCTTTCTAATTTCCTCATCACTCCCACTAGATTTACTGAATGACTCCGCTGTCTGTATTTTCTGTAATCTTGTGAAGAGGAAGTTGCTACATTTTACTTACATTTCTAAGCAAGTCCATTTAGGTAAAAAAAAAAAAAAAAAAGAAAGAAAAGAAAAGAAAAGAAAAGAAATGCCCGGTGCTATATGATATGGATAAATAATAAGTAATAAACTATAAATGAACTATTGTGGGTCACCTGTTTGTCTCTCAGGGAGATTAAATAGAAGCTAGAGGCTAATTTTTATTTGAACATGGTGAAGAGGTGCAGCATGGGCAGCATATTAAAATGATTGTTAAGCCAAACCACTTTCTTTCAAACTGCATTTGTCAGAGCCTTTGCAGAGGACGAGTTTTCTGCGTGCCTTTTAACTTAAAGTTTCAGACTCTATGGGACTGTTACTAACACCTAGGAGAGTTACCTGGGGTACCAAGGTGTAATCTAATTACACCAAAGTATTATTGACGTGTGACAGCAAACCTTATGTGTAACAGTTGCTATAATTCAGGAAGAGAAAAAAAACAACAAAAGGGAAGAGAAACCGGTTTCAGGAATCCAGACAGTGGTTAATTTTGAGTTGGGGGTTTTCAGCTATAGTAGACCTTTTTCAGAGCAGTCATTCTTTTATATGAAAATGCAAAGACAGGTTTTAATTATGACATTAATTCAAACTCTACACCCGAATGATTCAATCTAGTTTTATATTTATATATTTTATTTATTGCACTAAATCACATAAATAGTTGCTTCAAGGCACTTTATATTATAAGGTAAATACTTTACAGTAATACAGACAAAACTCGAGCAATTACACAATCCCCTTTGAGCACGGACTTGGTGGCAGTGGTGAGGAAAAACTCCCTTTCAACAGGAAGAAGCCTCCAGCAGAAGCAGGCTCGGAGAGGGGCCGCCATCTCCCACGACCGGTTGGGAAAGAAGCCCAATCTGTGCTACTGTTAACACCTGTTTACCTATTTATTCATGCCCCAATAGTGTACTGAAAAAAGTGTATTGTGTCCTGTTTGGGAAACCTAAATGAAATAATGTTTTCTCTCACACTAGTGAGTCTAATGCCAGTGCCCTAAACATTTTGGCTAAAACCTTCTGAGTACATATATCATTAAATTCATTTTTAAACTCAGGAAACCAACCACAGTGTGTGTTTTTTCTTCTTCTTTCTATTTTTCAGGTTACGTTAGTTCACCTCAGTCGACCTACAGAGGCTGCTGTCAGTTCAGCCTCTCGCTGTCACCAAGCAGTGTCTTTGCACACTGTTACCATGGAGCTCCATCAAGGACTAAATAAGAGGGGAGGGCCTACAATAACCTCCTGTTAGAAGCACTGCGGTGGGCTAATGATCAAACACTGCGCTGTGTTCATCTCCTGTCTCACAATATGCCCATAATTAGTACATCTGCTCCCCTAGTGATTCCAAAGCAGCTGGATGTTTGAAGGGCTCTCACACAGCTCTCATCCCAGCTTCATTCAGCCGTGCTGAATAACAAAACAGCTGTAGCAGTCACAGATGTGACGATGGACTGAAAAATGGCTTCAAATGATTGGTGCTTTTAATCCACAATTATTAAATTAGTACAGTTTAGTAAAGCTCATTTAGGTTTATCTGGCTTTATTGGCAGACTTTGAGGAAAGAAAAGCTTTTCTAGTTCTGCTACTTCCAATGACTCAGTATCAGGGCATGGCATTAAAGAAATGCATTGAAAATCATTTAATCTTCCTTAGCGAGTTAGATGAAAAGATTATTAGCTTGTGCGATATGTAGGTGGATTCAGTACTCACTTAGCTTGGCCACCTACAAAGACAGGATACAGGTGGAAACAGAAAGTATTGCTCTGTGTGAACAAAATTCAACCTAGTAGCATCGCTAAAGCTCATAAATGACCACTATAAATCTTTTTGTATGTAATTAAAGTACTTTTTACTATTTTTTAAAACTGAATAATCATATTTCATCCAATATTTTCTTTTGTTTTTGTTTAAAAATATAATGGAATGGAAATCCAAATTCCCCCTTCACCAACATTGTCAGGTATTTAGGGGAGGATGATTTGAAATATATCTGTATGATGCTGATTTGTTGTCAGGTCCAGACTTGTTTTGATGAGGCAGCGGCACACTGGAGTCAGCAGGAGGTGATCATAGGGGAGCTGGAGTATCAGTGCTCCTCACAGCAGGACATGGGAGCAGTGTGTACTGCTGTTTTACATACATGCTGAGTGAAACTAAAACACAGTAATAGCACCATCAAATTCTACTAGATAGGCTATCCTTAAACAGTTACCCTTATACTGAACAACTCTGAGAAACATTAGAAATGAGTAAAAACTTGCATTTTTTGTTGCATTTATGGGTTGAGCAGCAGAGTTGAGTATGTGAGTTTTGCTGTCTGCTTTTGTCTGGTATTGAATTGGATGATTGAAACCAGAAGAAACAACACATATTGGAAAATTTAATCGCTTACTTATTTAACAAGGAGCATCCTCTGTGGTATGTGAAAGACTCATACACAGCTACAAAAGCCTATCACCTGCTGCTAGTCACCAGCTAGGTCCCACAGTGCTGTGGGATGGCGTCCCATTCTTCAAGAGAGTATGTTGGTCACTCTGACACGAAAAGCATGTCAAAGCTGATCCCACAAGCATTCGGTGGGGTTGGCGTGTGTCATCTTGGAGGACATAATTCAGTCCTAGACTGTGGAGATATGGGATTGCTATTGGTTGCAAAATCTCATCTTGACATCTCTCTGCATTGATATCATCTGCAATGTTGACAGTCTGGTTTTTCCAGTAAGGGAGATGTTGCCCCACACCATCACACAGCCTCCACCAAAAGCTGTTACCCTACTGGTGCATCCATCAGCATAGTGTTCTCCACAACATCTCAACACTTTGACCCTACCATCCAACAGCTGTAAGCAGAAACTGGACTCATCAATGAACAGCGCTAATCAGCCACTAATCAGGCACCGAAATGTTAGCATCTGGGTTATCTGAAGCTCAAAACAAGAGCCAATAGAAGAACAAGATTTTTGGCAGATAAAATACCCACACACTCAACCAACAAATGCATTTTCCTTACAAATGTGGCACCACTGATGGGGAAAATAAACAATATTTCCAACAGTACAGGATTTATTGCTAAAAAGCATTGTTACAACAAAGAAATGATCACCTACATTTCTTTACTTTTACTTACATAGTAAAATACTATACCTTTGCAAAATGATCCAATAAATGACTCAATAATGGTACGTTTTATTTCAATCATAGTTTTGGTTTTTTTTTACTGTGATGCCGCTGTCTATTAACTAAGACAAAAAAACATTCACACTAAACAGCAGGTCACAGAAATAACTCTGACCTGATCTAACCATGTAACATTTATGTCACATTTGTGTGGGTAATTTACATATTTGAAGACATTTTCTTCAAAATATCCTATTTATTTAATATTTTGTAATTGTGTTGTTGTTCTTGTTGTTGTTTTAGTGGTGACATTACTAGAAATAAAAAACAAAATGACCAAAGGTTCTTAAAAGTGTTGCAAAACGACCTTAAGATCCCCAGGCAAGCTTTAGGGAACACTTCCTGAAGGTCTCTTAAAGATTAATGGTTGTTGGGACTGTTTCATAGTCAAAGAAGCCAGTGTGTACAATAATAACAGGGCTGCCGGCATCAACGGTACTCATTATAACAATTTCAATTGTTGTTTTTAGTATTGCACTGGAAGGATTAGCAGTATAATGAATAGGAGTGGTAATACAAGGAGCAGTATAACAATAGCAGCAGAAGTACTTGAGGTAGTAATGCGTGTAACTGTAGCAGCGGTACTTGCAGTCCTCTTGTTAGTACTTTGTACCTTTAAGAATTCTCCCGCGCGGGTCTACAAATAAGGAAAGCGACCGGAAGGAGCAGGGGTCTTTCGCGCCAATTTGAAACAACGGAACACAGTCAGTCTGAGCGGCACGAGACACGAGCTGGGACGCGCGCGCCGCCGGGGGTCTTTTTTCTTTTTAAACTGTTCTTTCCCGTCAAAGGTGTGTAGTGGCATCTCTGCTATTTAAACTTAAACGATACAAACTGGTACCAAAGGCCGAGGTACAGTTTGACCTGAGCTGAGAGTCCAGGCAGGGAGCTGAGCTGACCGATTGTTTCTCTCCGTCAGGTGTGGTAAACATGGAGGAGGCCAACAAGCTGATTGGTACCGGCAAGAAGCACTTGGTGATGGGGAAGGTAGTGGAGGCTGTGAGCACCCTGCAGGAGGCCAGCGGCATGCTGTGAGTTACCCTCAAGTCACGCTGGAGTTTCAGTGAGGTTGAACGTGAAATGGTCCCATAAAGTGGCCCTCGTGGTTACTTTTAAAACGCTCACTTGGGCTTCTTAAAACTAAACCGTGTGTTTCACTGTTTACATGATTGAAGAGTTTATAGGTGACAGTGCCTCGTGCAGGCTGATTCTGAGCAGGTGTGCAGATTGGTGCAAATGCAAAACGGCAGCTTTTTTTTTTTTTTTTCTCCCCTCTGGTGTTTGAAAATGAACGTGTTTATGCAAATCACAAACTGCCTGCAGCTGTTCTTTGCATGTGAGCAGAAAGCGGTGACATTAGTTTAGCTTAGTGTTTTTCTTAATTTATATATTTCATTTCCATTAGGTTCTGTTTTATTGTTTAAGCTTAAACCTAGTTGGAATAATTACTCGCTAATCCTTTTTATACGCCTAGTTTTTTAACTCCAGGAATCTTTCTAATTTGTTCTGAAGCAGCACGTGAGCAGTAATGGATGCCTGCTTTTCACTCTAAAATAAATGGTAAATTCTTGTTATAGGGCTAAAGAGTTTGGAGACACAGCGGACGAATGTGGCGAGGCTTTCTTCTGGTATGGCAAAGCTCTCCTGGATTTGGCACGGTAGGTTAATCAGGTTTAAACATGAGAAAGTCCAGCTCTTTAAGGTGAGGATGGAGGGGCCGCTCTGACTGCCAGACTTGTTGTAGGATGGAGAACTCGGTCTTGGGTAATGCTCTAGAGGGAGTGCCGGAGGAGGAAGAAGAGAAACCCAAAGACTCCAATGTTGAGAGCACAGACAATGTAGACGGTAAGGGAATAATGTGATATTTGGCTCGTTACAGTTAATCTAAATGTGCACACATCATTCCCAACTGTTCTGCTGTCAACAGAAAAGACCAGAGACGAGCTGAGGGTGCAGGTGTACGACGCCATGGCGGAGAAGAAAACTGAAGACGGGGAGAAGGTTGAAGGGAAGCAGAGTGAGGATCCACAGGAGAAGACTGAAGGAGCCGAGGCTGGTGACAAAAAGGAAAACACAGAAAAGGTAGAGGGGGAGGCTGAAAAGGACAATAAGAATGATGAAAGCAAATCTGAAAGTAAAGATAAGAAGGAAAAGAGTGGGGAGGAAGTGGATGCAAAGGACGACTCTGAACCTGCTGCTAAGGAGAAGGAGGGGGACTCTGCCGCTGCTAAGAAGGAGAAGACTGCTGCTAAAGAAGAGGAGCCAGCTGAGAAGATGGACTCTGCTGCTGAAGAGGAAGAAGCAGCTGCTGAGGAGGAAGCAGGTGACCTTTGCTCCTCCTGTCCTGATCCTGGCTTGGTAATGGCAGTGTTAGCTGCTGAAGCATGCAGAGCAGTGTATCTAAACTCATGACATTTGCTTGTAGATGGCGAGGAAGATGAGGAGGAAGGTGGCGACGATGTAGAAATGGAAGGTGATGCAGAGGAGCAGGGTGAAGGAGATGCCACTGGGGAGAAGGTACTGAACAAACAGCTCGCATGTTAAAAAAGGACTCAGCTGACTGTGTGAATTTTGAATTTCATGTTTTCTGTCTGTTCCTCTTTTAGGACAGTGACGATGAGGAGGTGGGTAACCTGCAGCTGGCCTGGGAGATGTTAGAAGTGGCCAAAGTCATCTACAAAAGGTAAAGGAAACACTTCAGAGCCATGATTTTTATCTTATCATTTTGCACCTGCATTTCAAGCTTGTAACCTTTTCCTCTTTGTTCTTATAAAAGGAAAGAGACGAAGGAGGCTCAGCTAATGGCAGCCCAGGCTCATTTGAAACTGGGTGAAGTTTCTGCAGAATCAGGTCTGAACAAATGTGCAGCTTTGCACATAATCATTGTTTTCTCTTTGATGCAATGAGCTTGAGGCTGTGTTGATGGCTCAGTGTTTGCAGCGGTGCTCAGTTTCTGTCAGGACTAAAAGTCTGTGAGCAGCTTGAGATTTCTTTAGTTCGGATTTGTGTACCTAACACTTGGTTGCAACACAGCTAAAAAGTTGCCATTGTGCTGTTTGCCCACTTGGGGGCAGCCTAAATTAGTTGAACCATAAAATGTCTAAGCTTCAACTTTTTGAAATGCTAGTTTTCTGAGTGGATGCTCACATCCACACCCGGTAGTTACAGAACAGGTTTTTCGGTCGCATCACCACTTAAAGATCTTTAGCTGATGAAGTCTGTACTGTTCTCAGTTCATTGCCGTGTCCATGCCTGCTGACCCTGAACAGTGGATGAAACTCTGAGAATGCAGAGTTTGTTTTGTTTGTTTGTTTTTTTTTTTTAATACATGTCAGGTGTTGATTTGCTGCTTCTCTTTTTCAGGGAACTATCCACAAGCACTGGAGGATTTCCAGGAGTGCCTGAAGCTGCAGGTGAAGCACCTGGACTCAGACAGCCGCCTGCTGGCAGAGACTCGCTACCAGCTCGGTGTGACCTATAGCCTGAACACGCAGTACAGCGAGGCCATCGAGTCTCTGAAGAGCTCCATCTCTATCATAAAGAACAGGCTTGGTAAGCATCAGCTCTTGGAGTGAAATTAGCTTCCAGAGAATCATCAATGCAATAATTAATACAATTCCAGACAAGCTGCAGGAGATGCTTGACAAAGCCGAAGGTCCAGAGGCTCTGCCAGAGGAGAGGAAGGAGCTGGAGGAGCTCAAAGCTTTGCTGCCAGAGATCCAGGAGAAGGTGGAGGACGCCACTGAAAGCCTGAAGACAGCGAGCGCGGCTGTGAAGGATGCACTGGTGAGTTTGGCATGGAGTTTGATTTAGCTGGAGGACGGTCATCAGAGCACACTGGTTAAAGTGGTGCTATCCACCAAGCATGATGCCTGAATTGTTTTGGTTTTAGTTGTTAAATGGGATTCATAAAATACATGCTCCATGCTGGTGCTTCAGTGACATGTGAAGTTCAGTGTTTCTATTTGTGTTCTGTTGCTACACGTCTTCACAAGTAAACCACTTGGTGAAAAATATTTGGCAACTCGATCCATCATTAGTCACACCTCCCTCTGTAAGGTCCGGTGAACAGCAGGCTTTCGTGAGATGATCACAGCATAGCCGCCATCATTTTGGCATTTGGCTTCTCTTTGAGCTGCATGTGCAATCTGTTTCAGGATGGAGGCTCCACTTCCTCTGCCTGTGATGGTTCCACTGTAAAGAACAGAGACTCTTCTTCCACTTCAGAGGTCAGTTACAAGTTTTCATGGCACACTTTGTGAAACAAACTTAAGCCCAACAGGATTGTAAAAGAAGTGTGATATTTAACTTCCAAACAGATTAAAAGCACATCCACTTCCAATGGCAACACCTCCACAGCTGCAGTCTCTGACATCTCCCACCTGGTCAGAAAGAAGGTGAGGTTTTTTTAACTTGCATTGATGTGGTGTAGCTATAATGGTGAGCCTCATTTTACTGCTGTGTATTGCAGAGGAAACCACAGGAGAGTCCGGTGAAGGAGGATGTGAAGAAGGTGAAGCAGGACAACAGTCAGCCAGGCGAAACGCTTCTCACTAATGGAGATGCAGGTGAACACGCCAATGATATGGAAGTCGAAAGGTGAGGTGTCATTTCTGTCTGCTGTGCCGTTTACTACTTACAACCTCGAACTTGTCTGAAATCCCGTCATCCTCTGTTTCAGTAAGTGAAGCTGCACTTTGTCTCCGTTCAAGAAGAGATTCACCAGCATAACAAGCTCTTAACTGTCTCTTACACGTTTGCTGTTGTAAATACACGTTTGTTTGACATTATACTGTAAAATTCAATAAAGATGGTTGTATAAACCTGTGTTAAACCTTCATTACTGGAGCCATGAAAATGTTTTGTTTTCTGGCAGTTGATGAACTGTCCATAAATGTTTGTACTCACCACATAAGTGGCTCCTTTAGTCATACTGGTTCTACAGCATTCTTCAGTCTGACTTACTGTATTTAACCATGTGGTCTGAAGAGAGGATTCAGTGTGCCATGTGAGAGCAAAAGTGCAGTTTAATCAAGAGAATGCAAGAACCTGGGCCTTAGAGCTGATAGCTGAATACACGAACAGGAAAATTTAGCTGTGCAGTAACTGAAAGCCTGCGCTTAGATAAACAAAGGCTCTGTACCAACCTGATTAATATCACTGGTGTTTTTAATTACTAAAAACTTCTGATGCTATTTATGCTTTACAGCTTCCAATACTTCTCCTGGCTTAGTTCTACGTAGGGTGGCTCAAAATTTCTGCAGTCATAAATTTTTGACAAGACTCCTGACGTCCCTGGCTGAAATGCAGCCCCAAACCATGACACACCCTCCACTGTTTTACAGACGGCTGTAGACACCCACTGCCTTACCTCCCTCCTGGTCTCCTATACAAACTGATAATTTGAATGAAAATGTTCAAAATTAAATTCATCACTCCATAAAATTGTTGCCACTGACTTTTAATCCAGTTCTTATATAGTTGTAAAATTTGGCATACCTCATCCTTTTGTTTCCCTCCCTTAAAAATGGCTTCTTGACAGCAACACCTGATCTTGATGAGCATTGTCATGTTTTTGTTGCATTATCTTATGTCTTAAGGACATGACTGTAGATCATGTTCAATGAGAGTTAAAAGCTCATTGAGAATAGTGTATGAAGATGTTCTGACTTGATGCAGCTGATTAGATGGTTTGTAATGATTTGTATAAACCACACGACTGGTCACACTTGGTTGTTTCATTGAACAGCAATGTATAGCAGTCTTTTCTAGCTCTTCCCCCTGTGAGGTAAACGATAACGGGAAGACAGACATATAGAAGACATCTTCATTTGCCAGAGAAGAAGAGGTACACATGCAGCTAATTATAGTAATAGCAATAATCACTATGGCTAATTAAAATGCCTGGGCCCTTTATCGTGCACGCTGGCTCACTGGGACACTGAAATGTGAATGAAAATATGAAGCCATTCTCAGTGTTATATAACCGTGGTGCTTTCCCTGCTAACAAAACAAAGCACTGAAGAAAATAAAAGCTCAAACTGAAGTGTCAAAGACATGTAGACATGTCAAAGACATGTAGACATGTCAAAGACATGTAGACATGTCAAAGACATGTAGACATGTCAAAGCTATACATTCGTTCTGAAGGCCAACAAAATCTCAGCATATTATCAGCAACGTTTTGGAAATCATGATGATTAAAGCTGCAGAAGAGAGAAATCTAGAAAAATAAACATCCCTCCTCCTGCAGCTTCCCCCGCTCTCTATTCTAATCCCATCTATGTGGGCTGAAAAAACACAATACTTTAAATTTAAATACTGCATTATCCCACCACTTCTTACTTCCTGTGAGAACAACTTTTTTTTCCACGACTCACCGGATCTCAGCCACAAGTCTGTGAATCTCCCGACATGAACTTAAGCCCAGCCCACAGGACGTGCAGGAATCTCGCTCCCTCTCACACTGAATTTACATCTGCTGCAAGGTTATTAATGTTTTTGTTTCAGATGTAGCCACAGACCTGCTGCTCACAATGTGGGTCACAAAAACAAGTCTGCTTACACATTTCATCCCAAAATTAAAGCACAGCCTCTCAAAGCATTACATATGTGGGAAACTGGAACTTTTCTATAACAAAAATGTTTCAGTGTTGCATTTACTGATCTACAGCTGTTATTCTGCTACTCTGTCCTTCAAGAAACAACAATCGTCCTACAGGAAATACTGGCATCATTTGGACTCCATCTACAAATAGTCACATGATGTGTGGACTTAAAAACACCACAGTAGCCAGATTCATATTGAAACATATCAGCTTGTCAGGAACCAATTTTTATTAATATCATTAATAATGTGTCATCAGCATCATCAATGAAATGAGTTAGTCTGTTTAAAGCAGAATCAAGTGTGCATTCATTGCCCTTCTTTTCTTGATGAACACTTCAGTTCCACAAAGCGAGGAAGAAAAAGGAAGGGGAGGAGACGGAGGGTTTGTGGGTGTGTGTGTGTGTGTGTGTGGAAAATCGGTCAAAAGAGGGCAGGGACTGCAGTGAAGGAGGAAACGCAGGGAAAACGACGTCTGGCAGAGCAGGAATCTCCCCCTTCACTGGGATATGATTGGTTTTTCCCTTGTGCAAGAACAACAAAAACAAAAAAACAAAATCAAAAAAGAAAGATCTTCAGAATGGTGCTCTAAAAAACAAAGATGACAGAGGAAAAGGGGAATTGCTTGCTGGGATGTGGTGTTGGCTGTTGATGTGTTGTTGGTATTTTTTCTTCTTCTTCTTTTTGTTCCATAAAGCCACGTTAGGATTTGATGCAGTCGTCGTCATCAGAGGTCTGGCTGCTGCTACTGGTTTCGGACTCGGAGCCCTCCTCGACGTGTGCCTCCGCCACACTCCTCCAGGGGGTGAAGTGGAGGGTCACACCCCGTGTCCTCGGGAGAACCCCATTCCTTTGAATGCCGTTCCTCTTCAGCTGGTCAAAACACAATCACGTCGTTTAATGTGTGAGACAGACTGAGTTGAGCTAGACGTAAGCAGAGTCAGCGTTTCCTCTGAGAGCTCACCTGTTCAGTTTTAGTCTGGAACTCTCTCAGCTCGTCCTCTGTCAGAGGCAGGAAGTTGTCATCATTTTCTGGGTACTCCTGCCAGCCCATGGCCTTCAGCAACCTAGATAAGCATAGTAATTTTCTGCTTAGCTGTCTGTGTGTTTTGGCCTGTGTGTATATATAAGGCTGTTAGCAGTGTCCTACCTGTGCTCTGCCTCCAGGGAGCTGGACAGGTGTTCGGTGTCTGAGTCACTCAGAGAGTAAGACAGACCATTCTCATGACAGCCTTCCTCGCTGTAGGCTTTGGGCTCTGGGGTGCTGCTTTCACCCTGCAATAATTATTTTCAAGTTTAGCCCCAGCTGTCCTTTATGTGCTGACAAAAAGCTCTTATCCAGCACCATAACATTACATTTCACACATGACTTCTATGTGCAGAGAATGCAGAGGCCATGATCGTGTTCCACATTCAGCAGCACATTCTCTTAAAGTGTATCTATTATGCTAGTCTCTAGCTCTACATTTTGATTGAGGTTTTAAATGATCTACAGTTAGGACCTGTGCAGGTCCCCTTCCCTAATAATCCCTTCATGTGATTGGCTGCCCATTGCCTGGCTTCTATAAACAACCCACGAGCTGTGAGGCACACTTCCTCGTATAAGGAACCATGACCATATACGGAATTTCATGCAGCTTGACACAAGCACAGAAGAGACGTAAAAAGAAGAAGCAGTGTGATGAATTTTGCTCTGGCCCTGTGTTTAGCTTAATGGGTCCCTTTTAATACTTTGGGGGGGAAAAAAACTAAATATCCAAACTGCTGCCTACCTCTCCTGATGTTCCTGGGCTGCTGCTTGTTGTCAGCTCTCCAGTGCCTTCGTCCTTCAGAGCTCTCAGGAACTCGCTCTTACGGTCTGGACCGCGACGCATCAACTTCAGCCGTGACGGAGCAATATCTATGGGAGGAGTCGTGCTTGAAGGGTGCTGCAGGTGTGAGCCGCAAATAGTCATGAAGTGACAGAAAAGGAGAAATAAAAGTTACTATTATTCTTTTTGTTACCTGAGACATCAGTGCAAGAGATCTAAACTATCTGTTCAACTGATTTCAAAGCATGGCAACAATGACACATCTGTAGTAATGGCAAAGCAAGACCTTCACAAAACTGCTTGCTTTTTATTGGGGTTGCTTCATCCTTCTTCTCACCTCTTTTGTAGTATTGTGCTGTGGTGCACTGACTGGGGTGCTGGGTTTGGCTGCAGAGACGGGGCTGGTGAAGACTGAATCTCGGCCTGGCATGTGAAGACCAGACTTTGTGATCTCTCTACCACTGGATTTCCACTGGGTGCTCTGGAAAAGAGGACATGAGAGTGTTTAAAAACTCTTTTACTGCAGGCTACCATGCACGCTGGCCAGTGCACCGGTGTTATCTCTATTATGCACATTTGCTTGATAAGCAATTCTTCTCTCGGAAATTGAATCAAGCAAGCCGTTAATTAACTCAAAACATCTCGACAGTCATACTTTGGTAGGGGCCACAGCCGGCTTTGGGACCAGGTTCTTGTAGACGCTGGAGCCTGTGATGGGAGCTTTGCTGCCGTTGGTTGGCAGGGCAGCAGCAGTGGCAAACCCTGCAGAGAAGGCTGTGCTGGGATCCTCCTTGGAAATTTTTTTGATAACCAGCATTTTGGACACCATCTGTTTGCCACTCGGTGGATTTTCTGGAACATAATCAAGACAATCAAATTAAATCTTAGAGATGATGGTGCAAGGGAAAAAATCTTTTGTCTTTTTGAGCACAGAAATTGAGTCAGGGCGAAAAGCTTACCCCATACTCCAGCGTGGGGAGCGACTGCTCGTGTCTGAGCCCCAGGCTTTCCAGTTGTTTCAGGGTTGAGCGAAGGCTAAAAATAAAAATAAACAGGTGCCTACATTAAATATGTAATCTTTCAAATTTTGTAATTACAACTTATGTTTAAAGGCAATAATCTGAGTACAGACTATGAGGCATAACACTCATAAATCCTCTTCTGCTTCTATTACAAGGCAAATATTGAAAAGGAGAAAATGGTTCCAGTAGTTATCCCACTGTAATGTAACAGGAAAAACGGAGGTCAACTACTCACAAAGTCCTCCTCCACAAACTTCAGCTTGTCGTCCTTGCTGTCCTTGCGTTCCTCGTTGGGGAATTTGTCCGGGTACGAGGTGCCCTTGCGGGGATGGAAGTTACCATTGCGCTGCCGGTGCCCCCCCTGCCTGTCCCTGTCGCCTCCTCCCCGTTTGGGGTGGCGTCCCTGGTGGTGGTGGCTGTCCTGGGAACCCCGCGGAGCTCCATGCCAGCTGGGGGTTTCCTTCCAACATGAGGCCCCTGCCAGCCCACCGTGCCCTCCTTTAGCCACCCCCGAGTCCACTGAGTCATGTCTCAGAAGCAGAGAGGGCTGCTGCCATCCATCACCTCCAGAGAGAGACACATACAGTGGAAATAATGACTGTCTGACAAGCAATACCAATGAAATGTGACTTTGACAGCAAGGGTTTCCTCACAACCTTCACAAATAACATCTGAATGCCTTGAATCTTTAACACTATTTCTCTGTGACAGTAATAACCTCTGATGACTCACACTGTGTGCATGTATTTGGTATAAGCAGAGAATGGAGGGACGGCAAAGAAGAAACGCAGAAACTTTTTCCTGGGTGAAGAAATGATTCACCCAGGAAAACAACATCACAGAAAACTGAGATGAAACAGCTGAATAGGAATGTGAGACTCCACACCATCACTGAGATTCACAGAGAAGGTGAACCATCATTATAAAACTGGCATCACACCACATTTATTCTTAGTTCACACAAACGACTTGATGACAGCAGTAAGAGGGGACTGTACAAAAACAGATTTGCAGGGTGGAGGACACCAAATAACAGCCATATTCTACAGAGAAAGCAGAGAGGTGTGTGCGTGCGTGCGAAGGACGATACGGCACCAGCACCACCCATTTACAGCACTGTTATGACACCACTGCCTTCAACACTATAATCCAAGCACATCATATCATTATCCAAGATGGAGACCCAAACTGGATGCTCTTACATCAGAAGTTTATTTCCTGCTTAGATCTTCAGCTACACAAAATGCAAGACTCCAACTCTAGATCTTAAAAACTGGAACAAAAGAATCTAATTCATCTTTCTTTGAGTCTCCATAAAACCCTAACTGTCGATCACTGAGAACATAAAACAAGTAGTCAACGTCACTATCTTTATAATCGCACCTTAGCAGTTTTGAATACAACCCCCCCCCCAAAAAAAAAACAATGTAGGTGGCAGCTGACTTAAATCTAAGGATGATTTTAAAGCCTTGACAGACACCTCCACTCCTCCTACATGGGTGTGTCAGCTTAAGAAGTCTGATTAGACTTCTTCTGCAGGCTGTGCTGACAGGTACAAAGTGCACTTGACTGATATCTCCCCCATTTCCTTATTGGTTGTCTTATACTGTCCTACTCACTCTTCATTCACAGCTAGCCGATTTTTTTTTTCTTAAGGGAATGTCCAACATGGCTTCATTCAGCTTTCACCTGACTAGATGTCTAAATCAGAGGGATTCAACCAAGACCCAATTCACCTAAAACTGTCAGACAACAGAAGTCATTACTGCTCATTAGATCATTGTTTTCATTTAATGACTGACCAGTTAAAAAACCCCAATGATAAACAGCCTAGCCAAGTTTTCCACATTCATAGAATTCCTTCAGTCTACTATTGTTATGTTGTAAATTAATATTTACAGATCACAACAGAAAGGCACAAAACTTTCAAATCTAGAATATTTGTAACTAAAAATTAAATCATACATAATTGTCCAGATCTAAAAATAATTTAAATTTCCACCCATTTAAAAAAAAGAAGAAAAAAAAGAAGAAGAAAAAAAGCATTTTTTGTAGAATTTGAGTCATGGCTTTACTGCAAACACTTGGCCACTGGGCAAGACTATACCTTTTAATGAGCCAGTACTGGCCCCCAGGCTTCATGTTTGACACTCCTGAGATTAACATGTACTGTAACTTATTAACAAAAAACTACAACAGTAACACAGTGTGTAAAGACCCAGAGGTTGTGTTTTAGCTACAGCTACACAAGATTGTAAGTGAGCTGTTTATACAGTGTGGCAATGCATTTAATTGGAACAGTGTGATATCTGAAAAAGGTATGACTATGTCATGCATTTTTCTCTCTTCAAAGCCATTCCTGAAAGAAAATACATCATATCTGTACAGTACAATATCCTGTTGTTATACTGTTCATTTTTTAAGCGTTTGTATTGTATAACAAACTGCAGAGGACCAGATCAGCCTGGAATCTGATGTGTGCAGAAATGGGAGAAGCATACGTCCCAGTACATTTGCATAAAGTCAGAGGGAAAGCAGAGGAGGAACACAGCAGAGAGTACTCAGGTTAAAATGTGCTGCATGATATGAAAGGCTTTAAACCACCTCTCTGCAACCTTTTTATTCTTACTGAGAAGTTTAAATACAAAAATGAATAGTAGGCTCCATTCACACTTCCCCTCATGCAGTAAAGCCCCCAGATAATAACAACAGGTTGAACTGTTACCTGTCGGAGGACGCAGGGAGCCATTGTTGAAAAAACCATCAGAAGAGTTGTGGCGGCGGCGGCTCACGGCAGTTCTGGCATCTTTGTGGGGTGGGAGATCACCTTGTTTCTCAAGGTTGGCAGCAGGGGACTGGAGGAGGAGAGAAAGAGAACAGTGTTAATCAAAGCTAATACGTAACAATGCCCAGAGAAAGTGGACAATAACGTAACAGGCCACTGCATAACTGTAACTGAAATTAGAGAATTTTTCACTACATTTTCCTACTTTATTTTTGTCCTGGCGAAGAGACTTAGATTAGCTTAATTCCCATCTGTACTTTTTTTTTTCTCTCCTTCTCCCTCTAACTATGAGTCAATCTATTCTTGAGGAGCGAAAGTGGAGAAAAAAAAAAAAAGGAAGACAAAAATGAAACTACATAGAATCGTATAAAACTTTGTCATAAGAAATGTGCAAATGAGAAAACCTAAAAAAATCCAAGCAAACACTGCACACCCAGCTCTTGGTGGTAAATCCTGAAGGTTTAATAATACTGACTAAAAGCGCTCCTCTTGATATGAATCATATCCTAGTCATCGGCTGAGGTTCAAAGATCAAATCAGATTGTTTTCTTCAAGCTTCATGGAGGACTTCTCAACTCAGACACACACAAAAAGAAGCTAAGAAAATGTAGCTTCAGCCTGTCTGGCGTATGCTGGCTAATCCCTTGACATAAATGACACCGAGGCGAAGTTGTGTGCAAGGTGGATAATAACTGTCTAGTATCTCGATTTCACAGAGATCAATGAGCTTGGCAACTGATTACACTAAGCTCCAATAAACCGCTCAAACATGTAAACTACATGCTGAAGATGCTGCTTGGTTTTTAGACTTGGGAATTAACCAGCTTATAAATGTTATTCAGTCAGCATTGTTTTCTTGTTGGCCACCACCTACTGCCGAATGGATAACATCACTTGGTTCAACAGTCAGTATTCATATCTCAGACCACCTCTTTAATTCAATGGTTTTGCATGTCCATGACGCTGATACTGTTATCACCGTTACTGCCCTGATACAGGAAAATATTAATTGCGTAGAAGAGGCTCTTACTTGTGCTGTGAAGACACCGAGAGACCACATCACATATTACTTAATGTGAGATATGACACGGGCTACTTCTATTTACACATCTAACATAACTGTTAGACAGCTGACTAGGCATCAATGTTGACCCGAAAAGGGATTTAAAGTGGCCTTATATGCCAGTCAGCAAAATTCAGGGGTAAAAATTTAATCAGCCTACAAAAAAAAAATAAAAAAATGACAGGCTGAAGAATAGAGTGGTAACAAAACACATTTGGTCATCACAAATTTCACTCAAGCAGCATGTGTTGCTATTCTGAAGACCTAGAACCAGTCCCTCCAGGAATCTGACTCCTCACCAGGACATTAAACATCAAACATGGCAAAAGTTTAAAATAAAATGAGATCAGTGAATGTAGGAGCAACACCTGTGAATCAAGAACATAGGTTTCGGAGTTTTCTATTAACTCTTTACTGACTGACTCTGGATTGATGTCAATGACAGCAGTCACCCCTCGTGGTCATAATGGTTTTATCATTTCCACATCCACAGGTATGCAACAGTCCTACTGGCTTTGAGTGAACTTATTTTTATCATCAGACAGTGAGTGTGAGGCTCGGCACAGACATCCACTGCTACACTACGCTACAATGCACCAACTGCACGTGCACCTTTCGGGCAGACTTCGAGAGGACTTTGAATAAAACTGCCTGAATCTTCAACAGAGCAGAGTCCCCGTTTAATACAGTCATCTTAGGGCCACAGCTCTGGCTATGATCACTGAAGCCCCAAAAACCTATTGTTCTGAACTCAGGTGTGCAAGAGGCAGCCAATCAGGAAAAAAAAAAAAAAAGAGTTGGATTAAAGACAACATGCTGAAGAAAATTTCTATACATATATAGAGGGAAATGTTAGGATAATAGGTCCTCTTTAAAACCTAATGTGGTACCTTTAGTGGTTACTTGAAGTTGAAAAGGTTTTGATGACCCTCTACTGAACCATGTTCTGACTACACTTTCTGTCCCTAAGCACATTTCATTGCTGAGTGCACACACATGCACTCTCATACTCAGGTGCACAAACACTGTTAAAGGTGTTTGAGCATCAGTGAGAGATACACTTGGAATCTCCGTCTCTCTCTTTCTTTTCTGTTGTGAGCGCATAAAGTACAAACACACACCGATACGTACACCTACCTTGGCAGGCTGGGGTGTGGAGAAGTTAAGCCAGGCAGGGACAAAGTCATGCTGCGCCATTTAGGTCCAGTGTTTCCGGTCAGTGGATCGAGGCATCAAACCTCATGGCCAGGATCTACCAAAAGATTTTTTTTTAAATTCAGTGTGCAACTGAAAGCACAGAAACACGACTCTCTGATGTAGAATTAAATCCCATTTCTCTTTGATTGCATGTCATCCCTTTCATGTGTTTTGTCTAGCATCAGTTATCTAAAGTTAACTGCTTAAAGTTTTTCCACAAGAGAAGCCAAGGAGTCTTATTCTCAGCTGAAAACATGGATGTAAACATCTTGTGCAGAATAATATAGATATTATATTAAATATATACGTGCTTGGCATGTTTTAATTCAAATAAATAATTAATTCAAATAAAACAAACACACTACACTAGTTAACATCACGCTCATGCATGTTTGTCCTCATCGGCTGGGTGAAACTGACATTACCCCAGAGTCTGTGGCTCTGAAGTCCTCTGCCTCCTCTCTCGGTCCGGCTGGGCTCGGTTCCTCCTCAGGCCTGTTGGCACTGATCAGAGTGTGTGCACTGACAGATGGGAGGCAGCACACCAACAACCTCCTCTCCACCTCCGCCAGGACAGCGCAGCCCCTTTCCCCAGAGGCAGATCCCTTCGTCCAGGTTGAAGCACTTGGAGATATGTCAAAAAACTGCAGGAACGATCTGGAATGGCAATCCAGAGAACTGGCCAAACAGCAGTTTTTGAAGTCCAAAGATAGGAGTCTATGCAGAACAGATTTTCTGTCTTGAACCAGAATCCAGTCAGTTCTAATGCCGGTCTTGTGCAATGAATTCAACTGATTCAAGTCCAGGCAACTTTTTTTCTTCTTTTTTCTCCAGATAGATTGAATTCCTCAATTTATTTGAACCATTTGCTCATAATCTCATGGTAAGACTTGAAACCTGATTAGACTTGATGCTGATTGGCAAAACAAATTGATTGACTAGTGATTTGTCCCAAATGGGAGGAAGAGCCAGGTTATTATTAATATAAAGAAACAGTCTGTGAAAGTCGTCTGCACTGAAGCATGGACAACGGTTTTTGAAGCAGTTCCACTTTGACACCAGGTGCGTGGAGAGAGACAGGTGTTGTCCTGCCACACTGTGTGCCAGTATGTTTTTTGTGTTGACTCACCTTTTACCGAATCATTTTAAGACCTACTCAAACACATTCAGAAAAGAAAAATTAATTGAGAGACAGTCTTTTATTGGCAATGGAGGTCACTGCAAACCACTGCTCACCTCATTAAAATGGTGAAAAGACTGTCTTTGTTTGGAGAAAATAACTCAAAGGTTCAAAGTCACATGACAATGAAGCCAGTGAAGCCCTACGTTACATTGCCGACATAATAAGTTCTCGTTAGTGAAACGGTGAAGATGTTGAATGGTACATCATAATGCTGTTTCTAGCATTATATATTTTACTCCCATCAAATTATTTCAGGTTTTGACTGTAGCAGGAACAGTGTGGACCTCTAGTTTCATAGATATGCAAAATCAAAATTCAAAAGTTGAGATGGCTTTAGCAACAGCCAAACATGTCCAAAAAGAAATCCTCAAGTGATCAACTACTCTTTTTCCTCAGGAGAAAAAAGTGAAAGTTGAAAAGCCGCAACATCCAAAAAAATTGTCAAGTAGGTCTTTCCTTTCCTTTTTGAAAGTGCTTTTCCCCCCTCACACAGGAAGTTTCAGTGCAGATTTCAGATTTTCTTGCTTTATGGTTCACGGGTATTTGCACAGGACCTGCAATAAATTTTAAAAGAAAGAAAAAAAGAGGTTTGCCTTAAAGCTCTGGGGGTCAAAAACACACAAAATACTTAAGAGTTACTTGCCAAATTAACTACACCTTTCACAAAGTGGACCTAGCATGCTTTTCATTGCTACAATAACAGATGTTCATATTAAACTTGGCAAACATTTCAAATAACGAGATCAGGCTGATCTTGCTTTCATAGACGGGTTTTAAACCCATAACAAGGCCATCTCAGGCACACAGCCACACAGTTCTTCTGGCTGTCAGGACAAAAGCCTCATCCATCTGCTGTTCAAACCCTTTGTTTGCAAGGTGAAGAAAATCAGAGATACGCCGGTTTAAAGGAAGGTGATATTAAAAGGGAGAGCAGTTTCACACAAAGGATGACCCGAGGGTTTCACCGAGGCTCAGTGTAAGTCATACAAGTTTTATTTTGATTGTGAATCATGCAAAGCATCTTTGGAAGAGTCCAGGAATAAAAAGTATGGATGTGGAAACAAACATAATAGGTCCAAATTACCTAACAATACAGATTGATATAAGAACCCAGCAGTACATATAACTTTATGAACTTTTGTTCAGCTTGTGTTCAAACTGTTTTTTTTAAACGGTGCACTGTAGAAGTTAATTATTTCAGATGCTAAAATTTTAACTGTAAAACTGGGGTGATCAAATCATTAGAAAACACAGAGCAATAGGTCAATAATGCTGCAAAGTACTACGCCCAAAATAACTATAAGATTATTAATTCAGGAGCCTTAGAAGAAAAACAAACTTCCCAGACAGAGTAGCTAAACGTAAACGATATTGTATGTCTAGAGCTGCATTACTGCAAACAGCTTCAGTTTGTGTCAGCCATTATCACACTATGAAAAACATTCCGCCCTCACTGATAAACTCCCAAATAACTTCCAATTCAAGAGAAATCAGCTCCAGAAAAAAGGACGCTTCTGACACTCAAAGACGTCTTGAGAGATGCAAGAGAGGAGAAAAAAAAAAAAATCAATCAGGACTCTGTGATCTCAGATCCCTTTCAGGCTGAAAGCTGGCTCTTTTAAAAACAGTGTCGGCTTTTTTTAAGTGAAATATTTATACCAGTATAAAAATAACATGCACGCTATCTTCCTGTGCGCAGACTGCTGCGAATATTAATGGGCCCAATAGTGTCTGTAAATACGGCACGAAACTGAGGTGACAATCCCAAACACCATGTTCGTACATGCACGAAGGCATGGCTCAAAACCCAAACAACAAAAACCCCACAATATATATGCACCCTTGTTTCACTGATTCGGGCTTGATAGCGTGCACCCACTGAACTATTACGTAACAGTTCAACATCAATGAATTTACCACAGGCACGAGGTACAATGTGCAGCGCACACACTTCCTTCACTCTGAAACAACACTCCAATGAATGGCGGCGGCAAAAACACTTCTACCTTTGGAAAACACCCTGCATAACGCCTAAATGCGCTCAACTCACATGTACACAAACAGCAGACCCACCTTAACACAGCATACACACACTTCAACTAAATGACTAGCTGAATGTTATGAAGTTAAAAGTTCATCGAAATAATTAAAGACGCTAAGCGGCCAACAAGTACCACACACAACAGCGCTGTCAGATCTGTCCTAACTCCACTGCTAGCTGACTCTGCCGAGATAACTCAGGTTAACGTTAGCATAGGAATTGTTAGCTAATAGCTAGCGCTATCTAGCCTGTTGGGAAGCCCGAGAAAATTGGTTGGTATTTGAAAGGAATTAGCAAGGCTAGAGGGCTTAGTCCAGTAAACACGGATTTAATACGCCTGCGGTAACTAGAACTGACTATTTAAGCAGTTGTCACGGACATACAATAGAGGTAAACAGACCTTGCTTCGTTGGAACAACACAGTTTCAAAATGGCTACCTTAGCAGCGGCAGCACACATTCATTAGCTTGCTAAGTGCTAGCGAGCTAACTTACAGTCTTTCCTACGATACCTTCCAATAAACAGGATAGTCGTAGATATATGTTGATTCAAATATACACTCACTCTGCAGAGACCAGTGACACTGCACTTTTTTGCAAATATAAACTGCTTTAATCGCAGGACTATCGATGTTTGTTTGGGTTTTCGGTGATCTTACCACTGGCGCTGGCACAGGGGGATTCGAACAGCCTCAACTGTGCTCCATTCATGATCTGTCGTGATTATGCAACTCACTGGGAGTCTAACGAGTTTTTCATCTCAGCAGGCTAAACAGTGCGGCTTCGATGTAATTGTTATAAACTCCGATAAATAAAATATACAAATGTCTAAAGATGCAACATTATGTTTCTTTGTTATTTTTCTAAATATTCAAAGAAAACGGCGATAATAGTAAACAATGTGGGATTTTGCAACCTTGAACGCAACATAATACCTCCCCGCCAAGGACAGCCAATCCAGTCGATATCAGAGTCAGTCTGGTTCCGCTAAAAATATTAAGAGACAGACATTTAATCGAGCGCCGATATCCTGACGGCAAGCAAACGACCTCTACTTTAGCATATGAAATATGAACTTTCTCACAATTTGTTATATGTTTTTGTGTTTTCGGTGGCCACTGAAAACCGTTCTCTGACTAACATTTATATGATAACGTTTAGGTAACTATAAATCCTGTGGTTTATAGGTTGTTACATTAGCACAGCCTTGTATTACATCAGGTTGAGGTTAATGCTAGCTGCACCAACGTTAGCTCAGGGTGTATCTCGTCACTGAAACTTCAGATTGCATGTGCTGTGTAAGTGTGATTCTTTTTCCACGCCGAATATGATTAGCTTCGTCTCTGGAAGACGTATTTTGTCTGGGGTAAGAATAGTAAAAGTTTTCATTTGATAAATATATCATGCCTACTAACGAATGCAATAATTCTCTAGGTGCCAACAGAATATTCATGATGTTCTGTGATTGTGCATGGTTTCAGGTTCCAGTATGGAGATGTCTTCAGCAAATAAACAGATTACCAAACTACAGCACAAAAACTGTGCTGCTTCACACTCGAGCCTCCTCTGTCTTTATGTCATTCAGACCATCTACCACCAGCAGACTGTTGAACATCAAACCTGTGAGCTGGCACACATCACATCTCTGCCACGAGGATTCCAGAGGCAAATCAGAGAGAAGTGACAGCAAAGAGGGTTTCAGTTTAAGAGCCCTCGCCAAGGCTCCCAAACCAGCTCTGTACCTGGGATTTTCTGGTCTCATCCCCTTTATTTCTGCCCCTTTTCTCATGGCTGCCACACAATCTTTCCACCCTGAAGTGGCATATGCTCAAGTGGTGTACGGAGCTTCTATAGTGTCGTTCCTGGGAGGTGCCCGTTGGGGGTTTGCCATCCCAGCTGGTAGTCCCGCACAGCCAGACTGGATGAATTTGGGTAACAGTGTGGTGCCGTCGCTTCTGGCCTGGCTGGCGTTGCTCTGCAGGGACAACATAGCCGAAGGAGCTCTAGTTGTTGTAATGGGACTGGGCCTGTCACTGCATTACGACCTGACTCTTCTGCCTGGCTACCCTGCCTGGTTCAAAGCCATGCGAACTGTTCTCACTCTGGTTGCCACCTTTTCTCTGGTGGCCACGTTGGTGCTTAAAAAGCTCTGTCCAGAGAAGAAGTTCATAGAGACTTAGAAGTGATTTTAAGAGGATAGTTTGTCTCTTTAACTGCATGAACATAAGAATGGAAAACATCAGGTGAACATCTGCAGACAGTCGTTGTGGTGCTACAGTTGAATGAGCCAATTTTGCTCTTATGTAAATAATATATAATAATTTGAAAATAAATAGCAGTTGTTTCCTGGGTTGCAAAATATCTGGTGAAATTCCCATCTCATGAGGAGTGAGTTAAATACCTAAATATAGCAAAGAACAAACAATGGGCTTAAGAATTCCTTTAACACATGCAGAATCATGCTCTTTGCTGCGCTAAACACAGGGGAAAAATACTCTTCTGGAACATGTGTTTAAACAGATTATTTAAACATCTCTTTTTTTATGGGAAAAGTTGAAATAATAAAAATCGAGCTTCAGGCAGCTTTTAGTCAAAACAGCTGTAGAAATTCATGTGCTTTTGTTTATAGGAGTTCTAACCTGCTGCCTCGGCTGTGTTAAACATTAATTATTTATCGGATTGTTGTTAATTTTAGCTGCTTCTCACCGGTCAGTCACATAAAGGTGTTCATTCTTCTTGCATTTAAAAACTTTAAGGTCACCAGCTACTTTATTAGGTACACCTGTTCTTTAATGTAGATATATACCGGTAATTAGCCAATCACATGGCAGGAATTAATTTAGGCCCGTGAAGTTCAAACTGAGAATCAGAATGGGGAAGAAAGGTGAACGTAGCATGGTTGTTAGTGCCAGACGGACTGATATGAGTAACCGCCAAGGTATCGAGATTTGTGTCTCTAAACGCACAGCATGTCAAACATTGAAGCAGATGCGTTACAAGAGAAGAAGACCACACCGAGTGGCACTCCTGTCAGCTGAAAACAGGAAACTGAAGTTCACATTTAGGTAGAAATGGCTGTCCATTAAACAGACACACTGGAGTTTTTATAGCAGAGTTGGAAGTAAGTGATCCCACATTTACAGTCTCAGTGTTTTGTAAACATCGGCTCCAAATAGATGAGCCACAATCCCAGTGAGACGTCCAGTGTAATTACAGCAAGTGTGACTGCTGTAGTTCGCTTGTTTGCACAATACAGAAGAAAACTTTCCTGCTTCAAACAGCTTTACATCCGTGCAACGAATCTAATAATACTAACATGGTCGTTCACAAATGAACCCAACACACCTACGTACCATCACCTAGGATATCGGGGAGTAATGTCCTCCTGCATGCTGGTGTTTGCACAGAACTATCAGAGGGGATTATTACATTTTAACTACACTGAAAAAGAAGGGAATAAGGTTAAAATGAAATAAAGCATACACATAACTGTTTTGCGATGTTTATTAAGTCTGAAAAGCAGCATTATCAGTGTGGTGTAGTATTGTGTTTTTGCAAAGGTTTAACTGCATGATAGAAAGAAGCTGTGCTGTGGCACCACTTCGGTCAGCTTGAAAACAAGAGGAAATGTGATGCTGTACCATAAAGATGCTGAACATATTTCTAAGCGATAGGCTGCACACCTCAACATCAGATAGTACAAATCTGAAATGATAAAGCAGTCTTTACTTGCTCGGAATGAAGTGTAAACAGCGATGGAGAGGCACTAGTAGAAACATATGTACATAAATAATCCAGTGGAATGAAAAGGAGCGCTCTGGCATGCTGTTCGAGTCCACAGAAATTTTTAAACTTAATGCAGCCATAGGTTTTATGTGGTTCTAATGTCAACTAGGCTCAAGGGCTCAGAGTGGTAATGCACCGCCCTCCAAAAATTCTTTAAAAGAAACTAAACAGTGCTTCATCACCCGCCAGCAGTTTTCTTAGTGCCCCACGGGACTTTCAAAAAACCCTCTGTGGTTCATCAAAAATAGAACTTCTATAAAAAATAATTGTCATCACCAAGATAGCTGTGCCTTCAAATATATTGTTCTAACGTTGTGACTGAATTGAAAATAAGGACACAGGAGAGTCATGTAACAGTAAAAAGAACATTTTGGCAGATTTCAGTACTAAATGTGCTTTCATGTTCATATTCATTGATTAATTTAAAAAAACAAAAAGGAGACATCCATGTATAAATACTATGACAACATATGAAAGGCTGTTTAAACCAAAACACACTTTTCTGTATGTCTCTTAAGGTGCAGCTTTTCTCCAGTTTATGCTGTGTTTGGTGAATGATTCAGGTGCAGGACATTCCCGTCTGTCAGAGCACAGCCAGCCCGCCGTCGCAGCGGCTGGTGATCATGTTGCCGACCTCGGTCCAGGTGTCCAGGTGAGGGTCGTAGATCTCCACGGAATCTACCGTTACGGGTGCGGAGAAGTCTCTGGTGGTTGCTCTTCCTCCAACCGCATACAGCAGCCCGTTTACTGCCGACACCGATACACCGGCGCGTGCCGTAGACATCGCAGCGACCTCCACCCATTTCTCCTGCGGACAGACGTTTGCAGACGTGAGGAGAACGTTGGAGCATCTGTTAAAATTTGTAAACAGATTATTTTGGCTCTTTACCTCCTCTGGGCAGTACTTCTCTACTGTCTCCAAAGCACCAAGAGCCTCGTTCCAGCCGCCCACAGCATATATGCAGTTATTGAGACATGCGACGCCCACGTAGGCCCGTCGAGTGGCCATGACGGGCAGGGCGCTCCATCGACGCGAGATGGGATCATACACCTCTGCTGAGCGCAGCTCCATCCCTTCGTCGCTGATCCCTCCGATCACGTAAATGAAGCCTGGGTAAAAACCATTGCGTTTAGAGCTGACCTCCAGAACTGAGGGTTCAGGTGGTGACGTGCAAAGAGAAATGTGAAAACAGTGCAAGTACTTCTCGTTATATTCTTTCTTCTGCATAACAAATCTGATTAAAGCTTTTACGCCTGATTATACAGATGCATTTATTTTGTTTAAATGTATTAAAGGGACGGACACACCTTGGAACTCACAACAGCCAAAGTAATAGCGGGGAACAGCCATGCTGCCAATGACCTCCCACTTGTTCTCCTCCGGGTCATATCGCTCCATGGTTTTTCCGATTTCAGAGCCAATCCAACCACCTGCAGAAGAACAGGAAAAACACGACTTAAAGTTTGTGCAGAAGAAAGTGTCACCACTTGTCGGTCATCTCACCACTTATTTGGGCAAATATTTTTGAAGCATTCTTTAAATACAATACATTTTTTGCATTCTACTGAGATTTACAAATCACTGCATGTTGTTTATGTTTATATTTTACGCAGCATCCCGGATTGTAAGAAAGCCCTTTCTCACTCTGCATTTGCAGACTGCCACATCTCTCTATTATGTTTGTGAGTGAAATTAAATCAGGCACATTTTCTCCTAAATACTCCCATGATGCCCGTTATGATTTAATTACACTTACTAAGCTATTTTATTGTCCTTTCACAATGTGGTATTGCACAACCTCAACTTCTGCAGCAAGAACTGGTGCATTTAAATTTTCACTTTCAGTGTTTTCTATTGTCTTCTAAGTTCTTAGAATTTCTTTAAACCACTAGGTGGTGTGTTCCAGTTCTAGTGTGACCCTTACCGAGTGCATACAGAGCTCCGTGGCAGGGGCAGACACCGACTCCGCATCGAGGGAAAGTCAGAGACGCCACGGCGGCCCACTGTTTCGTAACTGGGTCGTATCTCTCTGTGCAGTCAAAAATCATCGAGTCTTTTTCCCCTAGTAAGGAAAAGAAAAGACCATTTGTTGTCAGATTTCTACTCATTAAAGTTAATTCTCTATTTAAAGCAGAGCAAACTCCCAGCTCTCTCTCCCTCACCTCCCACCACATAGATCATGCCTTCCAGGACTGCGACTCCTAGCCCGCTGCGGGCCTGATGCAGTGACGACACGGTGGTCCAGTACTGGTTGAAGGTGTCAAAGCGTTCCACGCAGCTTAGCGCCCGGCTGTCACTCCAACGGCCGCCCTGCAGCCGAGTGTAGCCTCCTGACATGAGACAAGAAGAAAAGCTCCACCATCAGATCTGCTGCATTGCAAGACTAATTTAAATCTTGGGACCCTTTACTCCACCCCACTTAGACGTAACACAGCAAAGATACTAAACCTATGGCATAGAGGTATTTCCTGGCTTTTCTTCTGGGTCTCATCTTGGCTGGCTGTAGTTGACTGTACATCTTATTTTCTTTGGGGGACTTTGTGACTTCAGTGTATTCTCTCAGCAGAGTCTGCAGTGCCACCCGCAGGCTGAAGTCGGTAATACCTAAAAATGTAAGAAAAAATGAGGCTTTGAATCTCAGGAGTTACTTCAAATTTTCAAACAATGTATTAAACACACGACATTGAAAGTATTAAATGCAACAGGAGGAAGAATGTCACAAGTTTCCTACCTTCTATGTACTTGAACAGCCTCTGTGGGGAAAGCAGAGGGAAGCGGACTGGTTCCAACACCTCTACCACATGTTTTTTCCTCTTTGCCACGTCTTGGAGAACCCACTCCATGGCTGCCGTAAAAACCTGGTACTCATCCTCGATCCTCAGCTCCTCACTTTTTAAAAGTCTCACCAGCTGCTCTTTTGACAGGCCCCTGAACTCATCAGTGACACACACCTAGAGGGGAAGTGGTCGAGAGGGTCGATTTGTGAACGTTCGATGTGGAAACTACAGAAAGAGTTTAAGCAACATAAATGTTGTTGCTGATGGAAATTGATGATACTGTTTCATTTGAACAGAAAATAAAACACAGACTTGGTCTTTTGTGTGTACCTCTAGGAAGTGAACATGGATGTAGTTCTCAGTAAACTCCAGCATGTCCATGCAGGCGATCTGCTCCAGGAACTGAAAGATGCCCACACAGTTGGATGGGTCCATGTGACCCTTAAGAAACTCCCCACAGATGGACACCACCTCATTCAGCTGCAGCATGTCGGCTGCCACCATCAGTTCCTGAACATTCTCCACAGTGACGCTGATCACTCCTAAACAGAAAGAGAGCACATTTCCAACTAGGAAAAAAGAGACTGAGCAAATAAGTGCCTACATTTACATATCACTGTAAAAAATTAGTTATTAAAGAGCCCTGACAGATGGGTAAAAGCAGAAGGAAGGTAAAAAAAAGACATAGAAAACCAAACTGGAAGCCAAATTTAAATGAAATTTAAAATGTAATATAATAAAAGAGCAAAAACTGACATTAAAAAGATAAAAACCCCAAAAGGACCTGTTAGCAGAAATACAATCACCTTTACATTTAAGCCATGACTTTGTACAGCTATCTGTAGATCTAACGTTGCAAACTTTCTTGCGAAGGATCAACATTTCTGCTTTGTAACTCAGGGTCATACCCATATGTGTGCTTTACATGTGATCGGTAAAGTCTGTCAATGGACAGAAATCAGGATTGTTATGATGCAGTGTGAAGCCTAGCTGCTGGATTATGAATCAGCTGCTGAAGAGAGATTGATGTTGGAAAGGAGGCAGGTGTGTTAGTCAGGACCAGAGAGAAGATACACACGAATGAGATTTTCCTAGTCTCCAAACACACTCCCAAATATCTGCTAACAGCCTTAATTAGTTAATTTGCATTTAACAGGTAACACTGCTGTCTTGAAGGGAAAGTATATCTGAGAGATTGGGAATGCTACAAAACAACACAAATATTCAAGAAGTTCAAGACGGGGATATCAGGGCTGATGCAAACCTGTGTATATGAACTCCAGCAAGATTTCAAAGACATCAGTGTCCACTCCAAGGATCTGCACTTCCTCTTTGTCTGCCTCCCTCATCCCACCAGCGAACAAGGCAGAGAAGTAGGGGCTGCTGGCAGCAAGCACTAGCCGGTGCACCTTGAAGACACGGCCGCCGACTTTAAGCCCCACGTCACAGAAGTCGGAGCGGAGGCGCATCTTGTTCATCTGGGCCAGGATGAGTCTGGCGTAGCGATCTGAAGCCAGCACAGCTTGCTCTAAACCCTGGGTTGCCATGGCAGCTGCACCAGGATTACGGCAGCATCCACTGGACGTCGACACAGAGATGGAGGACATGGCAGCGAAGGTACCTCTGCTTTACCATGGAGGCCAGTATCCTCAATCCTCCTCTCCTGTGAGGCTCGGGCCTGAAAAGCACAGCACACAAAACCAAAACACAGAGGCTCAGTGCATTGTTGTGTAACCAGCAACTTCTGATTTATCGGCTACCGGTGAAAGACAAATAAGAGTAAACCTCCCCTTCTTTGTGGTTCCACAGGAAAACATAACGAAGCATTAAAAAAAATAGTCGCCACTCATCCCACTGCTGTTATATGATCTGTAACACACACACCTGCCGGGCATGTTAGCCGTCTGGCAGCTCGCTAGGGTGCTTGTCAGTGATCATAGTCTGCACGACAGTACCAATACTCGACCAGTCCCTTTCCAGACGGAGAATTACTGACGGAAGTACAAAAAAAAAAAAAAAAAAAAAAAAAAAATGCAGCGTTTATTTTGCATTTACTGGCAACTCACCCTTAAGTTTGCTGATGAGGATGCAGGCAACTTCCGTCAGCCTGCAGGCTGTCAATACGTTTTTCCTGGACCGACTGCATTGGTCTGAATCTCCAGACATAACTAATTGATCCACGAGAGGGGAAAAAATTAATTTCTTTTAATTTGCACCACTGATACCGACAAGTTTTTATCTTTGAGTCAATTTAAATTACACAAATATTTTTCTCTGTTATTTTAGTCTAATTATAATAATTAATTTAAACGTTATTACCAGTTTGCCCCAAATTCAGGTCAGGTTTGTATTAGCACTCACCGCCAGGTGGCAGTGTTGGCTTTGAAGGAGCGGCATGTCCTTGACAATAGGCCATAGCAACCTAACGTAAATTATCACAATATTCCTACATATTTGTCCCCCGGTACAGTGTTATTTTTTTAGGCTTTAAGCTCTTTCGGTTGAGCCCACTGTCAGACTCACTGGGCTGCCCAGTTTACTTTATCTTGGGATCAGATTAGTTTAAGTATTATGTTGGAAAACTGTTAGTACATACACTCTGGGACTCTGGGCCCTTTAACCGTGTCTGCTGAAAAAAAGTGCATCTGAACTACAGTTAAAAAAGCGAAAAAAAAAACGGTAACGATCACTGGGCTTACACACCTGAAATACAAGTCTCCTAACACCCATCACTCAACTAGTATTTCCAGCTCTTTCAACACCCTGTGATGCACAAGAGAGTATGTCGTGGCTGCAGCCAATTAAAAAGTCTAAAGTGCCAGCCTAGCCAGCTTTTGAGATCCACCCTCGGCTTGCTGGAACTCCCTCCCGTTGCCCTGCGCTGTTAAATTTCCAGTAGGTCAGGGTTCCCTATAGGGCCTCCACAGTAACCATTACCTTAGCTCAACAACTAGCTTATTAGACACAACTTAAACTGGCTCTGAGTAAACCAATAAGACAAAGCTAAAACCTGAAACTGAAGAAGCTTAGAAAACAAACAGCTCCATGTAACTTTAATTCTCTCCTTGAGTCTCTTTATCGTGCTATGACCTGTGAGGGATTTGTATATCCTAACTTAAAGTGGCTCTTTAAAAGTTTAAAAGTTCTCTGGTGTTGAAATACTGAATTGTCATTAAAGGTCATTTTCCTTGCCCGATTATTATTATTGTTATTTTTCTTTTACTGTGTAACATATTTATCCCAGTCAAATACTAATCATATAGTGTTCCATTTATCAGATAGGGCTCTTTGTCATCCTTCAGTGAGCTCTTTCTCCCTCTGTCACTTTCCACTTGGTGTGTTAGTCACATTATTTCATTTTTAGCAGTCGTGAGGTGATCTGTGCTACTTTGCAATTCAAGAGCCTCATTAGCGTTTCATTGACGTGTGACAGCAGCCTCCAACACAGATGGTACATGTTACATACATGCTCCCTGCACACTCAACATGCCCATCAGACATTCATAGAAAATCCAGGCTGAAGTTTAGACTCTTATATAAAATAATAATCATGAAAATGAATTGTGTGTGTGTGCGTGTGTGTGTGACAGAGGTGTATTTGTCGCATGAAAGTGTGCCTTTTGTTCTCCATCCTGCTGCCTGGGGAGGTGTCTCTTGTAAAACAGGTTTTAAGGTTTAAGGTGAGGTACTAAAATGAACTTGAATATGATGACATACTTCCTCTGGTTGAAAACTCTTACAGTGTGTGAAAATGCTCTTCTTTTTAAGTCCCTCTTTTTTCCCCCTCCAGAGTTTTTTGCTTGTCATCATTGTTTTCTCTGGTCATCCTGTCTCTCCACTGCGGTGACTGTACCAAGAATTTCCCCATGTCGTGGGAGACAAAGTAAATAGTGCGAAGGTCATCCTATGGAAAGTGCTCACCATAATTGCCATTCCACTTTAAGTGCAGTGTGTCTGACTTTTTTCCCCCCATCAGGGGCTCTATCCTTTTTTTTTCTTTTACCAAGAAAGAAAAACATTATGAAATGAAACTGACAGATTAAAGCTGCATATAGGAGTAAAGGGCTTCAGATTAAAAGCTTACCCGATAACACAAAACAAGGGATTTCCCTATGATGATGGGAGAATCTGTGTGATATTCTTCTAACTTGTAGCAGATACTTAATAGTGAACTTTCCTTCTTGCTGCAGTCTTTGTGTGTAACTCCTTCGTTCCTTTACCACCACCATCATCATCATCATCAGCCTTATGTTTTCAGACCAAGCAGTGTCTGTCAGTCTTGTGCCACTTTAGTTTTCTGGCCACGTGCCTTGCTGCTGCTTCTTGTTTTCTTCTTTTTTAATCTATTTGAGAGCTGAAGTACCACAATGAGATTGTCCAGCTTTAGAAACGATGGGATGCTTCATTTAATAGGTGATTCCCCCACCCCCACCTTCCCTTAAGAAATAGCACAACATAATATTGCATGAAGTAGGAGGAAGGAAAATCACCCCAACTGTCGCTGAGGGCGTCCTGCTCTACCTGTTTTAAAACTGGAGGGATCGCCCATCCCTGGTCTAAGGCGGTATCTGAAAATCTGATTTGGCTGTGGTTCTGGATCTTGATGGTTTGTCAACAAACAGCATTGTGTCTGATTGTGTCTCATCCCTGTGTCTGAGCTGGATCAGTGTCCGCTCCTGTTTCAGTGCGATCCGAGTCTCTTTGTTCAAATCAAAGCTACCAGAGGTCACTCAGTTATAGCAAAATATATGCCAATAATAACTCGTTATTTTAGATCAACTTGTATCCAGGACTAATGCTATTTCCAACTGAGCACATCCAATCATTAAAGTTTGATTTCAGTTTCTAAAAGTCAACTTCAAATACAGGTTAACTTATACAATAACTGCATCTTTTTCCAAACTGATTAGGTTAGTGTGATTTTTGTTTACATTTTGCTTGAGGACACATACCAGTAGCCCACAGCAAGAAATCTCGACCGTTCTGGGTCACTGGGAGAACATATGGCTTAACAATCTAATCCAGAAATTACTGACCTTAATATTGTGATGAATATGTACAGCACCAAGTATAGCATTGCATACATTTGGATTTGTAACAATATGGGGCGTTTTTCTCCTTAGACGGACCGAGTCACTGGAGGAAAAAGTACTGAAAGAGGGGGAAAACAAAAAAAGGGACAAACTCACAACATCATTTTCACTCAGAAACTTTGATGTGCATCATTGACCATAATTCGCCCAGGCTCAAACAATTTTCTTTTCCATGACTTCAACAGCTCAGTGGGGGTCGGGAATCCAACCTGTTAACTTTCTTCCTGAGATGTATGTGTGTGTGTACAGACACATACACAGCATAGTGACATCTAAGCTGTTATTTGTGGCGGTATCAAAGGAAATGTGTCTGCATGGTGTTTAATGGTTCAGTCTGTTGCCTACATGCTTGTTGGCAGGCAACAGGATCTCCTGCCTTCAGCCTATAAGCCAGCTATATTGTGAGCTTGTAAAAAAAAAAAACAGAGAGGGGGAAAAAATCCCTCTTATCGATTCTGCTTCCAACATAGCAACTGACTGCTGATTGGCTAACCTGGGGCTGGTCTCGGACTGCCATTGGCTGATCGCGTAGCGTGAAACCGTGGAATCGGACGGAGACAGAGGAGAGGAGCGACGCGATTGGCTGCTGCAAACTGAAAGCGAAAACCTTTTTTTTCTGAAAGCCTGCAAGACAGTTGATGGTGTGTGTGTTTTAGGCGTGACTCCAAAGGTAATTCGTTCTGCTACCCCCCCTCTACTCCAGTCGGGACTTATTTAAATTGAGAACTAGTAAGCGAGTTGTAGCACTGAGGTGTGCTGACAAGAAAAAAAAGTGGAGGGAGAGGGCCTCTGAGTAAAAATATGTAGGGGGGGCTGGGTTTTTACATACGTTCAACTCTTATAGCTGGAAGCCAGGCGAAAGTAGATGTTAGCAGTGATAGCCAAACTGCTATAAAAGCTTATAGTTTTGGGGTCATAGCCATGTGGCAGTGTATTTTATGTGCAAAGAAAATGTAGAAAAGGCCCAGCTTGACCTTTCAAGCCTTCATTTTAATAACCAGCAGTGAGAGAAATAGGCCCTGCACTTTCTCCCCTCTCCTTCCTGCCCCACATATTTTTCTTCCCACCCTCTCCCTGTCTTTGGGACACTCAAGCAGCCGCCTGAGGGTGACTCATTGGTACACTCTGTCCTATCCAGAGCCCTCGAATAGTAAGACTACGGAAGTGCTTAGCGGCCACTTGGAATATATGTGAATATAGAGAGGCAGCGCTACAAACAAAGACCAGAGCACTGCAAAGCCTAATGTTCGGGTTATGACAAAAGTAAGAAGCGGGGAAAGATGTAAAAGCCCAGTCTTCAGGCTAAATCTTTATTTAGGTAAATGCATCATCAGATGAGGTGTAGTTTTTATTACCCAGCTCAAGTTATTGGAGATAATTAGCTGCTGATGTTAAAGTGTGTCAAGTGTCACTTGAATTTGTGCAATCAATATATACTGATTCCACAATACAGGATTAATATAACATAGATAATACAATCAAATGCATTTATTTAGGCATTTAGAATAGTTTCTCATTTATGTTATGCAATTGTTATTTTATAACATTAGGTAATTCCCACCGTGAATACATTTGTTGAAAGCGCCTTGAGGTGACTGCCTTATGATTTGGCACTATATAAACAAAAATAAATAGAATTGTTATATTTAGGTAATATTTCACTTGACCGACCCTGCAAAAGTCAAGTTTTGGAGCTTGATTTCATAATGCTGGATGAAATAACATTAAGATAAAGTCATTTGCAATTACTCAACAATTGTTCTTGGTTGCTAATATGAGTTTTTGTGATTTAATCTAACATCAGTTAACCTATCCAAAATCTACCAATTTGTTGGTGAATAATCCACAAATATGTTCTTGTTTTTTAAACAACTTAAATTTTGAAAATGCAATTCAAACTTCTGTGCTGCTATATCTCTATGCCACAGGTATGTTGCTAAATTTCAGGAATGGTAGCAAGGCTCCATGATATGCAATTGGTGAAAAAAAATAATAAATTGGAGTGAATGAGACATGATGTGACTCTTACCATTCGAGGGCTGTGGTGCTATCTATCTAGCTACACTGCGTCTGGTGAGTCCTAGCCAGGTTTGCATACTGCGTGTCCACCCACTCTCCATGCTGACACGGGTAAGAGGTAGTAATCCGTGGCCTGGAACTCTCCCCCAGTACATCCCTGCCCTCTGCACCTCATTAATCCTTACCTAACACAGACCTTCTGTGATGGTTGAAAGAGGCCACCTGTTGCTGTGGTCACACAGGTGGCCAGTGGTGGTGTCATCCAGGGTCAACATTATCATCATACACCCCAGTGGCAATACATGTGTTTTTCTGAGGATTTTGCACTGGTGAAATTAGCAAATTCAGTGTAATTGTCAGACAGGGGTGATGCCGACTGTGTGATAAACCTAGAAGGAAAAAAACCCAAGCTGCTCTCAAGTACCAAATGTTAATTTCCTTTTTTTTCCTTTACAGAAGGATCAAAAATTTGAAAATGCATGTGAGAGCCATGCAAAGCATGTTCCTAAAAAATTTTTTTGGAGTGACTCAACGGCAGTCAGGCTGAGTACGGAAGAGCCTGCGCACATCCTGCTATTGTCTTTATCGCTTCCTTTCTCTCCCATCTGTCTGCAGCGTGTCCTCCAGTGCCCTCGCTGTCTCCCACCTTGGCAAACTCAAAGATAAGCTCATTGGACTACCACGGCTTCAGTAAAGACTGTAAACCCAACGTAAGTTAGTGTTAAGCATAGTTTTGGTCACTGGAACTTTAACAGCACTTAGAAAAATAACAAAGCTGCCTTCAACCTTTTTATGATTAATGTGAATAATAATAATTTTTAAAAAGTGTTTCTTGAACAGTGTTAGCAACAGACTCGAATTAGTTGACAAAACCATCATCAGTTTATTGTCTTTCAGCAAGAAAAAGGTCAGGATCTCACATTGCTTAGCGTCACCTGAGGAATTTCCTCAGTCCCCCAGTGAAGTTTGATTATTTTAAGAGGCTTAAACAACCTACTTCCATAAAGCAACCTTTAGAAATACACTTTTATTATGTCTCTGTACAGAGCGTCTATTGTCCTCAAACTCGAAAAATGTGCCAAGTTCAACATGGATTCCTTTCCTCTTAAGCTATGTAGGCTGCATGTCATGGAAAAAAACATTCATAGCTCAAGCAATGCCACAGTTCAAGTAATTGAGGCAGGATACTTCCGGACCTCTGGCAGTTCACACAAACATTGGAGGCCACTAAAGAGTGCATTTTTGTGGCAAATGTCAACCTCTTGCAACAACAATACCTTCACCACCACCACCACCACCGTCATCATACATTGCAACAATAGAAATACTGTTGGATTGCACTTTCATCTTGTGGCATGTTTATAGAAAAAATATATATAGAATACAAAAAGCTTATACTTCTTTGAGTAACAGAATATAACATACAGTACTTCAGATTACGTTTTGATCAGCAGGTGTACATAAACTGCCCTACCCTTGCCCAAATGCAATTACTGGACTAAACAGGGATGTAGTTCTGCTCAATATTTAGTGTTTTGGTCAATGGGTATATGCTCTTACTATGGTATTCTACAGGATGTTAATGCTACATAATTATCCACTGTATATGAATGTCAGTTTATTTAAAAAAAAAAAAAAGAAAGAAAGAAAAAAAAATTACTTGGCCCTCCAAACCACCTGGATGAAACTACATGTTTACACCATTCCCCCACCCCACCCCCACAAAAGCACTTTGTAGTAATAATCCAATATTTAATCCAATTTTAAAAACTGAACAGTTTAACTCAAAACATCTCTAGCAATGTGAATTCTTGGCTTAAAGAAAAAGTGCAGCACCTGACGTCAGTGAGTAGATCTCAGGTGGTCAGCACCCCTACCCAAAAGGTGTGTGTTAAACAAATGGCAATAAATGAAGTACAAAAAAAAAAAAAAAAAAAAAAAAAAAAAAAAAAAAAAAAAAAAAAAAAAAAAAGCTGAAAGCTTAAAACAGTCTTAAAAAAAATAAAAAAAAATAATTCAAGCTGACATTCAAGTTGCGGTTCCACTTCTGTGAAATCCCATTCATAAAACAGTTGGAATCACTGTAGTGCAAAAAAAAAAAAAATTCTATACAATGCACCCTGATGCAGTCTCTCGCAGTAAACATGTCCTTTTGTCTGTCACCACTGGATTACATCTCCGGAGCGGCAGGGGCCATCCCCGACGTGTGTTTTGGAGTCTGTATCAGTTTGTGTTGTTCCTCTGCGTGCTGTGAAGGTGTGGCTGCAGCTTTGGCGTGCACCGGATGTGACAGCCGCACATCCAGGGCGTCATTGTGTTGCACTAATGAGTGCAGGCGATAGTGCAGGACAAGGTCTTTCAGTGAACAGTGGACATCATAGGGCTCGGCAAAGCCGTATCCGTGCGGTGTGCTGTAGATCATGCAATGCTTGACTTCTTCGTTTACGCTTTAACGGAAAGAAGGACATCTGTAAGTGTCATGTGATCAAATCAAGAGCAACAAGCATCTCAAACAGATTCCATTTTTTGGGGCCAAAATGCTGGACTTACACAACGGAGCAGGCGTAACATCCCTGTTTGCTGCTCTCGCGGATCAGAAATGTTCCAGGGACTTTGCCTTGAAGCATCTCCTCTGCCTGCGTCCGACTCAGTTCACCAACAAACCAGCTCGTCTCATCCTGATGTGGCAAATTCTTCTCATCTCCCTTTAGCACATACGTACTGAAAGAAAGAGGGTGGTTGTCATGTCTCTTTCAATTCTGTCTTCCATTAACAAGTTATATTTATTAAAATTAATGTTTTTATATTAAAATAAAGAATGTGTTTAAACTTACTCATCAAGGCTGTCGTTATGTGCCCCCAGCCAATCATTTATGCGTTTCTGCCGTACGCCTTTGTGATTAAGCCAGCTGCAAGAAGAAAACCTAAACATTATAATCCCTAATGATTGTTACCACAAATGCCACAAAACAATATTCTGATGCCACTTACTTGAGGTACTGGTCTCTCATGATACGTAGCTGGATGAGGTCTGGCCGCAGGTTGTTAATCTTCCTGTCCGTCTCTCTGTAATCCTCCACCTGCGTCCTCAAGTCTTCCTCTAAATGAATTTTGCTGTCATAGATCTCTGCGAGACGGCACTTCAGCTTCTCGTAGTGTATCAGAAAGCTGATGAGGGAAAGGACAGGTCACAGGTGTGACCAGAGTTTAGGGGTTTATGTGCAAAATGCACCCACATTTTAAGAGCCCCCCCCCCCGGCCACTGTGCAATGAAGTACCTCTCCAAATCTTTGTCAATTCCCTCCAAATGGCTGCTTCTCTCAAACTCTTCTCCGTAGCACTCCTGCTCACGACACTGCTCCTCAAAGATCATCATAGTCTCATTAAAAGCCTCTATCGCCGTGCGCTTCATCTGGATCTCCTGTGTCATACAGAGTATATCCATTCAGAAAAGACTCAGGCATTTGTTAAAAGTAAATCAGACCATTAAGAAAAGATTTATTTTATTTTAAAAAGGCTGCATTTTTAACCTGTGAGGTCTTTGTGAAGGCTTCGTAGAGACGATCAAACTCCTTTGATTTCTCTTGGTACTGACTGTGGACCTCCTTAAGCTTTCTTCCAGTCACATCCACACTGTCCTCTTTCACCTAAACGCAGAAATTTCATTTGCTTAGACGACGCGTATTCTTGTGTTTAAGTAAAAAGAAATACATTTGTATTTACTCACGAACCTGCTGGAAACGGGACACAGGATGGGTAAGCATCAGATCCAGTGAGGCATTATATTCCACCAACGGATGGTGCTCATAGTACCAAATGAGCTCCACCACCGACGTGAATGTGAGAGGGTCTGAGAAGCCATACTTCCCGTCACGGTGGTAAATCTTGATCAGCTTGTTGTGCCCGTCTTTTCTAAAAATTTGAGTAGAGAAAAAAATTAGATCAGTGCAAAATACAATTTAAACCTCACCATTAATATTTTCTTTTAGCGCTGCGCTTGGAATCACTGTGCTCCTCTTCTCTTCATCTTACCTTAATGTCAGCGTAAAGTCTCCCTGCAGCTTTGTGGATGCATCGCGCACCAGAAAGGAGCCATCAGGTGTGTCTCGGAGCTTCTCGTTTACCTCCTCCCTGTGGGAAGTCAGTTAATGCTTAACGGAATTCAACGTGCCAATATGTTTAACAATCAAAACATCACACGAGACCTTTGAAAGGATGGGATATTTGCTGAAGGACTGCGGATGTTCTAATCCTTTACCTTGTTATGTCACCCCAGTACCATTCAGCGTCCTGTAGCGAATGCGCAGGAGGCGAAAGGCAGTTGCTGTTCATGGTGGAAGATGGTGGCTTTGTTGACCTGGGAGGGAGAGCTGCATGCGAAAGACAAAACGAGGATGGAATGAAATGCAAATTTTCCCCTCTTTTCTTAGAGAATTTAACACAATAATCTGCCACAAGATCTACTTAAGCAGTTACTGTAAACACGACCCCTTCAATATTATGACCCCCCCCTCCCCATCCATCCAGCCAGCAAATGAGGCACACACAGTTTGTAACACCCTTGCTTGATGAAGCCTGACAAGATCTGAGAACATGCCCGGGCAAGTTTCCAAGTTGCCAAATCATTACCAAGATCTTCAGTGCTGTCATTACTAAAAATAGAAATGTAGCTTATGAGTTAACTATTAAATTTGTTTTTTTTAATTAATTATTCCAAATACTTTAATTATAAAATCCATTATACACTAACCAGTATCCAACTCTTGTGAAATAAAATAAAGTCCATTCTCTAAAGTTTGCCTCTGGCACTGTCCTGAATTGCATGACTGGCATTTAATAGGCTATAAATTATATTTTGAGTCTCTTGGACCACCCTTTTCATTTTATAACCATTGCGAGCTTAGAGATCATAAGTTTTCCATCAACCCTGAAGGGAGGAAGAGGGAGGGGGGGGATCCGTGACTCTGGCTTGAAGACTAAGCGTTTTCCTTAAAAATGAAAAACGAGGGGAAACCGCATCAAGAGGAGTGAAGGGCGATATATTTCACTGCAGGACAAAAGTGCCTTTCACGAGGCAGTTAGGGAGAATACAAGAGCACCCTCACACAGGGGAAAGTGTGGCTTTCTCCCACCATCCGCTCACCTTCCACCCCCCCTCCTCCTGACCTCAAAAATAAACAAAAGACAGGTGCAGCAGTTCAGTGAAACGCTGCGGCTCCTGAACTCTGCAAAAAAATTTAAGTCTGCACACCTTTCCCCCCTCCTCTTCCTTCCACGGAGTCCTGCCAAAAAACACTCCACCGGCTTCCAAACGCCACATGCTTGCACTAGTACATGCACTAGCAATGCATGCAAGAAATTATTTAAAAAAAGATGCCAAATTAAAAGTCTGAAACGCACACAACACAAACTGGCTGACCCACTGTTTTCATTTTTGTTGTGCTTCCTACACCCTGTATTGTCGTCACAGATTTTCAGCTCTCATAAACCTCTCCTGCAAGCTACTTAATTAACTGTAGCCCACTTAGTATAGCTATTCGTAAATTAAATAAATGTATTAAGGCTAAGGACTCTGACGCAGTTTTTTTTACTAATCAATTGGCCAAATTCAATTAACATAACTCAAATCGGCTACAGCACATTCGCTAAACGTTTTCGGCGCAGTAACAACGCAAAAGCAAAACAGGCTACAAAATAAGCTGCAGGCGAGTTTATCGGAGCTAAGTCATGAGACGAGCTGCCTGTAGCCTACTTTCTGAGCTAGCGAGCAAATTAACCACGGCTGGCTGCAGTGGAGAACAAAGCGGTCGTTCATTAACGCACTCGCGACTATATTCTCTATAAAATGCACTCTTTCCTCTGCCGCACACGTTTGGGTACGTGTCGTTTAGGTTCGTGTCGTTTAGGTTTAGTGGGACAACGCAAAGCCGCCGTGCATCCCTGTCAAAGTTTGCCATATGTGCCGAGACAAAAGAAAAGAGGCAAGCCACTGCGCCTGGTTCTCCGAAAGGTATTACGTAATTGCCAAGTGAATTGCGCTATGCATGCCTGGGCAATGCCACTGGGAGAGCGCAGCACTGAGGACCTGACCATTGCAACGCTTTGCCGACACCTGCACAGCATTTTCTCAGATGTCAGCTTTACTAACAGATATTAACCGATAAGAAAAAAAGAAGAAGAAAGCGGGCATTGATAAAACGCTCCCCGACCCCCCGCAGATCAGATAATGGCTGGTTTTAACCCTAACTTACCTGGTGCTTGGTCCATTTCGATGTAGAATAAACCTTCGGGAGGATAAATCATTCCTGTTTCACTAGAGTAGTCCAGGTTGCCGCTGTTGTCTTCGCAAGTCTGAGCAAAATAATAATAATAATAAAAATGCACGTTTCTTTTAACCTAATTTAAGCTAGGCTACTTAAGAGTATTCGCAGACGCCACGTCCTACATTTAAGTGAATAAAAAGATAACTCCTTGGATTCCGCGTCCATAAGCATCCCACAGTCAAAAATTTAGTGTTCTTAAATCGCCTTTCTAAACAGAGACCATTTTCAGACATAATAGATTGTCAGTCCGTGCCTTCTCACTGTGTGGCGGCGCTCTAGTTCATCTGGGAAGTGGAGCGACTTTAAAGGGCTGTTCGTAACATCATCTTGGTACAGTCCAAGCTGCTACCACAGTAGGGGTGTTCTTTTTCTTGTTGGGATCCTGTGTCGTGTACAAAAAGGAGCTATTGAAATGTATCCTACGTAATTATTTAAAAGTAAGCGTTTTAAATGAAAATGAACATATATGCACTTAAATAAGTAAATTGTGTAAGCAGATATATGGCGTTTTCCACATAACATCCACGAACCCCTAAAAGTGTAATAGTACATTCCAGACCGTTTCATTCAGATCTCTTCAAGCTTTGCCCTAACAGCTGAAAAATCCTTTGCTGTACATGAATGGATTTTTTTTTAAAGTTAAAATTACGAAATGAAAATATTTAACGTGTATCTTTTAAGCAATCAAGAATTAGAGCAGTTTCAGCCATTATGGTTGCTCCAGTTTATTGATAAGTGAACACATTCTAAGAAAACAATGTCCTGTTACAGGTTTTAGCATAATTAAACTTGGTTGGCTAAAACACCTTTTGTAGTTTCCTAGTTGGCAAGTAAGTATTATATTCTTGTTGAGCTTGCCAGACACGTTCAGCAACAGTAAATGGCATCTTGGCTGACACCGCTCATAATTACTGCTGCTGTGAGATCATCCAGTTAAAGATAGCAGGTGTGTAACCACCTGTACACTTTAGGTCTGAAAGAAGTGGTTATTTTACAGTGACACATTTTGCTATTTCTTGCCTCATATGCTAAAAATGGCCAGAGTATTAACAGTACTGTCCTCTTATGTGTTCGGAGTGGATGAATACACACATTGTAGTTTGCTCATGACACAGAATGACATTGTGCTGTAAATTTAAACAGCCATGGCCTCTTCCACCAGTTGAACTTAGTGGCTACAGAGAGAGAGAGAGAGAGAGAGAGTGAAACAAGGCCCGCTTGGTCAGAGGTCTGCCTCTGTTGGTGTCCAGGCGTTTATAGCCACTCCCCTTTTGACCCAAGTTTAGAAAGTCAGGGGAGGTAATTGCCTCCAGCATTCCTTTTTCCCATCAGTAAGTTGATTCTTTCCTGTATCCAGTCTTTACCCAAGAAACACTGAACTAGCTGCCATGATCAACCTTGTTAAGACAACAAAAAGCACGATTATAGGTGGATGTGGGTCATTTAAGCAAACACAAATTGAGATTATTAACTTGTATAATAAAATTCACATTAGTCTGTAATTTGCTTGTTGCACTGAATCTGAGTTTAACTTTCTGATTGATGTCTGTGGGATGTTGGCATGTTTCTCAGGCCTTACATCCACCGTACAGCAGCTATGTAACTGGGTGCTCACACATGTCTGAGTGTTTGTGTGCTCCCGGTGCCCCCATACTTGAAGAAGCCTTGAAGTTTGTCATGGCGTACTACTCGGCTGCTTCCCCTTCCCCCCCACTCCCACTACCACAGTGTCAGAAGAGCACAGAATTTGCCCCCTTTAACTTCAGGGTCTGACCTCTGTGACACATTTCACAGCCACCACCCTCCTGAAACAGAAGACAGCTGGAGCTCCAGATATGTTAGCAGGGGGACAGTGGGTCTCTGGGCTCTGTGTTGCGGATGTGTTGCTTCTTGATCAGCATTAGAAAAAGTTGAACTAATTAGGTTATGCTGTGTGTTCCCTGTGCGTCAGTTGCATTCGTTGTGTGTACGTGTAATGATCAGGGAGAGGGAGGGCTGTCCTGTGGGATAAACCTTTAGGCTCTGCACCCCAGATCCAGGCAGTCCTGATGGGATCAGTGAAGACTAATCGGAAGATTAACAGGATAGGCTGATACTGCAAGCCTGCCAGCTGCCTGCTAGCTGATGTGACTCATCTTGATATCCACCACTGCAGTATGCCACCAGATTGTGGTAGTGCTGGGAAACACTGTGCACGAGCTTTAAATTAATAGGCAGATGTTTCTCTGTGCAGAAAACAGCTCAAGTTTTATTTTGTTAGGTTTAAATTTTGACACTAATCTGACAAACAAGAGAAAGTCCATTTTAAGCAGTAAGGAAAGTGGGTGTCAGCTAAATTATAGTTTTTAATTTCTGACAGGAAAAGAAATGTAAATAAACTAGAGACAATTTTATGAATCGATCACACCAGTTGCAATGCCTCCAGATCCATATGCAGTCATCCCTACATTTATTACACGAGTACTTAGCACTAATGAGTTGGACCACCAATAAATTCAAACGTGGCCCGGTACAAACTCTGTGTGATGTCCAGTTGTGCCCACGTGACTAATTCAAAGCAACCCAGTGAAGTGTGATGTGTGCTCCCTAAACCAGAGAATTTCTAGTGATCTCTTGTGTCCTCTACACGTGCATAAAAGTGAGTGCAGGAAATGTCCCATGTGATTATCTTACATTTTTCACAGTTTATATGTAAAAGTGATCACAGACTCACAAGGTGAAAACAACATATATTTTATTGCAGCTGTTAACTGGAACCCAGGAGATTGGGAAATATGATTGGTTTGGTCTCATAGAGATTGTTAGATCAGTGTGATTATGGTGCGCTATATGTTAACTCTAGGGAAATTATGAAATGAGTGTCAATCCCCATATTTAAGAGTGTTAAGTGTTTACATGATAGTCCTCCTGCTGGTATTCACTCAGCCACAATAAGTCAAACAAGCAATACTGGACTTAGTGGAATAATCTCGTGTTTTTTTAGAATAATGATTGTTTAGACTTTGTTAAGGAACGTTATTAATCAGATGTTTTTTTATATTCCTCTATAGTGCAGTGTGGGCTGACACAGTATGGAGAAATCATTTCTTAGTTCAGTTCACCAGTGTCAGTATCTGTGTCATGGTCTTGCACTGTAGCCCTGAGCAAACTGCACTTCTCTTAAACCTTCTGTACTGTAGTGTGCTACTATTCACGGCCATTGAAGGGATGCATAATGGCCTTGGCAGGGCGTACGATATTCACCATGGAGAGACTGTGGGATTTCCCTGATCCGCAGCCAGAACCAGCACACAAAGCACGCAGCAGTCCTGCCAGAGGCAACTCAACTGTGGGCAGAGTGTAGGGCGGCTATGGTCTGGACCCCAGGACCCTGCCATTGAGGAAATGTAAGTGGGGACAGTGTCTGAACGGCTTGAGTTGGAACAGAAAAACCTTGGATGACCAAAACTATGAGCTTCAAATAGCTGGGCCCTGGGAAACATAGCTTGTTCTTTTAGGGAGGTCAAAGAGAAGCCAAAAAGAGGAAAAAAGAGGAAAAAAATAAAACCAGTGTTTGATGGATGGAATGTTAAATTGGAGGCTACTGTTACTATAGACATCAGGAAAACGGACATATCATTTTTCCAAATGCTCCAGTGCTGCCCCTCTCTTTCTCCGTCCTCTGAATTATCTCCTAGAGGTCATGCCTACCTCTCATCATCTGTCACTCCATACCGTCAGAGCCTAATCTTATTAACCGAGGTGACAACTGAGGTCCTTGTGGCATGTCACCTCATAATATCTGCTAGTTCGGTGTCTTACTTATGCAGAAGATGACTATTCAGTGGTATCAGCAGCATGAGTAGGGGTCTCTTTTTCCTCTTGTACTTTCCCCACTGTAGTGTACATTTCAATGTTTTTTTCTCTGATTCTACCAATCTCCGACCTGTATCCCCATGTAATGTTTGTGCTATATGTGTAAGGTCGGGGGGGGGGGGGGGGGGGGGGGTGTCCCATTTCACTGCAGGGCAACCTGCATGTGACGAATAAAGCTTTGATTGATTGATTGATTGATTCTGTTTCTCTGAGCTGAGGCTTTCCCCGGCTCTGTGGTGAGCCAAATCAAGACTGGAGATGAAACCCTAATGCCAAATGAATCCATGACATGCTGTCATTTCTTGTCCTTCTATCATATAAGTATAGGTATGGATCCATGTAGGTAATTGGGCTGCAAGTAACAAAATTTTGTTGCTGAATAAGATGATGATCACTTTTTTTCCCAAGTGTTTCAAATATCAGAAATACAGAAAAACAACCTTTCATGTACTTTTTGTCATTACTGTCAAGCTGAAAAATAATTGTAAAACAATGTTTAAAGTTAGACTTTCTGTGACTTATTCAGTTGCCTATAATATTCTGTGAACAGTTTCCAATGTGAACAACACAATTCTTACGTATGTAACTTACTCCTCAGTGCCTCTATTCCACATCCAGTAATATTGTTTTTCAGATATGTTGGAAGTCAGATTTCAGAACTCCCGAGTGATATCACTCTTGAGTTAGTGCATTCCAGTAGTAAAGTGGGAAAAGCAAGAAAAAACAGGCCTTGCTTTGGTTCTGAGTTAGAGCCATTCATGTATCACTATCAAAAACACAGCTACAACACATTTATGGATAGAGCTTGGTCAGTTTAACTTTAAGTTTTACAGTTTTACTACTGTTTATATTCACTGCCACAATTTTAGATTGTTAACTCTTGGTTGGTGGGGTTGCTCCCACTTTTTGAGTAGGAAATCCGAGTTGAGGAGCCACTCTAGATTAACATTACAATTGAAAACTAGGTAATTTGGATTTCCAAGTTAATCTGTAATGGAATAATCAACAGTAAGCAACATTAGCTAAAGTTATCTTAGCAATAGAGTCCAATAATCACTAATAATGACATACATTTAGCGCCCAGTGAAACACAAAGTCCATATAAAGACAAAGCAACAGAAAAAGATGTTGGTTCAACCAGCAGTTCGCTTGAGGCAGCGTTGGCAAGGAATCAAGATATGGTTAGCCAGCAAGCTGCTATGTTAGTTAGCACTTTTCCCCGGAAATAGGACTAACATTACCTAGATTAAACCATGTGCAGTATAAAATGTGAATGTAGCTTCTGGGTCTGAAAAGCAAAGCTAACATAGAGGTGCTTAAACCTGCATTCTTCTTAATGGCCAGGATGTGATGCCTTGGTTGCAAAAAGACCCATAGATGTTTATGGAAAACATACTGTGTCTTTCTTTTGGCTGATTACCACGCAAACCAGCTAGATGTTATCTAATGTAGCAAAATAATGTTAAGTGAAGAAGTTTGGCTAATTTATAAATGACCAAGCTCATCATGCTGACTTTAAAAAAATACTTTATCAGCTCATATTATATGTTGAACATCATAGTGAAAAAGTATTTACTCCCTCCAACATTTGTTATTATTTTCCATCCAGGCCTCGCTGGCTTCGGTTAAGGTCAGAGTTCATGATTCAACAATAGGAAACAGACAGGACAAAAACAGCATCCATCAGAGTTTTGGAGTGGTCTAGTCAAAGCCAGGACTTAAATCAGATTGAGATGGTTTGGCATGACCTTAAAAAGTTTGTTTATGCTGGAAAGGCCTCCAATATAACTGGATTTAAAAAAAATTCTGCAGAGAAGAGTGGGCCAAAATTCATTCACATGTGAATGTGAATGACTCACTGCCAGTTGATTGACTGCTTGGTGGCAGTTCTTGCTGCCACAACCAGTTATTAGGGTTAGGCGATAATTACTTTTTTCACACGGGGGCAGGTAGATTTGGTTATCTCTTTTCCCTTAAATAATGAAATCATCATTTAAAAACTGCATTTTATATTTAGTTATTTATCTTTGTCTAATATTAGACATTCATATTACTTTCATGATCTGAAACATGGAAGTGTGACTAATATGAAAAAAATAGGAACTCACAAAGGGGGAGAATAGTTTTTCAAAGCACTGTATAAACAAGTTACAGCTAGCCTTTTCCCTTTTTGCAGTACTAGCCATGAAGCGTGCAAGGCCAGGCTGGATAGTGTACTACTTTGTCACGTACAAATCAACTTTGTAGTCTTTATAGTCATATCTGGTATGCAGTGTATATACAGTGGTCTCTCAGTAAGTCCAGTTCAATAAACAGAGTGTGATATAGATACACAACATAAACACAGTATTGCAACATATGCAGGACAGTCTCATGGAGGCCTAGCTCTCCTCACTGTTTTGGCAAATGACGGTTCCCACATGGAGTGAAAGCATGAGCGGTGCCAGATAATCTGATGGGTTTTTTTGTTTCTTGTCCAGAGACAGGTGTAAATAATTATTTTAGCAGTTTAGCTCCATTCACAGAGGACTAATTCACGAGTGATCTCTAATGCACCCCCAGCTGAATTGCAGCCAATTTCTGTACAATGGGAGTCATAGGAATGACTCTCCTAGATTATCTGTGTACAAACTCGAGCAACAGGATGTTGACTACAGTTGCTCTTCTCCCAAACTGAAGTGGCAACAGGTGTCATTAATATTCAAATTCCTTGATGTTCTTGAAGAAGCATTAAATTGCTTGTTTTGCCTGACGAATACTCCGAAAACCAATGATGTTCAGTTAGTAATAACTGACATGAATGTCCTTTCCATTTTACTTGGAAAGTAAATTCTAAAACTCACAGCTCTGCAAACAAAGATGATATTATATTTTGATACAGTGTGTGACAAATTGGTTTGTGCACAGAAAAGTCATGTTGTAGTCAGCCCTCAGCTTAAGCAGCAGAATTTCTGTGATGATTTGTGTCAAATCTAGCTCTTTAAATAGGAGTCATGTGTGTCAGTGACCAAATGGTATAGCTGGAAACCTCTCTCTCCCTCTCTCTCTCTCTCTCTCTCTCTCTCTCTCTCTCTCTCTCTCTATCTATCTATCTCTATCTCTCTCTCTCACTCACTCACTCACTCACACACACACACACACACACACACACACACACACACACACACACACACACACACACACACACAGACACATGCAAACACACACAATCCGAGGCTTTCATGCAAGGCAAAATGGAGAAGCTGAGACCTCTTTCAAGCTCCTGGGCAGTTTCCCCCCTTGTATAAAGGGACACTAGTCTACTTGGCTACACAGCCATCACATCAGCACTATAACTCTATTAGGCACAGCTCCAGGACACACTAAGCAACCCGTAGTCTACAATGGCATCATTGTCAGCAGGGATTGCAGCTATTGTCATCCATGCTACAGGATTTATTCCCCTCCTCCCATATTGCGACCTTCACCTCTGACCCTTGCTGCCATCTCACATGCTCAAGGGACTGAGCGCTTGTGAGGTGTTATGCCGTCCAAAGTCTTAAAGACCCCTTCACAATGACCGAAGCCTCCTAAGTGGATTCTCTTGATAGCACAGCTCCTGGGACGATTCAGGTTAGTGTCAGCAAGGAGAGAGGGTTGGGAAGGGGTCAAAATAAGGAGCTGTGATGGGACTGATTGACCCTTAGAAAGGGTCAGTTAGAAGGCATGAGAGGAGAGGAGCTGCCTAAATGGCTCTTTTCTCTCCTTTTCTCCCCCTGGGCAGGGCAGAGAATCTGTATAGTTATTTATGAGTGTGTGGGAGAGCAAGTGGGGCTGCTGTGAAAACCACCAGACCTCTTTGTTGTAAAGACTGGGCTGAGGTGCCTGCGGTTGGTTCTGTCATATATACATGCACATGCAAGTGCTCACACACACTATTAAGAACCCCTCCCAGAGCGGCAAGGACAGAGGAGAGGACACTGTTGCGAGGCAGATTTGGAAAATGAGGTGTGTCTCACACAATAGCTGTCAGCAGTTTGATAGGTGCTTCTCGGGCGTGTAGACCCCAACAAACTTCAGCTGGAAGCCACTGACATTAATTTGAACCAAAGTTGACACACGCTTGTTTAATGTGATTACTGAGATGGAAGGATTTTTATTAACAATTGTTATTCCTGCCATTGCATTATTAATAAAAAAAAAAAAACTATTTTAAACAGTATGACCTCCACCACTAAACGTTTAATGAATTGCTGCATTCGTCGACACAGTCACTCCAAATTATTGTTTTGTTGGTACTAAGGCAGTGATTCAGAATATGCCCGTGCTGGAGTTTTGTTGAGTATTTTTCTGCTGTATTCTGATGCATGCCTGAGACAGTAAATCCATGATTTCTGAGGTTACCATGAGTCACATATTCCTCATTGTAGAGAATAAATTAGCATTGCCTTCCCAGAATTGCATAAAGTTACTGTTCACACCACTGCAGCACGTCTGCCAGTGTAACACACACCACTTCTTTTTTTTCCCTTTCCCTGACAAAGTTAAATTAAGCTTGAATTTCACGCTGAAGTCAAATGGTCATGATGTCATGGTTTGAGGACAGAATGACTCGGTTTGTCTGTTGACTGAGAAGGCCTATTCTTGCATGTTTGGGTGGGAGCGTAGCATATAATTGCAGAGCGGGATAGCATGAGGGGATGGGGGAGGGAGCGAGTTAGCACGCAACATGAGTTTTGGCCCACAGTTGCTGGTGTGGGTGCCAAACTTGTCCAGAGGGCTGCTGTGTGTATCTGTGTGCGAAGCTAGGTTCTGCTCTGCCTAGAGGCTCGCACCGTTCCAAGACACATCTTTCATTTGCACACGCTGAATAACTTAGGGGAGCCCAAGGCAGTCTGGACAGGGGATGGATCTGGTTTTATGTGCTTTTTTAGGGGATGTTGGGCCATTGCCTGGCTGCGTGAGTGTGTGCAAACGCAGGAGAGTCCAGATCTTTTCTGGACGTGCAAAATTCTTCTTCTGAGTGTCCCTTTTCAGAACCGTTGCATTGTTTAGTTGTCAAGTTAGTTGTTAGGGAGCAACCAAACCACTGTACACGTGTTGCAGCCATTTGAGGATTACACTGATCCAAAAATCTGACAGTAAAAGAACAGAATGGAAAGCTTTGTCGGTCTTTTCATATCCTCTCGGTGGGAGGTAAAAGCCAGGACCTCCAGACATGGGCTAGCACTGGTGGGTGTTAATGGGGGAGTTTGAGCGCTCAACAGCCAACCAGATGGACAGCCAAACACTGTGCATTTAGGAAGATCATATGGGATAACCTTGCAAAGACAGATTGACATTTTGCTGACAAAACAAACCACCCCTGTCCGGCACGCAAATTGCCCCCTTTCCTTTTAGCCAGTACACACACACACACACACACACACACACACACACACACACACACACACACACACACACACACACACACACACACACGTGCACAAACTCTCATACAAATACCTTAAGTGGTATGTGCTTACACAGGCTTTAAGGAAGTTATTTCAGCATGTGTTAAGAACTCGACGGGGAGCCATAACAATAAGAGGATAGGACAGAAGAATCGACAACTACACAACTCCTGCGCAAACATTAGCACCTGTGTAAATGGCACAGCCTTGAGCCAAAAGGACAGCAAGTAAATTCATTTTCTGAGTCATGCTTTGGAATTTCATTTGGTGCTTTAAGGCCAAAGGTTGGGATGTATGTCCCAGAAGGTAAAGAGTGGCATTATCAGTCCTAATTTTCCCTGCTAATAGAATTAGACTGCTTCTAAAAAGATCAAGTGTACAGCAAACTAAAGTAGGTCTTTAAAACTATTTCAATTGGTTATGTTAAATCTGTTTAACCACGTAGATAAATCCAGCCTTATCAGATTCCATTACGTGACCCCAGCCCCCTTTTATCTCCTTTTGGTGTAGTCAAAACATTTCACTCGGTTTAGAACAGAACAAAATATTCTCAGTCATGAAAGAACAAAAATCGCCAGGAGTCACATTACCCTGGTCTATGAAACCTCCAAGTCTCCCTGCAACAATTTGAATATGCTCCACATGATTTATGGCACATAAACTTCCTCCCACCCACACACAACACAAATTTACATCAGTAATACAGCTTGTACCCACACTGTGTGTTCCAAAATACTGATTACATTTGTTGTCATAACATTTAACGTAAATTACTACTGTCATCGTTCCACTTCACGCTTGCGTCTGTGGCCTTTTCACCACACTCTCCATGTCGGCACAGGAGATTCTGTGCAAGAGATGACTGTACTCTAAAAGTGCTGACTGCACAAGGTGAAATTGTCGTGGTAACCCAGAAAAATGATGCCAAAGACTGTTTAACTCATCTGGTTTTGACGAGTTTTATAGAAAAAAGTCAAATTACACAGGGAGTTGTAGCTTTGCAGATTAAGTGTAGTCATATTAACTGTTAAGAAAAAAAAGAAATATAAGTGCAACAATACAAACAGTTACATTACATTCTGGGAAATTTTCTAATGACTCGGTCATATGAGAGAAGAAATAGGATGATACAATTCCTGTACTTAGGAGAAACTAGTTGTTGTTTGATGACTGCCCCATGATTACATAGTTTTTTTTATCTAAACAATTTCTGTCTAACATATGATTCCCGAAAAATAGCCAACATGTTTCAATCCGTCCGTGCTATTGTGGGCAACTTGTTTGGGAGTCAACTCAACTGGTTGCCAGCTGGTTGTGTTGTGGTTATATTTCCATATAAAAGCAAGGTTGCTGAGTCCTCATGTCATTTTGCAGTTAGATTGCTATCCTGCATCAACTATGTCACGATGTATGGAGGAATTTGGTAAATTTGTATGCCATCATAAAGCCTGCTGACTTTTTTCATCAGTATTAATTAATTATTAATTCATTCAGTACATTTTTTACGATCCAAATACCTGGGAAATAATTCCCAACAGCCTGCATTTTGAATTTAGTGCTATTTAGCAAATATTTAAATGCTAACCCCCTCAAAATAAAATGACTTCGGGACACTGTCCTCTTCAAATGTGTTTGCACTACGATCAGTACTCTTTGTTTGTTTCGGATGAAGGAGCTGGACATGTTTCTGTAAAAATGACCTTCAGTGTATTTACACATGTGCATAACTGGACATAACACAAATCTTATTTTTTTGGGGAGCTTTAAGATTAAAAACCATTCAGTGTCCAATTTGCATCCACACACGGACCTCTGCAAGGTAATGTCTGGAAAAGTTTGCACATGTGTGAAAACAGCTTAAGATGACAGTTGAGCACAAAAATCTCATGCGCTACACCTATGCATGTTGCGTCTGTTGTAGTGACCGTGTTAACATGCTGAGCTCAAATCAGCAGCACTCACGCTGGTTATGCTGCACAACAAGATAATTTGATCTTTGGAAAGTGTCCCGTGAGAATATTTTACTACTCTGCCGCTGCCTGTATGCTGATTTTGTTCCTTTAAAAATTTGGAAAAAGATCCGTTAATGGATTTGTTAGCTTAATTTGTTTAGTGATAAATATTACGGTGAAATTTGGTGGGATGTTAGGCAGCTGAGATGCGCCTCGCTCATGTGGTCCCACTCTTCCTGTAAAACCCCCTGGAGTGAAAACAAAGATGAGCTTAGTGAATGGATTTAATCCTGTTTGATCATCTAACGAGGATAGAGCATGTTGCTTGAAGGTCAGAGGCCTCTTAAGTTGGTATAGCTACTTTGACAATTACGCCTATCACAGAGCGTTAGCTTTTATCAGCAATGGAAATGTCAAAAGGTAAACAGGTCACTAATAGCCCGAGCCGGGGCTTTGACTGCAGAAACATAGTTGTGTGCTCAGATGTTCTGGGTGAAGCACAGACAGCCAGAAAAACAAACAGACTGGCAAGCAGGCAGTACGGAGGCGAGCACACAGTTGTGACAAAGAAATCCTCAAGATCACATGGTCGTGAAGATAGTTTATGCCGCATGTCTAACCCTTCTCAGTTTGATTACACTCATCATGCTCAAATTTATGTTACCCACAGAGATTCTTGCTTGTGCTATTTTGGTGAGGGCTGTTGCTTGGGCTTGTCTCTGACGATTCAGCTAAGTCTTGCCCTCTCTCTGCCCAGCTCCCACACATACACACACACGCACACACACTACGTTCCCTTTCTCTGTCTTTCCCTCCTCACTGCCCAACCACATCGCCACACTCAGTTTTCCATGGCTTGTCATTCCCTGGTGCTCTGCGAACTAAGTAAACTCACAACACAATCCGGAAATAGTGTTCCAGGAGGAGAGGGTGGGAAGGAAAATCCCTTGACTGGTGCTGGCAAGAAGTCGGGAGAGAGAGAGAGAAATGGTATTAGAGCCATTCACACTTCATACAAGACTTGTTCCTTTCACAAAATTCTCTTTTTCATTCAGAGCTCTGGCTCTTTACATTTAATAGTTTTGGTGTGAAACTCAATTGTTCAACGGAGAGAAACACACACTTAGTGCACACGTGCACAGGTTCAGAAACTGTGCACATGTGCACTAACTAAACAGGCCATCGGTGGCAGAGGTTAACTTATCTTTAGGCCAAGTGGTCAAAGGTCAGTATTAAAAAAGGGCAGATGTCTCTGTGGAGGCGGGTGTGGAGGAGTGGAGCACAAGGTGCATGGGCAAATGTTGTCTGAATTAGTTCAGAGTCTGAGAGAGGAAGTGGGCAGAGTCGGGTGAAGACAGGTGGTGTGCCAGCAGGTTAAAAGCAGGGTCAACTCCATAACTAAGGTGTCATCTGGATACCTCTCCACAGCTGCCAATCACCATCAGGCCACAGCGAGACATGCAGCGACAACAGTCCCTACAATTATCTAGTACATGCCCAGGAAATGTTCTGTGCCTGTTGTGCAGTTGCCTCTTGGTCAGGGTGGTAAAATGTTCCACCTTCATTCGTCAGAGGATGTGGTCAGATCTCAGCTGAGAAGCCTGGGACTGTATATATGAAGCAGCTGTGGAACTTCATCGCTCAGATCGGATCAGTATATTCGGTATTAGTTAAAAATGAAATGTGCTTTTGCAGGAAAGAAAATGAGATAAAAAGACCCTGTCGCTGATCTTTAAATGTGTTTAGCTTGGTGCCTGCTTGGTGCCTGTTAAATGGCCAACAAATGCCTTGCTCACTTTTTACAAGGGGAGGACAGCCTGCGTGAGTATGTCTTACTATAACAGTCAGTAACATGAGATGGGGAACCACACAACCGCTAAATCAGTAAAATGGGAACCCACAGGCACTGTAATTTGGGAGAGAGCTGGTTAACCGCCCCTCATAATGGATGGTGTTTCTGTTTAGCCTAAGGCGTTGGAGCTGAGGTCATATGCAAACAAGGCAGATCCTAGGGCCTCATAGCATTTGTACATATATTTGATTGAGTTTGCAAAAACATGCTCTTTGACAGGCTACATGAGGCTCTGTAGCTGAACTCTTTTAAAAAGGTTCTTTCATTTTTAAGGCCAGAACTACTGTCACACCTTGGACCTACATCACCTTGCACATGACCTAACAAGCAAAGGATCTCCCGGTTTGATCAAACCCATTATGGGCTGTGGTGACACCTTGCATATAAGGGAGCAGCCTAAACTAGCCTAATAAGAGTTGACACCAAACCTAGCACATACTTAGTATTGTGTTTTTGTGGGTGGTACAATATACCCAGCGTGGAAACGTGTCAAAAAATGCTGTTCATGGAAGCTGGAGGGTGGCCCCAAAAGCAAGTCAGTCCCCATAGACCACTATTTATAAAATGTGCAACTATACTCAACTTTGTTCAGAAATAAATAGCTAATTTCCCCATATATGCCAACCCACTTTTCATGCAAACATCTGAAACATAATATGGATGTGGGATGTGTGTGTGTGTGTGTGTGTGTGTGTGTGTGTGTGTGTGTGTGTGTGTGTATTCATATATTTGTGGGGACCAACAGCCCTTATGGGAACCAAAATCCTGGTCCCCACAAGTACAGTTGGGTTATGGTTAGGCATTCATTTTTCATGGTTAGCGTTAGGGTAAGGGAAAGCATTATGTCAGTTAGATGTCCCCACAAGATATGAATGCCCGACGTGTGTGTTTGATTGCATGAGTGTGTCTACTATTAGACCAGCTAAGACCATACATTTGTGTTTCAGTTTTGCAGGGTGAACGTCTACTGTGAATTATTTTACACTAACTGCACGTGTCTATGTTTGTGTAGTTCACCCATGTGGTCTATGGGCTGACCCAAGCTGACCCATTTCAGAGTTCTTCATAGGTCTTTATTAATTACTTGTATCCCAAAATATGTGTTTATAAGGAAATTGTTGTTTCTGAATAGGTCAAGACTCCCACTACATTGTTTATCCAGTTCAGCTTATTAGAGTCTTAAATCCAAGCATTAGCATGTGAACGCCACCTATGTCTTTGTACAGTGTACTCAGTTCATTTGATTGTCAACTAGTTCTAACTAGTAACTATTCTGATATTTAAGTACATTTTTTAAAGTGGCATATACTGGTTATTTTCCACTCAGTAATTTGACTCTTGGAACCTTCTAGAGTAACTTTGCATAATTTACAGTTTAAAATAATCTTTTATTTTATCTTATAATGGGCCTGCAGTCCCTCAGGTCATCTTAAAGAGGCCTTAAAGAATAAAGGCCAACTTTCTTCTGATTGGCTGCTTCTCGTAAACAGAAGGTCCAGACAGCAGCTGGGTGTGGCTGCTGTGCTCACAGTAAATAAATCAATAAAACTGTGGAAATGTAAATCTAAATTGCTAAAACTCTGATTTTGGTCTATACGGATTACATGCACACACTGACCACATGAATTGAAATCAATGTGAAAATCCACATTATATAGATATAGTATATAGATGGTTGAACATAAGGAAAAGCATAATAGAGCCACATTAAGTTATAAAGCCTCTCTCGATCTGTATTTTATGAGTAATCAATCATGAAAACGATCCAGTTAAACTTAACCAAATGTTATAATTTCAGCTTTACTTGAACCATGTGTTGATTGTATTAATTTTTTTATTTTTTGGTGAATGTTCCTTTAAATGATTACATCATCCACTTTGCTCCTTTTCCCCCTTCACCATGTCCCTCTGTACTCCCAGCCTTTTCTGCCCAGAGACAATTGGCTAATTCACCAGTGTATAACACTGCCACCTCCTGATCCACAGGACCGCCAGCTGTCTGGCACACCTTTCGGTGGCACGCTTAGTCCATCCTAACATTCAAAATCACATCTCTTGCATCAGAATATGCAGACTCAACGATGTTAGCTGCAGGTTTCTTTACCACATGACTTCAGCCATATTTTCATTAATGGGGGGAAAAAATGGAGAACAGATTCATTTGCCTCACGGTCACAACCAACCCTGTCTGGGTTTATTACATGTTATGCTGTGTGATGGTGCTGGTGTGCCATCTAGTGGAACAATGAGGAAAATCCCATCACACCGTTGCCTAAAGACACCTATACTGTGACATTCCCTGCTAAAACGTCTGCATTTTCAAACAAGGACAGTGTAAAAAGTTACAGCTTGATTTTGCGTGTTGATCGCATTTTGTAGCATTCGGGTCACAAGAGAAAGCGTGCAGTTGCAGTACGTCTTTTGTTTTTCCCACAGGCTCAGCTGACATCCACGAGTCTGTGACTTTAAGAGAGGACCAGGACACACTGCAAAGCTTCCATGAACACTCAAAGTCTCTTTGTTATCGGCTTCATAAAAACAGGTGCTGGAGGGGAAGAAGCACAGAGCGATTTATGTAGCAGTTTATTTTTTGTTTGGAGGTCTTTGATTTTGCAGCCACTCGTTTCACATGATGTCTAGTTTCTCCAGACAACTGGTGGTTCTTTTATGGCGATATGTTTGCTTTGATGTTCGTTTTTTCACTTTTTTCTCCTTTTTTGTAAAAATAAAAAGAAGACTAGAGGGGAAAATGGGGGAGAATCGAAAAGAAGCTGTTTTCTGGTTTATATATAAATAAATAAAAAAAAATAACCAATCTGCTTAAGAAAGTATTTAATAAATATCAGACAAAAGCCACCGTAGCCAGGCCTCATTTGCCATCTATTAATGTTTTATTTCTTGCACTTCCACAATCAGTTTTTTAGAGTTAATAGGCCGAGGTGGGTGCATATTAAAAGCATTTTTTAAGCAGTCTATGATGTCAAATATTTAGATGCTGTGACTGATTATAAATGAACATGTAAACAACATTATATTATAGCTAAAATATCAAATTAAGAATGTATTAGATTGCAGTGCCCTACATATAATTTACTGTTCACTTATACGTCCTCATTTTCCTTACTGTTGGAACTGTGGGGATCTTTTAAAATATGACTCATTAACAAGGCTGATTATTACGATCACTCTGAGCCACTGTTTCTGAGGTCCCATATAACTAATTTCAATGATTTGTTGTTTTTGAAAGTAATGCAAATAATGTTTAAAGCGAAATCAAAGTTACTCCCAAACTGCGTACAAAGGTTTTTCTGACTACAGGAAAGTAAATATGTTTTGTCAGATTTTTGTAAGTTGACTGTAAAAAAAAAAAAAAAAAGCAAAGAAAGAGATTAAATGAAGATGTATTTCTGTTGTTGATGCTGATATGTGCATAAAAATGTGCAATTCACTTGCAGTCTGCAAACAAATGTTCTACAAATATATTTTTGAGCGTCATATGTGAGAGTATTGTTGCTGTTCTGTTTGTTGATGTTATGTCGTTCTAGTCTTTCTACTTGGAAGGTGCGGTACTTTTAAAGATAGAATATAGGCCGAGCATTAATTTAAGCACTGCCTCACCCTGAGCCTGTTCAGTCACTATTTGTAACATGGATCTTATATGAACTGTTTTGTATATCAGTGTAAATGTGATGACTGAATGAACGATTAAACATCAAGTATTATTTTTTTATGTCTCACTTTTAAACCCATGTATCTATCAGATGATAACGCGGTGGAGTAAATGACTGTTTGTCCTTTAATCTCCTAAAATGATTGAAGAAACTAGAAAATTACACTTTTGCCCTGCAGCAGAAACATGGCCTCTATGCCTCTTTTCATAGGCGGAATAAAATAATGGCTCTTGGGAAGGAATGACAGACATGTGATATAGTTTAAATAATAGCAATTACAGCACGCAGTCTTTCCAGAAAGTGACAGTGGCACATGAAAACTGTTTCAACCAGTTCTGAAACTCACACTTAAAGGTTGAATGGAGCAATGGAAAGACTGTTTTGTGACATATTATGATAATACATTAAAGTGAAGGTGCAGTGTAAAGTTCATCAGAGCTAAAAAAAAATTAAAAATTAAAAAGTCATAGCTTAGCTGGACAAGATGTGGAAATAGTGGGGACATAGGATTGAAACAAGAAGGTAATAATGTGGAAATAGTACGTTATTACCACTTAATTACCAAAGTAATGTCTTCTCTTTTCTCTCCTGTCTCCCCTCAGCCCCCAGATACTCACAGCAGATGGCTGCCCCTCCCTCAGCCTACCTTTCTTGGGGTTTTCTCTCTAATATTGTAGAGTCTTGACCTTACAACATAAAGCAACTTGGGGGCCACTGTTGTTGTGTATTGGTGCTATATATGAATAAAACTGAATATATTTAAATCAAATACTAAACAGCAATAGTTTGCACAGGTGTACCTAATAAAGTGGCCTCTGAGTGTAACTTCTGTAAGGCTTGAGTAACTTTATTCAGCAGGTGGCAGTATTGAGTCACTAAGAGCGAAAGGATTTAGTCCTGTTGCAGCTTCCTGCAGTTAGATCTCTGTGCAGGCCGTCATTAAAATTCAGTCTAACCTATTTGTACACTGTGTGGGACAGCATCACTACAGCCTCGCACATCTGCGTCTGTAGACACATGTTTACCTAAATAGCTGTTTCTTGTTTTTGTCTCACTAATATTTGTGATCTGTTCACAGCTTTCTTTCACTCCTGTCTCTCTGACACCCAGAGCCCAACAATAGCAGTAATGCCAGGCTAACAGAACAACTCACACCTCATTCTCCTTGTGCTCTTCTCCATCCGGCTCTCCTTTGCTAATCCCACTTGCCATGACCTCTGAACCCTGGATGTCATCTTACATAAGAGGCTGATTGAGGGAAGCACGCGGGTGCAGCCTGAGGTGTGTTGTGCCAGCTCGTTTAAGCCCATTAACGGTTACTCTAGGATACAAATAAACAGCTACAAATAAACTTCAGTGGCAGAAGCTGGGGAAACTTATTCCGGTTTACAAGCGTCGTGTTCAGCTTCTGGTTCTCTGAATATTTTAGGTTCCAAGGTTTGGAACGTTTCTTGTTTTTCATTTGGCTGCCATAAAGGACACTGACTCTTTAGTTGTGTCTGCATCTGATTACACTCTGAGTATACACTTAGCATAGAACAAAACAGCTGAGGGAAAGAACACACGCTTGAATTTTCTACTGTTTTAAAATTATGTGACCTCCACAGTGGGGTCTCTCCCCAAACAATCACACACATACATACACCCACAGACCCATCTGTCCTTGCTGTATCGGTGAGGGTGAGTCACTCTGCTCCAAATGTCCAGCACGCTGCCATTAAAGCAGATGAATAATCAAACCACTGCTTTGACTAAAGCAATTGGTCTAACACGCGCACACAGTCATAGTTTGTCCTTTGTCCTTCCCGCTCTTGCTTACTTCCAGGCTAACATTTGGGGTCCCTCCTCCCAGTGAGCACGTCTTATGATTATAGCTGACAGGGTGTACTCTGCGGTGGTAGATTTTCTGCTGTCCTCAAGTGGGACACATTTTTAGCAATAGAAATAGTCTTGCAGCTTTGTGAAGTCAGTATATTGCTCTTGTTTTCTTTCCAGAGAACTAGCAAAAAACCCTCTGAACCAAAAAAACTCCCAAAAAGTGTCTTCAGCATTTTCCCCCCACAAATCAAAACCTATGTGACTGAAATTGAACAAATGATCTCCTCTTGTCATCCTCTCGCTGTTAGATCTGATTGCAGCCCTCCACAGCATCAAAGGCATTATTCCAATCCACCTGCTAAAGCTTAAGTGGCTCACTGGTTCTGATTTGGACTTGTATTACTTGTATTACCTGAAGAATGAATTAAATATATTTTTGTATTAACAGAACACTCTATATGAGGAAAGTTTCAAGGTTAGGTTTCATGATCAGCCACCAGCACAGTGAAGTGACCCAGTATAGGCACTGGTCCACTTTTAGCTGTAGAATATTTGCATGAAAAAGGACAACATAGAGCTTTAAACTCACAGCAAGCGAGTCCTGTGTTTGAACCCACCGGCCTGTGGGGGGATCCTTCTGTTTGGAGTTCTACCTGTACCTCTGTGGGTACTCCAGCTTCCTTCCACAGTCCAAAGACATGTATGTTAGGTTAACTGGTAATAACTGGTGATTCTGAATTGGCCTTAGGTGTGACTGTAAGCATGAAAGGTTGCCTGTCTCCCTGTGTTGATGGCGAGGTGTTTCCCGCCTCTCGCCCCAGCATGTCTGCAAAGAAAACGGATGGGTGACCTTTTTGCAGTTCAGAAAATTTTAATGAATTTAATCATCATAAATCATAAAAAAAAAAATACAACAGATTTATTTTCAAAGCAAAAGCAATATTTGAATTAATTCAAAATAAAAGAAAATACTGTATTTTATTTTATAGGACCTTGCATAGTATGTAGTGTGCCTGCTCAAGGCAAGCCAAGAGGTGCTTAGGCATCAGGGGACAGCAGCCATGTGACCGTGGTTTCAGGGATTGGTTTAGTGCAGATGTGACATCAGCAAGCCTCCCACTCCCTCCCTCCGCCCCTCTCTCCCCTGGTCTTTCTCTGCCTCTCTCTGCCCCTCTATCTCTCTGTAGCGCTCTGTTTTTTCTCCCTCTGCCTTTCCTCAGCATCCCCCCTCTCAGCGATGGCGTGTGTCAGTGCCGCTCGGCCGTCTGTGGCCTAACGCACACAGAGAGGACCCCTATTCCTCTCCCGATTTGCAGCGCATTCCTTGGGTGTCTCTTCTCCCCGTGTCCTTCACCGCTCCTGCTGCCTTGCAGCTCCCACCCCGCCTCCCCGTGCGGGTGTCTGGGAGTCGGGCCCTCGGGGGTGGAGGAAATCAACATCGTGCTTCGCTGGGGAGCTGTGCAGAATTAGCTATGCCCTGCCCAGGCATCTTTTGACCGGTCGGATTCCTCCATTTCTGCCCGCCTGCAATCCAGAGGGCAGCGTAGGATGAAAATCTGCAATCATGATGCAAGGTAAGTGATGTGTGCACTCCTTTTATTTTCCACGTCCTGTTTCTCAGCGTCCTCCTCCTGCCCTCTTGTGTCCTGCTGGGCCATTAAAAAAAGTGAATGCAGTGATGTGATCTGTCATGCCGTGCGGACCTCTGGTACGACTGAGCTGTATGCATGACCAGTGTGACAATGTGGCTATTGTGAGTACTTGTGCGTATGCGTGTGTGTGTGTAAGATTTATAGAAAGGTAGCTGTAATGCCTGAGAAGATGTTTGTGGTGTAGAAAGGGGGAGCTGCCATTCACAGTGGTAAAGTGTGTACAGAGTAATGTCCTTTTGGGTTTGTGTTTGTTTTTGCGTGTGCCTGTGTGTGTATGTGTGTGTGCATGCTAATCTTGCAGTTATGTCATATAGATGTGTATGTAAGGAGACATGTGACCACTCCAAGTAGCTGTACTCATTCATTACTACTAGCTGTTGCTATCAGGTGATCCTTCAGCCTCAGAGCATTTAGTGCATGTCTCATATAAACTGAAGTAAAGGATGCTGTCCTACAGTTAGGTGAAGTACATTATAAACCATCCTGCTCTGCATGAGAGATGCTGGGTCTTTATCATCCATTTGTGCCTACGTGGTAATGGAAGGTGGCTATTATTAGCAGAGGGCCTGCAGTCAACCTAACATGATATTGTACTCGGTTCACAAGCTGGAGGAAACTCACACAGATGTCACAAGCTCACCGTAGCCTTTGTTAGCTACATGTGCACACAGTGTTAGCATGTAGTTAGTGACATTTAGTGAGGTCTGGACTAAAATATAGGTGTAGTAATATGCTTCTTGGGCTTAAGATAAAATGTGCAGGTCCTCTCTATAAATCAGAATCATTAATTGCAGTAGTGTGGGCAGTAATCTTGGCCAGGTGGCCTATTTGTACTAGAAGTTTATGCTTTAAAGACCACATTGCTAGTTTTACAAGTTTCAGACACTTAAAAAAATGTAATTCCTGCTGATCATTTTCCATGGCATACCATAAGGTATCAAATTGATCTTTTCTTCCAGGCAGGAGTAAATGTCAGGAGTGTATAAAAATCAACTTGCAGAAACTTGAAACCTACTTGAGATAGGGCTGGAAGCGCGTAAAAAGAAGAAAACCAAGGGAGTGGGTGGAAAGGATGGACGTCGTGGAAAGGGCAGAATTTATTGTCTGCTAACATAAAGTTAAGCTACTGTAAGAAACTGTAAATATCTAAAATACTGAACAAAAGTCAGAGGATAAGATGTGAAGAGAAAGCAGAGAAAACCTGTTCAAACCGCTCATCGGAGCAGAACTGTTCTTTTTCCTTCTTTATTTGAAACCTCCTCTGTGTCACTGGTAACAGCGGCATGCTAGTTGAGCTACACGCAACTGACAACCAAGATAGCTGACTAGCTGTTTGTTTTAGGGATTTACACAAATTATGGATGCCATTCTTCTGTTTATCGAGGTTTGCGTTTATACAAACTGTGTCATAGTCTGAAAGAACTTGACAGTGAATCCAAGGCATCGTTCTTGACAATACTTTGTCTAAAAACATTAGTCAGTTTCCACTGTGAACATTTCTCCTACAGCTTTAGTCTTATATTCTTTCCTAGATGCAGTTTCCTTTGTTGTAAATAGCTGTGTGTAGATGTCAGTGTGTAGCTTTCTTCTTGAGCTTCCAGCTGTATCATCTGCTAATTAACTGTGTAAAATGTAGAACAACAGTATATAGTAGAGAAGAGACTACAAGCTGCAGAACAGACACTGCAAGGATACCTGAGGTTAAATTTGGTCATATTAAGAAAATGATATAGCTGTAAAAAGGCTGAAAGTCTTGTAGCACATTACCAATAAATGCAAATCCATTTGTATTTCACGTGCAGAGTAAAAAAAACCCAAAATAACTTGAATTTTAATCCTCGATTTTGAAAGTGGAATAATGGCACTATAGGGAAGTTACATAGTTAAATTATCAGCAGTAATGTGAAGAACATGTTATTTGTGAGTAAGTAGGGTGACGTGTGAATCCATCACTTTGGTCCTTGGAAATGTTTTGCAGAATTGTGTCTAAAGATTGTGTGTCTGTGAGTTGGCATGAAGGAGACCCTAACTCAACTATATTTACAGCTAGTATCATTAATTAGTATGATGCCTCTGTTTAATGAGGCTCTCCTCAGGCAAACTCTGTAAATGGGTTACAAAAACAACACAGTCCTGCTGTGACGCAGTGTGATCTGCATCGCTTTGCAGTCAGTCTGACCAGACCTCTTGTACTCGCTCGGCGTGTGATACGTAGTCGTTCAACAGGTTTGTTACTCATCAGTGTTGGGACTGATCTTTACCAACAATGTCACATGCAGGTTAGGACTGGAGAGAAGAATCGTGGTACAGACCTGTGATTGACTAACAAAGAGACAGGATGCAGGAATAATATTTGCCAGTCGAGCCACTAATACGTCACATCACAGACCCTGTCAGAAGAACGTGAATGCTACTGATTAACATTTATAATATTTGTTAGGATTTAAGTATGAGTGAAGGTAATCACCACATCAGTGACTCGGTATTAATTTAATTTTGAAATGAGTTTCTCCTGTTTTGTGTTTATCTTAACGACACAATATCTGTGACATGAATTTAAAAAGTAAGGCACAAAAAAAAAAAATTAAAAGCGGTAAGTCTGTTTAGAAAATGTGATCCAGTTTAAAGCACAGCATGCAGATTACACAAAGGGATGATGAGCAGAGCAACACACAAACGGTATCAGCTGCTTCTGAGTGGCACAAAATGCTCATCCTCCCAACTGTTCATCACACGTGTCCCTGTCGCTCTGGATTTGACTATCAACTGCGCTCACTTCTTCTAAAACACAGTTATGCAAACCTGTCGGTTGCTTATTGGGGGGGAAAAGAAAATGCGTGCACACGCACTCAAACTCACACTCAAACACACAGACTTTTTTTTTTTTTAAAGAAAACTGCTCTTTGTCAGAATTTGTTTAAGGTGTCTTTCAAAGATTTTTAAGTGGAGTGCATTTAACTTTACACTTATTCAGACTTTTTATTTAAGTGAAAAGTTACATGTTATAGTGTAATAGTACGCAAGTCAAAATACATTAAAATACCTAAAGTCACTCATCTTGGTTAACTGCACTTTCTGGAATATAAGTACGTTGAATTATTGAGCCAGAATAAGTGATTCATTACTGTGACTATCACAGTAAGCGCTCTAGACCAGTGATGTTGGACTGGAGCACTTTTGACCCATTAATTCACTCATTAAACAAAAGAGTACTTTATCTTTAATTATACCAGCAAACAGCCTTCATAGATAACACCCAGAGAATTTTTGTTTAGCATGTTAGCTAATTCTCTCCGCTTTGTATTGCTAATTAGAGAATGTTAGTATGCTAACATTTTATGCTTTAATTTGCTAACATGTTAATAGATGTGATGAACTCCAAACATCAGAATGCTAACACTGTAAATGCACGTTAAGCTAAAGTTATTATTAGTCGGGCCTAGGTAGCCTCACGGACCTGTTAGCATGCTAGCATGGCTATAGACTTGATGTAATTTTTAAATCAATACACTCCTGCAGCATGGAGCATCATTAAACAACCTCCAGTTATTTTTATTGTCAGTTGATAATAAGTGCTCCAAATTACATTTGCATACAGCATGTTCTGTGTCCTAATCATTTAAAAAACCTTTGAAAAATCACTATAAGGTGAAACAGAAAAAACGTTTTTCTTTGTGTTTATCGTTCTGATTGCATCGCTGCATGTTGCCAGCCGACAGTGCTGCAGGACTTTTGGCATTCAGTTTGGCTGATGGGACGCTGTACTAGATCCCTGGCTGCTCTGCTCTGAATCGTGCTAATGAAGTGAACACATTGATCAACGGTTGTTCATTTTTTCTTAACAGCCTACATAGTCAGGAAGGGGACACTGCTTCGTTTTATGTGGAGGCTCTCTCCAGATTGCCTGGGGTTTGTTCCAAATCAATACGTTAATTTTTATCTTACTGTAACTTCTCTGTATCCACTAGCCCGTACTCATCCCCAGGCTCTTATACACCCAGCCCATTACTCTTCTTTGTTATTTGCTTTCAAGTGCATTTTAATGTCTAGATAGTTAATTTTATATTTGGCTATAACAACTTAAAATGAGTTCTTAATGATAATGTTCACACGCTCCTTTCCTGTGTGTGTTTCTATGCTAGGACTGAAAAACCGAACCAGGAAAGCCCTGGGCTTACGAAAGAAAGACAAGGACAAAGAAACAACGTGAGTTTCCTCAGACACTCACTGGTAACAGGAGAAAATCCCTAAAACACTTTGAGAACTCATTGGTTTGAGAATGTGAATGCATAGAGATGTAAAACAACCCAAACTACTGCTATGACACTAATAAAGTTCTTGTTGGATTTATAAAATTATAGGAAATTTTGTGCTATAGGTCTATGCGGTACCTGCAAAAGATACCAAAAATAATCTGAGTACCACAACATGGGTATTTTACATTAAATAATTTAAAACAAGACCCACTTTTTTAAAACCACATACAAATGAAGAAAAATCTACTGGTATACTGGTACCTAATTTTTCCATCTGCTTGTTTTGTCAAACAGGAGCTCACCTGACAAAGAAGGAAGTGGAAGTGGAAAGAAAGGAAGCGTACGTACATACACAATGAAAGTGTTTCCTTTAATTTACCTGGGTTTTTTTGGCCCTCTAAGTGTTTGTGACTGTTTAACAGAGGAAACTATACCTAGGAGATTATAACAGCACAACAGGAAACTACAGCACAGTGACTTTAACAAGATTTAAACGGATTAGTTGGAGGTCTCTTCCTGTTAAAAGGTAGTTTTTCTGCACCGCTGTTTCCAAGTGCTGCTTTTTGGGGATAAAAATTTCATTTGGGTTCTTTCTTTACCTGGACATATAAACACTTTGGGAAGACTGTTAACTGGTGCTATGAATAAAATTACATTTAACTGAACTGGGCCTGCAGCAATAATTTATTCTGATTATGGTACATTAAAAAAAATCTAAAAGTATGTTAAAAAAATATAATTTTGATATTAAAAGAATTTTAGTTTAACGTCATAAGCTTTTATCGTTTTGCCTTCTTTATGATCTCCGTTTTGATAGAAAAAGGCCAACGGGGCTCCCAATGGTTTCTATGGGGAGATTGATTGGGACAGATATGTAAGTATCCACAGCCTACACCTGCACATTTTCTCTCTTTGTCTCTCTTTTTTCATGGACTCTGCAGCTCTGGCATTGGAAATACTTGCAGTGCTGTGCTGTGCAATCAGTGTCATGTGACGCTAGGTTTAAAATTACAGAGTAAAGGGTACAAATGTGTGTGAGTTATGGCGGTGTAATCTGTGAGTCAGCAGGAGCTTCATCTACCAAGTGGAACGTCTCCAGCAAGACATCTGTGAAATCTAATCTGCATTTCTATGCGCTGCTGAAGAGTTTGAGAGTGGCTAGAAACAACCGTCACCATTTCCCTCTCGCTGTCTCTCTTTTGCAGGCCTCTCCTGATGTAGATGAGGAGGGCTTCAGCCTCCGGCCTGGTGACGAGGGTGATGATATCCTTTTAGTCGGAAGGAGAAGTAGCACTCTTAGGAGTCTTCGCCAGCAAAAACTATTGATCTGTTTGGCTTTGTGACTCATTGGTTGAGTGCTTTTCAGCATTAAATAGGCCAAATCCCTGCGTATGTGCACCCCTGCTGCAAGGCAGCCGGACACAGCCACATTAGGTCGAACCGGCTTTACAATTGTCGCTAAACCACAGTTCTCATTAACCACTGACGCTCAGTTCTGCTCCCACAGGTGTCAGCAGTGGGAGTATATGTTTGAACTGGATTCATAGATAGTTGACACTGTGGAGACCTTCCCTGAGCAGGAAGATTTAGTGGAGGTGGAGAAGGAGTGTCAGTTACAGCAGTTGTAATACTGGTAACTGGGACACAGAATGGATATCTCACTCCTGTCCTGCACCGTTGTCCTTGCTTTAAATGCTACAGAAGGTTGAACTATCTGCATTTTTGTACAGCATGTTGTACTTCCTCCTCTTTGCCCTTTACAAGTGTTCACCAGCCTCCAAAGAAAAGCACTTTTTCTCGTCCAGCGACTCAGAGGATGACGAGGACAGCAAAAAAAAGTTCAAAATTAAGATCAAGCCGCTGGTATCAGACAGTGCCAAGTGTGTGCTTCCATCCATGGACGAGCTAAAAGCGTCAGTGGGAGGCCTGGCGCTGTCCCCGTCTCTGGTGAGTGCTGCTGATCTGCAGTCCTGTTCTGCTGCACAGTTGTGAAGAGCACAATAGTCACGCTCAATGCAGTTCATATACTTTACCAGCTGCTAATTTCTCTCAAATCTGTTTGACTCTCTGCCTGCGCTTGTCTTTTCTTCTCACTTATTTGCTGCCCTCTTGTAGAGGAGAAGTCCGGTAAGCCTGTCACACATTTTCACATCTGTATCAGCACCCTGACAGATGGCATGAGATGTGGTGAAAACGCTTGATAACGTGTTCCCTCCTGTCGTAGTGATCTCGTAGACTGTCTTCGCTGGCTTTCGTTTTTTTTTCCTGGATGCACTTTCTTTCCCAACCTCACTGCCTCACAAAAATCACAACTTTCTTTTTCTTCTTGCTTCTGTTCCTTCAGTTTTTTCCTGCTCAGCGGCAAAGCGTGTGCGTTACATAATGCAAAGCAAACCTAACACACATACAGTTCCAAACCCGTTGATCTAGAGACCCTGCTGTCTTCGATGTGAGGCTGTGTGCGTGCTGATTGTAGGTGATGCTCGTATTGTCCGCATAATCTCCAGGGAGTTACGGCTCATGCTGCATTATTGAGGCTTTGCGGTTAAAGTAAAGAGATGCGGTGTGTGTAGTTGTAGTTAGTGTCCATTTGACTGATTTGTCACTCACTCTCTGACCCAGGTCTGTTCTCTCTTCCTTTTTGCTGGTCTCAGAGACACAGTCCGGTAAGTTTTCCCTCTGCTGGCTGTTTTACCACTGATAGCTCCAAATGCAGCTTTCTGATCTCCGCTGCCTTACTCTGTACAATGCAGAAAATAAAGAGAAACATTTTTACCTCAGGCTGTAGTGCTGTTCATCCGTTGTTTAGTTAGCAAGTTGCCTTGTCCACCAGAGATACCGACGGGAGAAATTTCCGCCTTCTCATGAATACGTGACACTTGACTTTTGCCTCTCAAAGCTCCAAAAAATGTACCACAGCTCTGCAGAAGGGGTACGCCATTAATGTTTACACCTTGTCATGCTGTCATGTCAGCATGAGCCTCCCATCACGGGTAGATGCATACTTCCCTCTGCTGACTGACACAGTTAGCATGTGTGCTTCATTCACGAAAAGACTCACAAGAAAGTATGTATATTTTTCTGATGATCATTTCTGGAAGGAGGCATTTCTGCTTTTCAGATGCTTTTTATTTTTCGAATGGAGTTGGTAGTTATGATTTGGCAGCACTAGACAAAGCACAGACTTCTCAAGCTGATGTCTCCAATTCTGTTCAAGTCACACCAAAACTATCAAGACTGATGAAGAGCACTTAAGCCAGAGGAGTAATACACAAATTAGATTTCCTATAATCGTACTGTGTTTTGATATAATAAGAAAGAAGAACATCTTAAAGGACTGAAGATCATGTGTATTTGTATACGGTGTATAATATGATCTGTAGCCTTACTTTTTCTTTTGTTTGGATTTCTTTTTTTTTTCTTTTCTTTTTTTGCACGGGCAGATGAAAAGGAACTTGTCCTGTAAGTACACATCTCTAAAAATCACTTTTTAAAATTCCTCCCGTATTCCTGTACTTGTGCTCATAACCACATTGCTACTGCACGCATATTAAAGAGGATATATTATGCTCGTACCCAGCTATTTGAGGAGCTTTGCATGACTCAGGGTTCAAAATAATCGTTATTTAACTTATTCTAAGCCTCTGTGTAGTCATTTTTTAAATTCTATGTCTGAAACAAGCCTTTTAAGCATCTCTTCCTTTAAACCAACTTTCTTCTGATTGGCTGCCACTTGTGAACAAAAGGTTTAAACAGTTGGTGGATGGGACTTCTCCACTCCTAACCAGAACAACATAACAGTAGTCTCAGCAGAGCAGGAGCTGAGCGTTTGTTATTTTTCTTATAGGTGAGGAGATCGCTAGACCCAGACGCTCAACCCCGATACCGAGTCCTGCCCCAGAGACGCAAAGGTCTGTCATCCTTTTAGCAATGTTGGCAAATTAAACGCTTCTTTCATTAAGATGGTATGCTATTGCTCTGCTTCAGATGTCCCTTGAGCAGCTATGTGTGCTATTTTTTTACTTGTTGCATGTGTTTTTTTGCAGTGACAGGCTGTCACAGAACACTCCTGCCTTCTTTGAGCTGCCTTTAGAGAGAAAATATGCCAGATATGACGGTCAGTCCTCCATTGATCAGACATAACTTTACCCAAATGAATAAACTCCCTTTACAAAGGTGACACTGTTCCCCCCTTTATCCAATGACAGTGGTACCTTCGGATGCGTGGGGAGATTCTAGACCCCGATCAGAATCACAGCTGAGCAGAAGTTTTCCAACAGGGGGTGAGCAAACATGAGTGAACTTTATCTCTGTTGTAATTCGTGTTTCTAAAGAAGTTGTGCTGACCTTGAATTGTTGCACCTGTCGCAGCTCCGCCTCCACTCCCTCCAAAAAACATTCCATCGAGAAGTCACTACGGCTATCCTTCAGAATCTGCTGGTAAATTTATTTTCAAACATCAGTCAAGAATATAGTTAGATCAGTCAGCTGTGATCTCACTTCTCCAATATACTCTTTGCAGCCGATCTACCCAATGGGAGGGCGGCTCGCAGTTCGGCACCAATCTACCTGAATGTCCTCTCCCCAGCCTCTTACCGAGGCTCCCCTGCCCCCGACCTAGACGATGTCTTTGGACCCATGAGTGAGGACACCATGTCTCCCAGATGGGTTACTTTCACTGATGACAGGCCCCCACCGCCCGATGAACCGGCTCCACCTCCGCCACCCGACTCTCCTCCGCCAGACACACCTTCATCCACCCCTTCCACCCCCTGCCTCTCGCCTGGACCACCTCCAAACGAACCCCCACCTTCACCTCCGCCGTTTTCCCCTGGGTCTCCTCCTCGTTTCACTCCGCCAGACTCGCCTCCCTCCATTCTACTCGGACCTCCTCCGCCAGATGAACCAGCCCCTCCTCTGCCCCCAGAATTCTCCCCCTCTAATTCCCCTCCTGGGTGCCCTGAAGAGGATGCTATTGATGAGGAGATGCTGCAGTTTGCAGAGTACTCTTCCTCCCCTGCCCCCATCAGCCCTGTGCCTCCTCTGCCAGCGGAGCGTAGATCCCCTCGTGCTGGAGTCACGTCTCCACTGGTCCTTGGGGGTTTAGGGGGTAAGAGGACTCCAGAAGGTGTAAACCTGAGAGAAGATGTACCAGACTTTGTGGGTTCCCCCAGAGAGCTGACGCCAAGCTTCAGGGGCACGCCACCTCCTCTTCCTCCAACTACCTACAGGTCTATCATGTCTTCCCCGGGACCCTACTCAGGCAGCAGTGAGTACTCTTGTGTTGCTGCAAACACGCACAGTGGCCTCTTCGAGATTCATTTACACCAAGCACGATTAATGTTTTTTATTTAAATTCTGCAGTGTCCTTTAATTTTGTTTGCTTTGAAAAAAGTGAGAATGACGAGGCCACCAGCACAGCCACAAAAATAAAAATCACAGAGATGAGCAGGTCAAACTTTAGTGACATCTAGTGTTGTGATTCTGAAATGACAGCGTTTTGTTTGTAGTGCATAACAGGTCTTATCTTTCCAGAAATATAAGGAAATATAATGTTGATATTTTAAAGGGGGACTGCTGAAAATGCTTAAATGGTCTTGTTTAACATATACCATCATTCAATTGGTGAATACCGAGAACAAGCATCCCACATCAGACCAGTATGAAAATTACAGGATGCTTTCTATCAGCACAGAGATCAAGCGGTAACGTCTTCCTACAGATTTTTTTTTCACGTGAATCAGAAGAACACCTACAAAAATCTCAACAGCAATTTTATTTCATGCCAGAACCAACCAGAGTCTCGCACAACAGTTTCTCTCCAAACACAGCTGATAGAAGGGAAGTGCGGCAATAAAAATCTCCGTCACTGTGAACTGAAGGCTGTGCTAACCACAGACACTGGTATGTGCCACAGGCCCCTCATCTCCAGCTCGTCCTACCACACCTCAGTCTCGAGGCAGCCCAGTCCCTCCGCCTCCTCCTCCTCGTCCGTCCTCCCGACCAAAGCTGCCCCCGGGGAAACCGATCACAGACCTGGTATGTGGGAAAAGCCCTTTCTTTTCTTTTACCCTCTCTCTCCCCCCCTCATTTATCTTTTGTTCCTGAGACTGTGTTTTTTCATTCTGAACAAAATAACTTGTGTTACATCTCCAGACCCGGCCATTCAGTCCGCCAGTTTCAAGCAGCCCCCCGCCTTTTGCCCCCCTGGCCCGGGCAGAGAGCTCTTCATCAATCTCCTCCATTACCTCACAGAGTGCAGCGTCCACCCCAACTTTAGGAAGGGACCTCAACTTGTCCACCACAGGTATGCTACCAGCAAGATGGCTGTCATGCTCGTCTCTGCGGCTTAGCTGCGCATCTCAGTCCACATGTTGTCTGTCACTCATCGTGTCCTTGCCTCACAGTCTTGTCCCTCTCCATGATTCTCTCTTCCTGATGTCTCTGCTCACTCAGAGGCCTCGCAGCCTCTGGTATGGTTTGACCACGGCAGGTTTTATTTAGCTTTTGAAGGTGAGTTGAGCTATAGTGCTGCTTTAGTGACACCAGTGCATGCACTGTACGCACCTGCCCCGTTTCTTTACTGGCTGTGTCCACAAGAGTGCTGCCACCCATCCCCATCTCCTGCTCACTTACTTAGAATCCAGATCCATGATCGAGGCTTTGGTTTTGCTTTAATTGTTTTTGAACTATTCTGTCCTCTGTGTGTGAAACCTACTTTCAGGCAAGTAAGATATAACCCAACTACGGTTTTATAAGGAGATGTTATAGCAGTGTCGCTTGTGTTTATGTGTGTTTTAGGGTGCTCCAGAGGTCCCAGTCCACTCACCATGGGACCCCAAGACACTCTGCCAGTGGCAGCTGCCTTCACAGAAACCATCAATGCCTACTTTAAAGGCGCTGACCCCAGCAAGTAGGCTTACATTAAAAATGCACTGACATCATGTCAGCATGGATTTATGCTAAAACTGAAACACTGCACTGCTAATAATTGCAGACAGGGGAATGTTTCTAAGGCAGACTGGGCTAGGTTGTTTTAAGCCTAATTAGGTACACAGTTCTTTGTATTCAGGGTTTTTATACTGAGAGGGATCTGTGAGCTTTATATTTTGTTTAGTTTGAGTCCTCTCTCTGCCTCAGATGTGTTGTGAAGATCACAGGGGAGATGGTGCTGTCCTTCCCCGCTGGCATAACCAGGCACTTTGCGAGCCACCCAGCTCAACCTATCCTCACTTTTAGCATCAGCAACTACAACCGACTGGAGCAGGTCCTCCCTAATCCACAGCTGCTGTGCTGGTAAGATGAAGATTACAGACAAACATATACTGGAGCGGACAGTTGCCCATTTTTACAGTCCAAACAAAAGAGATTCATAGTGTTACTTCATGCTGGCTGAATCAAAGATGTTCCTCTCATCCCTTAGTGATTCCACTACAGACAGTGTAGACAGAAAGGAGTTCTGGGTAAATATGCCAAACTTGATTAGCCATCTAAAGAAAGTGGCTGAACAGAAGCCTCAGGCGACATACTACAATGTGGATATGATCAAGTATCAGGTATATAATATCCGTTAATATTCACGGATGTGTTTTTATATTTTTTCTATCTATCCAGTTATCTCACTGTCTTCTTTGTCTTTGCCATTTAGGTCTCAGCAGATGGGATCCAGTCCACTCCTTTGAACCTGGCAGTGAGCTGGCGTGGCGATGGCACCAACATAGACCTTAGAATAGACTACAAATACAACACGGAGGCTCTGGCTGCCCCGGTGCCGCTTCACGACATCAACTTCCTGGTTCCTGTTGATGGAGGCATTGCCAAACTACAGGCCATGATCCCACCTGCCACCTGGTGAGGATTCCTGGTGACAAGGACTCTTAGTATGTGGTCGTATTGAGAGGCTAAGGCCGAGATAGTATTGTAAACTGAGCAAACTGACGTGTATGTTAGTGCATCAACCGTCTACCTTTTACCATCTATTTGTAGAAACTAGGCTATATTATTTTCATACTCTGTATTTATATAAGTGTGTATAAATATTGGCACAGTTGCCTGTGTATTATTGATATGCACTGTATTCATCGTATTATTATATCTGCTCTTTAGAGTACATGTGAGAGAGTAACATGTAACATGGAATTTCTTTCCTCATATAGGAATCCGGAGCAGCAGACAATACAGTGGAAAATCCCAAGCCTGTCTCACAGGTCTGAGAATGGAGGCAAGTATTCATTTTTGCCATGTTCATACTATTTAACATTTTTAATTTCTACTTCATCTTCTTCTTCTTTGGATTTTATGGCAGCCTCGCTTCTGTCAGTCTGCCCCAGGGCAGCTGTGGCTACAACCGTAGCTGCCTCCACCAGTGTGTGAATGTGAGAGTGAATGAATAGTGGCATTGTAAAGCGCTTTGGGTGCCTTGAAAAGCGCTATATAAATCCAATCCATTATTATTATTATTATTATTAAAAGTAAAATCTTTTGGTCCCGTTACACAAATATCACATGTCTGGCAGGAGTAGGGGCTCTCCTGGGCCGGTTCCAGATGATCGAGGGTCCCTGTAAACCCTCCCAGCTGACAGTCCAGTTCACAAGCGAAGGAAGCACTCTGTCAGGCTGTGACATCCAGCTGGTCGGGACTGGCTACCGGCTATCATTGGTCAAGAAGAGATTTGCTGCAGGTCAGTTTAAGCATCAGAAACAGTGGCTGACTGTCTTCAGTCTGTGGTTTGTTAATATAAATGCACACGGACACTTCCCAACTATCTGACATGTCTTATTGTGTTTCACAGGGAAATATTTGGCAGATAATTAGCGGACCTGTTTGCGAACAGAACCAAGAAAATCAATGGCTTTTGACTGTGAAGACTATGGATCATCCCATGTTTAGTGCATTTGAAAATTTATCTTTAGGAGCCATTAGATTTAATGGCTGGAGTTCATTAGAGTAACAGATAACAACACAGAGGTGAAATGTGACATTCTCGGTCAACTGACTGCTGCTGAGTTTATGCAAGTAAATACAAGTCATTAGTTTTGTGCACTTGGAACACTTATGAGCTTATATAGAGTAACGTTTAGGGAAACCCCAAGTCTATGTTCTTGTTAACTTAAAAATAATTGTGGATTTCATACAGTGATCCAGCTTTATTTGTTCTATTTTCCTCTTGTTTCACGGGTTATCACTTCGAATGCACTCTTAAAGATGATGTGAATAATTTGTATGACAAAACAATCTTAAACGAGGTGGAAAAGATGGAAAACGTTTTAACATAGGTTTGCTTTGCAGATGTATTCCAATTAGTTATAGTCACATGGTACTGTCTGATTTGCACTGCCACCTTTAAATCAGATGTTTTTTGTTTATTTTCAACATGTGTGACTGTCGTGATTGTTGTCCAAGCAGAATGTATTCCTCTGTGTGGACAGCTTTGACACCGTCATATCCCTTTTATCTGTCTTATGATTAAAGGTGACAGTTTAAAATGACCTGCAGCACTGGAAGAACATCAGCACTATGAATCCTAAGGTGCTCTTGACATGGAATTATGTTTGCGCCTCAGTCCTGGGAACTTTAGGGAACAATTTGATCATGGGTCATGATCATTTCCTTCTAGCACATAAATTCGATTTTGTAGGGAAACTTGTCACAATAATAATTAGAGCAAATAAAACTGTTTGCTCTATGATTTGTATGCTTGATCCATTTAATCATCATAAGCCCACGGTAACCAAGATCCAAACTTAATGCTATTTTGCTTCCTTAGACTGAATGAACCATTTTGACTTGGTTAGCAAAGTTACATTTTGATTTATAGTCGTCGTGAGTGTTTTGGATTATTGGAGCTATATTTGTGGCCATATTTGTATGACAGGGTTGCGGGCTAAGTTCACTGTAGGTTCACTCAAGTAATATAGAGCAGAGACTTCTAGGACATGATGTGCAACACGGCAGGAGATTTGGCAGATGGCTCAGAGAATGATCAAAAAGACACCCACATGCACGACGGGTCCAGTTCCTATTAACTGAGGTGGTGCCTTGCAGAAAACGAGTGGCATAGTTAGTCCACTGAGGACACCACTGTCATTGGAAATGAAAAGTTTTTTTTACTAAACTGTAAATGTTAAAGGTGGAAATCACCAGACGGTTGGGTGAAAGTCACATATCTGTTGATGTCTTCACAGACAAATTCACATTTGAGCCGATGTGAGTTTACTAACTAACGTTATCTCAGGATGATGGTGGTTGAGCTGAGCGCTTTTGTTCGTAGTATTCAGAGTATTTTCATTCATTTCGTAAAATATCGATATTTGGTGTTTACGTATTGATAAAATACTGCAATAATATGCAGTGTCGGTTTTTTTCCCCACCTCCTAGTTTATGGGGATTGACTCATTTTTGGAGGCAGCCTCGAGTGGACGTTAAAGGAACTGCAGTTTTGGTCATTTCAAAGTCAAACATCAGGCCTAAGTTTGTTGAGTGCAAAAGAGTTTCTTTACAAACCACACTTGATGTGCTGGAAAGACTGTGCTCAGGGCTGAAGCGCATACATAACGCCATACTTTCACACACACAGCCTTTAAACACTACTACTGGAAGCATTTTTACCATTAACGAGTCGTGTTGGCAGAGAGTTAGAGCAGTGTGACCTGGTGCACAACAAACGCATCGAATTACCACTAAAGGGCAAGTGCAATGTTGAGATACATCAAAGGTCTCACATTACAGGACACAGGTGGAGTTTGTGGTGGTGTTTTGTGGGTAGAATTGCATTATACTGAGCTGACGCTTATGTGTGAAGCTGCTACTTTCACTGGGACAGCTTGGGTAATTTATCCAGAAATTATATTAGGAAGTCTAGAGATGCAAGAGTGCCATACACTGAAGAAAAGGACCTTTAAGTTTCCAGAGAAATCTAAAGGGACCAGGGCTATGGATTGTAGGAGTTGCCTTTGATGCTGCTTATAAACTCTGACAATAATCTTTGATGGAGGACATCACAGAGCAATGAAAAGAAGTGTCTATCAAAAAGACAGCACTATTTATTTCCCTGCTTTATTTTCTCCCTTTTCCCACCATGTCGAATAAATGTTTTATCATTTTCTAATAGCAATATTTAAAAGACTTAAGTGTAAAAAGTGTACATAAAAAGCTATGTTTCAAATATTTCTCTGAGCATATGGACGTGTCTGTGATCGTCTCTTGGTTTCTTGATGTCAGCGCTCATAATGCATTTGGTTCTGCGTAACGACACACAACACTCTCTTCATCTAACGTAGGTTTCTTGTAACAAAAAAACAAAGAGAAAAAAAAGAAAGAAAAGGTGTTGATGAATAACTCCAAACAGTGGCGCATGAAATCTGCACCTGTCCATCGCCGGTCTTATCAATGCAATACCACTTTATCCATTTCAGTGAGGTCATGATGTGTGTGTTGTTGTATCAGTGTGCTTTGAGAAGAGACTCCTTTGCCTTCACTTGCGCCTCCATTCTCTATTTTGCTGGTGATGCACCTTCAGAAACTCATTGTCAATCAAATCTGGCATGCGTTCAATGACGTACCCATCCCATGCATCCGATATAGGTGTTTGACATCCTCCTGTGTTTGACTTGCACACAAAAGCACACCTTCAATTTTCTTCATGAAACAAATTGTTGCTTCATGTCACATGTGTGTGTTTCACTTTTTTACAGAGCGTTTCCATGTGTTGACTCACACTTTGGACTCGGGCGAAATTCAGTTCCTTAGAAAAAGAAACATGGCTTTTTTTTGGTTGAGTAAGAACGACTTTTGTTTTTCTTCTGTTGAATATGCTTATATTTTTCTTTGCCTTATTTTTGAGTGTACACTAATATTCCAAAACCAGAGGTTTTCTGTAAGTTTATTTTTTCTACAACTTTTTTGGCTGTATGTATTCTTTCACTGCATTAGGATCAGAATATGCAAACATTTCATGTAAATTTCCCATCCAAAGATTTTGAGAGAAAATATATGAAAAAAAAAGTCATTATAATGTAATACCTGTTTTACTTGGTAATAAAGAAGAGGAAATAAGAGTCATTTATCTCCTTCTCATTTGTTCAAAGATGTAAAAATATAACACCTACAGGCACATAACCCGTAACATTAAATGTACAACCTGGCGCTTCAGCGACACTGTAAATTATTGTCTGTCATAACTTAATAGTGAGGTCAAATAGGCTGAAAACCATCATCATCAGTCATCATGTTATATAAATAAACACTCCCAAGCAACTACAAAAACAGTCCTTAGTGGGATTATGGGAATTTTTTTACCCCGTCATGGTCTTATTCCTGCACATGACGACAGTTTATGAAGCAGGATGAAGGATGAAAAAGAGAATGAGCTGCCTAGTTAGTTAAAAATAAACTGTATTATAAGAATATACATAGATATAGATAAAAAGCTTAATTTACTCATATCCAGTTATTTACAAATCATTATCTTTTAATTTAATAGTTATCTTAATTTGATTTAATTATCTTTTAATATTTCTTTCATCTATTCCATATTCTTTTTAAAAATGTATTTAATACACTCTTATCCTATCTTAGAAGAGTGTTTTCCCCCACATATGTTTCTTTTAAGGATGCATTCAAGGATATAATTTTTCCACAGCAGCTATTTGCCGTAAAACACAGGTGTTGCTAATCACATAAATTAAGGATCTGTGCATAAACTGGCCAGAGCATGAATATTATATATTTTTTTATTGTGTTATATGATATTATTAGATTATTTGTAGCTCCTGTGTTTATCTTTTTCATGTCCGTATAACGTTTGTGAAAAAGGTATATTGTTGCCACCTCTGTAACTGTTATTATAATTATTGGCCTCCTTTAATAAAATGTGGGGTATCAAGCAAGAAATATTCAGAAATGGTACTTTTTACTGACATGAGCCTAAAGTGCTTTACAGGAAATAGTTTACCACAACACAACGTTAAAAAGGGAAGAAGATGGGAGATGAAAAGGGTACACAACTTTGCCTTTAACGTAAGGTAAGGTGAGCCTTAAAATTATATCTACTGTAAAATGTAATTAACTCAGCCTCTCGTTTCCAAGCTTGTCTCGGTCGTTCACCTCGCGAGACTTTAACAAGCACTTCACCGGAAACCCCTCCCACAGCTTAATGGACCGTTTCCATAACAACACCAAGCCATACCAGACGACTGGTTCGGCTTAGTTCAAGGCTGGTAAACTGGTAATTTGGCTCAGTATTCTAATTTTATCATCTGTAATCGATTTTGTAATTAAAAACTCTACTTTTCAAACTCGGTCTAGTGACTCTGAACGCAAATGACACATTTATGAGCGTATTGTTTTGTACTTTGTTAGGGTCTACGTGCGACATTCAGGTCATTCAGAACCCAAAAATAAGGAGAAGTGGGGATGTCCGATAAAGAAAAACAGCAAAGGAAAGAGAAGAGGGTAGTCAAGGTGCCTTCTAACGGGAGAGGCAAAGACACAACTGGCAGGACTAAGGAGTGAGTAGACTATTAAGATAATATGGGCCAGTGTCCATCTTTTAGCTTTTTAGCTTCCTGGTAGGTTATGAATGATTTTCAAAACAGCATTCCCAGTACAGCATGTTTGGTTGTGAAACTGCTGGTCAGTCCACATGGCATCTGTCCTGGTATTCTCTTCAGCATGATTATGTCTTTCAGCTCTATAAGCACTGTGTCATACATTGATGAACTGGGCCACCATGATGACAATGCTCGCCTTGCTCCAACAATGGAGAACACCTACCAGATGGGTGAGTTAGCCTTTTTAATTGCCTACAAAACTGGGGCTGAGTTATAGGTTCTAGGCATCACAGAACTGACAAATAAACTGAATATATTTTGTTTGATCATTTTAAGCAGAAAAGTAAAAATTCAGCCTCACGGTGGTAAAGAGTGGCCTACTGTTTTGTGTAGGATATAAATTGAGATGGACAAAAATATGAATTTTTCTTCTGTTCACATGCATCCATCATGTTTTTACCCCACCATCAAAACTACTAGACAAATATAAAATGGGATTTTTGTTAGTAATAAATGTTTTCTGGCTTTTTTCGCACCACAGGACCTTACAAACGCTTCCCTGCCAACGCGGCCACAGACATACTTAAAGACGTCCTTACCAGTTACCTCCAAGAGGAGAAATATGAAGTAGAGTGGTCTCAAAAAATGACCAAAACATTGTGCGAGGTAAATGAAGAATAGATGCAACTCTTTCTAAACATGTTTAAATTTCTCCATTATTCAGACTGACTCTTCTTCCAGGTAATAAGAGCCCGCGTGAAGGAACTAATGATCCCCAGATACAAAATTGTCATCCTGGTCCACATCGGCCAGCTCACCGGGCAATGCATGCAGATCAGCAGCCGCTGTCTCTGGGACACGTCTAATGACACTTTCGCCTCGCACTTCTTCAAGAACAGTTCTCTGTTTGGCGTGGCGAGTGTTTATGCTGTTTACTTTGAGTGAATTCTCTCTTTCTGTGCTCTGTTTTTGAGTAGTTGTAAAGAAATTTAAAACAAATCTTAACCAAACCTCACAGTGTGCTTTTTTTTTTTTTACATTTTATTTATTTTTTTACATTTTTGCACTCAGAAATGATGTCATCCTTACAGTGTTCTGTACAACAGAGATTATGCCAAATTAGGAGTAACTGTGACAGACTGAGAACTTCCTTGAGATGTTCCTCTGCTCTAGCAGAGCATGGACAGGTCGCTTTTTTGACAACCCTGTTGGCAGCACGTTCTCATCAAGGCCGCGTTTTGGTCCCGCAATTGACGTTCCATTACTGACACATCTATCCACTTTAGGAGGTTTGCCTCTCTGTTGACTGCCAAAGAGGTAAAAATATTTGTTTACTAGAAGTCTCTAATTTAGGTTAGATAAATTTAAAAAGGAAAATAGAGGTGAGTCCATACTGACCTTCTGGGAAAGTATCCTCTTCTCCCATAAATCTTCTCCACCTGGATCCTCCGCAGTTGAACACCACTGCCCTTAGAAAAGCTCGACCGCACAGCTTCAGTGTGTTGGCGCTCTCCTGTGTCTGAACCTGCGCCGCACTCAACATGCACAGCAGCACGATGACCAACGGTAGGGATCTCATGTTGATGTTTCTCAGGACACGTCCCGATCGGGTCTTATATCGCACAGCCTTCCTCAGGTGTTTCCTGAGTAAATGCATTATCTATGCATTATCATTGGTGATCATCGTGTGCTTTTTAACAGCGGATGTAAATCTGCCAATTTGGGATATGTGTGGGAATCTAAGTCACTGCAAAGATCGCTGATTGACTGCATTTTGGTAAATGTTAAAGGGAAAGAATTGCTCTTTTATGTACGAACTGCAGGGTTTTTATTGCCGTGGATTCAGCAAAGTATTTCATAATGGATCTCTTGAGATATGCGCCCTACGAGATAAAGAGGTGATTGCTCTCTGCATAGCAACGAAGAAGCACACACGGCCGCTATCACTGGCATAAATCAGTGATTCCACGGAAAGACAGTTGCTATTACCGGTACACTTGTTAAATCGAACCTATGTTCTGGGTTAGAGTTGTCATTGCTTGCCCGTCTTTATATGTCAACAGTGGAGGGGTGGTGTTATAAATCGATGTTTTATAGCCTGGTTCAGTTGGAAAAAGTGTAAAATTCGTTTGTTCTTTATGACATTTAAGGTTATTCATAACATCTGCTATGTTTCTCAGGGTTTTATGGGGAGTTTACACATACAGCACTCCTGTAAACTGTGACACATTCACAAATGTTATTTTAATATTACTGTAGCAGACACAGGTATTTCTTTTTAAAATACAGGGGATTTCTTTCTATAAATATAAGTGGGTTTCTTGTTTGCATAGTAATTTCTCTTGTGTCTTCAGAGAAGAACCCACAAAAGAAAAAGTTAAACAGATTTCACATACACCTTGTAATAATTATCTGATTTAGCAAATTAATATAACAAGACTGAATTCCAGTGGTACATATGTACTGTGTCTATATGCAGTTTGTTACTAGCAGCATTTTGCAAAAAACTGTCCCTATTTCCTTAGCTGAATCAACAGAAAATAAAAAAGATAACATACTTTGGCAGACATAAAGTTGTATTTTTCCACCAGCAAGGTGTTTACTAAAGAACTATTAAATGCAAACTTTGCATATCTCTTCATAGTGTGTTGTGTGTCCTTAAGTTTTTGTGGAAACTGGACAAGTGGAGGACAAAAGAAGAATCCGGCTTGAAAAAGTGTCTCCAGCAAATGAACGGTATCTGAAAGTCATGTCCTTAAGAAATAGGAAAAAATCCAGCAAAGACTTCACACAGGATCCTAGAGATATATCTGGCACTACAGTTGATCCACCTACTGTTCACTGAAGCCTCATCTGAAATGGTCTCAGTGGAAGGGTGGCTGCCAAGAAGCCATTCTTAAGGAAAGGAATCAAGGAGAAAGGGCTGAGGTATGCCAGATCACACAATAACTGGACTGAAAATCAGTGACTACAGGTCTGATAGAGTGATGAATTCAAATTTGAATTTTACAGTTCAAATCAATGTCAGTATATACAGAGAAAGTCAGGGGACAGGTGCAACAGTGAGTGTCACAGCCATCTGTAAAGCAGAGTGGGGGCACTGTCATGAATTGGGGCTGAAATTCAACCATTGGTGTCAAAATTGATGTAATTATGAAAAAAAAAGTGCCATCTGATTTTGTACCAACATGCAAGAGCATATGGACAGCATTTGATTCATGTTGATTCCAAACTCACTGCCAATTCAGTAAAAGCATACCTAAATAGAAAAAAAAAAACACAGTACAAAAGTTATCAGTCAGTCAGTCATCGAATGGCCTCCCATGGTCCCAGACCTCAACATTACTGAAGCAGTGTGGGATCATCTTGACAGAGAACAGAACAAAAGGCAACCAACATCCAAAGAACAGCTTTGAATGTTCCTCAAGAAGCCTGGAGAACTATTCCTGAAGACTACTTCAATAAGTTACATTCCCTAAGAGAGTTCATGCTGTGTTGAAGAATAAAGGTGGTCATATAATTTTTTTCAGTTTATTCCAAAAGCTTTTCCACAATTTGATAATATCTCCTGCAAAACTTTAGAACTGTATCTGAGCTCTGGTGGACAGCCTAGGTCCAAACCAGTTAGAACCTCCACACCAGGACACTGGCTGCACACCTTCTTTGTCACATACATCGCCATCACCTTTAGCCTCTGTGTCTGTATTCTCCCTGATAAGAACATAAAACCACTATCAGAAGAAGAAACATGTGACAGTGGAGACATTACAGAAAACATTTGAAAACAATATTTTTAATTTACATTTAAAAGCTGGCTCCATGGTATAGTGGTATTTGATGCCTATGGAAGCCTTTATGAATAAGTGAGAAGCTGAAAGTAATTTTAAATATAAAAGCTGAATATAATACAGTAAAAGGCTTTATAAATTTAAATGTTCCGAATTAAATAAAACACAATGAAAAATTTCCGTTACAAAACTAATTATTTTTGCGTTAAGCTTGCTGTTATAGGAGTACATTACTACATCACTGCTTGCGGTCACTCAGTTTTTCTATGGAGACGTAGGTGGGCGGGGCTCCACATACGGGAACTACCGCTGACCCCCGACTTGACCCTGTAGGATTGCGAACATGGCGGAGGTAAGAAAGTGAAATAAATATTCGGAAAAAATAAATTTATACTACGGGATAGTTACTTCAGTCGAATATTCACACTGTTTGTGTGTTGTAGTTTAAGTGTACGAAATTAACTGTGGGATGTTTTCGCTGCTAAATAATGAGCATTTCTCGACTCAGGCATGTTTATTAAACTTCGGGTTTAGCTAACATTAGCGACGCTAGCCCCGTTTGGAGGTAGCAGCAGCGTTAGCGATGTTACTCCGCGGTTTTCTTCGAAAATACTTAACTGTGTATGATATTTTTATTCAGCCGTGTGGCGGATTTTTATGCTTGGAGATATTTTATGGGTTATTTTTAATCGTTATTTGTTGCCTGTTGATACCAAGCCTAACTTGGACGCGTTAGCATAAATATCTAAAGGAGAATTAACTAGCTTGGAACTTCTCTTGTAAGTTAGCGAGCTGAGAAAATTAACCTAGTAAGCACTTGGCTGTTGGCGCTAAGTTTGGGTGATTGCCGGTGATATACACGGCGCTGTACCTGTGACATTTCAATCAGCGAGTTGCTAAATAAATGTCCCCACAGGAACCGGTGACAGTATTCTTTGTTTCAGTTTGTGTTGAACTGCAGTCAGCTTTAGGACAGGGTCGGGCGCGCTTTTCCCCAGCTCCCGTTTACAGTCCTCTGTCAAAGGAACTAGAATATGTCAAGTTAATCAGGAGTGAGCTTTTTTTATGTTGTTGTTGTCCATCTAATGACGTATTGCATCTGATGCAGTTTTTTTAAATAGTATTTAAAAAATAAATAAGTTATATTTTAATTTGTTGCTCTTTTTCTGTTTTTCAGCCCTCCCTCGGGAATTCGAGCCCAGGTAATTTACATGCAGTTGGAGGCTTTCTGTAGTTGTTTGGTCGAAAGACACTGATTTGAAATCTTTTGTCTATCAGACACGGATTCATTTTGATTTTGACATTGATCGATATTAATCGTGTTCTGTGGTTTGTTTGTTTTAAAAAATATGATTAGTTTGAAACGGAAAATAAATGTATCAAGTTTTTAGGCTTAGGTACCCTCTATGTTTAAGACAACACTGTTTTTTCCTGTACTTATTTTGAAGTGAGAAATTAATATTACAAAATACTAATTTAAAAAATAAGTCCGTACTTCTTAATCGGTACATTTTGCTATTATTAGTATTTTTTTAAGCATTGTACTCACCACACCAGCTACCTTCATCATCTGAAAATTTCTGTGATCTTGACATCACTGTCACAGTGTTTGTATATTACGATATTAAATAACAATGTTAGACTAAATAAGATTTCTGATGTGGCATCTCATGTAATGTGGTCGTTTCAGTTCTGCACGCACACACCCTGGAGATTATCAACAATAGCACCTTCAGTAAAAGGCTGATTGCATCAATGTGCAAGTCTGAGCCCTTTTATAACAGTTACTATAAGAATGTTTAATGCATAATAGTAATAATGATTTTATTGATATGTTTGCATATTTGAACATGTTAGCTGGCAGTTTTATTTATATATTATCAACTGATTTATTTAGGAGTTAATATTTTGCTGGTTGGGATATGTGGTGTTATGATTGTGTTGAAACTTCTATGGCAGTGTAATTTTGTGTAGAGGATTCATAAAGGATCTCTGTCTGATAAGAAATTGCAGTGCAGCCAGTGTAAAAAGTTTAAAAAAACCCCCATGAAGTTGAAGTTAAACTGTCAGCCAGCACTGTGAAAAAGGCTTCATCATCATCCTCCATGTGTTCAGCTTCTTATATGTTAAAGACAGATCTGCTAATGTTAGCTGAAGCTCCTTTGGTGAATCAAGCACAATATAGTCTTCAGCTTTTAGATATATTTTGCCTTTGACCGGGTGTTTTCTCAGATGAGATGTGTTACTGTGGCCAGCTTTGCATTTTGCACTACAGATGTAGCAAAGAGCAGAGCAGTGGCTAAAATTAGGCACTGATTGATTTAGTGCTGTCCGTACTACAGTCCTCTGCAGTACTGAAGTAAAAAGTCCTTAGTTTAGTGCACAGTACTTCAAGTAATCCTATGTGGGTATTCAGTTTGTAAGTAGTTCAACATTTATATAATTTAGAATATAATATTTAACAAATTAAACCATAAAGTAACATTTCAGCTGCCCACACTCATACAGTATATGTGAAGATATGCAAATAAAAATACTGAGTGATTCTTTAGAGCTTTACAATTTGTTGCAATTTCCTTAAATGAAGATTAAATTCTGTCATATTTTCCTTCTAAATTTCCATTGCCTCTTTCATGCTTCCTTTCATAGGAGGTTCAGCAGGTTCCGATGACCATGATTTTGACCCATCAGCTGAAATGCTTGTCCATGACTTTGACGATGAGCGCACCCTGGAGGAGGAGGAAATGATGGAGGCATCAGATGAGACCAATGCCAATGAGATTGAAGATCTTACACGGGTTTGTGTCAGGAGATCATATTTGGTTTGGTCAGGCCCATGGGGTAAATAAAACACTAGTGTAGTTCAATGTTTATTTTCACAGTCTGTAAGGGAATAATCCTGAGTTTCAAATAGTGTTTGAAAACACTATTTTTTTGGGGGTGGTGGTGGTAATGGATTGACCCAGCCAGAACAATAGTGTAGCTCTACAGCAGGCAGTACAGAGAGAGACAGAGTTGAATGGTTTAGTTGTAAATACCACCATACTGAGTGAATGGATAACAGCTGGCTAGCTGAAGGTACACTAGTGTTAAAACATAATGTTTTCCAGTTACTTTTTTACTTTTGTTTAACTTTGTTTAATTCTGCTAACTTATTCAATGGCTCCACGGTATAGTGGTTAACACAGCTGCCTTACACATGAAAGATCCCTAGGTTGTTTCTGGGAGGAGACACAAATCCAGGCTCAGGGAATCGTAACGTAAATGTGCTTCTGGTATTTAAGCCGGACTAATTATATCTTTATGTATTAGCCGTTTTCAGACATATTGGCATTTTTAATGGCCGACAAAACAAATATGCCTCAACCGTGTTCTGACTGTTGATGTTGTATAGTTTATCCATCAGATGCAACTTCTTGGTTGGCAGCACCTGTTTGGAATGCCATAAATATAAAAACATCTGAGCAGAGTCAGGCAGAGCAATAAAGAGTAATCCACACCTCTAACAGTAAAACAATCTTATTTTTAAGCTGTGTTGTCTTCTAAGGACTAATAAATACATATAACTTGTGTTAGGGAAATCTACCTGTTTCGTATTTCTGAAAGAAAAAAAAATCAGCTGCTATATTAGATTTTTTTAAAATCCTAAAATAACATCTTGCATTGGGTTGGTTTCTACCTAATCCTGGTCCCAAGCCTGGATAAATGGGAAGCTTGTTTCCAGAAGGGCATCTGCCATATGCCAAATCAAACATCCACCAGTGTGACTCAATGGGAAATAGGAGCAGACCACAAAATTTCACTTTCCATTTAAGTTAATTCATGGTGGAATAATTAAACAACAACCGTGTGGTAGTGGTTGTAGGGAGAGTTGCACTCTAAGCTCCATTTTGCACTACTTTGTATTTTGGTCAGTAGATGCCACAGTCTGTGGAACCTCACCTGCACTGACTGACTACACAGAATAGATAATGAATAACTGGGTAGTGGGAAATGCAGCACAGGTCCCCAATAATTTGATTATTTTTCATTTCTAGTTGAAGAAATTGTAACTGTTGTTATTCCATGTTTTTCACAGCATAGCTTGCTCAGGGCTGAAATGTTTATTCTGTATAATTGAACTTCAATTTCTGTTTATGTCTCACTGTGTAAGTATGTAGACATTTTAAGACAAGTTCATGCAGCAATGATTTTCATTGTATTGGTTTGAACCTAACAGTTTGAACCTTTAAAGTCTATTTTGTTCAGTTTTTTCAAAGAAAAATCAAACTTTAAATGTATTTAAATGTAACACCCAAGCATCAGTAAACCAATCTGCTTTTAATAGGAGGGAGAGATGCCTATTGATGAGCTGCTGAGTCTGTATGGTTATGGGGGCGACAGATCACCAGCAGATGAGGATGAGGAGGAAGAGGAAGAACCAGAAGAAGAGGAGGATGATGAGGAAGAGGATGAGGAACTTGACAATGATGAAAGCAGCAGAAGCACGGGCGAGCTGAAAAGAAATGAGGTATGTTTTGGAGGGCTTGTGTGTCATTCCCCTCTGTGCCTACAACTGTATGTACATCTTGTGAGTCTTTCCTCTGAACAGAATGTTAAAGGTCTATCCTTTAAGCTTGGGTCCTCTACCAGAGGCCTGGGGGCACAAGAGTCCTGCGTAGTATCTTAGCTGCCGGCGTGGACACCTAAGTTTGGGAATAACATGAGAATGAGGCAACATAAGATTTTTAAATTCATACCATAAGTGCATCTACGAAAAATCTCAGTTGAATTAGAATCCTGGTGACCTCAAGGTCAAGATCAGAAGTAAACTTTTCTGAAACTTACGTACAGATTTATACCATAGGTGCTGGAGGCTGAGGAATGGCTCTGGGGGCTGCTGGTAAATTTTTTTTACCTCACAGAGTGTGACTAGCACTACTATAATGGAAGGCTCCTTTGCCACCAGGCAGCATAGCCATCAGTCTTTGATGATGCTTCATTGGGCCAATAGAATCTACTGTGAAGCAAATCGCCCAACTCTGGTGGGCAGTATTGCTTTGTGATGGGGGCGTTGTTGCCACTCTGTTTCTCTGTACTATTGAGTAAGTGAGGACTAAGGGTGTGGTCTGTGTAAAAGAAGGGATAAAAACAATATAATGAGACATTCATGCAAATCAGCCATTATCTTTCACTTACGTGATATTGTCAGGTAAAGTTGTGGTTATAAAATCACACAAACATGCGGGGGCTTTGAGTTCTGTTAGAGAAAGAAGCACCCACACAGAGCTACACATGCATGCTGGATTTTTGTCAAGAGTGGCAGATGATTTTTGAAATTGTTTAAACTTTTCTAACTTTTTGTGATTTGCTTTGTTTGTTTGTTTTTCAGAGTGAGGATGTGAAGAACTCATTGGAACAGGCAGGTGAGACCCAGGCAGCCTCAGAGGGTCGCACGCGCTCAGTCAGGTCACTCGGCACAGCAGAACTTATTCGCCCTCAGAAACTCAAGTACTTTGAAAGTATGTGTTGTACTGCTAATACATTTTTCTTATCTTCCTTCTTTTTACTTGTGTTGTTTTATATTTGTAAACAGCTGGATAAGTAAATATCACATTATGTCTCAGGCAATAATGATGCCGAGGAGGAGTCAGATGAAGATGAAGATTATGTTCCGTCTGAAGACTGGAAAAAGGTAAAGCAAAAAAGACATGTGCACCATCAGATGAAGCTGAATTCATTTGGCCGTCTCTGTGATGAGCTGCTGACTTACAATGTCACCACTGCAGAATTATGAGTTTGTTGTTAACTTAATACTGAATACTATATGTTATTTATGTATCTATTTTAACTGTAAAAAAACAGCGATTTAGGCTATGTGAATTGATAAATTTTATATGTATGTGTAAACATTTAATAAAATAAATACAAATATTTGCCATAAAAGAAATCCAGATCTTTTTCTGTGCTCTTAGTACACTTCTGAAATAATCATGGGGCTACACTCAGTGTGAATGATGTTTTTCCCAATAGGAGATTATGGTGGGTTCCATGTATCAGGCAGAAACTCCTGTGGGTCTGTGCAAATACAAAGACAATGAGAAAGGTAAGTTGGGTTTTTGTGTATTTACACCATAACCTTTCTCAGCCTTCCTGGATCCAGATAAACTGAGGAGGCTTAAAAATGTTGATGTCTTGCCCTTCGTTTCATTTGAACCTGTACTTTCAGTTTACGAAAACGATGACCAGCTGTTGTGGAACCCCGAGTGTCTTCCTGAAGGCAAAGTTGTGGAGTTCTTGACAGAGGCTTCCAGGCGGACGGGAGAGGAGAAAGGAGTGGATGCAATCCCAGAGGGATCCCATATCAAAGATAATGAACAGGTGACAGCAGCTCTTCTGTAGCTTGAATCAAATCACACAAAGCAGATCACGTGCTGTTATGTATAACTGTCGTCTAATCTAAACCTGCTTGTCTGTATCCTGCTGGTAGGCATTGTATGAACTGGTGAAATGTGACTTTGACACAGAGGAAGCTTTAAGAAGACTTAGATTTAATGTAAAAGCAGCCAGAGGTAAGCAACCTATGCTCACAGATGTTCTTCACATTTTGTTCTTGTCTATGTAGCCCTCTGCATTTTGAATTTTCTTTTAAAAAACAGTTGAATTCAAATGAAACATTAACACTTATGACTCTCTGTAACAGAGGAGCTCTCTGTCTGGACTGAAGAAGAATGTAGAAATTTTGAACAAGGACTGAAAGCTTATGGGAAAGACTTTCATTTAATACAGGCCAACAAGGTGAGAGAAAAACACATTAGTTAGAGATTTCTGCTTCTAACATGGCGCTAACATGAGATGTTTACTGTCAGGTGTTTTCTGGATACTTAGGGTTGGAATCTGCTTCATTTGAACCTTTTTGCTTTTTGAGACCAGTAAAATTGATTTGTTAAGATTTTAAAATGTCTGCAAATCATTTGACTTTTGTCCAGTTGCTAAGCTCTTATTTGATTTGTCTCTTACTTGAATCTGTCCTGAAACTGTGTCTTCAGGTGATGGTAATAATGGTCATTTCATGTCTGCTGAATTAAATCTTTCAGGTGAGAACTAGGTCTGTAGGAGAATGTGTGGCCTTTTATTACATGTGGAAGAAGTCTGAGCGTTATGATTTCTTTGCACAGCAAACCAGACTTGGGAAAAGGAAATACAACCTTCACCCCGGTGTCACGTAAGTTAACTTTTAAAAAAGTGTATGCAATTTTGAAGAACATTGCTCATAGAAAATTAGTAATGGAAGAATGTGCAACCTCCACCGACTGTGAGGTTGCTTATGTAAAAATCTTCTTTTTTAAGTATTAAGAGCTTTGCAAATGCTTGGTTAAATTCCCTTTGTCACCAGTGATGGCCACATTATTATAAAATAGTCTGCTGAGGCAGCGTACCTGAAACTGGTTGTTGATCTTCTGTTGTGCCTTGTCTGCTGCTTCCTTCTGTTCCTTAGTGGTCATCAGTTGTTCTCATTTTCTGGCTTGAACATCTCTCGGAGTTGTCTCTTCTTTACGGTTAGTTCAGTGGACTGGCAGAAAGAATCAAACCCGGTTTATAGAAGCCATCGCATAAGTGAAGCTATAGATTTAATGTCGTAGAAACCACCCACAGTCACTGTCAGACTGGGGAGGGACACCTGACCACACAGACTGCTAAACCATATGAACAGTTTAGGTTGTGTAACAGACTGTGTGCATTGCTTTCTGTCATCAGTGACTATATGGACAGATTACTGGATGAGACGGAGAGTGCGACATCCAGCAGGGCAGCATCGCCTCCTCCCACCACCTCCAACAGCAGCGCCAGCCACTCGGAGAGAGAAGACAGCAGCAGTCAGAATGGTGAGCTGATACACATGATGAGTGCACCACGTTTATCCTAAAATATAACCAGCCTTTCATTTAATGAGAGTTTTGGGTAAATGACAAGAATTTAAGACAAACTATGATCCTGTGCTTGAAAACTGACTCAAAGTTACTCTAATCATCACTTAAATATTCAATACAGTCATTCATATGCAGTGATGGGAATAACGGAGACTAACGGCGTTACTTTTTCAGTAACGAGTAATCTAACTAATTACTATTCCTATCGTTACAACGCGTTACAGTTACTAACAAGAAAATGCGGTCCGTTACTATTTTTCAACAAACAGACGGTTGAAGCTGTGTTCAGCTTACCGCATCTTCTATCAGTTGCACGCAAGTAGCTGACTATGTAAGTAATCTGGATGCTACAGCTTTAAGCAGCTGCGCGCTCCCGCGGACGGTAACCACGATCACTGTCTAGCACAACACCTGGAGCTGAGGGGGCAAAACAATGGCATGAGTGCTGCTGTTTGATTGAGGAAGAATAAAGGAGTCGTGGTAAGCCAATCACATGACCACTTAAAGACAAAGCAACAAGGTGATATATACCAGTTTATAATTGTGTTGATAGGCCACGTAAAACCAGAGTCATGATAAACAATATATATGCGGCGTTTTTTCCTCAATAGTTTCGTCACGTTTACTGTCTAAGGACAGCGCAGCAAGCACGCTCCGCTTATGAGCAAAAAATTAAAAAAACAAAACAAAACGGGAAGTTTTAGGAGTGACGGCGAGAGAAAAAGAGAGAGAGCGAGTTTTGAGATGTGAGAGATTTGTGACGTTTAGCGTGTTTTGGGTGTGTAGTTAATGTGTTGTCTTGTGTAGTTAGTGTGTAGTGTTGTGGATAGTTTTGTGTTGTGTGTCAGAACAATGAGGCGACTGCTGTCTTCAGGTAGAAAAAGGAGTGATACACCTGCTGCTGTCAGACCTGCAGGTATCAGGCTGTGATGTTCTCCTTTATAGTGGACAGAAATTATTGTTTGGAGTGGCACAAATGGTAATTTGTGTGGCATCTTATTGAATGCAGAACTGCTGATTGTTCTGTAAATAGTTTGAAATGGTTATTTAAAAAAGGACGATAAAAGGTAAATGGATGCAAATAACTTTGTTTTTTGCAAAACTTGTGCGTAGGATTTTAAAATTGACAATTTATATTTGCATTTAAAGTTATGAAATATGATTCATTAAACATGTTTGTGGTTGTTACAGTGAACTTTTTCTACTCTGATTTTATGTTTTTTGTGCTGAAAAGAATGATACCAAACAAGGCAAAGTAAATCGTTTTTAAAGGTAAAATGTGGAGGGAAAATCAAAAGTAGTTAAAAATGGCCAATTATACCCTGGACCCCAGAGGGTTAAACGTTTTTTTTTTGTGTTTTTTTTAAAAGTAGCGCAGTAGTTACTTTGCAAGTACTTAATTACTTTTAGAATGTTGTAACTCAGTTACTAACTCAGTTACTTTTTTGAAGAAGTAACTATAATTAATTACTTTTTCAAAGTAACTTGCCCAACACTGTTCATATGTAGTTTACATAGACCACTTTTGTCCCCCTCACACCTCTATTCTGCTGCATGATTGGGTGCAGCAATCATCAAGGACAGAAAGAATGTTTTTTAAATCACTTTCCTGTTGTTTCAGATAGAGACCATGAAAAAACAAAACAGTTAACGGATACAGACATCAGATAAATAGTATGACAGTAAAACAATTATAAGCTACTTGAATTTTAAAATCACCAGTCATTTCAAACAATATGACCATTTAAAATTTTTAGATTTGTAATTTCAGTTTTTGCTAGTTTCTTTCTATCTCCTTCATCTGTCTCCTCCACTTCCACTCTCGCCTCACCGTCTCCATCTCATTCTCTTCCTCCTAAACTGAAGTTAGAGTTCTAAAAGAAGTAATCCTACATGAATTAGTTATCGTCAGCAGATCAGCCACATAACCCTCCCGTCTCCGGACAGCTGACAAGAGATGGCTAAATAGCAACATAACATTCAGCTAATATTAGACTTCACCGGCCTAAAACTCTTTAAGTACTTATAAACAGCTTGATTACCTTCTCACATCACAAGAGTTTATTTGCTAAGTGTGAGATCCACTTCAAAAAAGTGTCAGAAACACCTGTGAATGGCAGCAAACTGGAGCTTTTCCAGTGGCAGTCTCCCACTGAAAACGCTACATCCAGATTTACCTACCTGGATGATTGAGAATTCATCAAGACGTTCCTCTGAGTAGATACACTTGTTTGTTTACTCATAGATGCCATGGTTTATCGCATCTACATAATGTTTAGTAGGTTTTTCACTGTGTTTTAGGATTATTACATGTCCAAAATGGCTGACAAGTAATGTGCCATGATCACGTCTGTAAATACTCTGCATGAAGGTTGCACTTCCTGTAAATGGTGGAATCTCAGGAACCTGATCGAAAACATCCGACAACACCTGAATGGCTTTTTTTTTTTTCTTAAACTTGTTAAACATGTCTAACCCCGTGTTTCATCTTTCTTCGTTAGGTGTTGCAAGCCACACGGTGGATGGTGCTCAGTTGCCACCAGCAAACCAAGTCAAATCTGAGGGCGTTCAGTCCAACGGTCCGTCCCATCCGCCAGAAGCTCCGCCTCCACCTTCAGACAACAACTCCAACGGCTGCAGCCAGCCCACTGCACCCACCCTCGACAGAAATGGCTCCCTGGAGCCTCTGCTAGACCATAGGGACACAGCACCCGACAGGCCGGCCAAGAGGTGCAGGACGGAGGCAGAGCCCGTGTGCCAAAGCGAAGTGGAACCATCCAGAACGCAGGAGAATTGATGGCTTCACAGCTGAGCAGCGTTGACTAACAGACACTGACTTGGGGGTGAAAAATGTTTGTACTTCTCCAGTGATGGGTAGATTTAGTGGGGCAGAGGATGAGGAAAATGAACCCTACTGACCCATGAGCATAGCATCTCCTGACAGAGAGAGACAGACTGGCTTTGAGGTCAAAGGTCACTGAAAATCACATCTTGAAGAACAGCCAACCGAGGTCCTCCAGGAGGGGTGGCAGTTACCCCCCCACCCGACGTCCTTCCATCCCATCAACCCCCCCAAGCTCATCCCAAAGTATCATAGCTAGATAACGTCCATCAAAACATCCCCAGCCTCCCTTTTTGGAGCCTGACAAAATTTTGCCAAGAATTCCCTTTTTCTATTTGTTCTTAAAGATAATAAATCACCTTCGATATTTTTTTACACAAGATATTTATATTTTTTAACAAAAGTAAATAAATCCTAGTCTAATGATGGGTGATTGCCATTGAAGCCATTTGCTTGCTGTTATAAGGATTTGATGAAACAGGACATGTCTAAGTGATTACATGCTTACGCTAGAATAAAGATGCTTAGTAAAAACAAGAGGAATAGGCTGGTGCTGTAGCTAGTTCTCACTTTAGTTGCACTTTGATTGTATGTTTCCCATCTCTATCAACGAGATGTGGCGTCAGAACCCAGCAGAAGTCCATGTTCACTCCTTCACTTCTTTCTCTGGCTGTTTGTTTCAGATAAATAAACCAGAGGGTGACTCCTCCTGCAGGTTTGTTTGTGTAAAGCAGCTGACATCAGTGATGTCCTGTATTATAAGTCACCATGTAGAAGATCTCTGTATTTTTGAATTTTCATAGTCGGTGCATTGCTCAACACTTTGTTTTTACTAGTCAGAATGTGATTTTTCATGTAAAGTTTGTATAGATTTCTTACCTCGAGCGGTTTTATAACTGTTTGTCTGTATTTTCTGGTCTTCTTTGTAGGCTGTGCTTTTTGTTGGAAAACTGTTCCTACTTTTGTTTCTCCAAAACGGTTATAATAATAAAAAACAAAGTAGCCATTCCTCTTTCCTTCTGTTTGGCAGTGCTTCCCTTTTCTGTGTGATGTTGATTCAGAGAGTTCGTTGCAAAAAAAGCTCCTCCTTGTGTGCAGCTTTGAATATGCAGAGATTCTTTTTAAAACCAGAGCTTAGTTTCTGTCATTCCTCAGTAATTGGCTTCCACACAGCAGATTTCCAGGAGTAAAAGTGACCTGGCTGATGTGAAGGTGTCACCTGAAAGAACCTAATGTTTTGGTACAGTAGCTGTTCAGCGTAACGATTAAATGTTTTATTTTATATTCCATCATTGAACGTGCATTCAGAAGATAAGAGGAGTTTGTCTCAAATAATGTTAATGGGTTTTTTTGTTTGGACAATATTGTCTTTTATTTCTATGTAAATGATGGCGTGAATAAAAATAAAGTGTATTCCAAGGCTGGCTATGACTTGAATAATACTGACATTTCATTTAATTACTGTGCTAAATAGAGTCAATAACAGAATAACAACAGCTTCATTAGAAAATTATTTATGATGTACAGTTAATTCCGAGTTATGTATTGAAACAGAACTGGAAAATAGATATTTAATTTGGAAATGAATGAAAATGAACAATTATAAAAATTAAGTTCATATAGTCTTTTGGTTGCTCCTTTCAGGGATCACCACAGCAGATTGTCCTCTCTCATGGCTGAACAACCTTCTCTGTGTGTCCTCTTTCACTACATCCACGAGTCTTCTGTTTGCCACCACTCAAAAACATTTCCACATAGAAGACGACAAACGAAAATTTTGCTGAAGTTCTTCCGTCCCAGGCGGGGTTTCACTCTTTGGTTTATGCCTTTTCTGTTAAAATTTAAAAAGCAGTTAACTTCAGACTCGTCCACTTTGTGTAGGATCCTCTGAACTCGTACAGTGAAAAACAATATAGTTTTTCACAGTGTAAAAACTATATTGTTAAATTCCAAACATCGATAAGGTGAAACCTTGTGTGGTTTTGACTCATTTTAACGGTTCTTACTTGATTGCTCCTGTGTGAAGGTGATATAGGAGTACACCAAGCTCCCAGCAATGCTGTGGGAAACAAAGATGAGAAAATGTGCTCCTGTATTTATTTTTTTTAAGCGAGTATTGGACTTTTTCCTATCACAGACATTCTAAAACATGGGCAGAGCTTCCAGTTTGGAAAAATGAAGTAAAGGTGGAAGTGGCTTAAACCTGTATTCTATCTGAATGCCACCTAACAGCTTTCTTCCTTGACCACTCTAATAAACACTTTCCTGATGAGTTTATGGCTCAGTCGCTGGGTCATACTAAAGTGGGGAAAAAAATAAAGTCTGTTTTATAAATATTGGTCATAACATGTTGTTAAAAATTAGGATATGAAATTAGGACAGTTTCTAACAGGATTATCTGTGGTGACAAATCGTTTATTCAGTTGATTTTATTTATATAAATATAACTGGTTTCACGGTGCACCCGCCCCACATCATGACACCAAAAAGCATTCACCTTCGAAGTCAAACTTGTGCTTTTTGATTGTGGTGGTAAGCTACAACTTGTACTTTTTGGGCAAATCTGTATCTGTTTTCGATTTGTGTCATCATTTTCTCAAGTTTCACTAACACTTGGCAGTTAGTTGGAAAGTGTCTGCTGACAAGTTGACAAACTATTCCAAACTACTGGCGATCTACTGGCTATCAAAGCAATCACAAGGAGGTTTTTGGTGCAGCACCCTCTTTGCAACTGATTTCATTGGCAACAGCCAGCAGTCTTCAGAAACTAATTGCCAGCTAGCTGGGGACTACACCGGGACACAGTTTTTAGGGGTTTGCCATCCAATCTCTAGCCCTCTTAGCCTTTGAGAATGAAGTCTGAGCTCCTTCCTCCACCCATGTCTGCTATGCTTCTGCAAGCCACTTTGCAACCCTCTTCAGCTCCTCTCTTTGCTGCATCTGAATGAATCAATGCCCTATCTGGTGTTCAGTGAAGTTTACTGCCAATCTCCTCTCATACGCTTTCCACTTACAGTGGGGCAAAAAAGTATTTAGTCAGCCACCGATTGTGCAAGTTCCCCCACTTAAAATGATGACAGAGGTCAGTAATTTGCACCAGAGGTACACTTCAACTGTGAGAGACAGAATGTGAAAAAAAAATCCATGAATTCACATGGTAGGATTTGTAAAGAATTTATTTGTAAATCAGGGTGGAAAATAAGTATTTGGTCACCTCAAACAAGGAAAATCTCTGGCTCTCACAGACCTGTAACGTCTTCTGTAAGAAGCTTTTCTGTCCCCCACTTGTTACCTGTATGAATGGCACCTGTTTGAACTCATCATCTGTATAAAAGACACCTGTCCACAGCCTCAAACAGTCAGACTCCAAACTCCGCCATGGCCAAGACCAAAGAGCTTTCGAAGGACACCAGGAAAAGTATTGTAGACCTGCACCAGACTGGGAAGAGTGAATCTACAATAGGCAAGCAGCTTGGTGTGAAAAAATCAACTGTGGGAGCAATCATCAGAAAATGGAAGACATACAAGACCACTGATAATCTCCCTCGATCTGGGGCTCCACGCAAGATCTCATCCCGTGGGGTCAAAATGATCATGAGAACGGTGAGCAAAGATCCCAGAACCACACGGGGGGACCTGGTGAATGACCTGCAGAGAGCTGGGACCAAAGTAACAAAGGTCACCATCAGTAACACACTACAACGGCAGGGAATCAAATCCCGCAGTGCCAGACGTGTTCCGCTGCTGAAGCCAGTGCATGTCCAGGCCCGTCTGAAGTTTGCCAGAGAGCACATGGATGATACAGCAGAGGATTGGGAGAATGTCATGTGGTCAGATGAAACCAAAGTAGAACTTTTTGGTATAAACTCAACTCGTCGTGTTTGGAGGAAGAAGAATACTGAGTTGCATCCCAAGAACACCATACCTACTGTGAAGCATGGGGGTGGAAACATCATGCTATGGGGCTGTTTTTCTGCCAAGGGGACAGGACGACTGATCCGTGTTAAGGACAGAATGAATGGGGCCATGTATCGTGAGATTTTGAGCCAAAACCTCCTTCCATCAGTGAGAACTTTGAAGATGAAACGAGGCTGGGTCTTCCAACATGACAGTGATCCAAAACACACCGCCCGGGCAACAAAGGAGTGGCTCCGTAAGAAGCATTTGAAAGTCCTGGAGTGGCCTAGCCAGTCTCCAGACCTCAACCCCATAGAAAATCTGTGGCGGGAGTTGAAAGTCGGTGTTGCTCGGCGACAGCCCCAAAACATCACTGCTCTCGAGAAGATCTGCATGGAGGAATGGGCCAAAATACCAGCTACTGTGTGTGCAAACCTGGTAAAGACCTATAGTAAACGTTTGACCTCTGTTATTGCCAACAAAGGTTATGTTACAAAGTATTGAGTTGTATTTTTGTTATTGACCAAATACTTATTTTCCACCCTGATTTACGAATAAATTCTTTACAAATCCTACCATGTGGATTCATGGATTTTTTTTTTCACATTCTGTCTCTCACAGTTGAAGTGTACCTCTGGTGCAAATTACTGACCTCTGTCATCATTTTAGGTGGGGGAACTTGCACAATCGGTGGCTGACTAAATACTTTTTTGCCCCACTGTATGTCTGGACACACAAGGAAGCCCCAGAACAAAAATATCTCGATCATCTTTGAACTGCACTGGTCCTAAATCAGCTCAACAGTTCAGCTGTTCAATCTGTCTTACCTGATGTTCAGACCTATAAAGTTAGTCCAGGTGAATATGTAGTCCCCTCCAAACACCATTCCAATGTATGTCACGAGGATATTCTGTGGATGTCGCAGGGAAAGTCACTGCACATGTACGCACTACACATCAAACTGTGAGCGTGAGCCAGCCTGAGATGACTCACCTTAATACAGCCAATGATGGAGGTGGTGAGTGCGGAGTTGTACTGTGTGCACAGCATGATGGAGTACATCAAAATAAATCTGTGCAATGAAGCGAAGCAGAGTTAGACGAAAAGACCAAAGTGGGCAATCATGGAATAAACAATGACGATTAGGCGTCTACTTTACCCCATGACACAGGAGAGCACAAACTGCACAGCAAACATGCGATCAGACCAACCATTATACTCCAGCCCCTGTACCCGAACACCCACGCACACACACACACAGCACTGATTATCTGAGCTCTCTGACTCTTAAGTCTTACAAACCAATCAGTGTTTGAAAACTTACCATTTGCAAGTCCCCTGAGTAGTAAGCGTACGCCAGAGTGGGGAAAATCATTATCAAAGCATTGTAATAAAGAAGACCATATTTGCCCAGCTCCTGTGTGGATGGGAGAAGATGACCCTTTAAAGTCTTCATGACAAACAGCCAGTGTATATACTGTGTGACCTGCTGCTCTGCTCACCTTGGAGTCCAGCTTCTGCTTCACATATGCCCCACTGGCTGCTGTCAGAACATTATTCAGCATTATGAATACGTATCCTTCCAAATCAAAAGCTAAGTCGGCGCTACAAAGCAAAAAACGCCACAGAACGTGGCAAAAAAAATCACACACGTGCCTCTTCATAAAGCCCGAAGCGGATGGCGGTGTCTGTGTATGTGACCGTCTCACCTGGCCGCGATGAAAGCACCAAAGATCATGGTGAACACCGTCATTTTAATGGAGGTAGAAAAGGTCTTTCTGTGAGGAAAGTAGACGGGTGGCAGTGTTAAAATCAGTTATTTATGCAGAAAATCTGAGAGAGAGAAAAATATTTTCTTACTTTAGCAAGAATCCCTCAAACACCATGGTAAGAAAAATACTGAACCTCCTCAGCACAGTAAACATGGGTAAACTGAGGCAGAAAAATACAAGCTGTTAAGTTTGGCAAGTCACATTTGGGACGCTGCGTCTCGTGTCATGTTCTATGAAGTTCTCACTTGAGGCGCTGGGTCCCAAACAGTCCTGATATTTGATTCCCGACATACAACAGTGGCAGTGGGAACATCTGGAAAGACAGGGTATGTGTGAAATGCGATGACCAGTTCTTCATCTTTTGATTTTCAGCTTTATAAATCCCCACCTCACCTTGCGTGGAATACTCGAATCCAAATCTGGAAATGAGATAACTCCCAACATCTTCCCAATCCTCAGAACTACAACCGTAGCCAGCATCTGCAAAGGAAAGGGGGGCACGGCACATCAGACGGTGCTACCACATAAACAGAAAACAGCTTTAAAGAGATGCTTACTTGGCCAATTCCAACGCATGTTGATGACGGGAATCTGTAAAACAAGACGACACGACTCAGTCATATGAATGATGCTTTACCTGACATTCCATTACAGACGATATGAGGATGAGAAGCTTCATTTCCTGGAAGTTGTCCACTTTTTTGGAGGACTTTCTGGTTTTCATCTTGTTTATGCCCAACTCTGACCCTCACACATATTGAGATTCATAAGAGGTTTGATGTGTTACGCATTTGTAGTGGGGCAAAGGTTACGTCAAAGGTGCGTGTCCTGTGGTACCTAAAGTTTCACCTGGACACATTTCTCTGACAGTTTTCAGATGTCCAGCTTCGTTTATCTGACACCCCTTCTTCTTCTTCTTATTGATAACGGTGTAAAATTGGTCAAACGTGCCCCACCAATCAGCAGCTAACTTAGACTTTGCACCTTTACCTGAAGTTTGTGAGGACGCTTTTGTTGACGACGACGATGACAAACGAGCTGACTCCGTAAAAGACCGCCGCTAACAGCTTCAGCAGCACCGCTGAGGTGTCCCCGGATGTTTGTCTTTCGGTTGTGGAGGATGTTCCCTCAGACGACAAGCTCTTTTGGCCGGGCTCACCCCGACGTTTGACGTGCGCCGCCATCAGAGGGGTCGACAAAGTTTGTTTAAAAAAAAAAAAGGAACTCCAATAGGTCTTCTCGCGCATGCGTGACAGACTGTGCTCGGTAATCCCGTCGGCGAAGAAGGAAATGGAAAGGAGGGAAACATCCCAATGTTTAAGACTCTTTGAAAAATGTTTTAATTCAGCTATGTCTATCTTAATTGACCTAAATAAAAGCTGGTTTAACTTCTATGTGCAAGCATGACTTCCACAAAATAGCGTCTTAATTTTATGCTGTAGTAACACACCTAGCTACAACCAAAAAAGCTAACCACCTTCATAACCACTGAAATAACCAGGATTTGTTAAAGTGCCAGCCACACGGGCAAGAAAAATGACAGTAAACCCTTCTTTTTCGCCTCAGGTGTGTAGTATCAGGCTACTTGTTTTGCTGCTTTCCCCTAATCCTTGTAATCCCTACAAGTTTGACTTTTTAAACGACTTTCTTTCACTCCAGCCTAGACAGGCCCTGAATAAACCACAACCTCATGTTTGCAACATGGAAGGTTTTCTGTCATGAAGTAATTTCCAGAATTTATGTATGTTTGAGACCTAATATGTTTACTTTAAATGGTAAACAGACTGTAGTGAATAGGATTTATGAAGGGGTTATATATAAGATAATTACCTGTTTTGCAAGTATCTTTATGACTGCGTTGCGTTCTCATCCTTTTTGGTCCCTTAAAAGTATCTCTATAACATCTATAATATCCATTTGTTACAGTGTTGCTGCTCTCTTTGGCCTGATCTCTTTTTAAAAAAAGGCATTTTTAACAGTAATGAAATGTTTTACCCGGATAAATGAAGGATATATACAACAGTCACTTTGCCAAAAACTGATTTCAGCTTCTACCTTGAGACAGGAGTGTTATTGCCAGCTCAAAATGACTCCATATTATCCATGACAGATATGTCTGACAGATTACAGGCTAACAAGTCATTTACAACAGTTTAAATTCCCATAAAAACAACATCCTGTTTCTTTCACTCTAGCCTAAATGAGGAACTGGCACTGAATAAACTACCGAAAACAGCACATCTGTGAATGCATTTAAAGGAGCCACTGACAGAGCAGACGTAACACCTCTAAAGCATTTTTATTAGAACAGGGATGTTTGCAGAGAAAGTTTTAATGTCATGTGGCTCAAACGGTCCTACGAGGAAAACTGCTCCAGCCTGTTGTATCAGCGCGTCGCCAGCAAGTCTTTGCAGAGCGCGACAAGTAAAGCTTTAAAAATTCACTCCATCAGGTCTTCGGTGTGACACCCCCACCCCAGCCTGCACCCACCCCAACCCACACACCTGCTTTTATTAAAAGAAAAAAAAAAAACCTAAAATGCTTGCTGGAAAATGCTGAGACAGGCAGCTGAGAGCACCTTTAACTCACATTTTACATTCTGTAGCTTGTTCCACAATGACCGCTGACATTTCTTTCAGACAAATTATGCATCGATGCTTGTTCACAGATTAAAATAAAAATAAGATTACAAAAAAATCCAAAAACAAAATAAAACACCAAATATGGTTTAAAGTAAAAGGGAAGAAAAACAATCTTCGGAGGAATTGGTGCTAATAAAACCAAGTGCTTTGAGATCTGAAAGACAGTACAGATACTCTAAAAGAGCGAGATATGTTCATGGTCTAGCTACGCTATCATTCTCACCTACATTTCAACAATCACTTCATAAAAGACATTAAGAACTACTTCAGGCGACAACTTGCACTCTCCTGTTTGAGAACGCCAAGTTCAGCAGAGAAAATGCTTCAATCCTAAGCAACTAGCTGTCAAAAATCACACGCACGCTCTCACGCTTTGCTGCAAACAACACACACTCACACAAACACACGCCCGCACGCATATTCTTAACAAAACAAAAAACAAAAACAATATTTGCTTAGTGGTCCTGAAATTACAAGTTGTATAGCCTGTATGACCTAAGAGGACCAGCCTAAAGATACATTGGGCCCCGGTACACCCTTGGAAAAAAGAAATATAAGTGGGTAGCACTTCTGGATCAGGGGATGTGAAACACTACTAACCACTGGTCCACCAAAAAAGAGGCAAACTATCAAAACAAAACAAAAAACAATAAGAGGCATCAACTTTCACTGCACGACAAGCAGAAAAATACCAAGCTTTAGTAGAAGTCACATTTAACCTGGTTACCCATCCTCAACTTGTGCCTCACAAAGGGATGGATAGTCAGGATCCAAGTAATTACACTTTAAATGCATGTTAAGCCGTACTTCAGACATCTAGTACAAGTACAAGGTTCTAATGTAGTGTAGTGCTACCACATCAGCGTGTATTACTGGGAGGGCCAAAAAATACACTCCAGTACAAAGCCTTTTCTAAAGTTGACCCCATAATACTGAGCTGAAGTCGTTACAGGGAGAAGAGGAATACACACACTTCAATCTAATTGCAGAAATGCAGAAATTCAAGCAGCACAAAAAATATCAATGAAGTATGCGTAATCTCTGGGGGAAAAAAAGAAAAGAAAAAAAGTATGAAAACATCCCTGCTTTCATGTTCCTAAATACAAAACTTCAGTGTAACAAGAGGTCCTTTTCTGCCCTTTTTTTTGTCTTTTAGTCTCCTTTAAAACAGGTAAAATTTAAGTCCTTGGGTGATGTGAGTGGGGTATGGGATGACAGTCTTCTTGTGTCATTTATTTTTTTTCCTCTGTTTTTCTTATATACTTGAAGATGTGGTAAGCATGCAAGCCTCGTAGAGGAGGGGCCCGGAAGGGCTGATGGGTGGGCTGGTGGTGAAAGAGGGAGCCTTTTTAGGCCAGGGCCGGGAAGGCCTCAGGATCATCCACATTGGGGACTGACACTCCACTAGCCTGGTGGGAACAAGCACACAAGAACCAGGACAACGTTAGGACGGCTTGAAATGAAGCTGGTTTACATGCAGTTCCTCCACTGGCCACTTGAGGCTGGCTCCAAAAGGGAGTCAATCCTTATACTCGCATGTTAAAATGCAGAACTTCACTGAAGAAAAGCATTTACAGCCTGCTACAAAAACAGTTTCATCTCTGTAACCAATAACCCCCATCATTACTCCTTCTATAACATACCCATTAAAGCTGTTAAAATACTCATAAATAATGCAGTTTTAGGGCCACTTTGAGTGACAGGCAGATGCCTACACAGGTGTCTGTGGCTACTATTATACCTGGGAGGCTTCACCTCTATTAATTGAAGTCACTGAACTGTATCACTGTGTGTCTGTAGGGCTCGGGCCTACAGTCACACCGTACTTTTGATTGTACGGTTAACAATCAAAAGTCCAAGGATGCTGATCTGGTGTGTGAATCTATCAAGTTTGTAAGTGTTAGCTGGAAAAACAACAGCGCGTATTATCTCTCAATCAAACTAAACAACAGCAAAAAGATCTCACCTCGCATAATGCAAAATTTTAGGTTTTAAAAAATGGAACGACCCAACCCAGAGACAAGTTGGGTGGAGTAGCTACATCGTTTAATCTACGAATTCTGGGCTGTGGGTTGGTGATAGCTGAGGCACATGGTGTATAAAAAGTCAGCAATGTCCTGCAGACTCAATAACCGTGTGACCTTCACAACATGTGTTTCTATGGATGAGCAGCTGACGTAGGTGTAAAGTGAAGGAGGCAGTGCTCCTATCAATGGAGTGTATGTAAATTGTCTTTATATGCGGTCAGCTGTAGTGCTGAATCCATCAGTCACCTCTGTAGCTCCCTTCAGTTACAGGGAGCTTGTTAGTATCTTAAAGCTTACTTTTGATTTTCGGGCTCAAAAGTAAGTTTTTCACGTTACAAGAGGCTTTTGACACTTCTGCTGGGACTGTACCTGGATTTGTACATATTATAAACATGTATATTTATGATTTTGTCTGCATAGAGGAAAATATTTGGAACTCCTCTAAGACATTTTTTATCCATAGCATAACATTTTTTTCAGCTTTTAACCAGTTTTGTTAATTAATTCAAGCATAATCCACATTTCTGCTCAAATAGTCAAAAACAAACAAGAAACAGTATAGATGTGTCAAAGAGGATAACACTGACTTATTGTCTTTACTAAGCTAGTAAATACATGGACATTAAATGAAGTTCTAACAACTATAGCGTATATTTAGATGTACACATACACACACTCTGTGATACAGACTGGGTGTAGCTTTGCCAAAAAATATCTTAGACTGACTAACATTCGCCTGAAACCCATTATTAATATGAATGTCAAATTTATTGACAATGAAAAAAAAGAAAAGAAAGGAAAAAGCAGGTGCTTTATTCAAATTTAGACACCAGTATTTAGGACAATTCCCTGCTTGACTAACATGAGGTCAGTAACGGAGTTTTGCGTGGTGGAGCATGTGTTCAGTGCTCTGTTATTACAGGGTCTTAGTGATCCACAGCAGGTTTTTCCAACTCAGTGATTTTACAGCCGGTTCGGTCAGAGAGCCAACTCTTTTGTGCAGAACACTAAACCTTTGTTGTCGGCAGTGATGGCAGCTGGGTTTTTTTGCCATTACCTTTTCGGAACGTCCTCCCCCGCGTGCCGTCCTGCTGCCTCCCCCGCCGCGGCCTCCCCTCCCACCACGTGCGCCCCCACGCCCGCGACCGGGGCGGCCAAGGTCTCCGAAGTTGATCTCCAGCTGAGATGTGATGTCGTTGGCTGGTTTGCGGAAATGGTGGTCACTGGACTCGTCAGCGGCGGCCTGCTGATAAAGAACCGTAGATGGCCATCACGCTAGATGTCAACTGTGCTCGGATCAGAAATGCAGCGTTCCATCAGTGAGCTCTGCTTCTTACCATGCCTTCAGCTTTAATGTCTTCTCAGTATTTTAAAAAGGTATCGCCACTGAGTCGCAGCTAACACTGAACATTTGCATGGGCTGAGTGAATGAAAAAACAAGTGTGAGTAATGCAGGTACCTTGTGGTAGAGATTGTGCGATTCTGCTTCTGTCTCTGCGGTGTCGATCAAAGCCCCAACAGGTCTCTGGAAATTGAACAAACCACAGTTATTTTTAGACAGCAGAGTGACCACCAACCAAACAGCCTGAGCATGTTTACCTGACACTAACCACGCACATCACAGCAAGCCTGTCACTATTGCCTATTTAAATGCAGTTACTTACAAGGATACATGCTGTCCACTTTAAACATGGTTAAGGAAAACAAACCTAAATAGCTATATCAGCTGTGACCTGTCAGTGTCTATAGCCAGATTTCTGTCTGTCTCTCACACACACACACACACACACACACACACACACACACACACACACACACACACACACACACACACAGCTGTGTTTGCTTCGGATTACTCCTCACCCCCTACCCAACCCTGTGGCTTGTCACTGCAGGGCAACCTGCACGTGGCGAATAAAGCCTTGATTGATTGATTGATTGACTTCAAAGTAAACAACTGGAATAATCACAATAAACTTAAAATCATCAGCGTGCAAGTCTAAGCCTGACTAGATCTGATGCAGAACAGTTAATTACTGAATGACTGTTCAGAATGTATTGATGTACAACTGTAGCCTCAACAGATGTACGACAGAAAATGTAACCAATCATGGTGGAAAGTAAGACAAATGACAGCCAGGATGATTGTGCGTGACTCTGATGGAGAAAATAACCTGTTTTATGCAGGTGGCGTCAGAGCACCACGTAACCACACTTTGCACATGCATGTGGACATCAACCTGCATGTAATGAAGGCTGCACTTGCCAAGCTAATCTAATAATGTGTGTGCAACGCTACACATTTCAGAAAAGCAACTTTGAGACACATCCACACTAACTAGCTGAAGCTCCACACAAGACCTTCTTATAGCAGCCGTCCTTGGCTTTTCACGTTTGTACAATCTCACCACATCTCATCGGCTTTACTGCTGGTGATGCACGGTGGTTAGTAACCTGCGTTGTTTAAAGACAGTTGGCAAGGAGCTTCTACCTGCATCACCGCCCAAGCTGACAGTACTAGGGTATTACATCCTATGAAGCACCAGTAAAAACCAAGGGAAAACAGTCTATATAATGGGGTTTGCAGACAAAAAAAAAAGTCTCTTTACTTTGTAATAACTTAATGACTGTTTCAACATGCACATGCCCAAAAGCAATATGTTCCAGTTATTATATAAACTGATTAACAGTTTCCAATGGCTTTTAAATATATGCGCAATAGTTTTTGACTTGTAAATTAGTCCCCAGGAACATCCCAAGTGTAGATGGCAAAGGTCTTTTTCAGGGAGCCAAAGGACTAAAACTTAAAGGTCTAAGCTGCGGGCGAGAAAAGCTTTCAGCACACCACACTCACGTCTTCGCTCTTGGACTTGTGCAGCACGTATCCTTTCTTCCACTGGCTGTCGGCTCCCTCGTTGGGCTTGCGGATGTTGAACTCCACCTTGGTGCGCTCCTTGTCCTGCATGGCCTTCCACTCGTCCAGGGTCATCTCTTTGGGGCCTTCATTTTTCACCTCTTCGACCTCGTTCTCTCTGCAATGCCAGGAACACACAACACTGTAGGAACTCGCCAATCCTCTTACCTCTATACATGCCCTCTAATCCTGAGGCCAAAAGGTCAGAGGCAGCGTTTAACAAAATCGCCCTTGTTGCGTCACAACAGCAGTGCAAACGCTAACGGAAACGCAATGTGACAACTTATTAACTTTGCACACGGGGATCCTTTTTCATCCAAACATCCAACATCCATCCAACACAAGGACACAGGATTCTCACTTGTTCTCGGAGCCAGCAGGCGCGTTTTCCTCGCCCTCTGGGGTCGTCTCAGGGGGAGCGGTTTGTTCAGCCTCACTGGGAACAAAGATGCACAACCTCTGTATGAGTAATGGTAAGCGTCCTCTAGCTGAAACATTAACTGTCTGAGCCTCTTCATAAAGGAAACAGCGACACTTCAAGCTTAAAGCGAACAGGGAAACATCCCAAGACATCCTTAAACTGCAGCATCCTGTGATATGACAAAACCAGAAGCACTTCAAAAGAGAGAGAGTGCACACAGTCTGTAAAAATATCACATGCGCCTCATTATCCTGCTGACAGCGGCGCTCCGACAAACAGGCCATGTGTCTGTTTGGGGAAACTCACCTCACTTCGTCCTTCACGTTGCCCCAGTTGTGCGAGCCGCTTCCGCCGCGCTTCTCCTCGCTCTTCGGAGTGCTGCAGCGAAAACAGAAAGGGAAGACGGCCAACGGTGTATGAGTTCTCTTAAATTCTCTCGGACCTCAGTGAGGGGCTCTTCTCATTAAGGGAAGTGCTGATTACAGCCTGAGACAACATAAAGAACCACTTTCTTGAGATGCTGTTCCCCCTGGACTCTCACAGAACCCATATAGTCAGGAGCTGCTGGGTCTAGGACTCTAGTAGAGCAGCTTTGCATGATTTACAGATCAAAATAATCTCTTTTTGTAATCTTATACAGGGCCTTGGTAAAGCCCTTCAGTTGATTATCCAATCAAAACTATATTTTAGCCCCTTCCCCCTTTAAACTAGCTTTCTTCTGATTGGCTGCCCCTCATAAACAGAAGGAGTGAACAGCAGTGTGCCTGACACAACCTATGTTTCTGACATCATACACAGCAAAGACTGGAAAAAATAAGCGCTTGTTTATTTATCTTTGAGCTCAGAGATTACCGGCGTGTATGCTGATCTCATTATTAGAAACTGTACGCATATTTAGTATAAACATCTATTGTTGTAACAGTATTTACATGACAAAATAGGAAAATAATATAAAGCATAATAGCTTTCATGCACTGGTAGGCGATTTCTACTCATGACCTCAGCTCAGCGCATACTTACGATTTGTCGTTGCTGCTGTGTCTGTCGAAGTCTCGTTTGCCACGGGAGTCAAAGCCGTCGCCTCGGCCCATGCCCCGCCCTCTTCCACCACGCCCGCCCCGGCCGCCACCACGCCCTCTCGGGGGCCTGTCTCCAGAAGGCCTGGTGCACAGAAACAGATGCAATTTAAAACACGAGGATGAACGTGATGTTAAGAGAAACATGCACTCCATCAACAACAGTTGCAAGCTCTCAAACCCTGCACACGTCTTGTCAATGCGCCTACATCTGCACCAGCCGGCATGTTTTAAATAAGCCCTCCATCCCTCTCATCATTGCTGCTCACTTTTCCACAGTAAACTCTCCAGCCCCCTCGGGTTTGTCCTCAGCAGGTTTCTCAAAGCGGCGCTCGCGGGGTGGTCTTCGGTCCGGCCTCTTGTCTCCAGGTCGCCCTTCACCCTGCACACCCTGGTGCTGGGAACCAGACTGGCCCTGCTGGTCTGCTCTTCTTCCCACCCGCCTGATACCTGCAAATCAAAGGAGCACAAGCTGAATTTATGCTCAGCTGTGTTGTTTAGATTTTAGACCGTGTGTGTGTGGGAAAATGCTAAACAAAACGAGAAAACAACAAATGCATCACCTGATGTGTGGTCTCCCATCATCTCCTTTCAGCAGTACACACAATGAGAACTTAATGTAACTGCACTGAAGATGGCTCTATTTACTTGCTTTGGATGAATTCAATTAAGACCAATACACTAATAAGATTAGTTGGGGATAATAACAAGAGCAGCGCTCTGTCTAGTCTTCCCAGCACAGGTGATGCCTTTTCCTTTCTCCCTACATTTGCTTTGCAAAGTCAGAAGCTGCTAATAGAGCTGTATCCTCCACACAGAAACCCAACACTGCACCTTCCTGTCAAACGCTAGCAGAAACCATTTCTGCAACACAGGCTCGCCAGTCTGCACCTCGCTGCTGGCTTTAGCCCGCTCTGGTTCGGTACGTGTTCAAGTCCAGCTACGTTCCGTCTGCGAGGCTTTATTTTTAGTCTGTCCTCTAATAACAGCAGCACAGGGTCCATATTGACCTCACGCTGTGTCTCGCTCAGCCGAGTCGAGCTAACGTGGCTAACGGGAGCTGCACATGACAGTTGCTACGAAAAGCAAAAATAAACATGCATCGCTCATTAGCGAGAGAAGCAGGTGCATTGTTTCCCTTCCTTTCTTTTTCATTACCTTCTTTCTTCAGGGGGACTGGCGCCTGGGTCTCCTCCTTTTTGTCCAGCAGAGGGTTCTTTCTGTCCTTCTGTGACTCCTTCTTCGGCTGCTTAGCGGCTTGAGCCGCGGTCTTGGTGGAAGCAGCGGCGGCCCCCTCCTTCTTCTTGTTTTCGGCAGCCTTCAGGATCTCGAAAGGGTCGGACTCATCGTCCAATAACTGGTCGAACCGGTTGGTCACGACACAGCCGAAGCCTTCTTGCAGTTGTCCGGGCATGATGGCGCCCCTTCAACGGGATTCACCTCCGATTCTACGAGGCTTGATGCGACCAGTTCGCTGGATGCTGCCACAAGATGGCTGGGAAAGCTGCCCCTTCTCTTCCGGTGCGAGCATCATCCGGGACATCGTGCAGCGCACACCAATGTGTGCACGCGTCGGCTGCAATGTTTTTATTTACATTACGTAACGCTACGCTCATGTCCTCCGCGAGTAATCCGCATTTCTGAGAAGGTGTCACATGCATAGAAGTTACAGGTACTGATGAGAGTAACTTTATAACTGCAGACTTCATGCAGAATAAACACAAGGCCTAAACTGTGCCCACTTATACCTGGATACATCTGTATGTGCAGCTACACCTCATCCTGATGCTTCTGACAGGCACATCATCAGATTAAGTCGGATTTGCCAGTTTATAAATAATAATAATAAAAGGGTGGTGTGGGTAGGGCCAACAGGGACATGCTGAGTATCAGCAGAATCAGCTCTTTAGGTTCACCGAGAAAGCTGTCACACGGGTTGAACAAAAATATCGAGGAAATATCTCCAGGTATTAAATGTTGGCCCAGTTTTTTTTGTTGTTGTTGTTTTTTAAAGTGTGCTGAGGTTTGTCCTGGAGCGTCTCAAATGGACAGGAAGTTGACTGTGTTCACTTGGATTTAGGTTTTCAATTTTTGTATTTTATCCTTCTGCAGTCTCAAAGTGAAGCTGTCCAGATGAAGAGTCGGCTTTCTGCCATTTCATTTTTGTAATAACAAGAGAAAACTGGTACAGTGTGCCACTGGATTTACACTTACAGTCTGCAGATTCTCCATTAAACATTTAATAGGTTTGATAAAATATCGTTTTAGAGAGACATTTCTGCATAACTGTAAAGCTGGGCTTTGTCTCTGAAATGTGTCCGGAGTTCAAGGCATGATAATGTGAAAAAATGTACTTTTAATTTGCTTACTACACTACTTCCACTACTTTCCTGTAATTTACAAGAAGAGCTTGAAACCAAAAGGAGACATGCATCGCACGTGGTCAGCGCGGCTTTACTTAAGGCAAAACTTCAGAGGGATATACGATGAAGGATAAAAAATAAAGTCGCCAAAATATATCGATACTTGAACCAATTCACCACTCTGCATTGTGTCTGACAAATATGACAGTGTACAGAAGTGCACCTGTGTGACGAAGTAATAACTTTTATTCAAGGCGTGCTATTATTAGCAAATGAAATTCTATTTGAATTGACATCCATCATTTCTTTATATTTTACTTGGAAAATTAAATGAATTTATTTAATCACAGGAATGGTTGACTCAAGGTTCTTTATATTTTAAGACCCAACAACAATACAGAGAAAACCCCAATAATCAGACCACCACCTATGAGCAAGCACTTGGCGACAGTGGGAAGGAAAAACTCAATTTTAACAGGAAGAACCAGGCAGCCATCAGCTTTAACCAGTTGGGGAAAATAGGTACAGCAATTCATTGAAACGTGCAAACACACATGTAAATAAGAGGCAAAATGAGCTGAAAGTTAATATTTGGAATGACCCCATTACATAGTAGCACATAGTAGTGGTGTGGCATTTAATATGTCACACCGCTTTTTGAATGTGTAATGTATTTAATATGTAACTTTTTACCTATATGCACTGTTAGGCACTGTTGTATTCTTCAGGTCATTTAAAAGTCTATTCATCACCAAAACTGGCACAGAAGATTTAGTTATTTGAACATTTTTTTAGATTTTGGACTCCAGTACTTTATAAAATTTACACATATACATTTTTTACAAATAAAAATGGAAACAAAAAAAGAGAAAAATCATTGGATAATGGACAGGACTAAACATCCTTTCCTACTAGTCGCCTAACAAAGAAAAAAATATACTTGGTTGTATTTTGTATATTCCCTCAGAAAATGTTGGATTGACTTTTTGTTTTTAGTTTAGTAAATGCAAGAGTCGATATCTGAGGCGACTGAAAGATAACAAAATCTAACAGTGGGGTGTGATGCTGTGGATATATGGTAATGAAATAAATAAGCAAAAAAAATGCTGATACTGGTCTAAAGCAGCTGATTTATTTACTTGCACACTTATTCGTCCTATTGCAAACTATAAGTTTTTCCATTTATTTACTTGACAATCCTTCCATAATTTATTATTTGCATGGAAACGATCTCCAGATCACACAGAGCTGATGGTTAGTCAGTGGCCTCAGGGCATTAACAAAGACCTAATTAACTTTGTGGGGCAGGAAACATGATGCAGCTATCAGGTGAAAACACAGCAGGGTCCACTTTACAACAGGAAAGCGCTTTCTTGTTACTGATCTCACGTGAACTTGTTGACCCTCAATGAACTTCCACTGTTTGTTTAAAAACAGTGATTCTTGTGAATCTGAGTTCAGAAACCGTGACAGGCTCAGCTCATGAAACATAAAATCTCTTCATTATTTTAACAAAGTTTCAAGAAATGCAAAGCGTGTTTCTATTATTAACATGTTGAAATATGAAACAATGTGAGTAATGTGAGGAGGTTTGTAGAGAGCTCAAAGTAGCTTATCAAAAAGGCCCTTCCTGCCCACACAGTTATTTAAATTAGACCTCTCAGTGTGATGTGCTTCAAGTTCACCGTATGATTGGAAAGTCTTTAGAGCAGTGTTAACAGAGGACTGAGGGAATATCGGTGGACTTTAAAAAAAAGAAAGGAACAGTTGCATTTCCTTCATAACTGATTTGTTTAATTACATAAAAACAACCAAGCTAAGCTTTGTCTGACCTGGTGGAGAGGTGCAGCTTGATCAAAGAAAGAAGCCATTAGCTGTTGAGACAGAGCTTTCTTTAACATTTTGACTCAGGGAAAATCTTCCCATGGGGTCCCCTCAGAAGTAGTCAGAGTTAACATAATCACTTATATAAACCAAAGCTTTGACCTTGGCTGAGGTAGAACAAGCGTGATCATTTCACCCTCTGTTCAGTGGTCCACCTGGGAAGGATGGGATGAATAAGGGCAGTGACACTGGTTCAGATTTCACAGGATCCATTTCAAGAGAGCAAAACCTTCCGGTACAAAAGAATCACTTTTACTCTATCTCATTGAGATACCGCTGATGAGCTTCATTGTCAGCATTTCTCTCACACAGTTTCCTTCTGACCCCTTTCTCAAGTTCAAGAAGTTTTGAAAAGAGGACGTCAGCCATTTCACCATCAATATCCATCTGAGACGTGAACACAAAGCAGAGAAAACCTGAATTAAGTTAAAAGCAACACATCACACAAATACCATCTGCTACTCTAAAAAACGCTCTGTAACACAGGCCTGAGCACTTTCTCTGTGGAATACAGGGCTCTCGTTACTCACCTGTCGTGGCTCGGTGTAGTTTGTCCCAAGCCCTGATGTTAAACTATGATACTTTGCTCTGGGATCCAGAGATTCTGGCTTTTGCAGAAACAGCCAGTGCTGTGAGCAGAAACACCAGGCCATGAATCTGGGTTCACAGAGCCTTTACAGTGCAAATATTCAAATGATTGTAATAATTTTCAAATGGAAATACCAGTGCCTCTGCTCCATTGTACGGTGTAAGGGTGAAAGTGTTGGTGAAGATCCTAATCTGTTTTGCACAATTAGAAAATACATGAACGTGAGTCTTTTCATACGTAACTGTGGTCACGTTAAAAGATAAAAATAAAATAAGTTACCACTTACCAACCACATGATGGGCATGATTAGAGTCCAGAAGGAGGAGGGGAGGATACCATAGGTCAAATTAGTCATCACCAGTCCTGGGCAGACTACTGAGGAGAACAGACCCTGTCACAAGACAGAAAGAATTTATAAATCACAGTGACCTCGTAAGAGTTTCACAAAGCTTGCAGTGATAGTTACCGCACTGACATCAGAGTACGTGACAGACAAACCTGGCCGTTCATGCGCCTGTTAAGAGCCACGCTGAGCATGTCTGAAGCGTATTTGGAGGAGCTGTAGGGCTCCGTCCCTTTTCTGTGCTGAATGTCATCCATGCTGAAGGCAGACCGGCGGGCATTACTCGAAGAGGTCCACACTACCCTGGACGTATGACCTGTCTGACACAGCAGAGGCTCCAGCTCCCGGATCTGGAAAACCAGGAGAGAATTATATCAGGTCCAAGGTGGAAGTGCACAGTAAGGAGTGATGTAGGAGGGGTGCATGAATCACTGATTTAAGCAGGCCAGCATAAGAATATATGGATCAGCCTGAGGCAGGCATTAATAATTCACTGTGTTAGCCAAATCAAATATTCATTTTATAAAATTTTGTAAGAGAATAAAAAGCAAAAGATATTTTATCTTTAAAATTATTATTTTATTTTTAGCAATCTATGATGGATGCTTCACTACTACATGGTGATCCTACAATCCTAATGACACATTTATTATGCTAATTAAATAATAATTTATAATAATTCAAACATCAGGAACAAAACTTGCAAGAAAGAACAAGTTCAAAACATTAAAAACTACATCACACTTATTGGCCACTTTATTAGAGACACCCGCTCAACTGCATGTTTGCCCAAATATCATATTAACCAATCCCATAGAATCACCTCAATGCATTACAAATTTGGTCAAAACAACCTGCTGAAGACAGATATTCAAAGCTTTAATAGGTGCCTTTTGGTTTGGAGAGACAAAAACTGGGTTAAACAAACATATTGTTTACATTGCTGCACTAAGCAATGCAACTAAGAGCAACACAAACAGCAACAAAGTTTGTAGCTGACTTTCTGTGTCAAACACATCCGCATATTAAAGTCAGTATCCTGAAGTTTATTTATGCTACTGTAGGTTAAAAGACATATGTATGTATGTGTGTGTGTGTGTGTGTGTGTGTGTGTGTGTGTGTGTGTGTGTGTGTGTGTGTGTGTGTGTGTGTGTGTGTGTGTGTGTGTGTGTGTGTGTTTGTGGTGTACCAGGACAAAATGACCAAACAGGTTAGTGGCAAAAACTTCCTGTAGGCCATCTGAGTTGAGGTGGTCTTGTTGAGTCAAGAGACCCTCTGCTGTTGCAAACATGTTGATGACATTTCTGCAGTGGGGAAGGTACACTCTTATAGAGCAGCAAAGACAGCTTGAATGTATCCAATATCAAACAAAACAAAACAAAGAAATCATAAACTGGCTTTAGAAATGTACCTGGAAAATAAACCCTTAAAAAAAGCTCTGATGTCCACTTGTGGATTGGGCATAATTCCAGCATTTAGATAGAGAAAGTCAATTCTGTTGTATCTGGAAACACACGAATGTGTATTAAAGGTTAAGCTATCAGTTCCTTATTTGTAGTTCATATCACAAAGAGAACAATCACCAGTGTGATGACGTCAGCACGCGGCATCAAACATCTCTCACCTGGACTTGACCACCTTAGCAGCGTCGAGCACCGACTCCACAGAGCCCACGTCGAGCTGTAGTAAGTCCACATGGGCACCGGCGTGAGAGGTGAGGAGGGCGCTGCGGGCGGCCTCTGCCCGCTGCATGTTCCTGCAGGCCAGACACAGCCGGAGCTGTGTGTCCTCAGTGAGAAGCCTTTCACACAAAGCCAAGCCGATGCCGCTGCAGACAGATGGCAGACAAACACAGCCGTGCACTCGTATTAACAAACTTTCCCTGAACAACTGAGAGATTACCTCACAGATGAAGTAAAGCAAACTGTAAACATAGTCTGGAGTCACGTTATTGGAGAAGAGATAATGAAAAAGGATTTTCAAGTGACGTGAAGCTTCCATTTTCATGTACTGTTAATTATGGTCTTTGTTTCCGAAGTGATATTTAGTGGATAAGTTAACTAGTGTGTGGAACGTGAGGGGGGGAAAAGGAACATATACAAGTGTTCTGTTTCGTCTCTTTTATAGCTGTATGTTAAGTAAAGGGTTACAGGAAGCAGTTATTATATCTCGACATAAAGCTGTAAACCTGAAGAAACAGCTAGTCTCACAGGGAAGCAGACTTATTTCCACTAGTAATCTATTCTTGAGCTTTAGACTCTAATGCTGAATGATGTTATCCTAAAGGTTTCCCTTTATAAATACAGTCTAGCAATTGCATAAGTATACTTTAGACATCAATACTATACAACTGTAGTTGTAAGCAAGCAAATGTGGGGTGATTTTGACAGTTTCCTCACGTGCAGTCAACCAGTATGGAGAATCTGGACATCATCGAAAGAATTATACCCCCCGGGACTCGCTTTTAGAGCCCATATAAGTAACATATACAACTAGACAACAACTGTTTGGAAGAGCATCTACATGGATCGATGAAGTCAGAATACTGTAAAGAAACCACTACTGAGGAAGACCAATATGAAGAGAACTGGTTTGGCTATGAGACAAAAGAATAGCCACAGCGGACTGACTGTGGTGAACAGTCAGTACGCTGTTCACCACAGTCGTGGTGCTGAGCTGGGTTTCCACATCCATTTACTCAGGAGGATGGTGTCAAAGTTTGTGAAAGGAGTATGATGCGAGTCGATAAGTCTGTGAAGGTCACTTCTGTCTGATGATGGTGATACTGAGGTGTGTGGTTGAGGATATACTGACCTTTCTGTCAGTAAGAGCTGAGTTTTTGGTGACGTTAGCTGCTGTTAGACTCTGTTAGTTGTTGTTAGCTGGCGTTAGTGTTGGACTTAGTAAGTAGTAAGTAAAATTTATTTATATAGCGCTTTTCACAGATAAAAAAAAATCACAAAGTGCTTTACAACACAGAAAATGGAAATATAAAACAATATAACAGTAAATAAAACAGCAAATAAAACAATGTAATATAATAAAACTATAAAAACAGCATAAGAGGAAATTAATCAAATGCTTTTCTAAATAAAAATGTCTTCAGCTGTTTTTTAAAAGAGTCAATGGAGTCCGTGCAGCGTAGAGACAGTGGAAGAGAATTCCACAAATGTGGTGCCACCGTCTGAAAGGCCCGATCACCACGAGTTTTAAAACGAGTGCGTGGTACCACCAGCAGTCTCTGATCTAATGACCTTAAAGCTCGAGAAGATGAATGTGGTTTCAGCAGGTCAGACAAATATTGAGGAGCTTGACCATGTAGGGCCCTAAAGGTTAGAACTAAAATTTTAAAATGAAACCTAAAACTTACAGGCAACCAGTGAAGGGAGGCTAAAACTGGAGTAATATGATACTTGGTAATAATCTATCATATCAAGTGAGAATGTAATCAAACTGGTTATCAGAGGAAAAGTGTGATTTTTAGGACACTTGAGGCCAACATTAGCTGCTCCGGGGACAGGATGGTCGCATGTCTGATCGGCTGATAATAAGAAACTGTGACAATATCGGGAATAAATGAGCATGTTTACACATGTTTCCGTGTTTAAGAGCCCTGACTTCAGTTCGGGAGATGAGGCTTCAGGTGAGGATGATGTTTTTGTCAGATGCTGGTCGCCTTGTTTGTTTCCTTCATGTCTCTGCTTCTTTGGTTAGGAAAACCCCTTTGCAGACGATAAAACATATGTATCATCCCTTATATCTTGAGTTTGAAGGTACAGACACAAATTGAAATTTCCCTTCACGGCATGCAAATTCCTACGAGACCGCTTCAGAGTGGTCAGCCACTGTATTCAATATGACATTCCAAGTTCATGAGAACGCATCAATTTGCCGAAAGATGCAAAAGATGAATCAATGCATATTCATGAGTACGACATTCTTTTTTAGTTTTAACTTGTGACACACATACATTACATTTGAATATATGTGCTAGTGAAACATTATTACAGAGTAAGAAAGACAGCTTATGAAAGATTTAGAGGCCTTTAATCTCTCGCTGTATGAACCTACAGTATGTCTTTTACTAAGACGCACTGATACAGTTCATAGGTGGTACTTTGTAGTGTAACTAACTATTGCAATAACCTCCATTACCGAAAACAGGTTATACTTGAACAAGTCCAACATGTTTTTTGAAACTCATTGTTTAAAATGAAGAGTAGAAGTCCCGAACAGCATCTTCTAGCTAACAGCACCCGGTGTCCGTATGAACCGTTATAAAACAGTTTTAGTGGACTTACCTGTTGGCACCCGTTACGATGACGACTTTTTCCATGCCTGAGCGGAATGAGCAGCGGCTGTAGAGGAAGCAGACACCGGGGGCAAATTTTCAAACCTGCTGTATTCACCGGGGACGTTCAGCCCCTCGTCCGATGCCGTTGAAAACAGTCAGCCTATTGCTTAGGCAGCTGCGTGGTGTGATTGGATGTCAACAAACAGCTGGCCAATCAGATTTCACTACAGAGAGCGAGGTGGTCCAAAACGATTAAAGAGCGCAACGGTTGAAAGTACAGCCGTGTTAGCAACCCCAGCAGGCTAAAAAGTATCAAACTTATCGTATATTAAAAACCAAAGATACAAACGAAGGATAATAATAGCATTTCTTCTTTATTTACAGGTATCCTTGGTCCAACAGGCGTTAAAACGTTGTTCTTTGCTATTTCCCCCACTATGTACAATAAATTCATTTCTGAAAAAGGACATAAACATGTTTATAAAAAATCTACATCAGCTTCTGCATACGAAAGCACAATCTCATCAGGAAAACGTTTTCCCTCATGACAAAATTCAAATATAAAAGACAAAAACACAAAACAGTGCTCACATAATAAATGTGCAATAGGATTAGATATATGATGGAAAAGAAAAGGGAGGGGGGATATTATTGCATAAATAGACAGCATAACAAATCATAAGAAAATAATAAATACACAGAGGTCTGAATGCACTGTACGAATAGAACTATCTGCATTATATCTACAATAGGAGGCTATATTTAAGTGTAGTCTGTACCTTCACATATCTCTCCATTTAGAGCATAATTTTTGAGAAGCAGGCATTGACAAAAAAGTGAATATTTTATGGGTCTGACTCCAAATAAATGAATCTAAACCAAAGGAAGCAACCGAGACCCTGCACAGCACAGTGGAACGATACATCTCCTCTGCTACGCCAGGCTCTCTAACAGCTGAGAGTGTATCTCCTGAAAGCTCGGCCGCTGCTTGGCGTTTCTCCTCCAGCAGCTTAGCATGAGATCCTTGTAAATTCTGTCAGGACAACAGGGAGGCTTCGGCAGGTACACCTGGTAGGATGAAGCACAATACTCTCAATACAGTATTATGAGTATTATAAGTGTTACAAGACACATCTACATACATATCTGAGAACTATTACATCCTAAAATCCTCCACAGTGGCACTCAGGAGGACTGTCAGGTACAGTGGTGTGAAGCTCACCTGTTTGCCCTGTTCCCTGAAGAACTCTCCTGTGTTTTCAATGACCTGCTCGTCAGAGAGCTGGGAGTACGGCTGCTCCTTACACAGAGTGAGAATTTCCCACAGAGTCACCCCGAAGGCCCACACGTCACTAGCCATAGTGAACTTACCCTGAGGAAAAAAAAGATCATAGACAGATTGGTATAAATTTAAAGCTTAAAAATTCTAAATTAAAATGTATAAAATATTTAAAATTGATCTGCTGTCACCTCTGTATAGAACTTATACTAACCTTTTAAATATATGTGGATTAGCAATAATCGTAGAACAATAAAAAACCCAATAAAACTGTAGTGGAATGTCAGATTTCCCTTAGTCTATAAATAACGGATAAATGGAGGCGATAATGTCCCAAATCCATAGATTACTCACTAGTAGGATGCTCTCCCATGACATCCAGCGAATGGGCAGTACAGCTCGGCCCTGGATCCGGTAGTAGCCCCCTCTATAAAGGTTCCGACTCATGCCGAAATCAGCGATCTTTATGGTGTATTTCTTACCCACCAGGCAGTTGCGGGTTGCCAGATCACGGTGGACAAAGTTAAGAGAGGACAAATACTTCATACCAGATGCAATCTGCACTGCCATGCCGATCAGCGTGGTGTAACTAAGAGAGAGAAAATAAATAGTGTGAGCTAAGTGGCTCTTTGTGTCATTTCCCTGATGATCATTTCAATTACATGTGAATTACACCTACCTGACCATGGTCTTCCCCTCCGTCTCCTCTTGTTCGATCTCATCTTCATCAGCGGCCTTTAGTCTGAGATTGCAGAGGAACTGGTTTAGGTCACCATTTTCCATGTACTCAGTGATCATGCACAGAGGATCTGTGTCCACACACACTGCCAGCAGACGGACGATGTTGGGGTCCCTCAGACGAGACATGATTCGGATCTCCTTCAGGAAGTCATTCCTGCAGAACGACAGGGTCACGTAATCTACAACTTGACTGGCAACTGAATGAAAAGCCGTACCAGTACATCTCTGTAAAAGTTTCTTTTACCTTGCGTTCTTGTTGGCATCTTCCCGCAGTGTTTTAACAGCAACAAGCAGAGGGGACTCATTGTTTCCCTCTATGGACAAATCCTCACCCAAAAAGTCCTGCATGCCCTCTGCCTCGCACAAGTGGACCTGTTTAGAGGAGCACTTTGTCAGTTCATCATCCACTTGGCATCCCTCGAAACCATCTGTTTAATACCACTAAGTGTTTCCTATCTGGCAGCATGTAGTGATTTCATAGTCTGCTGCTTTTACCAGGCAGCAAGCGCTGTCATTGAATTTTATAAATGATAGCTATAAAGTTACAACAGCATAATGGCGGCGAAGAGAAAATGAGTTTAAAGCCCTTAAAGCATCTCCAGCAAACATTAGAGCTACTGGGCATACTTCTCCAAACTGGCCCTCTCCCAGTTTCTCCTTGAAGGTGAGCTTCTGTCTGGGGAACTCCCTCATGGATGAATCTGTGCCAGCAAAGAAATTCATGTTGACAGCTGTGATGGAGTAGATGCTGTTGTCCGAAGACTCCTGCAGACTGATGATATCTGCCTCAGCATAGTGGGGGGCACCATCGGAGCCTCCGGCTGCAAAGGCTCTGCAGGGGGTACTCGATTCTTATTTGGAAAAGAAAAGACGGAGGATGGGACGTGTCGCTGTAGCTGACCTCCAAAGATGTTCACTTATTTCCTTTAGACAGCTTACCGAGGCGTTCAGTGGACTGAGAAAACTCGGGCAGTTTCCGGATGAGACGTGAGGGCTCCTGGTAGTCGGCACAGAGGGGGAAGATTCTTTCATAGGTGGAGTTGGAGGTCGAGCCACTCTCACTGGAGAGAGACGAGTGGTGGAAGGAGAAGGCCCGTGTCTGGATGGCGAGACGAGCCGTGAGCTCGTCATCCAGCATGCGACGAGATGCCTGAAGATGCAAGAGAGAAGCAGTTGGTATCTGCGGTGTTTTTACAACGTGAAAGTCTTGAGAGGTTTTGCAGGACATCAGTGTTGTCATGTGATGATATAAGAAGAAACTGACATGGAGGGAAAGGAAAGCTCTGGTGCTTTTGATAATGACGTCTTTTTTTCATATAATATCTGAAGCCAAAAAACCCCCAAAGAAACCCAAAAGAACGTAGCAGTAAAAATGCTGATTTGAGTATAGATCACCTTATCGCCTTCTTGAGTCTACTTCTTGTTTACCTTTGTTCTATATTTTTAAAATTTGGGAACAAATTTAAGTTTGCCAACTAATTATGAATGATGTTTTTGTGCATCCAGGGTTCAGTGCACACGTCACACCATATGATCAGTTGTGGATGTTGAATCATTACTGTAAGTTCAAATAACTAAAATTGATTAAATGATTTTAAAATAAATTTTTTTCTCACCTTCTCCAGCATCTTTTGCCAGACCTGTCGCCACAGGATAATGACAATGATGGCCAATAGGATGGCTATAATGGCCACCAAACAGCCAATCAGGATCCTTGTATTGCTGTCATCCACTTTATGTGTAGGATCATCCCCTAACAAACCACATTAGAGTTGGATGTTGACATGAATTTAATGTAATTCATTACAGATCAAATTCTAAAATAATTAAATTTTTTTCAAACATAATGCTTTTGTTTCATTATATTTTATAAGAAACCGGCCATTTATTCTAACAATAATCAGTAATTCTTGCTATTATCAGCAGGGGGCAGTGTTGAGCCAGGAGAAATTTAGGTCATGCAACCTTTTAAAGCATTAGAAGTCCAACCACATCTAAAATAAGGTGCATTACACGATCAAGGAAATATAAAAACAGATTTTTACATGAAATCAAAATCAAACAGTAACAACACATTCATGTCTTCTTCTATCTCATATTTTACCCTATAATCAAAAATGAAAACAGTGACTTAAATAAGAAAATATCAGAAGATGTTTGGCTGCTCACCTGGTAATATTTTTGTCGGGTGTCCATGCTTGCGAGGAGCCATTGATGTATTGTACACTGCTGAGCCTGTAATTGAAAGAAATAAAGGTGGTGGGACACGGCACATGCTCCCTTTAGATTATTGAATTAAAGTCTCTAAAGCAAAGGCTACACCTGATCTTTGCTTTTCTTTTTCTTTTTACCTGACTGGAAGGCCACCTCACTGAACAGCATCCAAAGGTCACTGAAGTGGAAGCGGCATTTAATGGTGCTGGCTGTGCGGTCCCCGAGGGGCACCGTGATAAAACGAGCGCTTTGGCTCACACGATCAACAGCAGGCCTGAAGGTCACCGGGTCTGCCTCCCACTCTGATCCTGACCGAAAGTAACAAGTAACCTGCCTGAACATCCTCACCCCTCGGCTAAACATGTTGTTGCAGTGAACCTGCGAAGGTGAGATGTGGAAGTATAAGAAAAGCATGATTAAAGTACTTAAATAGTCTGTTATTATTCTGCAGCCCTTACCGACCTGGCAGTTCTCTCTGTCTCTCTCTTTTTTTTTACTTAAAAGTGCTCAAAATAGTCAGAGCCCGACTGAGATGATGGTGCAGGAGAAGGTGTAGCCATGACTAATCTGTCTAGCTGTGCAGTAGCAGAAATATCATTCATCTTACATCTCTGATCTCTTGCCACGGCACTTATCCACGAAGATCAGGCTAATTATACAGAAAATGTAATTTTTTTTCTTCCTCCAGCAAGGCTGTCCTGTTCTTTTTTTAATGCCCCAATAAATTTTACAGCAGCTGTAGAAGGTGGGTGCTTGCCCAGCATAGTGCAGAATAGCTCAATTCAGCAAAGTGTTAGCTCTACAATTTCATCCCGCTCGCTTAAAATACCCCCTGCGCTGACTTCTTACCTTCATGGACGAGAAGTTTCGCACATGGTCGAACTCAAAGATCATCTCCACGTAACCTCTGGGGAAGCTCCTGTTGTTCCACCCTACATAGTCATAGCCAGGCCAAAAGTTGTAGCTGTGGCTGTGGAGAAAGTCGTCCAGACCCCAGGTGCCATCGGTCAGCTGGCCGAGCCCTTTCGTCAGCCTTGAGGAAGGATTTATGGTTGAGCTGAAGACAGAAATAGGGTTTTTTTAAGGTTTGCACATATGCACATTTTTAAAATGCACAAATGTTGTTTTAGTTCAAAGAAAGTTTGTTAAACTCAGACCTTTCAGCTGATGCTCCATCGTACACAGAGTCATTGAAGAAGACATCCAGGCCTCTGTAGATCATTTGGTGTCCATCTGGAATGCTGTAGGACATCAGGCCATCTAAAGCAGGCAGGTCAAAGAGAACACGCAGCTGATTCAGTGTTTGCTCACATCATATTACTATATAAAGTGTAATGTAAAATATATCGTTTGGTTGAAGTTTCATGTTCCACTCTGAGTGTCATGACTAACCGAGCCATTCACAGCCGTAGAGCTCCACTCTCATACACACGATCATGGAGTGGTCGGTCACGGGCATAAAGCGGACAAAACGGGCAATGATGGGAGGCTCCAGGTCCTTCAGGACCACGTCATATGCATTACTGTTGCCTTCGATGATCTGGCAGAGGTGAGGAAAGATGTCTCATTTCCCACAAATACTCAAGTTGTTCGTGTTTCCCCATTTATAATAGTAAACAAGCACCTTTTACAATGCTTTTGAAACATGTTGCTAGCATTCAGTTAGAAGTGAACATTTGAAATATTAAAAACAAATGCTCATATATAGTATTTGATCTGTTAACATTTGATAAAAGATAAGATTTAAATGATTTTCAAATATACACAGTAGCTCAATTTTTCACTATCATGGACAATGTTAAACAAATTAAGATGATAAATAGCAGATTAGTATTACGTGTACACCTTATTTGAATCAGAAGAACACATCTTTACGTCTTTACACGCTCACCTGCCTTCCCTTTCTGTCATGCCAGCCCACCCAGCTGCTGCCGTCACGGCTGTACTTGATCCTGTATCGCTGGGCAAACTCATTACCCATGCCGTCGGCGTGCCGACCTTGGGTGCCCACGAGCGTGATGAAGTGCAGCGAGCGCAGGTCCACCTGGAGATACTCTTTGAGGCCGTCCGGCTCTGACATGATGTCAGGACACCAAGCCCCGTCACCGTCTCCGTTGTCAAAGTCAAGTCTGACGGTGAGCAGGAAAATAAATGGAAGAGTCGGTACCGGAAACCGAGGTCACAGAGTTCAGGTACACAAACACAGGGGAAAAGACATAAAGCGAGGAAAAATGTTACAAGATACGAACAGAGGAAAAAGCAGTGAGGAATAATGAAATTATATCCTATGTACCTGATTTTTCCTGTCTGAAAGAAATCATGTTTGCACACTTCCTGTTATTCCATGTTACCACTGAACACATTGTTAAAAGGCTCTAATTAGTTCACCAGTACATGATAGATAGACTAATCAGCCATAATTACTTTGTAGGGATTGTGATGCATTAGGCAGCAAATGAAGACTCAGTTGAAACTCATATTTTGGAAGCAGGAAAAGGGATCTAGGTGATATTGGATTGTAGCTTTGCCAGAACAAATACTCATACGCAGTGTTTCCGTATGCTTTGGTTTGGCAGCTGGTGAACCTGCAACAGAGCCTTGGATCCCCAGGGTTATACTTTAGGATCAAAGGCTGGTGTCAGTAATAGCAATAGAGCTACTGCAGTGCTGGCAACGATTGAACTACGTCGCAGACCATAAGCCACAGATCAGCCAGAGTACCCATGTAGACCCTACAACAGACAGTGAGTGCCAGAATCGGGCCATGAAGCAACCTGGAAAGAGAACTCATCTAATGAATGATGTTTTATTTTACATCACGCGGAAAGCCACGTGCATGCGTGTGTGTTGTTTACCAAGGGAAGAGATGGAAGCAGGGTACACTATGGGGACGGAGCCAGCCAGTGAAGCCAGCAAAGTTTTGCCATGAAACCTTGGGCCCCTGCGTTGATCTGGATGTTGCTTTCACACGTGAGATGCACGCTCATTCACTGCAGTGGCATTCGCTCATTTCCAAACAACATTGGAAAAAAAAATACTCAGCAGGGATTTGAAGAACATGGCGAAGAGTGTGGACTTCAAATCCCCTTGATCTCATTTCAAATAGATGTGATGAAGAATCAAATCTCAATGGAGACTTGATTTAAACCACTTAAAGAATCTGCTGCGAATAGACTGGAGCCTGATCCCACAGCACACCTCACACCAGGTCAGTACTACTACTACTGCTAATAATAGTGGTTGATTGCAGCATGCTACTTAAACATGCTTGCTGAAAGATGAAAGTATATTTTCTTAGGCTGAGTGAGATCATCTTATGAGAAAGAAAGTATTCTAAATATGTGCTATAACACTATTTACCCCTTACCCTCAACACAAGCCTGTTTGTGTCACTGCTCAGGAGCTTTGGAACGTTAAAAGATGAACTTCCATCATGAAATATATCAGCAATTCAACAAATACAAATCCATCTGGTGAATAACTTTAAATGTTTTGAGTAAAAGATAAACCAATTTAAAACAAAACTTGCTATGTTGGTTCAGACACAAAGTCTACGGTGCTTTTTTACTAAAAGAAAGCAGCAGTTAAGTTTAGGAAATTTCTTCAAATTTAAAGAAACTGAGTTTAGGGATTATCCCTGACAAACTATAATCTCTACATCTAATGAGAGGAAGGAAAGTGGAGTATAAGAGCACAAACATGCCTTCCAAATCTTGCAGCGGTGGACTCAGACCAGTGGCTGGAAGCAGAGATGTCCTCATCCTGAATCTGCCCACCGGTCATACCAAGAGGATAGCGGCACATTTCTACAAGCACACGAAGCACACATACACATAAATGTCTGATGTGTTCTTTCATATGTGCGATATGGTTAAAGTCTTTCCACATATGAGAGTAATATAAGGTTACTTTTACATAAAATCAATTTTAAAGCATTTTCTGGACTTTGAGTAGTTGACTGTAAGGTGGTCACAGCTCATCCCTTCCCCCTCTAGCCCTCTTCCTGCAGCCCTGCAAAGGCCTCTAAAGCCAAACAGAAGCGTCACTGTGTAGGTGCCAGTCTAAGCAAAATGAGAAGGGAGTGGTATTAGAGCTGCCCACTCTTCATTTTTCATCTTTTAAAATCATTTCTAGCATGAGAAACGCTTGAGTTTGAAAAGCCTGACTCCCTTTGTTCTTATGTTGTGCGTGTGGCGACGGGTTGACAAGCAGTGAAAAGAGATTACAGTCCTGCGTTGATACAAGTAAGACGCCATAACTGTAGAGTCAGTTGAGGGAGCAGAGTGACATTGTTTACTTCCCACCATCTCGACTTATATTTGAGTTTTAGTTAGAGCTCCGGCGAAATCCCTCACTCGGATTTTTAGAGAGCGGGCAAACAAGCGAGCCTTTGACTGTGAAAATATTCTAGGGAGGAAAGTGAAATGAGTTCATATGTGTAAGGGAGTGTGTTAGTAGGTGTGTGTGTGTGTGTGTGTGTGTGTGTGTGTGTGTGTATGTGTGTGTGTGCATCACCTACAACTACGCCTACAAATTTTCTAACTTTTTTTTTTCCACGAATTCTCCCCCTTGCCTGTGAAAGGTCTGCCTGTTTTGAAGATGTTTGCTTTCTTGACCAACAGCTAAACCGTACACACACACACACACACACACACACACACACACACACACACACACACACACACACACACACACACACACACACACACACACACACACACACACACACGCTTGCCTTCTGAGCCCACCCACCTCAACCTGCTTCCCTCCTCTCCATCTTGTCAACATGCTTGTCCCTCAGGAATATGAAATAGTTATTTTAAGCTTGAATATAACATATCCATACATCTGACTCTTACACTGCTTTGATCACACAATGAAGAAAATTAAAAAAGCACTCTGATTGGCTCATGCAGTCATGGCCACTGTTTCCAACTTAACTTAATAAAGATAAAGAGCGGGTATTTGTCAGCGTAGTGCCAGCGGGGTAAAGATAAACGTCTACCTGGGTTGACTTGAGATCTCACAGTGACAGCCTGCAGGAGAACGAAGGCGATCAATTTAACCTCCATGATCTTCAGTTTCATCTCACGGACGCCTGAAAGGAAGCTTGTGAAATCAGATAAACCAGTGTAAATTACTGTGTTACTTTTTCAAATATCCTCTCTGCAAATTCTCCTCAGAAAAGTCCGGGACTTGTAATTACATTTGGGATGTTTGGGATGAATTCAAAGGTTTCATTTACCACAACAGCATGTGCACAGAGATGCACGGTGGCATAATTTGCAACTCTGCCGTTACAAATTGCTCTATAATAGGAGACTATTAAAAGCCACAGCAACAAATGCCCACACAGACCTCTCTGTAACCCAGAGTCCTGCTCTTTCCCACGACAGTACGTAGTGCCTGTATTTTATTTAGCCTGTATGGACCACGTGAAGACGCGTGTCAGTGTCTGCTCAGAAACTGCACTTACTGTCACTGATGTGAAGCGTTAACCAAAATTTTTACAGTGGCAAAAATGCAGCAGGGCTTCTTTCAGACATAAATGTGAAGGGAAATGTAAAAAAACTGAATTTAACACACTGCGTAACACCAATGAAGTGAATCCCTGAGAGCCCTCATTCCAGTAGAGGCGTTTTTATAATCAGTGAGTAACTTTACAGTAACTGATTCCTTACTGAGTATCAGCCAGTTGCTACTTTTACTTGAACATAAGATTAATTAGTGAATGTCTTCCTTCATGTTGTCTCTCACTAAACTTAGGCAAGCTGACACTAAATTCCCTCAATGTCTACGTGGACATTTGAGTTAATAGCCACATATGTAAAAAAAGAAAAAAAAGAAAAAAATATACGTTTGACTTACTTTTGAACTTCAAAACAAACCGTTTTTCTCGGGAAATATTCCACATCTGTTGTGCGCCGATGCATTCAGGACCACAAGTTTGTGACCTCTGCCTCTGAAGGACTTCTTTCTGGAATAGCAAAGAGAGGGGAAAGGAGAGAGAGGAGAGGAAGAGACGCAGAAGGAAAGAGAGAGCGAGCAGAAACGAAGGCTGATGTAAGAGTCCTACTGGCCCGAGAAAAGAAAGAGAGAAAATAACACGCTTTGGGATTTTGAGGTGAGGCCAAAATCCCAGAATTCCACCTGATCCACAAATGGCTTCAATTATGGTGTATAGAGGCAGCTGAGAGCTGCAGTGGCAGCTTCAGTTGCACTATAACAATTGCCTGAATCATGAAATAATTGCTAGAAAATGTTTTTTGAAAATAGTGTTTAGTGAACCTCCTGGCGAATAAAAAAAATAAAAAAGAATCAAATATTTACATGCACATATACGTTTTAAGTTGTATCATATTTCCCTTTTCACACATACTTGTCCTTGTATATATATGTATATATATATATATATATATATATATATATATATATATATATATATATATATATATATATATATATATGTTTATTTTAATATTTATCTATCAATATCTTTGTTTCTAGACTTCATTTTATATGAGTGTTTGATGTTTGCTGTATATTAGTTGCTATGACAACTCAATTTCCCTATAGGATTAGTAAAGTCTCTCTGATTCTGATTTCCTAAATCAGGCTTTTTTGGGGGGGAATATATTCCTTAAAAGTGTACTATGCAATTTATTTCAGTTTTTTGGTGGGAAAGAAAAATCACACTGATGACGTAGAAGCCTCAAAAACTCATGTATGAAATATGATGCACTAGAGAAGTTTGATCCAGACTGGATAGTGTATGTGTGAAAGATAGCAAATTAAAATTTCATGGCAAATGATCAAAATGATCCTGCGGACACACGCTTCAGTGAAACCTCAAAAGCTTTGCAATTTATATTCACCAGCATCTTTGGTTTAGATTGAAATGTGAAGTTGATTTGATAAAATCAGCAAATCTCCAAAATGGCACAGTAAAGTAAAAATGGTGGACTTCCTGTCATGTTTGGATCATAGGTCTCATTGACCTTTCGTACATCGTGGGTTGTTGGACCTCTGTAAGAAATTTCATTCAAATAGCTCAGTCTGTGTGCTGGTTCATACTTTCATAGGTGACGCTGTGGAGCCATTTCGTCCTCTCCATACGTGAATTTTCACCAGGCCTGACATGTGGGCAAAATTTCATGCGCTTTCAAGTGTCTTCAGACCCTCAAAAAGGCGATTCATTTGACCAAGTAATGATAATAAGGGGAGCAGATACAATTTGGCCTTCACACTTTTAGTGCTCGGGCCCTAAAAACCCCTCACAGGGTTATGATCTTAGTAACTAGTTGCTAGCTCCATCAAGTATATCTCACGTGTTCCTTTCATGAGTCAAAGCACATTGTTCTGTTTGACAGGCTTTCAGTGTGGAACTTGACCATGATGGGGTCACAGGGCTTGAGCTATTCTTCAGGAAGCGAGTGAGAGATGGAATAAAAGATGGAAACACTGCCGACTGCCTCAGGTATCCATGGATACATGACGCACAGCGATGGCTCATGGAGCTACTCACATCTGTAAGAGGGCACAAATATCACCCAGATGGTGCATTTAATCGGAACGAATAATGATGCACTGGAAAAAAACAGGTGAGGAATATTTGTACATTATCTTTTCTGATTCTGGTTCTTAGTGATGAGCTAAGGTATCGCAGGTTTTTGAGCTACATGCTAACATGCTCAAAACTCATTTTAAAAGCTCAACTGTTTTCCGTTGATACACTTATTTCACATCACAACAGAGAAACGTGGCAATGCAAAGATTCACTGCATGTGGTTGGAGTACTAGAACAAATTGTAAACATTAAGCAGGTAATGTATACATTTCAGCCACTGGAACAAAAACTGTACACAAAAGATGCTTTTGGAGCTGAAAAGAGAAGCCAGTGCAAAAAAGCCTTAAATTCACATTCCTAATAACATCCAACAGGGTGAACTCTGAAAGAAGTGCAAAAAAACGTCCTTTCTCTTATAAATGTGAGAAAATGACGTCACTATTTAATACTAAACAGTCACAGTAAATAGATGCTAAAGCAGCATTAGGGTGAGGCTACCCTGTGATTGGCAAGTAAAAACTTTTGGTTCTCCCTCAGATCTACCTCTTGCTTCTGGTTGGCTGATTAAAGTACAACAAAGCTGGCCCAAATGTCTGACTACAAGTCCAAAAACAAGTAGACTGTGACCTCAAGGGACGAATGCTCTGGAGGAATTTTTATTGCTCAGTATTCTTCCTGTGGGGAGCATAAATGTAGTGAAATTCGTGGCAGTCCATCCAGCAACATTTAACTCACAAACTACAAAATAAAAGTGAGTCTAACTTGCAAAACTTTCTGTTGCTTACTAAATTCAGAGTCACAGGGGTGGAAAGCCTATCTCAGCCGTTATGGGGTGAGAGCCTGGATGGATTACCAATCAGTAGTTGTCAATATCGAGGAAACGTGAATTCCTATAACAAATTATGGCGTTCAGTTTTTGAAACTCTCAGATATTTCACTGAATGCGTTAAAGCTTTGTTGGCAGTGTTATCGAGATACTTCAATCTGGGCTCATATTTTCATTCCAGTCTGTCTCAAAAGACCAAAACTAAAGGATAAATACAACACTGCACACAAAGTAAAACTGCTTTTCAATCCATTTCACCTGCAGAGTTCAGAGAAAGGGACTGAAAGGATTCAGAAGGGGTGTGTGTGAACAGAATAACACTGCCTGCAGACCATTTTTTCTTTACAGTATAATCAACCAAATGAAAGTAGAGACCAAATCCTGGAGGCCACCCACTATCTGTGTCAGCAGCAGCTGCACTACCGGAGCTGCAGGGTAACGTGGCAAGATGTGGGAGGGTAATGGCTAACGTTATTCATATTTTCTACCTTATCTGCTTACATCAAGCTGCTTCTGTCTGCAGTGTGCTTAATGGGAGCTGACCCTGTTTAACGACCACAGCTGGTGTGTCTCTAACGATAATAGGGGGCCATCGGCCTCACGAAGGACCACATCTCATTTTCTCAAGCATTTGGAAATACTAACGAGGAAAACATTTCTAAAAGGTCAGCCCAGAAACTGATGCGGCTTATTATTATGTTAGGGACATATTTAGGTTTGAAGCAACCCTGGATACATTTCAGCAATTTGTAAGTTTCACCAAACGAAGAGGACACACATGACAACCGATGGCATTTGAGAAAGGGCATTTAATTCCACGAGGAGAAACATCGATGTAAGTGCACTTTCATTTTCAGCACACTTCTTGTGAACAGACATAACCTTGAAGAGAAATGTTAAGAGACTGACGGTGCAGGGTGATAAGCTTCAGGGAAGAGAGGAAAGGAAGGTGAGGAGAGGATGGGGGAGGGAGTAGGGCCAAGACGAGATTAATTGATTTTGGAAAGAACTCAAAAACACATCCCCAATCCAGTGATTTAAAGAGCTGGCTCACAGTCAGCGTGATGGAGCCGGTGCGGCAGCTGGCTGCAAGAATATGAAGGCATCCAGAAGTCTTTTAGATCACATATTTTTTGGAATTTGTACTTTGAGGTCATTTTCAAAACAATTTCTTTAAAGGGTGTTGCAACAGTGACACAGCAGGTTATCACTGCCGCAATACGGCATTAATGAATTATCCCTACAGTATGGAGCGACTACAGTTTTTAACAGCATAGACAAGACTGTAGCAGCACCTGCCCGGTGATATGTGCACCTCTGACACACAGAATAATCAAATGAGAAAATCATCTTTAACTACATAATTAGAACGAAGACCATTATGAACAAAATCATGCTGAATATATATAGAATAGCTAAGTTAATCAGACTTTACTATGTACAATGTACAGAAAAAAAGGTCATACTTTCAGAGGTATAGCTGCTTATTAAACCCATTTCTTATATGAGATTACAGACGAGTGTCACAGCGAGGGTTAGCAAGGTCCCCACTCAAACCTCCCCAAGAAAGCCAACTATGTCAACATGTTTAAACAGACTTTTTTCTTTCTTGACGGTAATGAAAAAACAGCAAAAATGACTGTGTCCATGCTGGACATGTCATCAAACCACAGTGTAAAAAGCCGTTTGAGTGGCTCTCAGAGGCGAGGAACCAAACATTACAACAATCATCAAACACACACACACACACACACACACACACAGCAGAGATTTTCAGACAGCCTGCAACACCACAGCACTTGTACTGACTAATAGGGTTTGAATGAAGCTGCACTGTGCTAAATGTCCCACTGCACTGAAGCCGAAAAGCAGAAGGTACATTTTAGTTTTGAGGATTACAGTACGTAATGTTACTCCATGTATGTAGTGTTGATTTGATAAAAATGTAATCTGAAAAATTAATATTAACTTGTAGAAATTGGCAAATTTATGAACTGCTTCAAATAAACAAGTCACATTATTCCAGCCTCAACTGTTTAACTTAGCTAGTTATTAGCTAACATAATAGCTAAAAGCTACTTGTTAAATTTGTGAACATGATAACACACTAAATAATTGCCCTTGTGCCTCAGGCTGAATTTAAACATATGCTCACATGAAATACACTATGTACATACTGTCATAACATGAATTTTAACTGCTTGAACATGGCAAGTTGTGCACAGATTAGCATTTTAGTGCAACTGTCATGCTAGCTGCCAAATTTTGTGAACACCAATCCGTTGAGTCTCTAATCACATATTATTCTATTGGAAGCTGACAGTTTAGCACTTAAACATCACACAGTGCCAAATATAAGTGCTTAGGTCAGAGAATGCCACTTTCAGCTTGCTAGCTAGCATCAGCACGAATGTTTCTACCAAATTTGTGACGCAGTGTGGGAAACGCCGGATAAAGATGCAGGCTTTTCCCACACTGCTTGCACACAAAAAAAACGCCACGCAATCAATACTGAACAATGGGGCTTTTTCAACTTCACTGTCAGAAAAATCTTGTTTAATGAACAGTTTCTGGTGCACAAACTGCAAATGAAAAACACAGTATTTTCCATGAAATTCTTAAACAGCAAACCTCTCAACCATGAGGGGAAAACACTCGCTCAGCAGGCCTACACATGCCTCGAGGCGCAAACTGTCCAGGAAGCCAGTGAAACCTGCCCCAGTAACGCGAGCACCTTTTCTGTATTTGGCCTGTGGCGATAAAGCTGTGTGGACCGTGACGGATCAACAGTTTCTTTAAAACCTAGAAGAATCAGAATTTTACTAGCGTGCTACCAATGGCTATTAATCTATTTCCATTTTCACTAAACCACAGTACTTGAAATAAGAGACTCATTTTGACATCTTTTAGTTAAAAATTAATGG